>NC_135649.1:62647314-63270859 GCF_053574225.1 Canis aureus | reverse complement strand
AAATCAGCTGCATTTCTACACACTAACAATGGGACAGAAGAAAGAGAAATTAAGGAGTCAATCCCATTTACAATTGCACTCAAAATTGTAACATACCTAGGAATAAACCTAACCAAAGGGGCAAAGGATCTGTACTCAGAAAATTATAGAGCATTCATGAAAGAAATTGAGGAAGACACTAAGAAATGAAAAAATGTTCCATTCTCATGGACTGCAAGAATGAATAATATTAAAATGTCTATGCTACCTAGAGCAATCTATACATTCAATGTAATTCCTGTCAAAATACCATCAATTTATTTCAGAGAGTGCCAACAGACACATGAAAAAATGTTCAACATCAATCAGCATCAGGGAAATACAAATCAAAACCACAATGAAATATCACCTCATACCAGTCAGAATGGCTAAAATGAATAAGTCAGGAAATGACAGATGTTGGTGAAGATGTGAAGAAAGCATAACCCTCTTACAATATTGGTGGGAATGTGAACTGGTGGAGCCACTCTGGGAAACAGTATAGAGTTTCCTCAAAAAGTTGGAAATAGAGCTACCCTATGACCCAGTAATTGCACCTCTGGGTATTTACCCCAAAGATACAAATGTAGTGATCCAAAGGGTCACCTGCACCATAATGTTTATAGCAGCAATAGCCACAATAGCTAAACCATGGAAAGAGCCCAGATGTCCATTGATGGATGGAGATACACACATACACACACACACACACACACACACACACACACACTAGAATACTACTCAGCCATCAAAAAAGAAATCTTGCCATTTGCAATGATGTGGATGGAGCTAAAGGATATTATAAGTGAAATAAGTCAATCAGAGAAAGACAATTATCATATGATCTCACTCATGTGGAATTTAAGAAACAAAACAGGATCATAAGGGAAGAGAGGAAAAGAATAAATCAAGATGAAATCAGAGAGGGAGACAAACCATAAGATTATCTCAATCATATGAAACAAAGAGTCACTGGAGGGGAGGGAGGGGGGACAGGCTAACTGGGTGATGAATATTAAGGAGGGCATATGATGTAATGAGCACTGGATATAATATAAGACTGATGAATCACTGAGCTTAAATCCGAAAACAATAATACATTATATGTTAACTAGAATTTAAATAAAATTTATTTTTAGAAAAGACTGACAGCCTGCTCAAAGAGGAAACATAAAAATGGCAGTTTACACAATGGTAGGGCCAAATGGGAGATAGAATTTTAATATAATTTTGGAGTGTGCTGAGGAACTTCTCCAAAAGTGAGAGAGCTGGCAGGAGCCATTTTCCTCCCTTGCTCCCAGCATAAACATATAGCCACATGCTAAAGGCAATGCTGCACATGCCCACGAGTTTTCCTGAGGATGAGCCCACTCCAAGATGGCTAGCCTGGGCCAAGGCCAAATTTTGTTAAAGCCTCATATGCATGCTGACCAGCTGCTGGTTGCACAGCTACTGCAGTGCACCATGCACAACCACCCTGGTGCCCAGCAGTGTACCCCAAGCCACCTTTGTGCACTGGACCCAGCTGTGTCCAGCTTCACACCCCAGCAGCCCTGGCACACAGCCCGCAGGCCCCACAGCATTTCGAGGGACACAGGATAGGATATTGGCTCAGTGCCATTTTTACTAATTTTGTTGCGCTAATCTCAATTTCCCTGGCAGGCATGTCACCTCACACTTGGCCTGCCTGAGCCCCCCAAATCCACATAAAGCAAGCCCAGGCCACAATAGGCAGAGTCACTGCAGACAACTGCACTGAAAGGAAACTATCCAACACACATAGAATAAACTTCTTAAGTGCCATGTTCTGGTGAACAGGGGACATAGCATTGCAGAGCACTTCAGAACCTCTTCTCCATAAGTCATTACGTTCAAAAGCAGTAGACACAGCTGACTTTCTTCACACACAGAAACAAACACAGAAAGGCAGACAAAATGAGAAGATAGATAAATTTATCCCAAATGAAACAACAAGACAGGGACTCCTGGGTAGCTCAGAGGTTGAGTGTCTGTCTTTGGCTTGGGATGTGATCTTGGGGTTCTGGGATCGGGTTCCCCATCAAGCTTCTGCATGGAGCCTGCTTCTCCTCCTTCTGCCTATGTCTTTGCCTTTCTCTGTGTCTCTCATGAATAAATAAATAAAATCTAAAAAAAAAAAAACAGGACAGAATGTGAAGCAATGATCATATGGATACCCACTGGACTCCAAAAAAAAAAAAAAAAAAAAGGAAGGAAGACATAAATGAGACCCATTACACAGAGATAAGGAATGACATAGCACAGATAAAATATACCCAAAACAAAATGAGAAATGTATGTGATGTAATGAACAGCACGTTGGAAGAAGCAGAAAAACAAATTAGAGAGCTAGAAGACAGACTAATGGAAAGAAATCAAACAGGACAAAAGAGAAAGAAAATAATTAGACAAAACTAGAATAAACTCTAGGAACTCGGTGACTCCATCAAATATAACTTTCATATAATAGGGGTCCCTGAAGAAGAAGAGAGAACAAAGGAGAAAGACAATGTATTTGAAGAAATAATAGCTGTAAGGGGAAGGAGTTAAGATGGTGGAGTAGTAGGGGGACCCTGAGCTTGCCTCTTCCCCTGAAACAGCTGGATCAACATCCAGCGATTTTGAACAACTAGGAATATGATCTGAGGATTAAGAAATTATCTGCACATTTGGAGGGAGAAAGTGTGGCAGATGTGATGATCAGAGCTGTGAGCTGAGGGAGAGGAGAGCCACAGGGCCATGAAGGGGAGAGACCCTTTCTGCAGAGCAAAGTCAGGGACAGAACAGGAGAGAGTACAGTCAGTAGGTTTGCACATTATACCACAGTGAGGAGATCCCCTGGGCTTCACTGGGACAAATTTACCCCTTTCCAGACTGCTTTTGGAAGAGTGTATCTTACTGATCCAAGAACAAGAGGCCACCTGGGAGCCATTGAGCCGTGCTCAACAGCTGGGACAGAGGTGTGAGCAAAAGGCAGATAAACTTGTAAAAAGCTTTTTGCTGTGAACCACGATAGGCTTAAACCATCATGGGAATGCCCAGTGGCTGCTTTTCTGGGACAGAAGCAAGCAGAAATCAGAGACATGGGTAGACTGCAGATAACCTACCTGCTGCTTTTCCCTGTTTGCCACAATATATTCAATCCTCTGCAACAGCTTTTCTGGGACAGAATGGAGTAGGGGACTGAGTTGTACACAGAAAGCAGTTAATATTGTTGCAGCTTTTTGAGGTGTATCCCAACAAATTCTAGCCATCATGCACACACTGTCCAGCTGCTTTTCTGGGACAGAACAGTGCTGGGTGCTCTGTAAGGCCCTCATCCAGGGAAAGGGAATGGGTCCACCCTTTACCAGGCCCTTTAAAACTGAGTTTTGAATCCCAGCCACTGGCCAAAGATAAAATACAGATCTGTGGTGCTGGGCATGCCAATGGTCTGGGAACAGACAAGTTTAGATCAGGGAACTGATGAAAGCCTGGGACACAAGAGGTTATTTGCTTTTCTGAGAGGGCCTGCTGAATAGCAGTGGGCCAGGAGTTTCCCTCCCCAGGGACCAGAGGGCAGAGTAATGCCATACTCCTCCCCCACCACCTCTCCCTCCTCCCAACTTCCCACCAGCAGAGTAGGACTTCAGAGAGAAACACAGAACCTCCAGTGGAGTCTGGGGTCCCTTGCACTAAACCCTGTCACCCTGCTCTTGGCAGGGGCAAGTCAGCTTGTGAACCATCCAGAAGATCTCTATCCCTCAGAAGACCAACACAGGCTCACCACATGTACCAACTGATACCAACCGACCAACTGGTTGCCTGAAACTACTGATTAAACAGCAGCTTCTGGCAGAAACAAGACCAGGCTTGCTACTTTTTTTCTTTAATTTTTAAAATCTTAGTTCTTTATTTTTCTATTTCTTACTTTTGAGTTTTTAATCATATATATATGATTATATAGTCTTATATATATTATATATATAGCCTTTATCTTTCTTTGTATCAGGCTTATAGTTTTTCTATCATTTGTTGATTTGTTTCCTTCTCTTATTTCTCAAATCAGGCTTCTTATTTTTTTCTTTTATTTTTTCTTACTCTTTTTTCCTTCGTTCTTATTCTTTGGAATCAGGCTTACAGATTTTTGTTTGTTTGTTTACATTTTTTCCCTATTGATTGTCACTAACCTTTGTTGTCTTAATGAGTAAAATAATGTCATTCATGACATAGATTGATAACAGGCCTATAGCCAGAATTTACTGTGCTAATGGATTTCCTTTATTACATTTTTTTAAAAAATTCAAACTGTGGTTTTGAACCCCAGTTCTCAGATGTTAATTATAAACTATTTAATTGTATTAGGGAATTGTCATGTTACATTTACTTTTGGATAAACCTGCATTAGATGCGTATAATTCAGTAAGTTTTTTTAAATGTTAATTTGTCCTTGTTTAGAAGTTAAGCACCTTATCAAGATACTGATTTAAGTTTTAAAATTTTTGTTTATAACTTTGTAACTTGAGAGTACTGGATGCTGTAGTGATGTCTCTCACATATGTGAAGAGAACGATAAAATTGTTTATTTACAAAAAAAAAAAACTTGGATCAGGCTTTTTTTTTTAATTCTCCAGGCTTTATATTAAGAAAAAAAATAAAAGCACACCTAGTTTAAGGTCCAAACACTCCCTATTACAAGCCAGGAGGAACTCTGTAGAGGAGACCAAGGGAAAGAGCAGTCGAAACACAACTGCAGAGTGTACACGACATACAACAGAAACACTTCCTGAAGTCTATTGTTCTTGTAGTTGTTTTTCTTGTTTATTTTCTTTGTCTTTCTTCTTTTTCTTTTCTGGCCAAATGATAAGATGGAGAAATTCATCCCCAAAGAATGGACAAGAGGTAGTACTCACAGCTAGTGATTTAATCAATACATATATAAATAAGATGTCTGGGGAATCCCTGGATGGCTCAGTGGTTTAGCGCTGCCTTCAGCCCAGGGTGTGGTCCTGGAGACCCGGGATCGAGTCCCACATCAGACTCCCTGCATGGAATGGAGCCTGCTTCTCCCTCTGTCTGTGTCTGTGCCTCTCTCTCTCCCCACCCCATCTCTCATGAATAAATAAATAAATAAATATTTTTAAAAAACCCAAAGATTATAAAAATACTAGCTGTGCTTGAAAAACATATAGTAGACACCAGAGAATCCCTTACCATACAGATAAAAAAAACTAAAATCCAGTCAGTCTGAATTTTACAATGTTATAATCAAGATGCATTCCCACGTGGAGGCCATAAAGTGAGGATGAATGAAACGGAAGAGCCATTAAGTGATATAGAAGATAAAATTATGAAAGACTATGAAGCTGAAAAGAAGAGGGAAAGAAAACTAATAGATTAAGGTAGACTTAGGGAATTTAGCAATTCCATAAAGCAAAATAATACCTGTTTTATAGGAGTCTCAGAACAAAAAGTCGGAGAAAGTGGCAGAAGGTATATTTGAATAAATTATAGCTGAGAAATACCCTAATCTGGGGATGGAAACAGGTATTCAAGTCAAAAAGGCATAGAGAAATCCTCTACAAAACAATAAAAATTGGACAACACCTTGACATATTACAGTGAAATTTGCAAATTACAAGGATAAAGAGAAAATCCTGAAAGAGCATGCAACAAGGGGTCTCTAATCTACAAGGATATATGCACGAGAATGGCAGCAGATCTGTCCAAAGAGACCTGGTAAGCCAAAAAGGACTGGCATGATATATTCAATGTATTAAATGGGAAAAATATGCTTCGAGTAATACTTTATCTAGCAAGGCTATCATTTGGAATAGAAGGCGAGACAGTTTGCAGCATAAAACTAAAAGAATTCATGAACACTAAATCAGCCTTGCAAGAAATATTAAAGTGGAACTCTGACCAGAGAGAGAGCACAAAAGTAACAAAGACCAGAAAAGAACAGAGATAATCTACAGGAACAGACTTCACAGGTAGTACAATGGCACTAAATGCATATCTTTCAATAATTACTCTGAATGTAAATGGACTGAATGCTCTAATAAAAAGATAAAGGATATCCAAATGAAAAAAAACCACAACACTCAAATATGTTGGTTAAAAGAGACTCATTTTAGACTCAAAGACACTTCTAGATTGAAAGCGAGGGGTTGGAGAACAATTTATCATGCTAATGATGTCAAAACAAAGCTGACTTTTTCGTCAGAAAAAAATATTTTAATCCAAAGACTATAATAATGATGAAGAAAAATAAAAAGCTTTTGCACAGCAAAGGAAACAATCAACAAAACTAAAAGGCAACCTATAGAATGGGAGAAGATATTCACAAATGACATCATATTAAGAGCTATTACCTGAAATCTATAACAAACTTATCAAATTCAATACCCTAAAAACAAAAAAATCCAGTCAAGCAATGGAAAGAAGACAGAAAAAAAAAAACATTTTTCAAAAGAAAATGTAAAAATGACTAATGGACACATGAAAAAATGCTCAACATCACTTATTATCAGGGAAATATAAATCAAAACCATAATGAGATACCACCTCACACCAGTTAGAATGGCCAAAATGAACGACTTAGGAAATGACAGATGTTGGCAAGGGTGTGGAGAAAGGGGAACCCTCTTGCACTGTTGATGGGAATGTGAACTGGTGCAGCCACTCAGGAAAACTATGGAAGTTTCTCAAAAAGTTTAAAATAGAGCTATCTTATGACTCAGCAGTTGCACTACTAGGTTTTTATCCAAAGAATAAAAAAAAAATAGTGATTTGAAGGGCAACATGCCCCCCAGTGTTTATAGTAGTAATGTCCACATTACCCAAAATATGGAAAAAGCCCAGATATACAAGAAATTAATATATAAAGAAGAACTGGTACATTTATACAATGGAATACTACTCAGCCATCAAAGAGAATGAACTCTTGCCACTTGCAATTACATGGATGGAACTAGAGGGCATTATGCTAAGCAAAACAGTCAGAGAAAGACAAATACCATATGATCTCAGTCATATGTGGAATTTAAGAAATAAAGCAGATGAATATAGGGGAAAAGAAGGAAAAATAAGATAAAATGAAACTGGAGACAAAGGCAAAGCACAAAAGAATCTTAACTACAGGGAACAAACTGAGGTTTGCTGGAGGGGAGATGAGTGAGAGGATGGAGTAATTGGGTGAAAGGCATTAAGGAGGGAACTTGATGTACTGAGCACTGGGTGTTATATGCAACCAGTGAATCACTAAATTCTACCCTGAAAGTGATAATATCCTATATGTTAACTAAATTGAATTGAAATAAAAAAGAAAAGAAAAGAAAAAAGGAATAGCTGAAAACTTCCCTACTATGGGGAAAAAATAGATATTCAGATCCAGGAGGTAGGGAAACCCAAACAAAATTAACAAAGCAAAAAAAAAAATCTTAAAAAATAGCAAGACAAAAGATGCCAATGACTTGCAAGGGAAAACTCATAAAGAGATCAGGATATTTTTTAACTTAAATGTTGAAAGTCACACTAGAGTGTCATGATATAGTCAAAGTGTTGGTTGGGGAAAATCTTCAGCCTAAAATACACTATCCAGCAGGGCAAAATCATTCAGAATAGGAGTGATGAGGAGTTTCCCAGAAAAACAAAAACCAAAAGTGTTCACAAACATTAAACAATATAATGTTAGGAAACACAAATACAGTAAAAAATGAATATTTCTGTAAAAGAATCGGTCAAGGCACTCACAAAAAAAATGGACATGACTTATAATATGCCTAAAAATTTGGGGAGGAAAGGAGAGAATAATTGGTTGAAATGTAAATGACCATAAAATTAATATAGCCTGCTAATACAGAAGAGGTTATAAACACATATAAAAGGTGATATATATATTCATTATATATTTTAAATATATAATATTTTATATATTTAAAATATATAAATTTAAATTTTATATATATAAAAATATATATATTTAAAATTAACTTTAAATATTAAATAAATACTATATTTCTTTATATATTTATATATACATACATATTTCTTGATGAAAACACAATGTTCCAAAACTCTGGAATACAGGAAAAATGGTTCTAAGAGGGAATTTTACAGCAATACTAGTCTACCTTAAGAAGTGAGCAAAATCTCAAATAAGCAACTTAAGCTTGCACTGAAAGAGCTAGAAAATTAATGAATACAATCTAAGACAAGCAGAAGGAAGGAAATAATAAAGATTGCAATAGAAATAAATGATACAGAAATTTTAAAAAACAATAGATCATATCTTTGAAATCGGGAGATGGTTGCTTCTAAAACAAATATAATTGATAAAACTCTAGCCACATTTACCAAGGAAAAAAGAAAAGTACTCATATAAATAAAATCACAAAATCACAAATGAGAGAGGAGAAATAATGACCAACACCACAGAAATTCAAATAAATGTAAGTAAATATCATGAACCAGTGTATGCCAAAGTTGGACAACCTAGAAGAAATGCATACATGTCTAGAAACATATAAACTACAAAAACTGAAACAGGAAGAAACAGAATTTTTAACAGACTGATAACTAGTAAAGAAATTGAGTGAGCAATCAAAAAATCCAAATAGATGACAGAAATACGATGGTGGCATAGTAGGAAGACTCTAGGCTTATCTCATCCCTCCAACACAAGTAGATAATTATCAAATCATTCTGAATACCTAACAAATTGACCTGAAGACTAAGAGAACAAAATCCACAACTAAAGTGAGAAAAGAGGCCACAATGAGTAAGGTAGGAAGTGCAGAGAGATGGTTTGGGGATAAATGAATTGTGAGTACTTTTGAGAGGAGAGAAACCTGGTCTCCAAGAAAGGAGAGAGAGAGAGAGAGAGAGAGAGAGAGAGAAGCATACAGGGGAATGCACAAGAACACCTCCCCAAAGCAATTGATTGGGGAAATGAGAAGGCTGATGTTCATGAGTTTTTGCAACCAGCAGGGCTCTAAGACTGGAGTTTTAATAATTGGTGGGCTTGGCTGGATTAGAGCCCTCAGGGTGCTGTCTTACTCATAGAAAGAAGTCAGGCAAACAATCCAGGGCAAATGACATGATCTGAGGAATGCTTGTAACACACAGGGAGGAAATTGTTTGCTCCTCTTGGAGTGTGACCCTGAGAGGCAGCATTTACAGAGTTACTTTTCCATGGACAAAAGAGCGGGTGAGTGCCATTTCCATCCCCCACCATTAGCATAGGCACAGAGCCACCTGCCAAGGGAAGCTGGGTGCAACACAGGCTGCCTAGCCTACTTGCTCCTGCATTCTGGCACCACTGCCCTACTTGGTCAAATTTACCTCATTCCTGCTGTGGGAAGACTCCCTCAGAAGACCAAACTAGGTGCCTGCCCACAACATGTCCCTAAAGCCTGGAGTGTTAAAAAAAAAAAAAAGCAGGCTGATGGAATATAGTCTGGAAGGCAATGCACTGCTCCTAAAGAGAAGGCAGGCAAACGACTTGGATGGAGACAGTATGAAAATGGCATTAAGAAAAATGCCCGGGAAATGCAGGTGGGAGATTGATTTATTCATTCTTCTGGGATGATTGTCTTGAGAGAAGCAAGCACCGCTACCTATCTCCAGGGAAAATGAAGCTGGCTGGCACCATTTCCCTTCCCAGCTCCTCAGCATAAGATCTACCTTCAGTAAAAAACACAGCACCAACACTGGCTGCCTAATGTACTTACACCAAGTTCTACCTCCTGTGTTCTGCTAGTACTGCCCTTCTTGTCAAGTGTACCTTAATCCCAGTGCAGCAGACCCCTTCCCCAGAAGACCAGCAGAAAACCCTGCCCACACCACATCTCCTGACCAGATAGTTCTGCACACCTCAGTTCTATTGCAAATAGCTTAGGTCTCATTCAATAAGTAGACCAGAAAAAAATCTAATTAAAACTAACTACACTCTGCCCCATGATCAAATACTACTCACTGCAGGCAAGGAGACCCTCTGCAAATAACTGGACTAAAGACTAGATCAGCTAAAACATAGTAGCAGAGCACAGGAAGCACACATTAGACATTATTTGAAGGAACAGGCCTGGACACTATATGATCTCTTATTCAGAAACCCATTACTCTCAGAAGTAGGAAACAAACACAAAGAAGACAGAGATTTAGGCAAAATGCCAAGATGGAGGAATTCATCCCAAATGAAACAAGATAATGTCATGACCAGACATCTAAGTGAAACAGGTATAAGAAACATGTCTAAAGGAGAGTTTTAAAACAACAATCTGGGATACTTGGGTGGCTCAGTGGTTTAGTGCCTGCCTTCAGCCCAGGATGTGATCCTGGGGTCCTGGGATCAAGTCCCACATCAGGCCCCCTGCATGGAGCCTGTTTCTCCCTCTGCCTGTGTCTCTGCCCCTCTCTCTCTCTCTCTCTCTCTCTCTCTCTCTCTCTCCCTCTCTGTCTCTCATGAATAAATAAAAAAATTTAAAAAGATAAAACAACAATCATAAGCATACAATCTGAGCCTGAGAAAAGAATGAAAGACTTCAAGGAGACCTTAACTGTAGAGATAAAAGAATTAAAAAACAATCAGCCAGAAACAAAAAAAAATGCAATAACTGAGATTCAAAACAGATTGATGCAATGAATTCAAGGATGGATGAAGCAAAGGAAGGAATAAGTGACATAAAAGATAGTGACAAATAGTAATGAAGCTAAACAAAATTGAGAAAGAAGTATTGTGGAACAATAGATTTAGGGAACTCGATGACTCCACCAAATGTGATAACATTCATCTGATAGTAGTTCTAGAAAAAGAAAAGAGAGAAAAGGGTACAAAAGGTAGTTCGAGGAAATAATATCTGAAAATTTCCTTAATCCGGGGAAGGAAACAGACATCCAAATTTGGGAGGCACAGAATTACCATCAAAATCAATAAAAGCAGGCAAAAACTACAACATGTTGTAATTACGTCTGAAAAATACAGGGATAAAATAAATCTGCCTTGAAAAAAATATTAAAGGGGACTCTGTGAGTGGAAAGGAAAGACTAAAAGTGGTAAAGACACAGAAGGAATAGAAAAATTCACTAGAAACAATAAAAAGCAAATACTAAAATGGCACTAAATACATATCTATCGGTAATTATTCTGAATGTGAATGCACTAAATGCTCAAATCAAAATACATAGGGCATAAAAATGGGGAAAAAAGACCCATCTATATGCTGCCTACAAGATAATCATTTTAGACCTAAAGACACCAGCAGATTGAAGGTGAGTGGATGGGGAAATATTTGTCATGCAAATGGACATCAAAAGAGAGTTGGAGTAGCAATACTTACATAAGCTAGATTTTAAGCCAATGACTATAAGAAGAGGAAGGGCACTGTATCATAATAATAATGGGGACTATCCAACAAAAGATCTAACAATTATACATACTTATGCTCCCAGAATGAGAACACCTAAATATATACAACAATTGGCAAAAAGAACAGAATTTATTGGCAATAATGTGAGTAGAGGACTTTAATACCCCACTTACACCAATGGACAGGTCATATAAGCAGAAAATCAACAAGGGAACAATGGCTTTGAATGGCACATGCGACAACTTAGCATATATTCAGAGTATTCTATCCTAACGCCACAGAATACATGTTCTTTTCAAGTGCACATGGGAAATTCTCCAGAATAGATTACATAATAGGTCACGAATCAGGGCTCAACAAATACAAAAAAATTGAAATCATACCATGCATTCTTTCTGACCACAACACTGTGAAACTTGAATCAACCACAAGAAAGAAATTTATAAAGACCACAAATACATGGAAGTTAAACATCATCCTTCTAAAAAATGAATAGGTCAACCAGAAAATTAAAGCAGAAATTAAAAAAAAAATACATGGAAACAGATGTAAGTGAAAACACAATGGTACTAAACCTCTGGGATGCAGCAAAAGCTGTCCTAAGAGGGAAGTATATAGCAATTAATCATGCCTCAAGAAAAATATCAAATAAGCAACCTAAGATTACACCTAAAGAAACTACAAAATCAATGAATGAAATCTAAAGCCAGCAGAAGAAAGGAACTAATAAAGATTAGACAGGGGTGCCTGGCACTGCTATTCAACATAGTACTGGAAGTCCTAGCCTCAGCAATCAGACAACAAAAAGACATTAAAGGCATTCAAATTGGCAAAGAAGAAGTCAAACTCTCCCTCTTCGCCGATGACATGATACTCTACATAGAAAACCCAAAAGTCTCCACCCCAAGATTGCTAGAACTCATACAGCAATTCGGTAGCGTGGCAGGATACAAAATCAATGCCCAGAAGTCAGTGGCATTTCTATACACTAACAATGAGACTGAAGAAAGAGAAATTAAGGAGTCAATCCCATTTACAATTGCACCCAAAAGCATAAGATACCTAGGAATAAACCTCACCAAAGATGTAAAGGATCTATTCCCTCAAAACTATAGAACACTTCTGAAAGAAATTGAGGAAGACACAAAGAGATGGAAAAATATTCCATGCTCATGGATTGGCAGAATTAATATTGTGAAAATGTCAATGTTACCCAGGGCAATATACACGTTTAATGCAATCCCTATCAAAATACCATGGACTTTCTTCAGAGAGTTGGAACAAATTATTTTAAGATTTGTGTGGAATCAGAAAAGACCCCGAATAGCCAGGGGAATTTTAAAAAAGAAAACCATATCTGGGGGCATCACAATGCCAGATTTCAGGTTGTACTACAAAGCTGTGGTCATCAAGACAGTGTGGTACTGGCACAAAAACAGACACATAGATCAGTGGAACAGAATAGAGAATCCAGAAGTGGACCCTGAACTTTATGGGCAACTAATATTCGATAAAGGAGGAAAGACTATCCATTGGAAGAAAGACAGTCTCTTCAATAAATGGTGCTGGGAAAATTGGACATCCACATGCAGAAGAATGAAACTAGACCACTCTCTTTCACCATACACAAAGATAAACTCAAAATGGATGAAAGATCTAAATGTGAGACAAGATTCCATCAAAATCCTAGAGAAGAACACAGGCAACACCCTTTTTGAACTCGGCCATAGTAACTTCTTGCAAGATACATCCACGAAGGCAAAAGAAACAAAAGCAAAAATGAACTATTGGGACTTCATCAAGATAAGAAGCTTTTGCACAGCAAAGGATACAGTCAACAAAACTCAAAGACAACCTACAGAATGTGAGAAGATATTTGCAAATGACATATCAGATAAAGGGCTAGTTTCCAACATCTATAAAGAACTTATTAAACTCAACACCAAAGAAACAAACAATCCAATCATGAAATGGGCAAAAGACATGAACAGAAATCTCACAGAGGAAGACATAGACATGGCCAACATGCATATGAGAAAATGCTCTGCATCACTTGCCATCAGGGAAATACAAATCAAAACCACAATGAGATACCACCTCACACCAGTGAGAATGGGGAAAATTAACAAGGCAGGAAACCACACATGTTGGAGAGGATGCGGAGAAAAGGGAACCCTCTTACACTGTTGGTGGGAATGTGAACTGGTGCAGCCACTCTGGAAAACTGTGTGGAGGTCCCTCAAACAGTTAAAAATATACCTGCCCTACGACCCAGCAATTGCACTGTTGGGGATTTACCCCAAAGATACAAATGCAATGAAACGCCGGGACACCTGCACCCCTATGTTTCTAGCAGCAATGGCCACGGTAGCCAAACTGTGGAAGGAGCCTCGGTGTCCAACGAAAGATGAATGGATAAAGAAGATGTGGTTTATGTATACAATGGAATATTACTCAGCTATTAGAAATGACAAATACCCACCATTTGCTTCAACGTGGATGGAACTGGAGGGTATTATGCTGAGTGAAGTAAGTCAGTCGGAGAAGGACAAACATTATATGTTCTCATTCATTTGGGGAATATAAATAATAGTGGAAGGGAGAAGAAATGTGTGGGAAATATCAGAAAGGGAGACAGAACGTAAAGACTGCTAACTCTGGGAAACGAACTAGGGGTGGTAGAAGGGGAGGAGGGCGGGGGGTGGGAGTGAATGGGTGACGGGCACTGGGTGTTATTCTGTATGTTAGTAAATTGAACACCAATAAAAAAAATAAAAAAATAAAAAAAAATGATCAAAGTATAACTGATTAGAATCAACTCTTGGAGGGTAGGAACATTACTTATGTCATAAATTAGGAATATAGCTATGACAACACACAATTATTGGGAATTCTGAAACTACTTTCAAAAGAAATCTTGATAGTTGGGTCTAAAACATTAAACAAAGTAATGAAAAAAAAAAAAAGACAGGGGTGCCTGGGAGGCTTATTTGGCTAAGCATATGCCTTTGGTTCAGGTCATGATCCTGGAGTCCCTGGATCGACCCCTGCATGGCTCAAGCCCGGAGCCTGATTCTCCCTCTCCCTCTGCTCCTCCCTGCTGTGTTCTCTCTCTCTTTTTCTCAAATAAATGAATAATTTTTTTTAAAAAAGGATTAGAAGAAAAATAATTTATATTGAAATAAAATAATAGAAACCTTTGAAAAATTAATAAAATTGATAAGCTCCTAGGCAGACATATCAAAAAGTAAAGGGATTAAAATAAATAAAATCACAAATGAGAGAGGAGAAATAACAATCAACACCACAGAAATACAAACAAGTATAAGAGAATATTATGAATAACTATGTGCCAAAAATTGGAAATCTAGAAGAAATAGATAAATTCCTAGAAATATATAAACTACCAAACAGAAACAGGAAGAAATGGAAAATTTGAACAGACCAATAAGCAGCAAAGAAATTGGATGTATGATAAAAAATCAGCCAACAAACAAAATACCAGGACCAGTGAATTCTTTTTGCTATTATTATTATTATTTATTATTATTATTATTATTATTATTATTAATTCATCTTTTTTTGAAAGAAAAAGAGAGGATGAGCAGGGAGAAGGGGAAAGTCAGAGGGAGAGAGGGAAGCGGACTCTCTGCTGAGCAGGGTGCCTGACATGGGGCTTGATCTAAGGAACTGGAGATCTGGACCCTGAAGTGAAGGTAGCTGCTTCACCTTCTGAGCCAGCCAGGTGCCCCACAGTAAATTCTACCAAACATTTAAAGAAGAGTTAATACCTGTTCTTAAATTATTGCAAAAAAATAAAAAGAAATGGAAGGAAAATTTCCAAATTCATTCTATGAGGCCAGGATTATCCTGATTCCAAAACCAGATAAAGACTGCACTAAAAAAGAAGAGAACTTCAGGCCAAAATCCCTCATAAACATGGATGCAAAAGTCTCAACAAAATATTGGCAAATTGAATCTAATAGTATATGAAAAGAATCATTGATTATAATCAAGTGGGATTTATTCCTGGGCTGCAAGGGTGGCTCAATATTCATAAATCAATCAATGATATACACCACTTTAATAAAAGAAAGGATAAGAACCATAAGATCCTTTCAATAGATGCTGAAAAACCATTTCACAAAGTACAACATCCATTCATGATAACGATCCTGAACAAAATGGTGTTAGAAGGAACATACCTCAACATAATAAATGCCATATACAAGAATCCTACAGCTAATGTCATCTTTAATGAGGAAAAACAGAGAGCTTTTCCTTTACAGTCAGGAATAAGACAGGGATGTCCATCTCACCACTATTACTTAACATAATATTGGAGAAACTAGCTATAGCAATTAGGCAACAGAAAGAAATGAAAGACATCCAAATCAGCAAGGAAGAAGTCAAACTAAGAAAAATCAGTCAACCAGAGAAAGAAAAATACCTTATGATTTTACTCATATGTGGAATTTAATAAATAAATAAAACAACAGAGCAAAGGGGTAGAAGAGAGAGAGAGAGAGAGAGAGAGAGAGAAATTAAGCAAGAAACAAACTCTTTTTTTTAAAAAAGATTTTGTGTATTTATTCATGAGAGACACACACAGAGAGAGAAGCATAGAGACAGGCAGAGGGAGAAGCAAGCTCCATGCAGGGAGCCTGATGCGGGACTTGATCCCAGGAACTCAGGATGATGGCCAGGGTCGAAGGCAGGCGCTAAACCTCTGACCCATCCAGGCATCCCAAGAAACAAACTCTTAAGTATAGAGAATAAGGAATGCACTTGTCGATATGAGCACAGGATGATGTATGGACGTGTTGAATCACTATATTGTACATTTGAAACTAATATAACACTGTATGTTAACTAACTCATATTAAAATAAAAACTTAAAAAAATAAAGTAAAAACGATTTTACCCTTTGGCATGTTGGAGAGAAAAATCCTAAGTAATCGCTCATAATTTGTTTGATTGAGCCTATAAATAGACAATAATGAAGAAGATAATGATGATGATAGCAAGAATAATAATGACTCTCGCTAACCAAGAAGTCAGTATATATCATGCAATAAACTCAATATTCCACATACAATATCTCCATGGTTCATTTTTTAAAAAATATTTTATCTATTCATTCATGAGAGTCAGAGAGAGAGAGAGAGAGAGAGAGAGAGAGAGGCAGAGACACAGGCACAGGCTCCATGCAGGGAGCCAGATGTGGGACTCAGTCTTGGGACTCCAGGGACTCCCTGGGCTGAAGGCAGGCGCTAAACTGCTGAGCTACCCAGGGATCCCTCCATGGTTCATTAATGCTGATCAGCAACAAAATGAGAAAAAAGAGGAAAATATTTGTTTTTCATAAAATTTAATTGTGACTTTGCTTCTACTTATGCTACAGAAAGCTACAGGAGAATATTCCCTTCAAAAAGTTAGAAAAGTCTTGATAATCTACAAATCACTGTTATTTTATTGAGATATAAGTGACACATAACATATTAACTTCAGGTGTACAACATAATTATTAAATACTTATATATATTGTGAAATGATTACCACAGTAAGTCCTGAAATCCCATCCCTACACATAGTTATCAATTTTCTATTCTTATAAGAACTTTTAAGATCTAATATCCTAGCAACTTTCAAATATAAGATATGGTATTATTAACTGTAGTACCCATGCTGTACATTACATCTGCATGACTTACTCATTTCGTAAGTAAATATCTGCATTTTTTACCCCCCTTCATGAATTTTCCTAACCCCAGTCCCTGCCCGAGGCAACCACCAATATATTCTCTCCCCCCTCCTTTTTTAAAAAAGATTATTTATTTATTTATTTATTTATTTATTTATTTATTTATTTATTTATTTATTTATTCATGAGAGAGAGAGAGAGAGAGAGAGGCAGAGACACAGGCAGGGGGAGAAGCAGGCTCCATGCAGGGAGCTTAATGTGGGACTAAATCCGGGGATTACAGGATCACACCCTGGGCCGAATGCAGGCACAAAACCACTGAGCCACCCAGGGATCCCTCCCCCCCCCCGCCTTTTTTTTTAAAATTTGTATATATATTTTTGGAGTTCAATTTGCCAACATATAGTATAACACCCAGTGCTCATCCCGTCAAGCGCCCTCCTCAGTGCCCATTACCCAATGACACTTCCCCCCTCCCACCTCCCCATGACACTTCCCCCCTCCCACCTCCCCTTCCACTGCCTCTTGTTTGTTTCCCAGAGTTAGGATTCTCTCATGTTCTGTCACCCTCTCTGATTTTTCCCACTCATTTTCTCTCCTTTCCCCTATAATACCCCAATATGTTCTCTATATGCATTAACTTGGTTTTTGTTTTGTTTTTAGATTCCAAATATCAGTAAGTACATACGGTATTTATCTTTTTCTGTCTGAGTCATTTCACTTAGTCTAATGTCTTCAATGTCCATCCAAGTTGTAGCAAACCGAAAGATTTTATTCTTATTTTTATGTTTGACTAATATTCCACTGCATGCATATGCATCTATGTCTATATCTGTATTATCTATCTATCTATCTATCTATCTATCTATCTATCTATCTATCTATCATCTCTATCTATCTATCTATCTATCTATCATCTATCTATCAATCACATTTTCTTTATCCGTTTATCTACTGATGAGCACATAGGTTGTTTCCATGTCTTGAGTAATGTTTCAATAACCATGGGGATGCAGATATATTTCAAGTTGATGTTTTTGTTTCCTTTGGACAAATACACAGAAGCAAAATGTCTGGACCATAGTTATATTTTTACATTTTAGGGGAAATTCAATATTTTTTTCCATAGTAGCTTCATCAATTTACTTTCCTACCAACAATACACAAGAATTCGCTTCTCTCCATATCCTCATCAACAATTATTATTTCTTTTCCTTTTGATAATAGCCATTATAACAAGTCTGAGGTAATATCACACTGTGGTTTTGATTTACATTTCCATGATGATGAGTAATGTTAACACTTTTTCATGTACCTGCCGGCCATCTGTATGTCTTCATTGGAAAAAAAAATCTATCCATATCTTCTGCTGTTTTTTTTCAGATTTCACATTATTTTTGCTATTGAGTTGTATAAGTTATTTATATACTTTGGATAGTAACTTCTTATTAGATATATGATTTGCAAATATTTTTTCTTATTTGGTAAATTGCTTTTTAATTTTGTTCATAGTTTCCTTTGTTGTACAGGAGCCTTTTAGATTTATGTAGTCCCACCCGTTTATTTTTCTTTTTGTTACCTTTGCTTTTGTTGTGAAGTTCAGTAAGAAGTAATTGTCAGGTATCATGTCAAGAGGTTTACCACCTGTTTCCCTTGATATTTTTTATGGTTTCAGGTCTTAAATTCAAGATGTTAACCCATTTTGAGTTATTATTTATGTACGGTGTAAGATAATAGCATTGTTCCATATTTTATTTTGCATTTGACCATCCAGTTTTTCCAACTACATTTATTGAATAGACTGTCCTTTTTCTATTTGAATATTCTTGGCTCTGCTAAGTTAACCATAAACATGTATGGGTTTATTTCTAGGATCTCCATTCTATTCCATTGATGGAGTGTCTCCTTCAATGCTTTTATGGTTTTGACCAGTATAGCTTTGTTCTATAGCTTGAAATCAGGAAGTGTGATGGCTTTCATTTTTTTTTCTCAAAATTGCTTTGTAAATTCAGGGTCTTTGGTGGTTTTATACAGATTTTAGAATTGTTCAATTTCTGTAAAAAAAAGTCATTAGGATTTTGCTAGGTATGTATTAAATTGGTAGATTGCTTTAGGCAGTATGGACATTGTAACAAATTAATTATTTCCATCCATGCACATAAAATTCTTTCCAGTTATTTGTGTCTTTTTCAATTATTTTCATCAGTGCCTTAGAATTTTCAGCATAGAGATTTCTCAAATTCTGGAAAAATTTTTCCTAGGTATTTACTTTTTGATGCAATAGTATTGCTTTTATTTCATAAGAGTTTATTTAAATTCAATTTCGTTAATATATAGTGTATTATTAGTTTCTGGGGTAGAATTTGGTGATTCATCAGTTGCATATAACACCAGTGCTCATTTCATCAAGTGTCCTCCTTAATGTCCTTTACCCAATTACCCTACACCTCCACCTATCTCCCCTCTAGCAATCTTCAGTTTGTTCTGTATATTTGAGTCTCTTATCATTTGCCTCCCTCTCTGTCTTTATTTTTCTTTCCCTTCCCCTATGCTTTCTAAGTTCCACATATAAGTGAAATGATATGGTATTTGTGTTTCTCCAACTTTTTGCTTAGCATAATACCCTCTAGTTCCATCCACAACATTAAAAATGGCAAGGGGGAGCCCTGGGTGGCTCAGCGGTTTAGTGCCTGCCTTCGGCCCAGGGCATGACCCTGGGCTCCCGGGATTGAGTCCCACATCAGGCTCCCTGCATGGAACTTGCTTCTCCTTCCGCCTGTGTCTCTGTCTCACTATCTGTGTGTGTCTCTCATGAATAAATAAATAAAATATTTTTAAATGGCAAGGTTTCATTCTTTTTGATGGTTAAGTGATATTCAATTGGAGATTATATCTATATCTAATCTATATCTCTATCATCTATATCCCACATATTCTTTATCCATTCATCAGTAAATGTAAATTTGGGCTCTCTCATTGTTATGGCTATTGTGGGATAGTGCTGCTGTAAACATTAGAGTGCATATGTCCTTTGGATCACTATTTTTGTATCCTTTGGATAAATACCTAGTAGTGCAATTGTTGGGACATAGGGTAGTTCTATTTTTAACTTTCTTAGGAACCTCAATACTGTTTTCCAAAGTAGCTACAACAGTTTGCATTACCACCAAAGATGTAAGAGGGTTCTCCTTTCTCTACATCCTTGCCAACATCTATTGTTTCCTGAGTTGTTAATTTTAGCCACACTGACTGGTCTGAGGTGATATCTCATTGTGCTTTTGATTTATATTTCCCTGATGATAAGTGATGTTGAGCATTTTTTCATGGGTCTGTTAGAGATTTATATGTCTTCTTTGGAGAAAAGTCTTCTGCACATTTCTTAACTGTATTTTTTTAAATTTGGCAGTGTTGAGTTTGGTGAGTACTTTATAGATTTTGGATACAAGACCATTACCTGATAAGTCATTTGTAAATATCTTCTCCTATTCCGTGAGTTGCCATTAAGTTTTGTTGATTGTTTCCATTGCCATGTTTTTTATCTTAAGATCCCAACAGTTTATTCTTGCCTTTGTTTCCCCCTCCAGAGAGATGTATAGTAAGAAGTTGCTCTGGCTGAGGTCAAAGAGATTGCTGCATGTGTTTTCCTCGAGTATTTTGATGGATTCTTTTTTTTTTTTTCAGTTTCTTGTGCTCTTTTTATTTTGTTTTGTCTTATGAATTTACTTGCTTTTTCATTTTACATTTCTTTTTTTTAATTTATTTTTTATTGGTGTTCAATTTACTAACATACAGAATAACCCCCAGTGCCCGTCACCCATTCACTCCCACCCCCCGACCTTCTCCCCTTCCACCACCCCTAGTTCGTTTCCCAGAGTTAGCAATCTTTATGTTCTGTCTCCCTTTCTGATATTTCCCACACATTTCTTCTCCCTTCCCTTATATTCCCTTTCACTATTATTTATATTCCCCAAATGAATGAGAACATATAAAGTTTGTCCTTCACTGACTGACTTACTTCACTCAGCATAATACCCTCCAGTTCCATCCACGTTGAAGCAAATGGTGGGTATTTGTCATTTCTAATAGCTGAGTAATATTCCATTGTATACATAAACCACATCTTCTTTATCCACTCATCTTTCGTTGGACACCGAGGCTCCTTCCACAGTTTGGCTATCGTGGCCATTGCTGCTATAAACATCGGGGTGCAGGTGTCCCGGCATTTCATTGCATTTGTATCTTTGGGGTAAATCCCCAACAGTGCAATTGCTGGGTCGTAGGGCAGGTATATTTTTAACTGTTTGAGGAACCTCCACACAGTTTTCCAGAGTGGCTGCACCAGTTCACATTCCCACCAACAGTGTAAGAGGGTTCCCTTTTCTCCGCATCCTCTCCAACATTTGTTGTTTCCTGCCTTGTTAATTTTCCCCATTCTCCCTGGTGTGAGGTGGTATCTCATTGTGGTTTTGATTTGTATTTCCCTGATGGCAAGTGATGCAGAGCATTTTCTCATGTGCATGTTGGCCATGTCTATGTCTTCCTCTGTCAGATTTCTCTTCATGTCTTTTGCCCATTTCATGATTGGATTGTTTGTTTCTTTGGTGTTGAGTTTAATAAGTTCTTTATAGATCTTGAAAACTAGCCCTTTATCTGATATGTCATTTGCAAATATCTTCTCCCATTCTGTAGGTTGTCTTTTAGTTTTGTTGACTGTATCCTTTGCTGTGCAAAAGCTTCTTATCTTGATGAAGTCCCAATAGTTCATTTTTGCTTTTGTTTCTTTTGCCTTCGTGGATGTATCTTGCAAGAAGTTACTATGGCCGAGTTCAAAAAGGGTGTTGCCTGTGTTCTTCTCTAGGATTTTGATGGAATCTTGTCTCACATTTAGATCTTTCATCCATTTTGAGTTTATCTTTGTGTATTGTGAAAGAGAGTGGTCTAGTTTCATTCTTGTGCATGTGGATGTCCAATTTTCCCAGCACCATTTATTGAAGAGACTGTCTTTCTTCCAATGGATAGTCTTTCCTCCTTTATCGAATATTAGTTGACCATAAAGTTCAGGCGCACTCTCCTGGGCGCGCAGTTGCTGTTACTGTCCCGGGGAGCCCGAGGGCATCCCCTCCCTTCTGGGTCCTGCTCCAACTCCCTGCGAGCCCCTTTCTGCCCGGGAAGATTGGTGCAGCTCCTGCTTCTCCGGGACGGGGCTCTCCTGTCCTGGGGACACTCGTCCCGGCCTCAGCCCGGCTCCTCGCGGGGCCCCTCCCCCTTGGAGGCCTTTGTTTCTTTATTTCTTTTTTCCCGTCTTCCAACCTTGATAGAAGCGCGAACTCTTCTCACTGTAGCATTCCAGGTGTTCTCTCTTTAATTCTCAGGCCGAATTCATAGATTTTCAGGATAATTTGAAGGTTTTCTAGGTAATTTGGTGGAGACAGGTGATTTGGGGACCCTACTCTTGCCCCTCCTCTCTCTATTTTAATGGATTCTTATCTCACATTTAGGTCTTTCACACTTTTTGAATTTATTTTTGTATATGGTGTAAGAAAGTGTTCTAGTTTCATTGCTCCAGGATGTTGCTGTTGAATTTCACACCATTTGTTGAAGAGGATAGGATGTCTTTTTTCCATTGGATGTTCTTTCTTCCTTTGTCAAAGATTAGATGACCATAGAGTAGAAGGTTCATTTCTCTTTTTTACATTTTTTAATTTAAAGTCAATTTGGTAACATATACTATAAAACCCAGTACTCATCCCATCAAGTGCTCATCGTCTAGTTATCCCATCACCCAAACCACCTCCTTTTCTGCAACCCTTTGTTTGTTTCCCAGAATTAAGATTCTCTCATATTTCTCATCCTCTCTAATTTCGCCCACTCAGTTTCCATCCTTTCCCTTCTAATCTCTTTCACTATTTTTTATATTCCCTGTAGGAGTGAAGCCATATGATGATTGTCCTTCTACGATTGACTTACTTCACTCAGCATAATACCCTCCAGTTCCATTCACATTGAAGAAAACTGGTGGGTATTCGTCTCTTCTGATGGCTGAGTAATATTCCAATCAATACATACACCACATTTTCTTTATCCACTTCTCTGTCGAAGGACATCGTGGCTCCTTCCACAGTCGGAAATTGTGGACATTGCTTCTATGAACATTGGGGTGCAAGTGTCCCGGCATTTCACTAGATCAGTATCTTTGGGGTAAATACCCAGTAGTGCAATTGTTGCATCATAGGGAACATCTATTTCTTTATGTTTATAAATTTATTTATTTTTTTAATAATTTATTTTATTTTTTTTAATTTTAATTTATTTATGATAGTTACACACACAGAGAGAGAGAGAGAGAGAGGCAGAGACACAGGCAGAGGGAGAAGCAGACTCCATGCACTGAGAGCCCGACGTGGGATTCGATCCCGTGTCTCCAGGATCGCGCCCTGGGCCAAAGGCAGGCGCCAAACCGCTGCGCCACCCAGGGATCCCATATAAATTTATTTTTTATTGGTGTTCAATTTGCCAACATATAGAATAATACCCAGTGCTCATCCCATCAAGTGCCCAACTCAGTGCCCGCCACCCAGTCACCCCCACCCCCTGCCCACCTCCCCTTTGAACATCCCTAGTTCGTTTCCCAGAGTTAGGAGTCTTTATGTTCTGTCTCCCTTTCTGATATTTCCCACTCATTTTTCTCCTTTCCCCTTTATTCCCTTTCACTATTTTTATATTCCCCAAATGAATGAGACCACATAATGTTTGTCCTTCTCTGATGGACTTATTTTACTCAGCATAATACCCTCCAATTCCATCCACGTTGAAGCAAATGGTGGGTATTTGTCGTTTCTAATGGCTGAGTAATATTCCATTGTATACATAAACCATATCTTCTTTATCCATTATCTTGCGATGGACACCAAGGCTCCTTTCACAGTTTGGCTATTGTGGACATTGCTGTTATAAACATCGGGGTGCAGGTGTCCCGGTGTTTCATTGCATCTGTATCTTTGGGGTAAATCCCCAACAGTGCAATTGCTGGGTCATAGGGCAGGTCTATTTTTAACTCTGAGGACCTGCACACTGTTTTCAACACCAATATGCATTCCCACCGACAGTGCAAGACGGTTCCCTTTTGTTCACATCACCTCCAACATTTGTTGTTTCCAGTCTTGTTAATTTTCACCATTCTCACTGGTGTGAGATGGTATCTCATTGTGGTTTTGATTTGTATTTCCCAGATGGCAAATGATGTGGAGCATTTATCACGTGCTTGTTGGCCATGTGTATGTATATCTTCTTAGGCGAAATTTAGGTTCACATTTTCTGCCCATTTCAACGTTGGATTTTTTGTTTCTTGAGTGTCGATTTAATAAGCTCTTTACAGATATTGGATACTAGCCCTTTATCTGATAGGTCATTTGCAAATATTTTCTCCCATTCTGTAGGTTGTATTTTAGTTTTGTTGATTGTTTTTTTTTGCTGTGCAGAAGCTTTTTATCTTGATAAAGTATCAATAGATCGTTTTTGCTTTTCTTTCCCTTGCCTTCATATGGGTACCTTGCAAGAAGTTGCCATGGCCAAGTTCAAAAAGGTTGTTACCTGTGTTCTCCTCTAGGATTTTGATAGATTCCTGTCTCACATTTAGATCTTTCAACCATTTTGAGTTTACCTGTGTGTATGGTGTAAGATAATGGTCCAGTTTCATTCATCTACATGTGGATGTCCAATTTTCCCAGCAACATTTATTGAAGATACTGTCTTTTTTCCAGTGGATAGTCTTTCCTCCTTTGTCGAATATTTGTAGACCATAAACTTGAGGGTCCACTTCTGGATTCTCTATTATGTTCCATTGATCTATGTGTCTGTTTTTCTGCTAGGACCATAGTGTCTTGATGAACACAGCTTTGTAGTACAACCGGAAAACTGGCATTGTGATGTCCCTAGCTCTGGTTTTCTTTTTTAAAATTCCCCTGACTATTCAGGGTCTTTTATGATTCCACACAAATCTTAAGATGATTTGACCCAACTCTCTGAAGAAAGTCCATGCTATTTTGATAGGGATTGCATTATATGTGTAAATTGCCCTGGGTAACATTGACATTTTCATAATATTAATTCTATGAATCCATAAGCATGGAATATTTTTCCATCTCTTTGTGTCTTCCTCAATTTCTTTCAGAAGTGTTATGTAGTTTTTAGGGTATAGATCCTTTACCTCTTTGGTTAGGTTTATTCCTTGGTATCTTATGCTTTTGGGTGCTATTGCCAATGGGATTGCCTTCTTAATTTCTTCAGTCTCATTGTTAGTGTATAGAAAGGCCACTGACTTCTGGGCATTGATTTTGTATCCTGACACACTACCAAATTGCTATATGAGTTCTAGCAATCTTGGGGTGGAGGCTTTTGGGTTTTCTATGGACACTATCATGTCATCGGCGAAGAGGAAGAGCTTGACTTCTTTTTTGTCAATTTGAATGCCTTTTATTTCTTTTTGCTTCCTGATTACTGAGGCTAGGACTTCTAGTACTATGTTGAATAGCAGTGGTGAGAGTGGACATCCCTGTCGTGTTCCTGATCTTAGGGGAAAGGCTCCCAATTGTTTCCCCATTGAGAATGATATTTGCTGTGGGCTTTTCGTAGATGGCTTTTAAGATGCTGAGGAATGTTCCCAGTATCCCTACACTCTGCATAGTTTTGATCCATTCCTATGGATGCTGTATTTTGTCAAATGCTTTCTCTGCATCTATTGAGAGGATCGTAGGGTTCTTGTTTTTTCTCTTGCTGATATGATCAGTCACATTGATTGCTTTATGAGTGTTGAACCAGCCTTGCATCCTGGGTATGAATCTTACTTGGTCATGGTGAATAATATTCTTAATGTATTGTTGGATCCTATTGGCTAGTATCTTGTTGAGAATTTTTGCATCCATGTTCATTAGGAATATTGGTCTATAATTCTCCTTTTTGGTGGGGTCTTTGGTTTTGGAATTAAGGTGATGGTGGCCTCATAGAACGAGTTTGGAAGTATTCCATCTATTTCTATCTTTCCAAACAGCTTTAGTAGAATAGGTACAGTTTCTTCTTTATACGTTTCATAGAATTCCCCTGGGAAGCTATCTGGTCCTGGACTTTTGTGTTTTGGGAGGTTTTTGATGACTGCTTCAATTTCCTTCCTGGTTATCAGCCTGTTCAGGTTTTCTATTTCTTCCAGTTCCAGTGTTGGTAGTTTGCGGTTTTCCAGAAAAGCATCCATTTCTTCTAGATTCCTTAATTTCTTGGTGTATAGCTGCTCATAGTAAGTTTTTAAAATTGTATTTCCTTCATAATGGTGGTGATCTCTCCTTTCTCATTCATGATTTTATTAATTTGAGTCTTTTTCTCTTCTTTTTAATAAGGCTGTCTAATGGTTTATCTATCTTATTAAATCTTTCAAAGATCCAACTCCTAGTTTTGTTAATCTGTTCCACAGTTCTTTTTTTTTTTGTTCCATAATTCTTGTGGTCTCTATTTCATTGAATTCTGCTCAAATCTTTATTAATTCTCTTCTTCTGCTGGGTGTAGGTTCTATTTGCTGTTTTTTTTGTACAGCTCCTTTAGGTGCAAGGTTAGCTTTTGTATTTGAGTTCTTTCCAGTTTTTGGATGGATGCTTGTATTGAGAAGTATTTCCCCCTCAGGACTACTTTTGCTGCATCCCAAATATTTTGAACAGTTATATCTTCATTCTCATTAGTTTCCATGAATCTTTTTTATTCTTCCTTAATTTCCTGGTTGACCCTTTCATCTTTTAGCCGGATGGTGCTTAACCTCCACATGTTTGAAATCCTTCCAAACTTCTTCTTGTGATTGTGTTCCAGTTTCAAAGCATTATGGTCTGAAAATATGCAGGGGATGATCCTGATCTCTTGGTATTGGTTAAGACCTGATTTGTGACCCAGTATGTGGTTTCTTCTGGAGAAAGTACCTTGTGCGCCAGAGAAGAATGTGTATTCAGGTGTGTTTGTATGTAAAGTTCTCTAAATATCTGTGAAATCCATCTGGTCCAGTTTATTCTTTAAAGCTCTTGTTTCTTAGGAGATGTTGTGCCTAGAAGATCTGTTGATTGTAGAAAGCACTATATTCAATTCATCAAGTGTAACTGTGTTATTTCTCAGTATGTCTTAACTTTGGTTATTAATTGGTTGATATATTTGGAAGCTCCCACATTCGGGGCATAAATATTCATGATTGTTAGGTCCTCTTGTTGGATAGATTCTTTAAGTATGACATAGTGTCCCTCTTCATCTCTTACTACAGTCTTTGGGATAAACTTTAAATCTGAGATGAGGATGGCTATCCCTGCTTTCTTTTGAGGACCATTTGAATAGTACGTGGTTCTCCAACCTTTTATTTTCAGGCTGTAGGTGTCCTTATGTCTAAAATGAGTTTCTTGTAGACAGCAAATAGAGGGATCTTGCTTTTTTATCCAGTCTGAAACCCTGCGCCTTTTGATGGGGTCCTTATGCCCATTAACATTCAGAGTCACTATCAAAAGATATGAATTTAGTGTCATCATCATACCTATTCAGTTCCTTTTTTGTGGATTGTTTCCTTGAATTTTCACTTTCTTTTGCAGAGACCCCCTTAATATTTCTTGCAGAGCTGGTTTGGTGGTCACAGATTCTTTCAGTTTCTGCCTGTCTTAGAAGCTCTTTATCTCTCCTTCTCTATTGAATGAGAGCCTTGCTGGATAGAATATTCTTGGCTGCAGAGAATGGCTGCCTTGGCAGCCATTGAGAATTGGCTTCTCATTTAGGACCCTGAATGTATATTACCAGCCCTTTCTGGCCTGCCAAGTCTCTGTGGAGAGGTCTGTTGTTAACCTAATACTCTTCCCCATAAGGGTTATGGATCTCTTGTCTCTTGCTGCTTTAAGGATCTTGTCTTTTCTTTGGAATTTGCAAGCTTCACTATTAAAGAAATGGTGTTGAGTGGTTATGATTGATTTTAGGGTGGTATCTCTCTATCTCCTGGATCTGTGTGCCTGTTTCCCTCTGCAAGTTAAGGAAGGTCTCAGCTATGATTTGTTCAAATACACTTTCTAGACCACTGTCCCTTTCGGCACCCTCTGGAACCCCAATTAAACATAGATATTTTTCCTTCTGAGGCTGTCATTTATTTCCCTTAACTTATCCTCAGGATCTTTTAATTGTTTTTCTCTTTTTTCCTCAGTTTCCTTCCTTGCCATCAACTTGTCTTCTATGTCACTCACTTGATCTTCTACCTCGTTAATCCTTATCATTAGGACCTCCAGTTGAATTGCATCTCATTTAATGTAATTTTAATTTCGGGCTGATGAGATCTAAATTCTGCAGTCATGAAGGCTCTTGAATCCTTTATGCTTTTTTCTAGAGTCACCAGTAGCTTTATAATTGTGCTTCTCAATTGGCTTTCTGACATTGAATTGTGGATGATAGCTAAATCCTACAGTCATGAAGTCTCTTGAATCCTTTATGCTTTTTTCTAGAGCCACCAGTAGCTTTATAATTGTGCCTCTGAATTGGCTTTATGACATTGAATTGTGATCCAAATTTTGTAACTCTGTAGGAGGGAGTACTGTTTCTGATTCTTTCTTTTGTGGTGAGTTCTTCCTTCTAGTCATTTTGCTCAGTGCAGAGTGGCCAAAAACAAGTTGTACTGGAAAAGGGAGAAAAAGAGAGAAAAAAAAAGAGAAGAAAAAAAGGGGGGGGGGGACAAACAGAAAATAAAAAACAAGAGGGAGTATCCTCTGATTCTATATACTATAAATCTCTAGACTCTCCCTGGAATTTTCCAGGGATGCTTGGTCAATAACTTGCTTTTCCCTTATCCTTCTAGCTGGTCTTCTGGGGGAGGGGCCTACTGTGCTGATTCTCAGGTTCGTGCACCTGGGGGAGCTGCCCAGCCCCCTGCCAGGTGCATGGCTCAGTGGGAGCTGTTTATCCTGTGATGCCCCTGCTCAGTCCCAGTTACAAGGTGACACCAGGAGGAACAATAACAGTGGCAGCGGCCAGCTCTCCAAGTCTGAGGCAGCTCCAGCAGTAAGTACTGCAGCTCCTAGTTTACAGGGGCCTGGATGCTCTGGGGGCAGGGGGCGCTGATCTGCACAGCTTGGGGCCGTCCAGCGGCAGGAGTGTCCTTGCTATCCTGTGTCTCCTGGCCTCTGCCTGTCCCGGGGGGAGCGCCCAATTTTGGGCTGTGTCCCCCAGCGCCCTGGGCTCTGGGGTCTGCACTGTTGGAATCGCTTTCCCGGCACTGCGCAGCCCCTTCTGCGAGGAGCTGCTGTCTGATCCGCCCGCGCGAGCTGCTCCCGGGGCCATGCCGCCCCCTCTGCGTGGAGCCGCTGCCTGAGCTGCCTTCTGAGCTGTTCTCCGGCCCCGTGGGGCATGCGCTGTAGCCCCTCTGGGGATCTTGGCCCACAGTGTGTGGGGCGCTCTCCCCGGGGGCACAGTTCCTCTGTTAGGGCCCCTAGGAGCCTGAGGGCATCCCAGCCCCTCCTGGGATCCTGCAGGAGCTCCCTGAGAGCGCCTTTCCATCTGGAAATATTGGTGAAGCTCCTGCTTTTCCGGGCCTGGGCTTTCCTGTCCTGGGGGCACTCGCTGCGTGGCCTTAGCCCGGCTCCTCGCGGGGGCCCCTCCCCATTGGATGCTTTTTTTTTTCCGTCTTCCTACCTTGATAGAAGTGCAAATTCTTC
Organism: Canis aureus; assembly: GCF_053574225.1. Lineage (NCBI taxonomy): Eukaryota > Metazoa > Chordata > Mammalia > Carnivora > Canidae > Canis > Canis aureus. The sequence goes on along the minus strand of NC_135649.1, from coordinate 63,241,067 downwards.
TCACTGTAGCATTCCAGCTGGTCTCTCTTTAAATCTCAGACCAAATTCATAGGTTTTCAGGATGATTTGAGAGTTATCTAGGTATAAGTTGGTGGGGACAGGTGACTTGGGGACCCTACTCCTCCGCCATCTTGCCCCACCTCCTGACCATTATTTTGAACTCTTTATCAAGTGTTTCCCTAATCTCCATTTCATTGATTGATTTTTCTAAACTTTTATGTTGTTATTTCATTTAGAGTGTATTCCTCTGTTTGTTTATTCTCCTTGACTCTCTTTTCTGGTTTCAATGCATTAGATACAACAGCCACTTCCAGTTTGAAAGAGTGGGGCTATGTAGGAAATAAACCTTATTGCTCAATCTTGCCCTAGGTCTTGCTTGTCTCTCCAACCTTTGTGATTCCCAAGCAGCTTATTTTATTTTATTTTATTTTATTTTATTTTATTTTATTTTATTTTATTATTTTATTTTATTTTATTTTATTTTATTTTATTATTTATTATCTTATTTTATTTTATATTTTATTGTTATTTTATTTTATTTTTTATTTTATTCTTGTTTTTTTGTTTGTTTTGTTTTGTTTTAAAGATCTTACTTCTTTCTTTGAGAGAGAACAGAGAAAGCATGAACCAGGGGATGAGCAGAGGGAGAGGGACAAATAGGTCCCCACTGAACAGGGAACCTGATGCAGGGCTTGATCCCAGGATCCTGAGATCATGACCTGAGCTGATGTCAGAGCGTTAACTGAGCCACCCAGGTGCCCCCAGCCTATGTTATATTTAGTGGCTCCCAGTAGTTGAAGGTATGCCAAGACCTGTCATTATCCCAAAGGGGGAGGATCTCAATTAGTACTTAGATTCAGGCTAATTGAGTGTCAGACATCAACTTTTAAAGTATAGTAATATACCTCTTTCATTTTTTTCAATATACCTCTTTCAAAGGAAACTTGGAGAATGTATGTTTCTCTCTGCTATCTTTGTGCCAATTCTTGAGATGATAGCTAATTAAGCACTCTTTTTTTTTTCTTTGTTACCATCCTGTTGAACTCATCAACAGAAACCTCACTAGTGATCTGAGCCAAGTTATCAAGACATATGTCCTCTGGTTGACAGATACCAAAAAAAAAAAAAAAAAACCCCACAAAACAAGGATTCCAGATGTTTACATAAGCTCTTTTCTTAGAGATAACAGTGACCTGGGGTGTGGCAAAGGGAGATCATGAAGATGGCACCTGCTATCTTGCCTGATATCTGGAGAATATAGAATTTAGCCCCTAGATATGTATTTAACTGGAAATCTTCCCCTTAAGGCACATATATGAAGATAAGCTAATACGGCCCATAGAGCCAGGTGATCTACAGATATCCTATGGATGCCAGCCACAATAATTAAGATTCATGACCATTATACAACTTACTCTCCAGAGGATACTGGTGACCTGGAGCAAGACACAACAAGAGTGCAAATATGGTAGCTCCTAGCCTCTGTCTTTGCAGAATATTTTGGTAGACCACTAGATGTGTGCTAAAGTATATGCCTGCCTCATAGAAAATGCTTTATTTAAAAAAAAATTAAAAGATTTTATTTACTTAGTCATGACATACACACACACACACACACACACACAGAGAGAGGTGCAGAGACACAGGTAGAGGGAGAAACAGGCTCTATGCAGGGAGCCCGATGTGGGATTCAATCCCTGGTTTTCAGGATCACAACCTGGACTGAAGGCGGTGCTAAACTGCTGAGCCACCTGGGCTGCCCTAGAAAATGCTTTAAAATAAATTAATTAATCTTTTTCATAGAGAGTGTTGGAGCTTTTCAGTCAACTGCTTCTGCATTGGGCCAGGATGGGTGGATCCACAAACATGGGCCATTTAAAAACCATTTCTCAGACTTATGAGTCTTATGGATGCAAGCTCCACTGGCTTTCAAAGATAGATGTTTTGCAGTCTCATCTCTTAAGTGTAGGACTTAAATGTTGGAATGGGAAATGTGGAATTCAAGCCTTTTGTCCTTAGGAAGAAGCTCGGGGTTTTGAGTTTACTACCAATTTTTGGTCACTGTTGTATGGGTGAGGTTAATGGTGAGATTTTGTCTCAACCTCTCCTATTTGTTTTGGTGTGTTTTTTTTCTCACTCACCAACTATGTAGGAGTCACTCAAGTAATTTTATTTTATTTTTTTAAGTTTTTTTTATTGGAATTCAACTTGCCAACATATAGCATAACACCCAGCGCTCATCCCACCAAGTGCCCCCCAGAGTGCCCATCACCCAGTCACCCCAACCCCGCGCCCACCTCCCCTTCCACTACCCCTTGTTCATTTCCCAGAGTTAGGTGTCTCTCATGTTTTGTCACCCTCACTGATATTCACTCATTTTCTCTCCTTTCCCTTTATTCCCTTTCACTAATTTTTATATTCCCCATATGAATGAGACCATATAATGTTTGTCCTTTTCCGATTGACTTATTTCACTCAGCATAATACCCTCCAGGTCCATCCATGTTGAAGCAAAATTTTATTTTTTTAAGAAGAAATTGTACTGTATATATTTTCTGTGGAAAGAGATGGGTTCAGGATTCTCCTGCATTCCCATCTTGAACTGGAACTTCCAAATCAATTATTTTAACCCATCAAAGAGTTGAGTTTACAAGTCAAAAACAAAAGCAAAAGGGGGAAAGCAGTGAGAAGCGCAAACCAAGAAACAGACACTTATTTATAGAGAACAAACTGATAGTTACCAGAAGCATAATGGGTGGGGTGATAGGTTAAATATATGATAGGGATTAAGGAATGCACTTGTGATGGGCACCTGGTGAGTATGGAAGTGTTGAATCACTGTATTGTATTACACTGTACATTAACTTGAACTTAAATTTAAAAATTAAAAAGGACCTGAATACCAAATGATTTCAATCCCCTTTAAGGAGAGATGAGAAACATGAATTGCTCCATCTTTGACAAAGCATAAAGAGGAAAAGGTAAGTATCAGAAAAGTGGGAAAGAAAAGATCATAAAAGTTTAAATCATAAAGGACTAATATGAGTTTGTGTATCAGTTTAGAATAAATGGGGGCCCTCAGATACAAAGGAATTCTAAAATATCTGACAAACTTTTCCCCAGGGCTATTCATAAAATAAACATGAGAAAATTTGGGGACTGAGAAAGAGGAGAGAAAGAAAAGGAAGAGAAGAAAGCAATGGACAATCACTTGTGATAACAACAAAAATCACCTGTATTTTTTGGTCCCTTCTTTTATACAAAGTATAAGCCTTACGCTGCTTGAAGAGGTATAGAAGAAAAAGCTATTGAATCTTTAAAAAATTTTTTATTGAAGTTCGATTTGCCAACATATGGTATAACACCCAGTGCTCATCCTGTCAAGTGCCCTCCTCAGTGCCCATCACCCAGTCACCCCATCCTCAACCCGCCTTCCCTTCTACTACCCTTTGTTTGTTTCCCAGAGTTAAAAGTCTCTCATGTTTTGTCTCCCTGTCTAATTTTTCCCACTCATTTTCCCTCCTTTCCCCTATAATCTCCTTTCGCTATTTCTTATATTCCTGTATGAGTGAAACCATACAATGATTGTCCTTCTCCGACCGACTTACTTCACTCAGAATAATACCCTCCAATTCCATCCACATCAAAGAAAATGATAAGCATTCTTCCTTTCTAATGTCTGAGTAATATTCCATTGTATATATATACCACATTTTCTTTATCCATTCATCTGTCGATGGACATCGAATCTCCTTCCACAGTTTGAAAGCCATTGAATTCTGAAAGAGTGACTAAAAGTCTTTCTTCCCACCCCCAGGAATTAAGCAAAGATATACTGCATTTGGAGGAAGGGTACAATCAAAAGCCATCCTGATCCTGGAGGAAAGACAGGAAAACATCACAGGCTCCAAATACTCTACCACTGCTATCATGAGAAGATTAAGAAAATTTTTTTCTACCAAACGCCTACCATAGATACAAGGCATAATGGACTATCATGGGAGAAGAAGCTGGGATTCTGAGAATTCCTCACCCTGAAGTTCAAGAGCATAAGGAACCCTTACTACATCCATCAAGAATAGAGTTCCAAGTAATAAGAAGCTAAGGTCTGCTACTTGGAGAGAATAAAAACCATGGAGAAGGAGTCCCTCCATAGCATAGGCACACAGGTAGTAGTAACAGGTAGTAATAACAGATGTCAAGATAATAGGAACAATGAGAAAAAGCTTCTGGAGCCAGAGATAAACACTAAATACAAACTTATGATAGCCCATTGCTGGATAATTTGAAATAATTTGATACCTATGGTGCACTGAAGTTAATGGCAGTAGTCACAAAACCCAAATACAGATTAACTACAGACTTGATTGTCTCAAACTCTAAATGCAATGACCTAAGAGAAGTGGGACCATTTCTTTGTGCAAAATGTATTTACTTCAATCTCCACAATTTTATATACCATTAATCTAGAAGTCTATTAAAAATTATAATACAGAGAAGGAAGCAAAAAAAATTCCACCACAATGAAGAAATAAATCCACAGAATAAGACACAGACATGATCCAGATGTTGGGACTATAAGTAGACCACTGTAAAATAAAATTTAATTTAGTGATATCAGATGGAATGATGATGTAAGAACCTCCAAAATTTCTCTTCTCCGTAGAGCAGTGAGATCAGAGACAAAATATGTCAGAATTGACACTTTCAAACTGTGAAAATTATTTTTTTCCAGAAATCCAGAGAGTACTTTGAAAAGACAATAATATATCTTGGGGGTAACAATGAATTCTAGTAACAATGAATTCAGTGGCATTTTAACTTAAACTACTCCCATCTTCTCTTCCAATCGCCTCAGTAGCCTTGAGATACTACTACCTGCCGCTGAGGTGAAAACAAGCATCTTGGCAGCCACTTTAGGAAACTGATTAGGCTTGGAGATCCTGCCAAGTCTCATTCCAAGTGAACCATCATTTGGCCATGCTGGTCTTTCCCTGGAATTGCTCACTTACACAGCTTGCCTTTATTTGGCCTCATGAGGAGTTTGCTTAATGCAAAATGATTTTTCCATGGGGTCATTTGGTCAAAAAAAAAAAAAAAAAAAAAGATGGCCACATATTTTTACCACAGCAAGAGAGAAGCAACTTGTTCGGTACATGTAATTCTCAATATGATAAACAGTAATTATCAATACAAATAACATCAGAAATCATGGAAGCCCAAAAGTATTGAGATAGCATATTTAAAAAGCTGAAAGAAAACAGAACGCAAACTATAAACTGAAGATTATTTTATTTTAACAATTTTATTAATTTATTTGAGGGAGAGTGTGAGTGGGGGAAGAAGCAGGGTGGGGGGAGGGACAAGCAAACTCTACACTAAGTGTAGAGCCTGATATGGGACTTGATTCCAGGACTCTGAGATCATGACCTGAGCTGAACCCAAGAGTCAGATGCTTACCTGACTGAGCCACCCATGCATCCCTGAACTGAAAATTCTATATCTGATAAAACTATCCTTCAAAAGGAGAAACTAGACATTTATCCTTCAAAAGGAGAAATTAGGACATTTCCAGAGAAGCAAAAGCTGAGAAAGTGTATCACTAGTAGAACTTCTCTACAAAAAATGCTAAAGAGAGTCCTTATTCTGAAAAGAAAGGACACCAAAAAATACCTCAAATCTACACACACACACATAAACAAACAAAAAGTACTGGTAAAAGTGACTGCATATGTAAATATAAGTCAGTTTAAATTTATTTTTTTACTATTTTCCCTAAATAATTAAAAAATTGCATTAAATAATAACTACTAATCTACAGTGATAGCACACAATGTATAGAAATGTAATTTGTCACAATGCTAACATAAAAGCCAGGGGAATGGAGTAATGTAGGAGCAAAATTTTTGTATACTATTGAAACCAGAATTATTTATGTATTTATTTATTTATTTATTTATTTATTTATTATTTATTTATTTATTTATTTTAAGGGTTTTATTTGTTTATTCATGAGAGACACAGAGAAAGGTAGAGACATAGGTAGAGGGAGAAGCAGGCTCCATGCAGTGAGCCTGGTGTGGGACTCAATCCCGGGACTCTAGGACCATGCCCTGGGCGAAAGCCAGGCACTAAACTGCTGAGCCACCCAGGCTTCCCCAAATTTGTATTGACTTAAACTAGATAGTTATAAAGTGCCATGTTAATTATAATTCCTAGGACAAATATAGCACATTATAAATACAACAAATATATAATAGAGAAATAATAAATATTTCAAAATGATAGCCTAGAAAATATCTATGAAACAAAAAAGAGAGCAGTAATGGAGGAATAGTTGAATAAAAAATACATCAAACATATAAAAACAGCAAATTGACAAATGAAATTTCTATGTTATCATTAATTACATTAAAAGTAAATACATTAGACTTTGGGGCAAAATGATGGAGTAGGAGGATCCTAAGCACACCCCATCCCATGGATACACATAGACAACACCTGTATCAGTGTAAATAACCCAGAAAATGACCCAGAGACTGGCATAACCAATGTGACTTGTGACACTGTCCATGGGAGGGAGGGATACCACAAGCACAGAATAAAAAGAGGAGAAGACTCCAACCTAGGAACCCTAGTCATGATGGACCCACATGCACTGGGAAGATGAATCCCCATAGCACTTGACTTTGAAAACAAGAGAAGCTTAATTTCATGAGTTCTTTTAATCAGAGGGCTTAACACCTGGAACTTTATTTATTTTATTTTTTAAAAGATTTTATTAATTTATTTACGAGATACAAAAAGAGCGAGAGAGAGGCAGAGACACAGGCAGAGGGAGAAGCAGGCTCTATGCAGGGAGCCGGATGAGGGACTCTATCCCAGGACCCTGGGATCACACCATGAGCTGAAGACAGACGCTCAACTACTGAGTCAGCCAGGCATCCCAACACCTGGAACTTTAAATATCAGCAGGCCTAGCCCTGAGAGAGCTGGAGGACAATAGGGAACTATGCCTCCATCCTTAAAGAGTAAGCATGACAAAAACGTCTGAGATACAGCATAGAAGTAGCAGTTTGAAAAAATGACTCAGGTATTTGGGAAGGAGATTTATTTACTAATTTCAGAACATGTGCTGGAGGAGCAGGGATCTTTAGGAGAATTCTCTAAGAACAAAAGACCTGAGAGGCACCATTTGTGGTCCCCAACAGAGATACTCAGACACCTTCAGGGACCAGCACAAACACCTCCACTTAGCTTACTAACAGTGTGCCCCACCCCCAAGTTCTCCTGCAGACCTGCCCCCACCAAACCACTCTAAGGAGGAGTTCTCCAAAGAATGTCATGAACATTGCATTGTGCAAGCAGACCCAACAGTGACCAGCACCACTCCAAAGCAACTTCTGCCCTGGGGAGCGGAGAGGATAACCACATACACACACTAGTTTGATAGCAGTCCCAGCAGTGAGCTGGGTGCAGACATCTGGCCTGACTGCAAGCCCTACTTACCAATGGAAGCCTTTCAGTAAACAAAACAGGGAAAGCACACTGCAGGACAGGGTATGCAGTTCTGGAAAACACCTGGTCTGACCCAAGTCAAGTCCAACGCAGTCCCAGACTGGTCCATTAACAATAAAGGGACCAAACCCTGCCCACAACAGGCAAAGAGAACCACTAAAGATGACTGGATACATATCTCAACCACAACAGTATGGTGCATGAAATGCACATAGGAGACACCCCTAAAGTGCTAGGTTCTGGTGAACTGGGAATATTGTGCCAAACGACAGTACAGGGCCTGTCATTTATAAGACCACTACTTTCAAAAGCAGGAGACATAGCTGATTTTCCCAACACATTGAAAAGGAGAGTTAGAGAAAATGAAGAATCAGAGAGATACATTCCAAATGAAAGAAGAAGACAAAATCACGGAGAGAACTAAATGAAATGAAGATAAGCAATATGTCTGATAGAGAATTTAAAGTAATGGTGATAAAGATACTGTACTTGAGAAAAGAGGGAAGGATCTCAGTGAAACCTTCAACAAAGAGAAATAATAAAAAGGAATCAATCAGAGACAAAGATCTCAATAATTAACTGAAATTAAAAATACACTAGAGGGCCTCAAAAGTAGACTAAATGAAACAGAAGAACTAAGCCACCTAGCAGATAGAGTAAAGGAAAGCAATCAAGTTGAACAAAAGATAGAAAATAATAAAAAAATGAAAATGGAGAACTTAATGACAACATCAGGACAAAATTTTCACATTATAGGGATCCCAGAAAGAGAAGAAAGATAAAGTGGGGCAGGAAATATATTTGAAGAAATAATAGCTGAAAAATACCCTGATCAAGGGAAGGGAAAAGAAATCCAGATACAAAAGGTACAGAGATCTTCCCACAAAAGCAACCCAAGGAGGTCCAAACAGAGACATATGGTGAATTAAAATGGCAAAGAAAAATAGTAATAAAGAGAAAAATTTTAAAGTGGCAAGCAAAAACATAACAGACATACAAGGAAAGCCCCAAAAGGATATGAGCAGATTTTTTTTTAGCAGAAACTTTACAGAAAAGAAGGAAGTGGCACAATGTACTCAACGTGTTGAAATGAAAAAACAAGTGAATATGAAAATATAACAATTTTAAATATTTATTCACCCAAATTGTAGCAGCCAAAGACAAAACACACTGAAGGAGTCTGCAGAGTTTGGCACATACTAGATCTTTCAGCTCCAGGGCTGGAGATCAGGGTGTGACCATTTTTTATTTTCACTCTATAAAGAGGTGCAGAAAGCCTTCAGGGAACAAAAGTCACACAGAACAACCAAGTTACACTGAGACCAGCCCCCAGGCAAGGTGTGGTGCAACTCTGCCCAGGAAGACACTGGACTACAAAACTCCAGGGCTAGTGGGAAAAAAGTATGTATAATCTGAGGGTTTTTTCCCCACATGATTCATTTATAATTCAGTTTAAAATTTCTCATGTCTTTTCTCCCTTTCCAATCATTTTCTTATTTTATCAACTCTTTAAGTCTTTTTTAGCTTTCACTTGTTACATTTACATTTTATGGGTATGTTATTCATATTTGGCTTCCTTTCACTCTATTCAACTTTATATTTGCTTTCTTTTCAGTTTTGGGATTTAGTGTCTTTTAACACAGAGGCCAAAATACAGTCAAGGCCAAGTGGATCACACTGTTTTGCCATCCAATGATATTATATTATCTTTTCCCTTGTTTTTTTTTTCTTTTCTTTTTTGCTTTTTGGCCTCTTAGGACTTGTCTAGTGTGTATTTTGTTGGGACATTGTTAATATTTTTTATTTTGTTCACTCATTCAAACATTCTTCTTTGGACAAAATGACTAGAAGAAGGAATTCAAAATAAAAGGATGAACTAGAGGTAATACTTTCCAACACAGAGGTAATCAATATGGATATAAGTAAGATGTCAGAGTTAGAATTCAGGATAACAATGTTACTAGCTGGGCTTGAAAAAATCATAAAAGACACTGGAGTATCTCTTAGTGAAGAAATGAAATATAATCAGGCCAAAATTTAAAATGCTCTACCTGAGATGCAGTCTAAACTAGATGCTTTAACAGCTAGGGTAAATGAGGTAGAAGAGTGAGTAAGTGACATAGAAGAGAAGATGAAAAAAAGGAAAGTAGCTGAGGACAAGAGAGAAAACAAGAAAAGACAATGAGAGGAGACTTTGAGAAATTAGTGAGGCTATTAAACAAATCAGTATTAGAATTATTTGGGTCCCTGAGGGAGAAGAAAGAGAGAGAGACAGAAGGGCTATTTGAGCAAATCATAGCAGAAAACTTCTATAAACTGGAAGTAGAAACAAGCATTCAAGTCCAAGAGGTAGAGAGGACCACTTCTAAAATCAGAAAAATATATTAACACCTTAACATATAATAGTGAAGCTTGAAAATTTCAGAGATACAGAGAAAATCCTGAAAGCAGCTCAAGACAAGCATTTGTTAACCTACAGGAGCAGCAATGTTAGACTGGCAGAAGACCTATCCACAGAGATCTAGCAGGCCAGAAAGAGGTGGCATGATATTTTCAGGGTACTAAATGAAAAAAATATGCAGCCAAGAATACTTTATCTCACAGGGCTTTCATTCAGAATGTAAGGAAATTTAAAGAGCTTCCAGGACATAGAGAAAGTGAAAGAATTTCGACCATAAAACCTTTCCTGCAAGAGATATTAAGGGGGAACCTGTAAGTGAAGAGAGAGTTCAAAAGTTACTGGGACCGGAAAGGAACAGAGACTATCTGCAGAAAAGGGGACTTTAAAAAATAAAATATTTTATTTATTTATTCATGAGAGACACAGAGAAAGAGAGAGGCAGAGACATAGGGAGAGAGAGAAGCAGGCTCCAAACAGGAAGCTCAAAGTGGAACTCTATCCTGGGACTCTGGGATCATGCCCTGAACCAAAGGCAGAAGCTCAATCACTGAGCTACTGGCATCTCAGAAAAGAGGACTTTAAAAAAAGAATTTATTTATTTATTCATGAGAGACACACAGAGAGAGGCAGAGACATAGGCAGATGGAAAAACAGGCTCCCTGCAGGGAGCCTGATGCAGGGCTTGATCACAGGATCCTGGTATCATAACCTCACTCAAAGGCAGATGCTCAACCACCAAGCCACTCAGGTGCCTCTAGAAAAAGGGACTTTACAGGTAATACAGTGGCACTAAATTCATGTCTTTCAATAGTTACTCTGAATGCAAATGGGGTAAATGCTCCAATTAAAAGACACAGATTATCAGACTGGATAAAAAAGCAAGACTCATCCATATGCTTTCTACAAGAGACTGAATTTAGACCTACAGACACTTCCAGATTGAAAATGAACAGGTGGGGAATAATATATCGTGGTAATGGACCCCAAAAGAAAGCTGAGGTAACAATCCTCAGATCAGATGCATTAGATTTTAAACCAAAGATTGTAGTAAGGGCTGAAGGGAGACACTATATTATACTTAAAGGGTCTCTTCAACTAGAAGATCCAACAATTATAAATATTCTTTTTCTAATTTGGGAGCAGCCAATTACATAAGCCAATTAATAACAAAATTAAAGAAACACATTGATAACACAATAATTCTAGGGGACTTCATCACCCCACCCACAGCAATGAAAAGATTATCAAAGCAGATTAACAAGGAAACAAGGACTTTGATAGATACAATGGAACAGATGGAATTCACAGATATATACAGAGCATTCCATACAAAGACAACAGAATATACATTCTTTTTGAGTGCACAAGGAACATTCTCCAGAATATATCACATACTGGATCACAAATAAGGTCTCAATTGAAACCAAAAGAATGTGATTATTCCCTGCATACTTTGAGACCAAAATATGGTGAAAATTGAACTCATTCACAAGAGGAAATATGGAAGGAACTCAAACACTTGGAGGTTAAAGAGCATCCTACTAAAGAATGAATGAGTCAACCAGATAATTAAAGATGAATGACAATTCATGCAAACTACTAAAAATGAAAACACAATTGTTCAAAACATTATGGATACCACAAATGTGGTTATAAGAAATACATAGAAATACCAGTTTCTCTCAAAAAGTTAGAAAAGTTTCAAATACACAAGCTAAACTTACACCTAAAGGGGCTGGACAAATAAAGCAAATAAAGCCTAAGCAAAGCAGTAGAAGAGAAATAATAAAGATCAGAGCAGAATCCAATGAAATAGAAACTATAATAGTAGAACAGACTAATGTAAATAGAAGCTGGTTCTTTGAAAGAATTGATAGAATTGATAAATCCCTATCCAGATTTATCAAAAAGACACACAGAGAGAGAGAAAGGAATCAATTTAACAAAAGTATAAATGAAAGAGGAGAGATCATGACTAACACCAAGGAAATAAAAATAATTTAAAGACCATATTATAAGCAACTATATGCCAACAAACTAGGCAATGTGGAAGAAATAGATGCATTCCTGGAAAATTACAAACAACAGAAACTGATACAGGAATAAATAATAGGGATTGCATTAAACGTGTAAATTGCCCTGGGTAACATTGACATTTTCACAATGGTAATTCTGCCAATCCATGAGCATGGAATATTTTTCCATCTCTTTGTGTCTTCCTCAATTTCTTTCAGAAGACTTCTATAGTTTTTAGGGTATAGATCATTTACCTCTTTGGATAAGTTTATTCCTAGGTATCTTATGCTTTTGGGTGCAATTGTAAATGGGATTGACTCCTTAATTTCTCTTTTTTCAGTCTCATTGTTAGTGTATAAAATGCCACTGACATCTGGGCATTTATTTTGTATCTGCCACAGTGCCGAATTCCTGTATGAGTTCTAGCAATCTTGGGGTGGAGACTTTTGTTTTTCATGTCATCGATGAAGAGGGAAAGTTTGACTTCTTCTTTGCCAATTCGAATGCCTTTAATGTCTTTTTGTTGTCTGATTGCTGAGGTTAGGACTCTAGTACTATATTGAATAGCAGTGGTGAAAGTGGACATCGCTGTCTTGTTCTGATCTTATGGGAAAGGCTCCCAGTGCTTCCCCATTGAGAATGATAGTTGTTGTGGGCTTTTTGTAGACGGCTTTTAAGATGTTGAGGAATGTTCCCTCTATCCCTACACTCTGAATAGTTTTGATCAGTAATGGATGCTGTATTTTGTCAAAGCTTTCTCTGCATCTATTGAGAGGATCATATGGTTCCTGGTTTTTCTCTAGCTGATATGATGAATCACATTGATTGTTTTACGAGTGTTGAACCAGCCTTGTGTCCAGGGGATAAATCCTACTTGGTCATGGTGAATAATTTTCTTAAGGTATTGTTTGATCTTATTGGCTAGTATGTTGTTGAGAATTTTTGCATCCATATTCATCAGGAATATTGGTCTATAATTCTCCTTTTTGGTTGGGTCTTTGTCTGGTTTTGGAATTAAGGTGATGCTGGCCTCATAGAACGAATTTGGAAGTATTCCATCTCTATCTTTCCAAACAGCTTTAGGAGAATAGGTATGGTTTCTTCTTTAAACGTTTGATAGAATTCCCCAGGGAAGCCATCTGGCCCTGGACTTTTGTGTCTTGGGAGGTTTTTGATGACTGCTTCAAATTCCTCCCTGGTTATTGGCCTGTTCAGGTTTTCTATTTCTTCCAGTTCCAGTTTTGCTGGTTTGTGGTTTTCCAGAAATGCGTCCATTTCTTCTAGATTGCCTAATTTATTGGCGTATAGCTGTTCATAATTTGTTTTTAAAATCGTTTGTGAAATACAAACGTTGGTGTTGGTAGTGATCTCTCCTTTCTCATTCATGATTTTATTAATTTCAGTCTTCTCTCTCTGCTTTTTAATAAGGCTGGCTAATGGTTTATCTATCTTATTAATTCTTTCAAAGAACCAACTCCTGGTTTTGTTGATCTGTTCCACAGTTCTTCTGGTCTCGATTTCGTTGAGTTCTGCTCAAATCTTTATTAACACTCTTCTACTGCTGGGTGTAGGATCTATTTGCTGTTTTTTCCCTAGCTCCTTTATGTGTAAGGTTAGCTTTTGAATTTGAGTTCTTTCCAGTTTTTTAATGGATGCTTGTATTGCGATGTATTTCCCCCTCAGGACTGCTTTTGCTGTATCCCAAAGATTTTCAATGGTTGTATCTTCATTCTCTTACTTTCCATGAATCTTTTAGTTCTTCCCTAATTTCCTGGTTGACCCTTTCATCTTTCAGCAGGATGGTCCCACACTTCCACGTGTTTGAAATACTTCCAAACTTCTTCTTCTGATTGTGTTCAAGTTTCAAAGCATTATGATCTGAAAATATGCAGGGGACTATCACAATCTTTTGGTATCAGTTAAGAGATTATTTGTGACCCTGTATGTGGTCTCTTCTGGAGAAAGTTCCACATGCACTTGAGAAGAATGTTTATTCAGTTGAGTTTGGATGTAAAGTTTTGTAGATACCAGTGAAATCCACCTGGTCCAGTGTATCATTTAAAGCTCTCGTTTCTTTGGACATGTTGTGCTTAGAAGACCTATTGAGTGTAGAAAGTGCTAGACTGAAGTCACCAAGTATAGGTGTATTATTATCTAAGTATGTCTTAACTTTGGTTATTAATTGATTGATATATTTGGCAGCTCTCACATTCGGGGCATATATATTGAGGATTGTTATGTCCTCTTGTTGGATAGATCCCTTACGTATGATATAGTGTCCCTCTTCATTTCTCACTACAGTCTTTGGGGTAAATTTTAGTTTATCTGATATAAGGATGGTTACCCCTGCTTTCTTTTGAGGACCATTTGAATGGTAAATGGTAAATGGTTCTCCTTTTATTTTCAGGCTGTTGGTGTCCTTCTGTCTAAAATGAGTCTCTTGTAGACAGCAAGTAGATGGGTCCTGCTTTTTATCCAGTCTGAAACCCTGTGCCTTTTGAGATGGGGTCATTAAGCCCATTCACGTTCAGAGTGACTATTGAAAGATATGAGTTTAGTGTCATCATGATACCTATTCAGTCCCTGTTTTTCTGGATTGTTCCTTTGGACTTCCACTTAAAGGGGAATTTTAAGAGTCCCCCTTAAAATTTCTTGCAGAGCTGGTTTGGAAGTCACATATTCTTTCAGTTCCTGCCTGTCTTTGAAGCTCTTTATCTCTCCTTCCATTCTGAATGATGGTCTTGCTGGATAAAGTATTCTTGGTTGCATGTTCTTCTCATTTAGGACCCTGAATATATCCTGCCAGCGCTTTCTGGTCTGCCACGTCTCTGTGGATTGGTCTGCTGTTACCCTAATACTTCTCCCCATAAAAGTCAGGGATTTCTTGTCTCTTGCTGCTTTAAGGATCTTCTCTTTATCTTTGGAATTTGCAAGCTTCACTATTAAATGTCGAGGTGTTGAATGGTTTTTATTGATTTTAGGGGGGGAATCTCTCTATTTCCTGGATCTGAATGCCTGTTTCCCTTCCCAGATTAGGAAAGTTTTCAGCTTGGATTTGTTCAAATACATATTCTGGCCCTCTGTCCCTTTCGGCGCCCTCGGGAATCCCAATTAAACGTAGGTTTTTCTTCCTCAGGCTCTCACTTATATCCCTTAATCTATCCTCTTGGTTTTTTAATTTTTTGTCTCTTTTTTCCTCAGTTTCCCTCTTTGCCATCAACTTGTCTTCTATGTCACTCACTCATTCTTCCACCTCGTTAACCCTGGTGTTAGGAACTCTAGTTTGGATTGCATCTCATTCAATTGATTTTTAATTTCTGCCTGATTAGCTCTAAATTCTGCAGTCATGAAGTCTCTTGAGTCCTTTATGCTTTTTTCTAGAGCCACCAGTAGCTGTATAATAGTGCTTCTGAATTGGCTTTCTGACATTGAATTGTAATCCAAATTTAATTCTGTGGGAGAGAGGACTGTTTCTGATCCTTTCTTTTGAGGTGAGGTTTTCCTTCTAGTCATTTTGCTCAGTGCAGAGTGGCCAAAAACAAATTGTTTGGGAAAAGGGGAAAAAGAGAGACGAGAAACAAGAAAAGAAAAATAAAAAAGGAAGAAAAAGGAGAAAAAGAGAAGAAAAAGAAAAAAAGAAAAAAGGGGGGAGGAGCAAACAGAAATTAAAAAAAAAAAACAAGGGGGAGTATCCTCTGATTCTATACACTGTAAGTCCCTTGACTTCCTCTGGAACTTTCCAGTGCTGCTTGGTCAATAATTTGTTTTTCCCCTGTCCCTCTAGTTGGTCTTCTGTGGGAGGGGGCTGTTGTGCTGATTTTCATCTGTTAGCACTTGGGGGAGCTGCTCAGCCCCCTGCCTTGTGCAGGACTCAGTGTGTAACGTTTATCCTCATTATCTGGGGAGGACACTGTGAGGATCAGTGGGCGCTGTTTAACCTGTGATGCCCCAGGAGGAACAACCACAGTGGCAGCGGCCCACTCTGGAGCCCTGGATTCAGCTCCCACAGTAATTATGGAGCTCTCAGTCTGCAGGGGCCTGGATGCTTCGTGGCAGGGCCGCTGATCTGCTCAGCTTGGGGCAGGAGCGTCCTTGCTATCCTGTGCCCTCCTGGCCTCTGCCTGTCCCAGGAGGAGGCCAGATCCTGGGCTGTGTCCCCAGCGCCCTGTGCTCCCGGGCCTGCGCTGTTGGATTCGCATTCCCAGCCACGCAGCCCCCTCTCCACGGTGCTGCCGCCTGAGCCCCTCCAAGCTGCTCCTGGGGACGTGCAGCCCCCCTGTGGAGCCTCCACCTGAGCCGCTGGGAGCTGCTCCCGGGGCCATGCGGCCCCTTCCACGTGGAGCCTCTGGGGGAGCCACCTCCGAGCTGCTCCCGGGTCCAGCCGTGTGTACGCTGCAGCCTTTAAGGGAGCTCAGCCGCAGCATGTGGCATGCTTTCCCCGGGGCGCAGGTGCTCTGTTAGTGTCCCTGGGAGCCGGAGGTCATCCTCGCCCCTCCTGTGGTTCTGCTCTAACTCCCTGCGAGCTCCTTTCTGCCCGGGAAGATTGGTGAACCTCCTGCTTCTCTGGGATGGGGCTTTCCTGCCTGGGGACACTCGCCCCGACCTTAGCCTGGCTCCTCAAGGGGCCCCTCCCCCATGGATTCCTTTTGTTTCTTTCTTTTTTCCCTGTCTTCCTACCTTGATAGAAGCGTGAACTCTTCTCACTGTAGCATTCCAACTGTTCTCTCTTTATTTTTTTTATTTTTTTTAAACTTTTATTTATTTATGATAAGCACATAGTGAGAGAGAGAGGCAGAGACACAGGCAGAGGGAGAAGCAGGCTCCATGCACCGGGAGCCCGACGTGGGATTCGATCCCGGGTCTCCAGGACCGCACCCTGGGCCAAAGGCAGGTGCCAAACGGCTGCGCCACCCAGGGATCCCCTGTTCTCTCTTTAAATCTCAGGCCGAATTCGTAGATTTTCAGTATGATTTGAAGATTATAATTCTAGGTAATTTTGTGGGGACAAGAAACTTGGGGACCCTAGTCTTCGGCCATCTAGTCCCGCCTCTGAGACTCATTTTAGAGGTAAGGACATCTACAGCCTGAAAAAAAAGTTTGGAGAACCATTTACCATTCAAATGGCCCTCAAAATAAAGCAGGTGTAGCCATCCTTATATCAGATAAACTAAAGTTTATCCAGAAGACTGTAGTGAGAAATGAAGAAGGACACTATATCATACTTAAAGGATCTATCCAATAAGAGGACTTAACAGTCATCGATGTATATGCCCCGAATGTGGGAGCTGCCAAGTATAGCAATCAACTAATAACCAAAGTTAAGACATACTTAGATAATAATACACTTATACTTCTGATTTGTATGTAGCACTTTCTACAATCGACAGGTCTTATAATCACAACATCTCCAAAGAAACAAGAGCTTTAAATGATACACTGGACCAGATGGATTTCATAGACATTTACAGAACTTTACATCCAAACTCAACTGCATACACATTCTTCTCAAGTGCACATGGAACTTTCTCCAGAATACACCATATACTGGGTCACAAATTGGGTCTGAACCAATACCAAAGGACTGGGATCGTCCCCTGCATATTGTCAGACCATAATGCCTTGAAATTAGAACTAAATCACAACAAGAAGTTTGGAAGGACCTCAACACATGGAGGTTAAGGACCATCCTGCTAAAAGATGACAGGGTCAACCAGGAAATTAAGGAAGAATTAAAAGATTCATGGAAAGTAAGAGAATGAAGATACAAACCTTCAAAAGCTTTGGCATATGCAGCAATGGCCACAATAGCCAAACTGTGGAAGGAGCCTCGGTGTCCATTGAAAGATGAGTGGATAAGAAGATGTGGTTTATGTATACAATGGAATATTACTCAGCTATTAGAAATGACAGATACCCACAATTTGCTTCAACGTGGATGGAACTGGAGGGTATTATGCTGAGTGAAGTAAGTCAATCAGAGAAGGACAAGCATTATATGTTCTCATTCATTTGGGGAATATAAATAATAGTGAAAGGGAATATAAAGGAAGGGAGAAGAAATGTGTGGGAAATATCAGAAAGGGAGACAGAACGTAAAGACTGCTAACTCTGGCAAACGAACTAGGGGTGGTGGAAGGGGAGGAGGGCGGGGGGTGGGAGTGAATGAGTGACGGGCACTGGGGGTTATTCTGTATGTTAGTAAATTGAACACCAATAAAAAAAATTTTTAAAAAGGGGGAAAAAAAAAGCTTTGGCATACAGCAAAAGCAGTCCTGAGGGAGAAATACCTCACCATTCAAGCATCCATCCAAAAACTGGAAATAACTCAAATACAAAAGCTAACCCTACGCCTAAAGGAGCTGGAGAAAAAACGACAGATAGATCCTACACCCAGCAGAAGAAGAGAATTAATAAATATTCGAGCAACCTAATGAACCTAATGAAATAGAGACCAGAAGAATTATAGAACAGATTAACAAAATCAGGAGTTCGTTCCTTGAAAGAATTAATAAGATAGATAAACCATTAGCCAGCCTTATTAAAAAGCAGAGAGAGAAGACTGAAATTCATAAAATCATGAATGAGAAAGGAGAGATCACCACCAACACCAAAGAAATACAAACAATTATGCCAATAAACGAGGCAACCTAGAAGAAATGGACGCATTTCTGGAAAACCACAAACTACCAACACAGGAAGAAATTGAAAACCTGAGCAGGCCAATAACCAGGGAGGAAATTGAAGCAGTCATCAAAAACCTCCCAAGACACAAAAGTCCAAGGCCAGATGGCTTCCCAGGGGAATTCTCTCAAACATGTAAGGAAGAAACCATACCTATTCTACTAAAGCTTTTGGGAAAGATAGAAAGAGATGGAATACTTCCAAACTTTTCTATGAGGCCAGCATCACCTTATTTCCAATACCAGACAAAGACCCCACGAAAAGGGAGAATTATAGACCAATATTCCTAATGAACATGGATGCAAATATCCTCAACAAGATACAAGCCAATAGGATCCAACAATACATTAAGATGATTATTCACTATGACCAAATGGGATTCATCCCTGGATGCAAGGCTGGTTCAAGACTCATAAAGCAATCAATGTGATTGATCATATCAGCAAGAGAAGAAACAAGAACCATATGATCCTCTTAATAGATGCAGAGAAAGCATTTGATAAAATACAGCATCCATAGGAATGGATCAAAAGCCTTCAGAGTGTAGGGATAGAGGGAATATTCCTCAGCATCTTAAAAGCCATCTACGAAAAGCCCACAGCAAATATCATCCTCAATGGGGAAGCACTGGGAGCCTTTCCCCTAAGATCAGGAACAAGACAGGGATGTCCACTCTCACCACTGCTATTCAACATAGTATAGTACTAGAAGTCCTAGCCTCAGCAATCAGGCAACAAAAAGAAATAAAAAGCATTCAAATTGGCAAAGAGAAAGTCAAAATGTCCTTCTTCGCAGATGACATGATAGTGTCCATAGAAAACCCAAAAGACTCCATCGCAAGATTGGTAGAACTCATACAGCAGTTTGGTAGTGTCGCAGGATACAAAACAAATGCCCAGAAGTCAGTGGCCTTTCTATACAGTAACAATGAGACTCAATAAAGAAATTAAGAAAGCAATCCCATTTACAAATGCACCCAGAAGCATAAGATACCTAGAAATAAAGCTAACCAAGGAGGTTAAGGATCTGTACGCTAAAAACTACAGAACACTTCTGAAAGAAATTGAGGAAGACAAAAAGAGATGGAAAAATATTCCATGCTCATGGATTCATAGAATTAATATTGTAAAAATGTCAATGTTACCTGGGAAAATTTACACATTTAATGCAATCCCTATCAAAATACCATGGACTTTCTTCAGAGAGTTGGAAAAAATTATCTAATGATCTGTGTGCAATCAGAAAAGACGGCAAATATCCAGGGGAATATTAAAAAAGAAAACCAGAGCGAGGGGCATCACAATGCCAGATTTCAGGTTGTACTACAAAGATGTGGTCATCAAGACAGTGTGGTACTGGCACAAAAACAGGCACATTGATCAATGGAACAGAATAGAGTATCCAGAAGTGCACCCTCACTTTATGGTCAACTAATATTCGACAAAGGAGGAAAGCCTATCCACTGGCAAAAAGACAGTCTCTTCAATAAATGGTGCTAGGAACATTGGACATACACATCCAGAAGAAAGAAACTAGACCATTCTCTTACACCATACACAAAGATAAACTCAAAGTGAATGAAAGATCTAAATGTGAGACAAGTTCCATCAAAATCCTAGAGTAGAATACAGGAAACACCCTTTTGGTACTTGGCCACAGTAACTTCTTGAAAGATAAATCCATGAATGCAAGAGAAACAAAGGCAAAATGAACTATTGGGACTTCTCCAAGATAAGAAGCTGTTGCACAGCAAAAGATACAGTCAAGAAAACTAAAAGACAACCTACAGAATGGGAGAAGATATTTGTAAATGACGTATCAGATAAAGGGCTAGAATCCAAGATCTATAAAGAACTAATGAAACCCAACAGAAAAGAAGCAAACAATCAAACCATGAAATGGGCAAAAGACATGAACAGAAATCTCACAGAGGAATACATAGGCATGGCCAACAAGCTCATGAGAAAATGCTCTGCATCACTTGCCATCAGGGAAATACAAATCAAATCCACAATGAGATACCACCTCACACCAGTGAGAATGGGGAATATTAACATGGCGGAAACAACAAATGGTAGAGAGGATGTGGAGAAAGGGGAACCCTCTTGCACTGTTGGTGGGAATGTGAATTGGTGCAGCCACTCTGGAAAGCTGTGTGGACGTTTCTCAAAGAGTTAAAAATAGATCTGCCCTGTGACCAAGCAATTGCACTACTGGGGATTTACCCCAAAGGTACAGATGCAGTGACACGCCGGGACACCTGCACCCCAATGTTTATAGCAGCAATGTCGACATTAGCCAAACTGTGGAAAGAGCCTCAGTGTCCGTCAAAAGATGAATGGATAAAGGAGATGTGGTTTGTGTATACAATGGAATATTACTCAGCCATTAGAAACGACAAATACCCGACATTTGCTTCGACGTGGATGGAACTGGAGGGTATTATGCTGAGTGAAAAAAGTCAATCGGTGAAGGAGAATCATTATATGGTCTCATTCATATGGGAAATATAAAAAAATAGGGAAAAGGAATAAAAGGGAAAGAGAAAAAATGAGTGGGAAATATCAGAGAGGGAGACAGAACATGAGAGACTCCTAACTCTGGGAAATGAACAAGGGGTGGTGGAAATGGAGGTGGGCAGGGGTGGGGGTGACTGAATGATGGGCACTCAGGGGGGCACTTGATGGGATGAGCACTTGGTGTTATGCTATATATTGGCAAATTGAAAAATAAATAAATAAATAAATAAATAAATAATAAATAAAACCTGAACAGACCAATTACCTGTAAGGAATTTGAAACTAATTAAATTCTATTCACAAACAGGAGTCTAAGTCCAGGTGTTTTTCCAGGGGAATTCCACTGAATATTTAAAGAACTAGTACGTATTCTTTTGAGTCTCTTCCAAAATTTATAAATAGAAGGAAAACTTCCAAACTCTTTTTATGAGGCCAGCATTCTCTTGAGCCCAAAACGATACAAAGTCAGCTCCAAAAAGAATTACAGACCAATATCCCTGATGCACATGGATGACAAAAATCTCACCAAGATAGTAGCCAATAGGATCCAACAGGATATTAAAAGGATTTTTCAGGGTGGGGTATATGACAGAGGAGTATGTGTCCTCAACTCACCTGTCCCCACAAACTTACGAGATTACTTTCAAACCATCCTGAAAACCTAAGAATTTGACCTGATATTTAAAGAGAGACCAGGTGGAACGCTACAGAGAGAAGGTTTTTTTTGCTTCTAACAAGTTAGGAAGGCGGAAAAAATAAAAAACAATCAAGTGGGAGAGGGTCCCTGTCAGAAGCCTGGAAGAGACTGGTGGCAAGAGCCTCTGGGACTGGAAGGCCCAGCCCCGGAGAAGAAGGAAATTTAAAAACTCCGGACTGGATTCTTCCCGGAGAGAAAGGTGCTTAGCAGGGAAATTGAGCAGAATTGCAGGAGGGGAACTGGAGACTCCAGTTTCCCAGAGTTACTAATAGAGAAGTGTGCCCCAGGGTAGAGTATGCCACAGACTGTGGGCATATCCTGGTAAAGGGCTAGAGCGTGCACCCAGAGTGACCTTTGGGAGAAGCCCGTTGGTCAGGCGGGTACTCGGACCAAGGAGTCTGAACCCTGCTGCCTTCAGGAGCCCTGGCCCCGGGAGCGTGATTCCAGCAGCACAGGCCCCGGATTCTAGACCATTGAGCAGACACAGCCAGTGATCCTGCACTTCTCCCTGGACAGGCAGAGGCAGGGAGGGCACAGGACAGCGAGGACTCTCCTAGCACCTGGCGCCCCCAGGCTGTGCAAATCAGCGCCGCTGCGCCATCCCAGGAGCATCTAGGCAAGTACAGACTGGGAGACTGCAGTAGTTATTGCAGGGAGCTGACTCCAGAGCTAGAAACCTGGCTGCTGCCAGTGTTGTTGCTCCTTGTGTCACCGTGTGACTGGGAGAGGCAGGGATGCCAGGGAACAGAGGCCTCACGGGGTAAACAGCTCCCATTGAGTCCAGCACGTGTCCGGTGGTGAGGCAGCTCCATCAGGTGCACACACCTGAGAATCAGCACAGCAGACGCTTCCCCGAGAAGACCAGCTAGAAGAACTGGGGAAGAGCAAGATCTAGACCAAGCAGTGCTGGAAAGCTTCAGGGGGAAGTTGAGGGATTTATAGCATTCAGAACTAGAGGATACCCCTCCTATTTTTATTCTTCGTTTTTCCATTACTACTCGTTTTTATATCAGACAGTAAATTTCAAATTTTTTAAAATTCTTTTACCACCTTAACTACAGTATTTTACCACCTCTTCATTTTTCAGATCCTTCCTTTTTGACTTTCATACTTCTACAATTATAGGTCCTAGATATATTTTCCAATTCTAGATTCCCTTCAACATACTCAACTTAATTTGGGGAGATATACAAGATATGTTTTGTGTGTGTGTGTGTGTTTTGTTATCTCTGCCTCATTTTGTTCTACAATGGCTGAAGTTAATACCTTCTAAAACATGAGCAGCATGCACCCAGAACCAAGCGGTGTACCATGCTGGTTCATTCTGTGAGATTCCTCATTCCCATTCTGACCCCCTTTAATCTCATTTATGTTTTCATGGTCAATGTTGAGGCCTTTTACACGTATTTCTGGCTTATATAAATTGGGGACAGAGCATCTTCTAACATACAGAACTTAACATACTCAGAACCAAGAGGATCACCCTCTAGAACCCATCAGGTAGCCTACATTCTCCCTGCACTACAACTTTGTCACCACCACCATCTCCCTGTCTCCCCGTTTTTTTTTTTTCTTCTCCTTTTTTTTCTCTTCTTCTTTGGGATCCTTGGCCTTTTATTTTTTACTACTTCATTTTCAAATTTGTTTTTCACTTTAGTGGTCTTTTTATTTTATTTTGTCCTGATCTTTGTTTTCAATTTCTGGTCTCTGATGTCAACAGAGGCATCTAGGATGAAATTTACTTACGTCGTGGTTGATATTCTGAATCAGCCAACTTAAACAACCACTGTGCAATGAGCAAAATGACTAGAAAGAACTCACCACCAAAAACAAACAAACAAAAAAAGAATCAGAAACAGTACTCTCTGCCACAGAGTTACAAAATTTGGATTACAATAGAAGCACAATTATAAAGCTACTGGTGGCTCTGAAAAAAAACATAAAGGATTCAAGAGAATTCATGACTGCAGAATTTAGATCAAATCAGGCCGAAATTAAAAATCAATTAAATGAGATGCAATCCAAACTGGAAGTCCTGAGACACCTGGGTAGCTCAGCAGTTGAGTGTCTGCCTTTGGCTTAGGGTGTAATCCCGGATTCCCAGGATCTAGTGCCATATCAGGCTTATTGCATGGAAACTGCTTCTCCTCCTTTTGCCTCTGTCTCTGCCCCCCCCCCTCTCTCTGTGTCTCTCATGAATATATAAACAAAAAAAAACTGGAGGTCCTAAAGACGAAGGTTAATGAGGTCAAGAAACAGTGAGTGACGGAGAAGACAAGTTGATGGCAAGGAAGGAAGCTGAGGAAAAAAAGATAAAAACAATTAAAAGACCACGAGTAAAGTTAAGGGAAATAAATGAGACACTCAGAAGGAAAAATCTACGTATAATTGGGGTACCAGAGAGCACCAAGAGGGCCAGAGGGCCAAAAAGAACATTTGAACAAGCAATTTGAACAAATCATAGCTGAGAACTTCTCTAATTGGGGGAGAAAAACAGGCATTTAGATCCAGGAGATAGAGAGGTCCACCCCAAAATCAATAAGAACTGTTCAACACCTCAACATTTAATAGTGAAACTTGCAAATTCCTAATATAAAGAGAAAATCTTTAAAGCAGCAAGAGAGAAGAGATCCCTAACTTATATGGGGAGAAATATCGGATTAACAGTAAACCTCTCCACAGAGAACTGTCAGGCCAGAAAGGGCTGGCAGGATATATAAAGGGTAGTACCTGAGATGAACATGCAGTCAAGAATACTTTATCCATCAGGGATCTCATTCAGAATACAAGGAAACATAAAGAGCTTCCAAGATAGGCAGAAACTGAAAGGATATGTGACCACCAAACCAGCTCTGCAAGAAATATTAAAGGGGACCTTTTAATAGAAAGAGGAAACTGAAATAAAAAATCCACAAAACCAGAAACTGAATAGTTAATATGATGACACTAAATTCATATGATTCAATAGTTGCTCTGCACATAAATGGGATAAATGATCCCATCAAAAGGCACAGGGTTTCCGACTGGATAAAAAAGCAAGACCCATCTATTTGCTGTCTACAAGAGACTCATTTTAGACCTAAAGACAACTAGAGCATGAATATGAAAGGGTGGAGAACAATTTATCATTCAAATAGTCCTCAAAAGAAAGAAGGGGTAGCAATCCTCACATCAGAAAAATTCAAGTTTATCCTAAAGACTGTAGTAAGAGATGAAGAGGGACACTATATCATACTTAAAGGGTCTATCCAAGAAGAGGACCTAACAATCATAAATATTTATGCCTCTAATGTAGGAGCCGCCCAGTATATCAAACAATTAATAACCAAAGGAAAGACATACTTAGATAATAATACACTAATATTAGGAGACTTCAACATGGTATTTTCTGCAAATGACAGATATTCTAAGCACAACATCTCCAAAGAAACAAGAGCTTTAAATAATACACTGGATCAGATGGATTTCACAGATATATACAGAACTTTGCATCCAAACACAACTCAATACATATTCTTCTCAAGTGCACATGAAACTGTCTCCAGAATAGACCACATACTGGGTCACAATTCAGGTGTCAACTGATGCCAGAAGACTGGGATTCTACCCTGCATATTTTCAGAGCATAATACTTCGAAACTAGAACTTAATCACAAGAAGAAATTTGGAAGAAACTCATACAGGTAGAGGTTAAAGAGCTTCCTGCTAAAAGACGAAAGGGTCTAAGAATTAGAGAAGAATTAAAAAGATTCGTGGAGGGATCCCTGGGTGGCGCAGCGGTTTGGCGCCTGCCTTTGGCCCAGGGCGCGATCCTGGAGACCCGGGATCGAATCCCACATCGGGCTCCTGGTGCATGGAGCCTGCTTCTCTCTCTGCCTGTGTCTCTGCCTCTCTCTCTCTCTGTCTGTGACTTAAATAAATAAATAATAAATAAAATATTTAAAAAAAATAAAAAAAAATAAAAAGATTCGTGGAAACTAATGAGAATGAAGATATAACTGTTGAAAAACTTTGGGATACAACAAAAGAAGTGCTGAGGGGGAAATACATTGCAATACAAGGATCCATCCAAAAACTGGAAAAAACTCAAATACAAAAGCTAACCTTGCACCTAAAGAAGCTGGAGAAAAAACAGCAAATAGAGCCTAAACCCAGCAGAAGAAGAGAGTTAATAAAGATTTGAGCAGAACTCAATGAAATAGAGACCAGAAGAATTGTGGAAGAGATCAACAAAACCAGGACTTGGTTCTTTGAAAGAATTAATAAGATAGATAAACCATTAGCCAGCCTTATTAAAAAGAAGAGAGAGAAGACTCAATAAAATCATGAATGAGAAAGGAGAGATCACCACCAACACCAAGGAAATACAAACAATTTTAAAAACTTATTATGAGCAGCTATATGCCAATAAATTAGGCAATCTAGAAGAAATGGACACATTTCTGGAAAACCACAAACTATCAAAACTGTAATAGGAAGAAATAGAAAACCTGAACAGGCCAATAACCAGGGAGGAAATTGAAGCAGTCATCAAAATCCTCTCAAGACACAAAAGTCCTGGGCCACATGGCTTCCCAGGGGAATTCTATCAAATGTTTAAACAAGAAACAATACCTATTCTACTGAAGCTTTTACGAAAGATGGACAGAACACTTCCAGACTTGTATTATGAGGCCAGCATCACCTTAATTCCAAAACCAGAGGATGACCCCACCAAAAAGGAGAATTGTAGACCAATATCCCTGATGAACATGGATGCAAAAATTCTTAGCAAGATACTAGCAGATAGGATCCAACAATACATTAAGATTATTCACCATGACAAAGTGGGATTTATCTCTGTGATACAAGGTTGTTTCAACATTCCTTAAAAAATCAACGTGGTAGATCACATCAACAAGAGAAAAAACAAGAACCATACGATCCTCTCAATAGATGCAGAGAAAGTAATTGACAAAATACAGCATCCATTCCTGATCAAAACTCTTGAGAGATTATGGAGAGAGGGAGAAATTTTCATCATCTTAAAGCCATCTACGAAAAGCCCACAGCAAATATTATTCTCAGTGGGGAAACATTGGGAGCCTTTCCTCTAAGATCAGGAACACAACAGGGATGTCCACTCTCACCACTGCTATTCAACATAGTACTAGAAGTCCTAGCCTCGGCAATCAGGGAACAAAAAGAAATAAAAGGCATTCAAATTGGCAAAGAAGTCAAACTCTCCCTTTTTGCATATTACAGAATACTGTACATAGAAAACCCAAAAGACTCCTCCCCAAGATTGCTTGAACTCATACAGCAACTCGACAATGTGACAGGATACAAAATCTGTACCCAGATATAAGTGACATTTCTATACACTAACAATGAGACTTAAGAAAATCCCATAGCAAATACCATTCTCAATGGCGAAATACTGGGAGCCTTTCCTCTAAGATCAGGAACACGACAGAAATTTCCACTCTCAGCACTGCTATTCAACATAGTACTAGAAGTCCTAGCCTCAGCAATCAGACAACAAAAAGAAATAGAAGGCATTCACATTGGCCAAGAAGAAATCAAACTGTTCCTCTTTGTAAATGACACAATACTGTATGCAGAAAATCCAAAAAAACTCCACCCCAAGATTTCTAGAACTCATACAGCAATTCGGCAATGTGGCAGGATACAAAAATCAATGCCCAGAAATCAGTGGCATTTTTTACAGTAAAATGAGACTGAAGAAAGAGAAATTAAGGAATCAATCCCATTGACAATTGCACCCAAAAGCATTGGATACCTAGGAATAAACCTAAGTAACTAGGTAAAGGATCTATACCCTAAGAACAACAGAACACTTCTGAAAGAAATTGAGGAAGACACAAAGGCATGGAAAAGTGTTCCATGCTCATGGATTGGAAGAATTAATATTGTGAAAATGTCAATGCTACCCAGGGCAATTTACACATTCAATGCAATCCCTATGAAAATACCATGGACTTCTTTTTCAGAGAGTTGGAACAAATAATCTTACAATTTGTTTGGAATCAGAAAAGACCCTGAATAGCTGAGGAATATTGAAAAAGAAAACCAGAACCGAGGGCATCAAAATGCCATATTGCAAGTTGTACTACAAAGCTGTGATAATCTAGACGGTGTGGTACTGGCACAAAAACAGACACATAGATCAATGGAGGAGAATATAAAACCCAGAAATGGGCCCTCAACTCTACGGCCATCTAATATTCAACAAAGCAGGAAAAAGTATCCACTGGAAAAAAGACATTCTCTTCAATAAATCATGCTGGGAACATTCAACAACCACTTGCAGAATAATTAAACTACCATTCTCTTACACCACACACAAAGATAAAGTCAAAATGTTGAAAAGATATAATTGTGAGACAAGAATCCACCAAAATTCTTGAGAAGAACACAGGCAACACCCATTTTGAACTTGGCCACAGCAGCTTCTTGCAAGATACATTTATGAAAGCAAGGGAAACAAAAGCAAATATGAACTATTTGGACTTCATCAAGATAAAATCTTTTGTACAGCTGAAGAAACTGTCAACAATTCTAAAATGCAACCTAAAGAATGGGAGAAGATATTTGCAAATGACATATCAGATAAAGGGCTACTATCCAAGATCTATAAAGAACTTATTAAACTGAACAGCCAAGAAACAAAAAATCCCATCATGAAATGGGCAGAAGACATGAACAAACACTTCACCAGAAAAGACATACACATGGCCAACAAGCACATGAGACCACAGTGAGATACCATCTCACACCAGTGAGAATGATGAAAATTAATAAGACAGGAAACAACAGATGTTGGAGAGCATGTGGAGAAAAGGGAACCCTCTTGCATTGTTGGTGGTAATGTGAACTGGTACAGCCACTCTGGATTGTGTGGAGGTTCCTCAAAGTGTTAATAGAATTTCCCTATGAGCCAGAAATTGCACTACTGGGGATTTACCCAAAGATACAGATGCAGTGAAAAACTGAGATAGCTGCACCCCAATATTTATAGCAGTAATTCCACAATAGCTAAACTGTGGACAGAGCCTCGGTGTGCATCAAAAGATGAATGGTTAAACAAGATTGTATATATATATATATATATATATATATATATATATATATATACACACACACACACACATATATACACACACACAATGGAATATTACTCAACCATTAGAAATGATGAATACACACCATTTGCTTCAACATGGATAGAACTGGAGGGTATTATGCTGAGTGAAGTCAATCAGAGAAGGACAAGCATTATATGGTTTCATTCATACATGGAATACAAAAAAATATTGAAAGGGATTAAAAGGAAAAAAGGAGAGAAAATGAGTGGGACATATCATAGAGGGTGATGGAACACAAGAGACTCCTGACTCTAGGAAATAACCAAGGGGTATTGTAAGGGGAGGTGGGCAGGGGGATGGGGTGACTGTGTGACAGGCACTGAGGGAGGCAGTTGACGGGATAAACACTGGGTGTTATACTGTATGTTGGCAAATAGAACTCTAGTAAAAGAAATAGAATATATAAATAAATAAAAGATTATTCATCACCATCAAGTGGCATTTATTCCTGGGATGCAAGGTTGGTTCAATACTGGCAAATCAATAAAAAATGTGTACATCACATTAATAAATGAAAGGACAAGAACCAGATGATCCTCTCAATTGGTCCAGAAAAACTATTTGACAAAATGTACCATCCTTTTTTGATTAAAACTCTTCATAGTGTAGGGGTAGAGGAAACATATCACAACATCATAAAAGTCACATATGAAAAGTCCACAGTGAATATCATTCTCAGTGAGGTACAACTAAGAACTTTTACCTTAATGTCAGGAACATGACATGGATGTCCCCTGTCACCACTGTTGTCCAACGTAGTACTAGAACACCTACCCTTAGTAATCAGGCCAAAAAAAAAAAAAAAAGGAATAAAAGACATTCAAATTGGCAAAGAAGTCAAACTCTCAGTCTTTGCAGGTGACATGATACTCTATGTGGAAAATCCAAGAGACTTTACCCCAAATTTTCCAAAATTCATATAGCATTTCAGCACCATGTTAGGATGCAAAATCAATACACAGAAATCAGTTGCATATCTATATGATAACAGTAAGGCTGAAGAAAGAGAAATTAAGAAGTCAAACCCACTTACAATTGCGCCAAATCCCATAAGATACCTAGGAATAAACATAACCAAAAGGTAAAGAATCTTTACTCTTAACTACAAAACACTTATGAAAGAAATTAAGGCAGACACAAAGAGGTGGGACAACATTCCATGCTCATGGATTGGAAGGATAAATATTGTTAACATGTCTTTGCTCCCGAGAGCAATCTACACATTCAATGCAATCCCTATCAAAATACCACCAACATCTTTCACAGAACTGGAAGAAATAATCCTAAAATTTGCATGCAACCAGAGTAGATTCAGTATAGCCAAAGGAATGTTGAAAAGAGATCCAAAGATGGTGGAACCACAATGCCTGACTTTAAGCTATATTACAAGCTGTGATCATTAAGACTATAAAGTACTGGTAAAAATCAGACACATAGATCAATAGAACAGAACGAAGAACAAAGAAATGGATCCTTAAACCTATGGTCAACTAATCTTTAACAAAGCAGGAAAGAAAAATTAATGGAAAAAGCACACCTTCTTCAATAAATGGTACTGGAAAAATTGGACATTCACATGCAGAAGAATGAAACTGGACCATTCTCTTATAACATACACAAAGATAAACTCAAAATGGATGAAAGATGTAAATGTGAGACAGGAGTCCATCAAAATCCTAGAGGAGAATGCAGGCAGCAATCTCTCCAACCGCCATCCAAGCAAATTTCTGCTAAACACATCTCTAAAGGTGAGGGAAACAAAAGCAAACATATGCTATTGGGACTTCATCAAGATAGAAAGTTTCTGCACAGCAAAGGAAACAGTTAACAAAAATAAAATGCAACTACAGAATGGGAGAAGATATTTCCAAATGTCCTGTCAGATAAAGGGCTAGTTTCCATTATCTATAAAGAACTTATCAAACTCAACACCCAAAAGACCAAACAATCCAGTCAAGAAATTGCCCTAAGACCTGAAGAGACATTTCTCCAAGGAAGACATACATATGGCCAACAGGTAAATTGAAAAAATCCTCCACATCGCTTGTCATCAAAACCACAGTGAAATTCCACCTTACGCCATTCAGGATGTGTAAAATCATCAAGACAGGATAGAATAAATTTTGGCAAGGATGTGGAAAATGGGGAACCCTCTTCCACTGTAGGTGAGGATGAAATCTGGTACAGCCATTCTGGAAAACCATATGTAGATTCCTCAAAGTTAAAAATAGAGCTACCTTATAACCCAGCAATTCCACTAATGGGTATTTACCCCAAAGATATGGATGTGTTGAAACAAAGGGACACCTGCACCACAATGTTTCTAACAGCAATGCCCACCATAGCCAAACTGTGGAAGAAACTGTTTTCCATTGACAGAGAATGAATAAAGAAATGTGTGTGTGTGTGACTTCTTTCTCTCTATATACATACATATATACACACACATATACGTACATATATACACATATACACACACATATATGTATATTCCATATACATTGGAATATATTCCAATATATCATACATATATATGCATATGCATATATACACATTATGATATGTACATTACTGCTTATAATATATTCTATTACAATGGAATATATTGTTTGTATTTATTCCATTATATATTGTATGTATTTCATATATATACATACTGTGTAATATATATAGTATATTATAATAAGATATACATATACATACAATGGATTTTATTCATACATACAATGGAATATTAGTCAACCATCAGATAGAATGAATACTTACCATTTGCTTTGTTACAGATGGAACTGGAGGGTATTAAGCTATGAAGCAAGTCAACTGGAAAAAGACAATTTTGATACAATTTTACTCATATGTGGAATATAAGAACCATTGCAGGGGATCATAAAGGAAGGGAGGGAAAGCTTAATGGGAGGAAATCAGAGGTCAGACAAACTATGAGAGACTCTTAACTATTGGAAACAAACTGAGGGTTGCTGGAGGGGAGGTCGTTGGGAGCAGATAGGGTATTTGGATGATGGGCATTAAGGAAGGCCCATGATGTGATGAGCACTGGGCGTTATACACAACTGACAAATTATTGAACACTATATCTGAAACTAATGATGTACTACATGTTGATTATTTAAATGTAAATTTGAAAAAAAAACAAAATTTAAATTAAAACATACATGAAGACAAATATATGAGGAAAGTGAAAATACAGAATTTCAAAATCATTGGGATGCAGCAAAAGCTGTTCTGACAGTGAAGTTTATAGCAATATCTCAAAAAGCAGGAAAAACCTCAAATAAACAAATGAAATTTACACGTAAAGAAGTTAGAAAATAGAAGAACAAAAATCACCAAAACAAGTGGAAAGAAGGAAATAATGAAGATGAGAGCAGATATAAACAAAATAAAAAATAAAAACAAAACAAAATACAAAAGAACAGAAAACCCCAATAGAACATTTCAATGAAATCAGAAGCGGATTCTTTGAGTAGATGAACAAAATTGGGGGGAAAAAAAAGAAACTGTAGCCAGAGTCATCAAAGGAAAAAGAGAGGGAGGAAAGGAGGGAGGGAAGCTGAGAGATAGAGAGAGAGTGAAGACTAAAATTAACAAAATAAAAAAATAGAAGTGGAGAAATAACCAGCACCAAAATACCACGGAATGGAAGAGAATATTATGGAAACTTATATGCCAACAAATTGGAATGCCTAGAAGAAACAGATAAATTCCTAGAAACATATAATCTTGCAAAACTGAATCAAAAGGCAATGCAAAATTTTATCAGCCAGATTACTAGCAATGAAATAAAATCAGTAATAAAAATATCCCAAAATATCCCAAATAGAATAGAAACAGATTCTAGTCTTATAGGTGAATTCTACCATACTTTTATTTTTTTTTCAATTTATTTCATTTATTTTATTTTTTATTTTTATTTTATTTTTATTTTTTATTTTTTATGGGAGTTCAATTTGCCAACATATAGCATAACACGCAGTGATCATCCTGCCAAGCGCCCACCTCAGTGCCCATCACCCAGTCACCCCAAACCCGTGCCCACCTCCCCTTCCACCACTCCATGTTCATTTCCCAGAGTTAGGTGTCTCTCATGTTAGGTCACACTCACTGATATTTTCTCTATTTTCTATCCTTAGCCTTCATTCCCTTTCACAAATTTTTATATTTCCCAAATGAATGAGACCATATAATGTTTGTCCTTCTCTGATTGACTTATTCCACTCAGCATAATACCCTCCAGTTCCACCCACGTCAAAACAAATGGTGGATATTTGTCATTTCTAATGGCTGAAAATATTCCATTGTATACATATAACGCAGCTTCTTTAACCATTCATCTTTCGATGGACACCGAGGCTCTATCCAGTTTGGCTATTGTAGACATTACTGCTATAAACATTGGGGTGTAGGGGTCCTGGCGTTTCACTGCATCTGTATCGTTGGGGTAAATCCTCAGCAGTGCAATTGCTAGGTTGTAGGGCAGATCTATTTTTAACTCTTTGAGGAACATCCACACAATTTTCCAGAGTGGCTGCACCAGTTCACATTCCAACCAACAGTGCAAGAGGGTTCTCCCTTTTCCACATCCTCTCCAACATCTATTGTTTCCTGTCTTGTTAATTTTCACCTTTCTCACTGGTGTGAGGTGGTATCAAATTCTGGTTTTGATGTGTATTTCCCTGATGGCCAGTGATGCGGAGCATTTTCTCATGTGCTTATTAGCCATGTCCATGTCTTCCTCTGTGAAATTTCTGTTCATGTCTTTTGCCCATTTCATGATTGGGTTGTTTGCTTCTTTGCTGTTGAGTTTCATAAGTTCTTTATAGATCTTGTATGCTAGCCCTTTATCTGTTAGGTCATTTGCAAATATCTTCTACCATTCTGTAGATTGTCTTTTAGTTTTGTGGACTGTTTCTTTTGCTGTGCAGAAGCTCTTTATCTTGATGAAGTCCCAATAATTCATCTTTGCTTTTGTTTTTCTTAACTTCATGGATGTATCTTGCAAGAAGTTGCTGTGGCCAAGTTCAAAGAGGGTGTTGCCTGTGTTCTCCTCTACAGTTTCGATGGAATATTGTCCCACATTGATATCTTCTTTCATCCATTTTGAGTTTATCTTTGTGTAAGGTGTAAGAGAATGGTCTAGCTTCATTCTTCTGCATGTGGTTGTCCGATTTTCCCAGCACCATTTATTGAAGAGACTGTCTTTTTTGCAGTGGATAGTCTTTCCTCCTTTGTCAAATATTAATTGAGCATAGAGTTGAGGGTCCAATTCTGGATTCTCTATTCTGTTCCATTGATCAATGTGTCTGTTTTTGTGCCAGTACCACAAGTCTTGATGATCACAGCTTTGTAGTACAACTGGAAATCTGGCACTGTGATGTCCCCAGGTATGTTTTTTTCTTTTCTTTTTAATTCCCCTGGCTATTCGGGGTCTTTTCTGATTCCACACAAATCTTAAGATGATTTGACCCAACTCTCTGAAGAAAGTCCATGGTATTTTGATAGGGATTACATTGAATGTGTAAATTGCCCTGGATAGCATAG
The DNA here is from genome assembly GCF_053574225.1 of Canis aureus. Lineage (NCBI taxonomy): Eukaryota > Metazoa > Chordata > Mammalia > Carnivora > Canidae > Canis > Canis aureus. The sequence goes on along the minus strand of NC_135649.1, from coordinate 63,206,528 downwards.
ACATTTTCACCATATTAATTCTTCCCATCCACGAGCATGGAATATTTTTCCATCTCTTTGTGTCTTCCTCAATTTCTTTCAGAGGTGTTCTGCAATTTTTAGAGTACAGATCATTTACCTGTTTGGTTAGGTTGACTCACAGGTATCTTATGATTTGGGTGCAATTGTCAGTAGGAATGACTCCTTAATTTCTCTTTCTTCAGTCTCATTGTTAGTGTATAGAAATGCCACTCATTTCTGGGCATTGATTTTGTATCCTGTCACACTGCCGAATTGCTGTATGACTTCTTGCAATCTTGGGGTGGAGTCTTTTGGGTCTTCTAGGTACATTATCATGTCATTTGTGAAGAGGGAGAGTTTGACCTCTTCTTTGCCAATTTCAATGTCTTTTATTTCTTTTTTTGCCTGATTGCCAAGGCTAGGACTTCTAGTACTATGTTGAATAGCAGTGGTGGTAGTGGACATCCCTGTCTTGTTCCTGATCTTAGGGGAAAGGCTCTCAGTGTTTCCCCATTGAGAATGATATTTGCTGTGGGCTTTTCATAGATGGCTTTTAAGAAGCTGAGGAATGTTCCCTCTATCCTTACGCTCTGAAGAGTTTTGATCAGGAATGGATGCTGTATTTTTTTCAAATGCTTTATCTGCATCTGCTGAGAGGATCATGTGGTTCTTGTTTTTTCTCTTGTTGATATGATCTATCATATTGATTGCTTTACGAGTGTTGAACCACCCTGCATCCTGGAGATAAATCCAACTTGGTTGTGGTGTATAATCTTCTTAATGTACTGTTGGATCCTACTGGCTAGTATCTTGTTGAGAAGTTTTGCATTGTGCTCATCAGGGATTTTGGTCTATAATTCTCCTTTTTGGTAGGGTCTTTGTCTGGTTTTGGAATTCAGGTGATGTTGGCCTCATAGAAGAAGTTTGGAAGTATTCCATCTCTTTCTATCTTTCCAAACAGCTTTAGTAGAATAGGTATGGTTTCTTCTTTAAACTTTTGATAGAATTCCCCTGGGAGGCCACCTGGCCCTGGACTTTGTGTCTTGGGAGGTTTCTGATGACTGCTTCAATTTCCTCCCTGGTTATCGGCCTGTTCAGGTTTTCTCGTTCTTCCAGTGTTGGTAGTTTGTGGTTCCAGAAATGCATCCATTTCTTCTAGATTGCCTAATTTATTTGAATATAGCTATTTATAATAAGTTTTTATAATTGTTTGTACTTTGGTATTGGTGGCGATCTCTCCTTTCTCAGTCATGGTTTTATTAATTTGAGTCTTTTCTTCTTCTTTTTAATGAGGCTGGCTAATGGTTTAACAATCTTATTAATTCCTTCAAAGAACCAACTCCTGCTTTTGTTTTTCTGTTCCACAGTTCTTCTGGTCTCTATTTTATTGAGTTCTGCTCAAGTCTTTATTAACTCTCTTCCTCTGCTGGGTGAAGGTTTTATTTGCTGTCCTTTCTCTAGCTCTTTAGGTCCAAAGTTAGCTTTTGTATTTGAATTCTTTCCAGTTTTTGGATGGATGCTTTTATTGTGATGTATTTCCCCCTCAGCACTGCTTTCGGTGTGTCCCAAAGTTTTTAATGGTTGTATCTTGATTCTCATTAGTTTCCATGAAACTTTTTAATTCTTCCCTAATTTCCTGGTTGACCCTTTCATCTTTTAGTAAGATAGTCCTTAACCTCCATGTGTTTCAAATCCTTCCAAACTTCTTCTTGTGATTTAGTTCTAGTTTCATAGCATGATGTCTGAAAATATGCAGTTGACAATTCCAATCTTTTGGTAATTGTTATGACCTGATTTGTGACCCAGTATGTGGTCTATTCTGGAGAAAATTCCATCTGCATTTGAGAAGAATGTATTTTCAGTTGCATTTGGATGTAACGTTCTGTAGATATCTGTGAAATCCATCTGGTCCAGTGTGTCACTTAAAGCTTTTGTTTCTTTGGAGATGTTGTGCTTAGATCTATCAATTGTACAAAGCTCCATGTTCATGTATCCATGTATAAGTGTATTATTATCTAAGTATGTCTTAACTTTGGTTATTAATTGATGGACTTACCTTGCACCTCTCACATTCAGGGCATAAATATTCGTGATTGTTAGATGCTCTTGTTGGATTGATTCTTTAAGTATGATATAGTGTCCGTCTTCATCTCTTACTACAGTCTTTGGGATAAACTTTAATTTACCTGATATGAGGATGGCTACCCCTGCTTTCTCTTGAGGACCATTTGAATGGTAAATGGTTCTCCAACCTTTCTTTTTTAGGCAGTACGTGTCCTTATGTCTAAAATGAGTCTCTTGTAGACAGCAAATAGATTGGTCTTGCTTTTTTAACCAGTCTGTAACCCTGCGCCTTTCGATGCAATCTTTAAGCCCATTCACGTTCAGAGTTACTATTGAAAGATATGAATTTAGTGTCATCATAATACCTATTCAGTCCCTGTTTCTGTGGATTGTTTCCTTGGACTTCCTCTTTCTTTTACAGAGTCCTCCTTCATATTTCTTGCAGAGCTGGTTTGGTGGTCACATATTCTTTCAGTTCCTGCCTATCTTGCAAGCTCTTTATCTCTCCTTCTATTCTGAATGAGAGCCTTGCTGGATAACGTATTCTTGGCTGCAGGTTCTTGTCATTTAGGACCCTGAATATATCCTGCCAGCCCTTTCTGGTCTGCCAGGTCTCTGGAGAGGTCTACTTTTAACCTAGTACTTCTCCCAATATAGGTTAGGGATTTCTTTTCTCTTGCTCCTTTAAGGATCTTCTCTTTATCTTTGGAATTTGCAAGTTTCACTATTAAAATTCAAGGTGTTGAACGGTTTTTATTGATTTTAGTGGGGGGGGGTCTCTATCTCCTGCATCTGAATGGCTGTTTCCCTTCCCAAGTTAGGGAAGTTGTCAGCTATGATTGGTTCAAATACACTTTCTGGTCCTGTGTCTCTTTTGGCGCCCTCTGGAACCCCAATTAAACGTAGATTTTTCCTTCTGAGGCTGTCATTTATTTCCCTTAACACTTCCCTGTGATCTTTTAATTGTTTTTCTCCTTTTTCCTCAGCTTACTTCCTTGACATCAACTTGTCTTCTATGTCACTCACTCGTTCTTCTACCTCATTAACCCTTGTGGTTAGGACCTCCAGTTTGGATTGCATCTCATTTAAATGATTTTTAATTTCTGCCCGATTAGATCTAAATTCTGCAGTCATGAAGTCTCTTGAATCCTTTATGCTTTTTTCTAGAGCCACCAGTACCTTTATAATTGTGCTTCTGAATTGGCTTTCTGACATTGAATTATAGTCCAAATTCTGTAACTCTGTGGCAGAGAGTACTGTTTCTGATTTTTTCTTTTGAGGTGAGTTCTTCCTTCTCTTCATTTTGCTCAGTGCAGAGTGGCTAAAATCAAGTTGTCCTGGAAAATGGAAATAAAGAGGGAAAAAAATTGGGGGTGGGGACAAAAAATAAAAACACAGAGGGTTATCCTCTGATTTTATATAATGTTAGTCCCTAGACTTCCCCTGGAACTTTCCAGCCATGCTTGGTCAAGAACTTGGTCTTCCCCTGTCCTGCCAGCTGATCTTCTGGGAAGGGGCCGGCTGTGCGATTCTCAGGTGTGTCTACCTGGGTTAGCTGACCCGCCTCCTGCCAGGTGCACGGCTCAGTGGGAGCTGTTTATCCTGTGATGCCTCTGCTCCCTGATGGCCCTGCTCAGTCCCAGGTACAAGGTGACATCAGTAGGAACAACAACACTGGTGGTGGTCAGTTCACCAGCCCTGGACTCTGCTCCAGCAGTACCTGTCACAGTCTCCCAGTCTGCAGGGGCCTGGATACTCCAGGGGCGGGGGTGCACTGACCTGCACAGCTCGGGTCTGCCTGGTGGTAGGAGATTCTTTGCTGCCCTGTGTCCTTCCAGCCCCGTCTGTCCCCGGCGAAGCACTGGACCTTGGGCTGTGTCTCCCCGCACCTTGGGTTCTGGTGCCTGTGCCACTGGAATCACACTCTCGGGGCTGCGCAGCCCCTTCTGCGCCTGAGCTGCTCCTGGGGCCCTGCTGGGCACGCGATCCAGCCTTTTAGGGTGCTCGGCCCGTGCTGTGTGGTGCCCTCTTCATCGGGGCGCATCTCCTCTGTTAGTGACTCTGGGAGCCTGAGGCCATCACTGCCACTCCTGGAATCCTGCCAGAGTTCCCTGCCAGCGCCTTTCAGTCCAGGAAGATTGGTAAAGTTCCTACCTATCCGGGACTGGGCTTTCCTGTCCTGGGGGCACTTGCCGCCTGGCCTTAGCCCGGCTCCTTGGGGGGGGGGGCTCCCCCTGGGATGCTTTTTTATTTATTTTTTTCTGTCTTCTTACCTTGATAGAGGTGTGAACTCTTCTCATTGTAGCATTCCAGCTGTTCTCTCTTTAAATCTCAGGCCGAATTCATAGGTTTTCAGGATGATTTGAAAGTTATCTAGGAAAGTTGGTAGGGACAGGTGACTTGGGGATCCTATTCTTTTGCCATCTTGCCCCGCCTTCTTAACCTTCTACTATACTTTTAAAGAAAATTTAATACCTATTCATATCAAACTATTCCAACACACAAAAAAATGAAGTAAAATTCCAAATTCATTCTATGAAACCAGCATTATCCTGATACCAAAACCAGAAAAGAGACCACAAAAAAGAAAACTATAGGCCAATATCCCTGATGAACATTGATACAAAAATCCTCAATAAATTACAAGCAAAGAGAAGGCAACAATACATTAAAAACATCATTACCATGATCAAGTAAGATTTATTCCTAGATTGAAAGGTTGGTTCAATAGTCACAAATCGATCAACATGATATATCACATCAATTAGAGAAAGGATGAGAACCATATGATCCTTTTACTAGACACAGGAAAAGCATTTGACAAAGTAAACATCCATTCTTGATAAAAACTGTCAACAAAGTAGGCTTAGAGGAAACATACTTCAACATAATAAAAGTCTGTTTATGAAAAATCCACAGTGAATATCATACTTAATGCAAAAATACTAAGAGCTTTACTTCTAAGATCATGAACAAGATAAAGATCCCCACTCTCACTGCTTATATTAAACATAGTACTGGAAGACATAACCACAGCAATCAGACAACAAAAACAAATAAAAGACATTCAGATTGGTAAGGAAGTAAAACATTTGTTTGCAAATTACATGAAACTATATATATAAAACTCTAAATACACCACCAAAATACTACTAGAACTCATAAATGAATTCAGTAAAGTTACAGGATACAAAGTCATTGTACAGAAATTTATTGCATGTCTGTACACCCGTAATGAAGTAGCAGAAAGTGAAACTGAAAACAATCCCATTGAAAATTGCACAAAAATAATAAAATACCTAATAATAAACTTCAGCAAGGAGGTAAAAGACCTATACTCTGAAAAATGATAAAACATTGATGAAAGAATTTGAACATGACAGAAAAAAGTGGAAAGATATTTCCTGCTCATGGATTGCAAGAATAAATATTGCTAAAATACCCTTACTACCCAATGCATATACAAATATAGTGCAATACTCATCAAAATTCTAATAGCATTATTCACCTAACCAGAACAAATAATTTTAAATTCTGTATGAAAAACAAAACTCTGTATGAAACCACAAAAGGCCTCAAATAGTCAAAGCAATCTTGAAGTAGAAGACTATAACTAGATGTATTACAATCCCAGATTTCAAGATTAAGTACAAAGCTGTAATAATCAAAAGAGTATAGTACTGACACCGATATAGAAATATATATATTCATGAAACAGAGTATAGACCCCAGAAATAAACCCAGAAATACATGGTCATTTATCCATGACAAAGGAGGCAAAAATATGCAACAGGAAAAAGATATTCCCTTCAATGCATGTTGGGGAAACTGGTCAGCCACATGGAAAAGAATGAAACTGGACTACTTTCTTATATCTTATAAAAAATTAAACTAAAAATGATTAATCGCCTAATTTTGAGATCTGAAATCATAGAAATCCTAGAAGAGAGCAAAGGCTAATGAATATATAGTAGTAGCAACTTTTTTCCAGATATGTGTCCTGAAGTAAGGAAAACAAAAGCAAAAATCAACGTTTGGGGTTACATCAAAATGGAAAGGCTTCTGCACAGTAAAGGAAACAACCAACAAAACTGGAAAGCAGCCTACTGAATGGGAGAAGATATTTCAAATAATATGTCTGATAAAAGATTATATTCACGGATGTCTGGGTGGCTCAGTGGTTGAACATCTGCCTTCGTCTCAGGGCATGATCCTGGAGTCATGAGATCCAGTCCCACATCAGGCTCCCTGAAAGGAGCCTGCTTCTTCCTCAGCATATGTCTCTGCCCCCCTCTCTCTCTCTGTCTCTCATGAATAAATAAATAAAATCTTTTAAAAAGAGAGATTATATTCAAATCGTATAAATAAATTATACAACTCAACAGTAAAACACAAATAATCCAATTGAAAAAATTTCAGAAGATATGAACAGACATTTCTCCAAAGAAGACATACAGACAGGCAACAGGCACACAGAAAGCTACTGAACATCACTAATTATCAGGGAAATGCAAATCAAAATCTAAAGGTATCTTTTCGCACCTGTGTGAATGGCTAGTATCAAAAACTCAAGAAACAATAAGTGGTAGTGAGGATGTGGAGAAAAAGGAACCTTTGTGTATTCTTTGTGGGAATGGAAACCACTGCAGCCACTATGGAAAACAGTATGGGGACTCCTCAAAAATTAAAAGTAGAATTACTATATGATCTAGTAATTCTACTCCTGGGTGTCTACCCTAAATAATCTAAAAACACTAAGTTGAAAAGATATATACACACCTCTATGCTTATTGCAGCATTATACACAATAGCCAAAATATGGAGGCAACCCATGTGTCCCTTGATGTTGAATTGAAAAGGAAGATACAGAATATATATATAAAATATAAATTCTTTGATGGTAGATTTCTGTTTTCTTTACTAGTAAATCATCAGCAACTTGAATGCAGCTTGGGTATTAAAAGCAGTCAATAAATATTTATTATTGGAATGGATGGATGAACCCTCACCTGAGCCCAATATAATTTCAATTATAATAAAAAAATATAGCTGCCCACTCAACCTCACCTTATAGCTAATGGTGATTGTTGTGACCCTTTTGATTCTGTGATCTAGACTTCGATCTCCCCAAGCTGCCAATTTTTATTTTCCACTTCAGAAATCCAGGAATGACTGATCTTGACAAATGACTTATACACTTTAGGTGGAGAAAATTCAAATGAGTGTGTGTGCCTGTACTACTTTGCTGCTTTAGACTTCTTTTTATTTTTAAAGATAGATTTATTTATTTATTTATTTATTTATTTAGAGAAATGAGAGAAGGAGTGTGGGCAGGGGAGGACAGGGGGAGAGGGAGAGGAGAAGAATCTCAAGCAGATTCCCTGTTGAGCACTGACCCCTCACATAGGGCTCAATCTCATGACTCTGAGATCTTGACATGAACTGAAACCAAGAGTTAGATGCTTAACTTACTGAGCCACCCAAGCACCCCTGCTTTGCTCTTCTTTAACGGGGCTCCTGAATCTAATGAAAATGAATTGTTGTTATTGAAGGAGTTGTCACTCCCATGACAGGGTTGAAACTAAGACATGCTTTTGACTTTAAAAGTTGCAATTTGATACAATTTTGAAGCAATTTTGTATATTAATTGATTTTAATTAAAGATTAATGCAAAAAATATTTACTAACTATATACTCTGTCCCAGGTACTGTCGTGGGACCTAGGGATGAATGATAATCAAGAAACTCCTTTCTATCATGCAAATCACAGACTCGTAGGAGATAAAAAAACAGGAAATGATGGGGAGTTCTTCCCTGTTCTATGTTAGTATTAATGAATGATCAATCAACTCTGCTTTGAGAGTCTATAGAGTTAAGAAAGGTTTATAGAGGAGGTAATGTTAAAGCTGAGTCTGGAGGGAGTAGGTATTTGCTTGGTAAATGAGTGGAAAGGGCATTACACAGAAGAAAGTATACGCAAGACATAAATGTATAAATGGATGTATAAAACAACATGATATAGGTGCCTGGGAGGCTCAGTCAGTTAAGCATTTGCCTTCAATTTAAGTCATGATCTCAGGATCCTGAGATGGAGTCCCATGTTGGACTCCCTGCTCAGCGAGGTGTCTGCTTCCTCCTTTCCCTCTGCCCCTCTCCCTACTCATGCTCTCTCTCTCTCTCCCTCTCTCTCTCTCTCTCAAATAAATAAATAAAATCTTAAAAATAAAACTAACTAGAAAACTAAAGGCATGTGAGACTGTGGAGGTAGGCAGAAGTCAGCTTATAAAATATCTGACATGCCATTTTAAGGAGAAAGAACTTCATACTTTTACCAATGGAGAGTTATTGAAGGTAGAAGGGCAGGGTAGTGGCATGTTTAGATCATTCAAGCACCAGGATGAAATGTTAAAGCCCAAAATTAGATAAAGCAATACAGGAGAGAGGAGGGTGGATATGACATATGTTACAGAGATGTAAGCTACAGGGTTTAGAAAAGGTGAGGGAGAGGGGAGTTCAATTTGCAATTTACTGCACTGAGAAATACAGAAGGAGCACTTTTTTTGGAGTCTTGGGTAAGGAGTTGGAATGGAGATAGAGTAGAAACCAGGTAAAAAGGAGTTCATTTTTGGACATGTTACAGTTGAATTCCCTGTAGGATATTTCAGGTGGTAAGCCCCAGTAGACGATTATAAATACAAGGTTGAAATTCAAAGGACAGATCTCAGCTGGAAAGAAATATTTGGTAAGCATCGCAATAGAGGTGATGGCTGAGGGTATATGTGAAATAAGACCACTTAGAGAGAATATGTAGAGTGAGACGGCAGTAGATTGAGGGAATGGCTTAAGGCCATAATGGTCACTTAGAGTCTGGTTTCTATGGGACAATGTAGCCCACAGTCCAAATCACCAGCTTACATACTGTGTTTTTCTCCTGATTCTTATCTTTGCTTGAGGTCTGAGGTTTTGTTGGGGATTGTGATCTGGTATATGTGTTCACTCAGGCATCCAGAAACTGCTCAAAGCAAAGATGAGTGCCCAGATATCCTCTATATGTCACTTAGGCCCTGGGGCCAGGGGTCTTGACATCAAGGTATATGGAGTCACTGGTTTGGAAAACATACATGGTGACCTCATCCAGTCACTCCTTAGATGTTATCTATTGTGCTTGAAGACTCCAAAAAGTTTGATGGTACAGCCAGTTAAGTGTCTGCCTTTGGCTCAGGTAGTGATCTCTGGGTCCTGAAATTGAGCCCTGCATTGGGCTCCCTGTTCAGTGGCAAATCTGCTTCTCTTTCTTCCATTCCCTCCATGATCTCTCCCACTCTCTCAAATAAATAAATAAACTTAAAAAATCATTAACACCTTGATTCTTAGAAGATGGACATACATTATTTGTACTATAAGGCATGTGTAGGGTAAGGTGCAGGTCCTTGCAAGAATAAAAGCAGGAAGAGGAGCAAGAAAGCATTTCTACATGGAGTCCCTTCAGTTTCCCTATCTTAGGAGTGAGCCCCAGTAAACTCCCTTGAGCTTTCCTGGCTTTCCATAGCTTCTCCCTTTCTTTCCTTTTCATTCCCCACCTAGAAATATATAAATTCCTCCAAAGTATTCAGATTTTGTGAAGAACAATGGCAAGGAAGGGCTCACCAGTGGAGTGAGAAGGGCCTAGGTCAATTCCACTTAGGGTTTTATATATATCAGTCTAAACCAGGATCTTTTGTAAGCAGACTGTAAAAATCAGGGACTGTGAAAGAATATTGAGAACAGTGGATTTCTGGGTAACTGGATTGGAAGGCTTAGGCTGAGTTGAATGTCCCAGGTTATCCTAGGCATAAGGCTGAGGAGAATAGTGACTTTTCCTAGTTACCTTACATGTCAACAACAGTAAAGCCATCCTTCTGCTCCAATCTGTGACAGAAAAATCTGGTCAGAGTCCTATATCTGCAGACCATAATGACAGAGGTGGTTTCTGATCAAGATTTATCTGAGAAATAGGGCAGCCCGGGTGGCTCAGTGGTTTAGTGCCTGCCTTCAGTCCAGGGCCTGATCCTGGAGATCTGGAATCGAGTCCCACATCAGGCTCCCTGCATGGAGCCTGCTTCTCCCTCTGCCTGTGTCTCTGCCTCTCTCTCTCTCTCTGTGTCTCTCATGAATAAATAAATAAAATCTTTAAGAAAAGATTTATCTGAGAAATAAAACAACAACAAAATTTCTCCAACTGTTGAAGATTGGAATCCTGCTGCTTGGGGAGGATGGATGCAATCTAGAAGAGAGAATTAAGTCATTTAAATGTATATGTTATTTAGGAATGTAGATCATGGCATTTATATATAATAGCAGCATTTAACCTCACCTCACTCTCTATGTCCCCAGGAAACTTGCCAATTTATATTAAAAGAGTGGCCAAGTAGAATAGTTGGGGGAGAACTTACATGGATGTCAAAAGAACCTGGTTTCTGGGATCCCTGGGTGGCGCAGCGGTTTGGCGCCTGCCTTTGGCCCAGGGCGCGATCCTGGAGACCCGGGATCGAATCCCACGTCGGGCTCCTGGTGCATGGAGCCTGCTTGTGTCTCTGCCTCTCTCTCTCTCTCTCACTGTGTGCCTATCATAAAAAAAAAGAACCTGGTTTCTTTTTTTTTCCAAGTTTTTATTTCAATTCCAGTTATTTAAGATACAATATAATATTACTTTCAGGTGTAGTATTTAGTGATTCATCAGTTACATACAACACCCAATGCTCATCAGAAGTGTCCTACTTAATACTGATCACCCATTTAACCCACCCCCACCCACCTTCCCTCCAGCAATCCTCAGTTCATTCTCTATGGTTAAGAGTCTGTTTTATGATTTGCCTCTCTCTTTTCTCCCCTTTGTTCATCAGTTTTGTTTCTTAAACTCCAAATATGAGTGAAATAATATATTTGTCTTTCCCTGACTGACATATTTTGCTTAGCATAATACACTCTAGCTCTATCCATGTTGTTCAAATGGCAAGGTTTCATTTTTTGAGTAATATTCCATAATATGTGTATATATATATATATACACACACACATATATATATATATATATATATATATCTTACTTATCCATTCATCAGTTGATGGACATTGGATTGTTTCCATTACCGATAATGCTTATACCAACGTAAGGGTGCATATGTCCCTTTGATTTAGTATTTTTGTATCCTTGGGGTAAATATCTAGTAATGCAATTGCTGGGATAATAGGGTATTTCTATTTTTAATATTTTGAGGAAACTCCACACTCTTTTATTCCAGAGTGGCTGCACCAAGTTTGCATTTCCATCAACAGTGTAACAGGGTTCCTCTTTCTCTGGAATCTATTGCAATCTTTGCAAATCTGTTGTTTCTTGTGTTGGTAATTTTAGCCATTCTGTCTGTCATGAGGTGATACCTAATTGTCATTTTAATGCTGTACTTTGTCAAATGCTTTATCTGAATCTATTGACAGGATCATGTGGTTCTTATTCTTTCTTTTATTAATGTGGTGTATCACATTGACTGATTTGTGAATATTGTAATATCCTTGCATCACAGGAATAAATCCCACTTGATCACAGCGAATGATTCTTTTAATGTACTATTGAATTCCACTTGCTAGTGTTTTATTGAGAATGTTTGCATACATGTTCATCAGAGACATTAGCCTGTTCTCCTTTTTAGTGGAGTCTTAATCTCCTTTTTTTGTATTGGGGTAATGCTGTCCTCATGAAGAATGAATTGGGAAATTTCCTTCCATTTCTTTTTTTTAATAGTTTGAGAAGAATAGATATTAACTCTTTAAGTAATAGGTATTAACTCTTTAAATTCCCCTGTGAAGCCATCTGGCCCTGGTCATTCCTTAATTCATGCCTCTGCTTCTTCCAGCCTGCTATTCATTGCATTGATCATGTTTCTCGTCTTGTTTTTTATATTCTTCATCTCTTATTGATTCTTTTATAACTCATGTATCTCTGTGGTAATTGTGTCACTGATGTCTTCTATCCTTTCTTAAGCCCAGTGAGTATCCTTGTGATTGTTCCCTTTAATTCTCCATCAGGCATGTTATTTTTACCTGTTTTGCTTATATCTCTGTCCATGGCCTTATTATATTTGGGACAAATTCCTCTGTCTTTTCATTTTGCCTCAGTCTCTGTCTTCTTCCATGTGTTAGAAAAACCAGTTATTTCTCTTGCTTCTAAAAGTAATGTCTTATAGAGTAGAGGTCATGTAGTGCCCAGGGCCTGGTACTTCAGGAAGTGTCTCTGCTGTGTGCCATCTCCTCATGCTCTGCTGTTATGTTTTGGCTGCACTATGCTTCAGGACAATCATCTGCAGAGGTTCTCCTTGCTTGCTGTAAGCAGTGTTTGGTCATTGGCCCGAATGTGGTGAGTTTTTACTAGCAGTGCTCTGGTCTGCTTGTGAAATGAGACCTGTCAACATGTCCACTGGAATTGAGGCCCTGCTAAAATTTCTGATAAGGAGACTTGGTGTGGGCATTGACTTGTGTTTGTCTTCTGAGGGAGGAGCCTGCCACACTGCGACTGAAGTTAAGTGTGACTGAGAAAAGAAGTCCCAACAGAGTACAGTGGGGTGAAGCTTGGTGTATGCAAAATAGTGAGTGTGGGTACTGAGCTGCTTCCTGTGGCTCTGTGTTTATACTGAGGATGGGGTAGGGAAATTGTCCCAGCCAGCTGCTTTGTTCTTTAGAGGGGCCTCTATAAATGTTACTTCTCAGGGACATGCTATGATAAGAATGTATAATCTCCCCACTTTGTGACCTAGGTGCTCTTCAGATTGCTGTTCCCACACTGTCTGTTCCCATGTTGTTTGCCTGCCTTTTCCCTGGGAACAGGGCTTCACCCTCAGGGCTCTATCCCAGCCTACCCTGCCGACCTTTAATATTCTAGGGCTTGGGATCCCTGGGTGGCGCAGCGGTTTAGCGCCTGCCTTTGGCCCAGGGCGCGATCCTGGAGACCCGGGATCGAATCCCACGTCGGGCTCCCGGTGCATGGAGCCTGCTTCTCCCTCTGCCTATGTCTCTGCCTCTCTCTCTCTCTCTGTGTGACTACCATAAATAAATAAAAAAAATTAAAAAAATTAAAAAATAAATATTCTAGGGCTTAAGCCCTGCTGTTTGTCTATTCTCATTTTGCATGATTCTTTTTTCTCTCTTTTGTTCAGCCTGATTACTTTCTATTACTCTTTCAGACTGTTAATCCATTTCTCTGTTTTTACAGCTTGCTGCTCCTTCCTCCAAGTGTATTTCTCATTTCATTTTTGGAAACTTTATCTCTGCTACGGTATTCCTTATCTCTGTATTAAGGGTCTCACCGATGTCTTTCCCTCTTCTCTTAAGCCCAGTGAATATTTTTTGGTCATTGCTTATATACTCCATCAGTTATGTTTCTTATATCTGTTTCACTTTGATCTCTGGTTATGGCCTTGTCTTCTTCTTTCATTTTGACTAAATTTCTCTGTCTTCTTATTTTGTCTAACTCCTTGTGCCTGTTTTTATCTGTTAGGGCTATCAGGTACATCTCTTGTTCTCTCTTTTTTTAGACTTTATTTACTTATTTAGGAGACACACACACACACAGAGGCAGAGACATAGGCAGAGAGAGAAGTGGGCTCCATGCAGGGAGCTCAACATGGTACTCAATCCCGGGACCCTAGGATCATGCCCTAGGCTGAAGGCAGACAGACACTCAACCACTGAGCCACCCAGGTGTCCCCATCTCCTGTTCTTAAGGGTAATGGCCTTATGAAGAAGATTTCCTGTAGTTTGATGTGAGATTTCCTGCTCTGTGATGTGATGTCTTCTGCCCTGATTTCTAGGGCCTGGCACTTTTTGGGAGTGTCTCCAATGTATGCTCCTTGTGCTCTGTTGTTTTGCCCTGACCATTTTATCCTTCAGGCTAGCTGTCTGCAGAGGCTTTCTTTGTCTGTTATGGGCAGCATTTAGTCCCTGGCCTCAATGTGATGCATTTTAACTGGTGTACTCTGCTCTGCTTGTGACATGAGACCTGTTGCCACCACTGCCGGAACTGAGGCTCCACCAAACTCCCGAGTCAGGAGACACATATGAGCAAGAGTTTGAGCCAGGCTTCTGGGGGAGATGCCACATTCTGGGTCTGAGGCAAGAAAGTCAGAGAAGAGCAATTCCATCAGAGTGCAGGGGGTCAGGGTTTGTCTAATCAAGTTAGGTAGCAAGTGTTAGACCTGTGCAGTTTCTGCAGGTGGCCCTGTGCTTATGCTTAAAGGCAGGGAAAGGAAATTGAACTTGTCTGTTTCTTTGGTCCTGAACGCATCCCTCCATAAACTCTGCCTCAATGGAATGCACTCTGAGATGAGCAAATAACCTACTCATTGTGTGCCCCAGGTACTCTTCAGATTGCTGTTTCCATGCTGTATGTTTGTCAATGCTTCACCTTGCTTTCTTTCCAAGAGCAGCCCAATGATCTTCATGATCTCCTGGAGCCATGCCCACTGATCCCTTATAAAGGGAGGGGGGTCATAAACTTTAGGGTTTAAGCCCAATTGGTGCCCAGAAGTCAAATTCATCCCCTCTTGCTTTCAAAGCCAATTGCTATGGGGATTCATTTTCTGCATGTGCTCCCCTGAATATAAGTCTGTATCTTGTCCTTTTCCATGACCACATGTCCCTCCCTTCTACAAAGGCCATGATCTATTTATCTCCCAAACTGTCTTTACTTTCTACCACCTTCAAAGTGACTTCTTCTCTACCTGTAGTTGTAGAGTTTGTTCTGCCTGACTTCAGATCAATTTCTTGGGGGATTTAGGATGATTTGATGGCTATTTAGTAGTATTTGTGGGACAAGGCAAGTCTAGGTTCCTACTAGTCCACCACCATCTTATATGCTCTAGATTTTTGTTTGTTTGTTTGTTTCTCCTCTGTCCATGTATGCACTCTTTGCTGTCCTGTTATCTGTGTTTCCTGATGTTCTGGAATCGAGAAGTCTTGAATTTAAAGTTCTATCATTAACCAACTTCATTGCCCTGAGCAAATTGCTTCCTCTCATAGAGATATTGTGAGAAAAAAATTATACAATGCATATAAAATACACAAAGTGACTGATATATAGAAGATGATCAAAGAGTATTAGTTTTTATTGTTGCTATCACCACCACCACCGTCATCACCACTGTCATCAATCATCATCACTATCCTTATCTCATTTATACTTATTGGCTCTGCTGCATCTTTTATGCCAGTCATTTACCATTTATAGCTTATGTTGGTAAATTGAACTCCAATAAAAAATAAATGTATTAAAAAATAAATATAGCTTTTCTTTTTGAGTTCCAGGCCTAGATATTTGTGTCTGACCATCCCATAGGCATTTACAAATCAACAAGTCCAAAACAGTATACATAATCCTGGCTATCCACTGAGAAGCCTGGTCCTCCTTCTGTATTACAAATATTCATAAATAGCAGCTAGTAACACAAGCCAAAAACTTCATTTATGCTCAATCTATCCTGTTACTTTACATTCCTACTAAATGATGTTGGTGGCCAAGTCTTGCCAACTCTTTACATCTCTTGTATTTCATATCCATGCTAACTTGTTTTAATAAATTCTATCAATTTAGTACCATATGGTTTTACTCAAAATAGGTTTTAGCCTATTTTGTTCTTAAACAACTTTTCTCAATGTCAGAGAACTATTAGCTTGTAGTCACCTCAGCTAAAATATATGTATCTTGTTTTATAATTTGCAAACCTGAAGTTCAGAGATCAGTATTATACACAAGTAGCATGCAGGATTTAGGCTTAATTATCTGACTACCAACCAATACTATAGCCCTTGTAGAGAAATCCACCAGAAATAAGACAAGACCATTTAAAATTTTTTTTTCTTGAAATCTCCTCAACCTTAGACTTTTTTGAGATAATCAGGATAGGATTTTTTTTTGCTATAAATTAAGCTTTCTCTTTACTAGTATATATTACAACCATACAAAATTTCTTAGAGTTGTCCATTTTTGCCAGGCTATTTCATAATTATGCACACAGAAATAAGTTCATATGTCAAAGTGAGGAAAGTTCTTCTGAATTATTTTTCTATAGAAAAGTGTTTTTCCTTTAGAAAAGATCTGGGTGGTAAATTTAGTTCAAATATGTACACATATCACTCAGCTAGAGTGTTATGCTAGTTTAGGCTACAGAAGATTGATATCAGGTAATGCAAAGATGGTTTTGATGAGGGCTCGACCTTTAAGACACTCACAGTCAAGCAAAGGATCTAAGAAATGTCTGCATGTTATAAATAATAAGAACTGAGTACATAA
Organism: Canis aureus; assembly: GCF_053574225.1. Classification (NCBI taxonomy): domain Eukaryota; kingdom Metazoa; phylum Chordata; class Mammalia; order Carnivora; family Canidae; genus Canis; species Canis aureus. Next base: position 63,190,147 of record NC_135649.1, on the reverse strand, counting down.
TACCATCCATTATTGCTAAACTCTATAGAAAAAATGATATTTTAGGTGTTAGGAAGAAATGGAGATCAATAAAGGCAGGATGACTCTGAGACAGCTTCCTGGGTGATATAATACTTTGGAGACTGTATCTTTGTTGTCCTGTTAATTTTTCTTTCTTTAAGATAACAATTTATAAAATAGATTTTCTCAGAATGTTTGTTAAACCCCTGAAATCATTTTTGGAATGTTAAGCATGCATATATATTTTACATGTTTTATTTATTTATTTATTGATGAGAGACACACAGAGAGAGGCAGAGACATAGGCAGAGGGAAAAGCAGGCTCCCTGTGGGAAGCCCAACATGGGACTCGATTGAGGACCCTGGGATCATGCCTTGAGCCAAAGGCAGATGGTCAACTGCCAAGCCACCCAGGTGTCCCAAGCATGTATATTTTTTTTTGTAGGAAAATCCACTACTTCCAGTATTTCCTTGTAAGAGTGCATGACTCAGAAAGGTGGATAATCACAACTTAAAATCTCAAAATATGGATTCTCAAGATATTTTTTGTGAGTTTTATTTCCTTCTACTAAATGTTTACACTAGCATCTGCCAGAGCATGTACCCTGGGAATATACCGATAAGTTCTATGCTTGAATATTTGATAACATTACCAATTTACTGGGAAGGAGAACCAATTATAGTGAGGGAGATGAGTAGTAAGAAGAATCATTCAAAATTCTATTTTTAGTTTTGAAACTCACTGTATTATGTCACTAAACTTTTCTGGATTTTACTTTTTCTCCTCCAAAAATGCAGACATTAAAAGAAAATGGTCTCTACATGCCTACCTCACAGATTTGTTTTCAGGATCCAATAAATTTGTTTGGAAGGAGAAAGAAAAAACTCAGATTAGGACACCACTCATTCCTAGGTTTGAATCTCAGTTCATTCTCCAGATGAAATTGTCTGAACTTGCACTTTCTAGTCTGTAAAAAAGGCACAATTCCCTTTATTTAGTAAAGCTTGGGGGAGGCTGATGAATATATATATATATATATATATATTAGCACAGTGCTTATTTGTCATAATTGCTCCACAAATATATTATGAGCCCTTATTTCTGCCTCCCATTTAAACCTACTCTTAGGAATGAGGAATGGCTCTCATTTACACCTGATTACAAGCGCTGGATGTTATAGCAACTAATGAATTACTAAACTCTACCTCTGAAACTAGTAATACACTATATGTTAATTCAATTTAAATTTTTAAAAAATCAACAAAGAGCATCCAGATAAAGCTTTAAAAACCTAAAAATAAAATAAAATAAAACCCAGTTCATGTGCCCACTCTGTTAAATGTTTATGTCTTATATGTGTGGAGTATGATCTCCATTATAAGCCTGGAGATGGAAGGAATAAATTTGGATCAATAACTGCATAGAGTCCTAAATGTTTAGAGTTGAAAACACAGAGAACTAGCATGTGTGAAAGTAATTACTATTATTCCCATCTCACAGGTAAGATCACAGAACCTCAGTGTGATTAATTGACTTGTCTAAAGCCACACAGCCATTAAATGAAAGGGGCAGGATTCAAATCCGTATCTGCTTAACCTCTAAACTTTATTCCCTGGACTTATGGGTCATCTATTTTAATGAATTACCTTCAACAGGCACCTCCTCTATGATATGTCCTCCTTTACCTTGAATACTACCTGGAGGTAATTACTCTTTTATGATACCCTTATTCTATCTTGTTTGCACCCCCCAACTATTTTGTTTTTCTCTGCCTATGCTTTGGATGAGTTTCTGTTGGAAGCTAAACTGCTTGAGCTGCCACTATGCATACTTAAGCTTTAGCTATCCAAAGTAGCCCAGCCAAGGCATCATTTTTTCAAGGCTAAGAAATAAATAATGGCCATAGTAAAGCTCTTTGATGATCTCAGCCAGCCACATTCATCACATATGAGAAGCACTGTGTACTGTACTGTCACTGGTGACAATGCCACATCAGCAATGTGCTGGATTTTCTCCTCTTAGTTAACCAAAACTGCTACAGCACAGAGTAACAAATGTTGCATTCCTTACCCCAGTTCGCTATTTTACATAAAAATCTGAAAGAGCCCAATACATCCGGCAGACCCATCCCAAATTCTTGGGAACATTATGTTTTGAGCTCAAACAGAGAAACAAAACCCAGATGGCTTTTGCTATCAACATTTCTCTTATCTGAACCTTTCTAGGCCATAATTTGTCTCACTGTTGTCAGACATACTACCTACCACTGACAAAGCAGAAGCATTTAGTAACTTTCTGACTGTTTTTCAGCTGACTCTTCTTGTCATGTGCTTGAACTGGATTATATAAAACAGCCACCTCCACAAATAATGGTGACCTCTACTGATTATTCTACCCTCATCTGTGTATCTTTATCCACATGTTACTTGAGCTCTTTTCTAAGGAGCTTCATTATTCTGAAATTGAACAGTGCTAGGCCATAGAAATGCAGCTGAGTCTCTCACTTCAAAACTTATATTGGTGAGGGAGGCAGAGCTAACATGGCAGTATAGTAGGAGGACCCCAGGCTTGTCTCATCCCTTGAACACAGCTAGATAACTATCAAATCATATGGAATACCCCAGAAATCAACCTGAGGACTGAAAGAACAAACTCTACAACTAGAGGGACAGAAGAGGCTTCATCAAAGAAGGTAGGAAGTACAGATGTGTAGCTTGGGGGAGAAATGGATTGAGGGTCTTTTGGAGGGGAGGGAGCCCTGGTCTTGGAGAAAGGTGGGGAAGAAAAAAGCACACAACAGAATGTACAAGAAGAACAGTTCCCCAAGGCCATTGACAGGGGAAATAAGGGCTGGTTTTTGTGATTTCTTGCAACCAGTGGGGCTTGAAGACTAGGGTTTCAAAGGTTGGTGGGCTTGGTTGGGATAGAACTCTGAGGGTGCTGCTCTGTTCTTAAAGATAAGTCAGGGAAACAACCTGGGTGTATAGGGTATAAGCAGTGATCTGAGGAACACCTGGGGCACACAGAGGAGAGATTGTTTGCTCTTTTTGGAGACTATCCCTGAGAGCTAGTGGGCATGGAGACACCTATCCAAGGACAAAGGAGCTGGTTAGCACCACTTACCTCCTTCACCCCTCGGCATGAACCCAGAACCACCTACAGAGGGCAGCCTGACCACATACTGACTGCCTTGCCTACTTGCTCCAAGTCCCACAGCTGGTCAAACCTGCCTCAGTCCCAGCACAGTAAGACTCTCCTGAGAAGACTAATGTAGGCCTCTGCCCACACCATGTCCCTAAAGCCTGGAGACTTAAAACTCAACACACCTGGCTGAGGTAGATTGTGGAGCACACTGCATTGCTCCTACAGAGAAGCTAGAAAAACAACCTGGAGGCTGACAATGATCTGAAAAATACCTGTGACACACAGGTAGATTATTCACTCTTCCCAGAGTGCTTCTCTGATTGTAGTGGGCACAGAGACCCCTCTACGGGGACAAAGGAGCTGTCTGGTGTCATTTCCTTCCCCTATCCCTCAACATAAACACAGAGCCACCTGTGGTTAAACAGCACAGCACAAACTTATACTCTGCTGGTACTGCTCTTTTTGGTCACATTTGCCTCAGTTCCAGAATGACAGGACTCTTCCCAGAATGCAGCAGAAATGCTTGCCCAAACCATGTTTTGCAACCAGAGAGTTCTGCAAGGCTTCAGTTATAGTAGAACTAGCATCAGGCTTCATTTAGCAAACAAATCAAAACACACCTAGTTAAAACTTGTTGCACTTTGGCTAAGGGCCACTGCAGAGAAGACCTTTTGCACATGACTCGCCTGAAGGATAGAGTAGCCAAAACATATAAGGAGAGTGTACACAACATAGACCAGAGACAGTCCCTGAAGCGCCAGGTCCGGGAACTGCATGATCTTTTCTTCGTGAGGCCATTATTTTCAGAAGCAGAAAATGTAACAGGTTTTTCCAATAGAGAAAAGAAGACAGATACTTAGACAAAATTCAAAGATGGAAGAATTCATCCTGAATGAAGCAAGAATAGGTCATGGCCAGAGATCTAAGTGAAGTATGTATAAATAACATGCCTGAAGGAGAATTTAAAGAAACAACCAAAAGGATACTCACTGGGCTTGAGAAAGGAATGGAAGGCAACAGGAAGGTCCTTACTGCAGAGAGAAAAGAGTTAGAAAACAATCATCCAGAAATGAAAAATGCAATAACTAAGATTTGAAACAGAGTTGATGCATGAACACAAAGACAGAGGAAGCAAAGGAACAAATATGTGCTATAGAAGACAAAGTAATGGAAAGTAATGAAGCTGAAAGGAAGAGAGAAAGAAAAACTATGTGACATGAGAATACACTTAGGGAATTCAGTGACTCCATCAAATGAAATAAAATTCATATTATAGGAGTCCCAGAAGAGAGAGAAAAGGGAGAAAAAATGTATTTGAGGAAATAATGTTGAAAACATTCCTATTCTGGAGAAGGAAACAGACCTCTTGATCCAAGGGGCACAGAGAACTCCTAGCAGAATCTGAGAGAAGGCCAACATCAAGGCATGTTGTAGTTAAATTTGCAAAATATAGTGATAAAGAAAAAAATCTGAAAAGGAGCATGACAAAAGAAGTCCCCCACTTATAAGGGAGCACCCACAAGGCTAGCTGAAGACTTCTGAACAGAAATTTGACAAGCCAGAAGGGAGTTGCATGATATATTCAACGTGATGAGCAGGGAGATTATGCAGTGAAAAATATCCTATCCAGCAAGGCTATCATTCAGAATAGAAGGAGAGATGAAGAGTTTCACAGACAAAAGAGAAATGAGTTTTGACTATTAAACCAGCCCTGCAAGAAATATTAAAGAGGACTCTTTAGGTGGAAAGCAATATGAAAGAAACAGAGAAAGTCTCCAAAAACAATGAAAAAACAAGTAATAAAATGGCACTACATCCATATCTATCAGTAATTACTCAGAATGTAAATGCACTGAACATCCCCCCCCCAAAAAAAAGACACAGGGTGTCAGAATGGATATAAAAACAAGTCTCGTCTATCTGCTGTCTACAAGAGACTCATTTTAGGTCAAAAGACACTTGAAGATTGAAAGTGGTGAGGTTGAAAAAGATTTATCACCTAAATGGATGTCAAAAGAAAGCTGGAGTAACACACTTCTATGAGATGAACTAGACTTTAAACCAAAGACTATAATAAGAGATGAAGAAAGGCACTGTATCATAATAAAGGGAACTATTTGACAAGAGTATCTAATAACTGTAAATATTTATGTCCCCAACATTGGAGCACCCAAATATATAAAACAATGAATAACAAATATAAGGAAGTCCTTGATAATAATACATCAATAGTAGGGACATTAACACCCCACTTATATCAGTGGGGAGATCATCTAAGCAGAAAATCAACAAGGAAACAAAGGCTTGGAATGACACACTAGACCAGATAGACCTAATAGATGTATTCATAACAGTCCATCCTGAAACAGCAGAATACAGATTCTTTTCAAGTGCACATGGAAATTCTCCAGAAGAGATCACATGCTAGGTTGCAAATCAGGCTTCAGCAAGTATAGAATAATGGAGATAATACCATGCATCTTTTCTGACCACACACTATGAAACTTCAATTCAACCACAAGAAAAAATTTGGAAAGACCACAAATACATGGAGTTTAAACAATATGCTGCTAAACAAACAAAAAAATGCTGCTAAACAATGAATGGGTCATCTAGAAATCAAAGAAGAAATTTAAAAAATACTTGGGACAAAATGAAATTGAAAACTCAGCAGTACAAAACCTCTGGGATACAACAAAATCAGTACTAAGAGGGAAGTATACTGCAGTACAGGCCTATCTCAAGAAGGAAGGAAAATCTCAAGTAAAAACCTAACCTTACACCTAAAGAAGCTACATAAAGAACAACAAATGAAGCCTAAACCAACAGAAATCAATGATAGAGAAACTAAAAACAAAACAAAACAGATCAATGAAACCAGGAGTTGGTTCTTTGAAAAAAAAAATTTTTAACCCCCTTGCCAGACTTATCAAAAAGAAAAGAGGAAGGGCCTAAATAAAGAAAGTCATAAGTGAGAAAGAAGAAAGAACCACCAACGCCACAGAAATACAAACAATTACAAGAAAATCTTATGAAAAACGATATACTAAAAAACTGGAAAGACTGGAAGAAGTGCATAAAGTCCTAGAAAGATATGAGCCACCAAACTGAAACAGGAAGAAATTGAAAACTTGAACAGATCATTAACCAGCAAATAAATTAAATCATTAATTAAAAATATTCCAGCAAATGGAAGTCCAGGGCCAGATGGCTTCATATGGGAATTATACTGAATATTTAAAGAGTTAATACCTATTCTTCTCAAACTATTAAAAAAAAAAGAAATGGAAGGAAATTTCCAAATTCCTTCTATGAGGGCAGCATTACCCCAATACAAAAAAGCAGATTAAGACTTCACTAAAAAGGAGAACGGGCTAATATCTCTAATGAACATGTATGCAAACATTCTCAATAAAATACTACCAAATGGAATCCAACAGTACATTAAAAGCATCATTCACCAAGATCAAGTGGGATTTATCTCTGTGATGCAAGGATATTACAATATTCACAAATAAGTCAATGTGATACACCACATTAATAAAAGAAAGGATAGGAACCATATGATCCTCTCAATAGATGTAGAAAAAGCATTTGACATAGTATAATATCAATTCATGATAAAAATGCCTAACAAAGTAGGATTATAGGGAACCTCACTCAACAAATAAAGGCCATATATGAAAAACCTGCAGATAGTATCATCCTCTTTGGGGAAAACCTGAGAGCGTTTCCTCTATTGTTGGGAAAAAGACAGAGATGCCCACTCTCACCACTGTTAGTTAACATACTACTGGAAGCCCTAGCCACAGCAGACAACATAAAGAAATACAATGCATCCAAATGTAAAGAAAGAAGTAAAACCTTCATTATTTGCAGATATGATACTATATAGAAAACCCAAAATTCTCCACCAAAAATTGCTAGAACTGATGCATGAATTCAGTAATGTTTCAAGAGATAAAATCAACATGCAGAAATCTGTTGCATTTCTATACACCAATATAGAGCATTTTTCATTAAGCAGCACAAAAAGAAATCTAAGAACCAATCCCATTTACAATTGTACCAAAAAACATAAGATACCTAGGAATAAAGCTATACAAAGAGGTAAAAGATCTCTACTCTGAAAACTATAAAACAGTGATGAATGAAATTAATGATAATAGGAAGAAATGGAAAAATATCATGGTTATGTATTGGAAGAACAAATTTTTTTAAATGCCTATATTATCCAAAGCAATCTACACATTTAGCGCAATCCCTATCAAAATACCAACAGCATTTTTCACAGAACTAGAACAATCCTAAAATTTGTATGGAACCACAAAAGACCCTGAACTGCTAAAGCAATTTGAAAAAGAAAAACAATGTTGGTTGTATCGCAATCCCAGATTTGAAGATAGACTCCAAAACTGTAGTAATCAAAACAGTATGGGACTAGCACAAGTATAAACATACTGATCAATGGAACAGAATAAAAAAAACAAGAAATGAACCCACAACTATTTGGTCAATTAATCTTTGGCAAAGCAGGAAAAAAAATCCAGTGAGAAAAAGACAGGCTCTTCAACAATTAGTTTGGGAAATCTCATCAGCAACATGTAAAAGAATGAAACTGGGGCACTTTCTAACACCATACAGAAAAATCAATTGAAGCCCATCTTTCCACTTACTGGCAGTACAATCTTGAACAACTTTTCTGACCTCTCTGTACTTTTGTTTTCCCATCTGGGAACTAATGGTAATAGTAGTGAATTATGTCATAAATTAGTTATGAGATTTAAATGAGTTTAAGTTAACGACTTTAAAAGGTGTGTAGCATATTTTAAGTACTCTGTTTTATGGCTTATTAGCATTATATTGAGGTAGAAAAAATGTTAATAGCTACAGGAAGTTGAGTGTGTTTATAGGCAACATGGTAGAAAAAGATGAAAGATTGAGAAGAGAGTGTAAATGAGAAATACTGATAAAGTAAGGTCCAATTTCTCATGGAGGATTTAAGGGGAATGAGTTAATAGCACAACTGGAAGAATAACTGTGAATAGAAAGAGAGCTACTTATTTTGGATTGAGGGAAAGAAGATGAGTTGTAGTTATAGATAAGCAAATGTGTATATAGTAGTTTTTTCGTGTTAGTATTATTTTTCCCTGTGAAATATGAGGTCAGATTGTCTGCAAATAGCAAGGACACTGGGCTTTGGGAGTACTTGTTGGTTCCCATTGTGAAGAAGTAAAGTGGGAACTGACATGAAACAATGAAGGAAAACCAAATTAGCAATGAGTGTCCAGGTAAAATTGAAGGAAGCACATTTTTAAACAGCAAACATTTGTACTCTAAGTGATTTTCTCCATGTTTAGGAGATGTTTTAAGTTGACCTAATGTAGGTGCTGAAAAGAGATGGTGGAGCAGAACTTGAGGGATTCAGAGATTAGAGGGTGTTGGCAACAAAGAGGATTGGGCAGGGTGGGGAAGGAAGTGAAACTTTGAAGATGGACTGGAAGAGATGGAGGGAGGGTCTAAGGGGCTGGAGAGAGTGGAGACCCCTTAATAGGACCCCAGTTTCTTTTGTTAAAATGAAAATGCCCAAATATGGGATCTTTATTACAGTCCTTTTCACTTTCTGGAGTCTTCTATCATTGCACTGCACTTTGTGTATATAAACGATATAGAATGAGGCTGTAAGGAGGAACGAGTTTAAGAAAACAAAAATTACAAGCACTTGTATTTATGGAATACTGAGGACAGAGCTGGATAGATTGTATCTCAGATTTTCCAATATTTTCTTGCCTTTCTCTTCCAGGGATATTTTCCATCTCATAAATCCTTTGTCCCATTTTTTTCCCAGGCATCAGTACTACCCAAAGAGAGACTCATTTAACTTCTTGCTGTAAAAGGAAAATAATTTAATATATTCACTATTTGAGAGTTTCCAAGAAAATAAAAACTTTTTGAGGTCCAAAAAATGAATGTCTAATGTTGAAAGTTTGGATGACACTAAAATTGGTGGCAAACATATTTTTGACCCATAAAGCCTCTTTGAATCATCTTCTTCCCTAATGGGTAACATATATTCTACTTTTATTGGAAATTGGTTGGAGGTGCAGGAGTGAGCAAGTTAGAGAAAGTGGGAGGAGTAAGTGAAATAAGAACATGACATCAAAAAGGCATTTTTTAAAAAAGATTTTATTTATTTATTTGACAGAGAGAAAGAGAGCATAAGCATGAGGAGCTGCAGAAGAGGGAGAGGGAGAAGCAGGCTCCTCACTAAACAAAGAGCCTGATGAGGGACTTGATCCCAGGACCCTGGGATCATGACCTGAGCCAAAGGCAGATGCTGAAATGACTGAGCCACCCAGGCTCCCTGAAAAAGGCATTTTAAATATATAACTAATAAATTTAAAATATTTATAAATTTATTAACATCATGTTAACTATATGGTGCAGTAAAAAACCTCACAGACTTTGGATCTTCTCATATTTAGGTCCAATATTATAAGGGAGAACAGACTTAGCTTAACTGGTGTGTTAGAGAATTGGTGAGGGGGCTTCCAGTTCAAGGATGGTTTCTTTCAGGGTAACCCAGGATTTTGAAGTAAATCATACCTGTTCAAAATGGGAAGCCGGAGGGAGGGGCAAGATGGCGGAAGAGTAGGGTCTCCAAATCACCTGTCTCCACCAAATTACCTAGATAACCTTCCAATCATCCTGAAAATCTATGAATTCGGCCTGAGAATTAAAGAGAGAACACCTGGAATGCTACAGTGAGAAGAGTTCGCGCTTCTATCAAGGTAGGAAGACGGGGGAAAAAGGAATAAAGGAACAAAGGCCTCCAAGGGGGAGGGGCCCCGCGAGGAGCCGGGCTGAGGCCGGGGCGAGTGTCCCCAGGACAGGAGAGCCCCGTCCCGGAGGAGCAGGAGCTGCACCAACCTTCCCGGGCGGAAAGGGGCTCGAGGGAGTTGGAGCAGGACCCAGAAGGGAGGGGATGCCCTCGGGCTCCCCGGGACAGTAACAGAGCAACTGCGCGCCCAGGAGAGTGCGCCGAGCTCCCTAAGGGCTGCAGCGCGCACGGCGGGACCCGGCGGGACCCGGAGCAGCTCGGAGGGGCTCGGGCGGCGGCTCCGCGGAGGGGGCTGCGCGGCCCCAGGAGCAGCTCGGAGGGGCTTGGGCAGAGGAAGAGGCTCCGTGCGGAGGGGGCTGCGCGGTTCCAGGAGCAGCTCCGGGGTGCTCGGGCGGCGGCTCCGCGGAGGGGGTTGCGCGGCCCGGGAGCGCGAATCCAACAGCGCAGGCTCCGGAGCACAGGGCGCCGGGACACAGCCCAGGATCCCGCCTCCCCCGGGACAGGCAGAGGCCGGGAGGGCCCAGGACAGCGAGGACGCTCCTGCCCCAGCTGAGCAGATCAGCGGCCCCGCCCCGGAGCCTCCAGGCCCTGCAGACGGAGAGCTCCGGAGTTCCTGCGGGGGCTGAATCCAGGTTTCCAGAGCGGCCCAGCCACTGGGGCTGTTGCTCCTGCGGCCTCACGGGGTAAACAACCCCCACTGAGCCCTACACCAGGCAGGGGCAGAGCAGCTCCCCCAACTGCTAACACCTGAAAATCAGCACAGCAGGCCCCTCCCCCAGAAGACCAGCTAGACTGACTGACAACTTCCAGGGGAAGCCAAGGGACTTAAAGTACACAGAATCAGAAGATTCTCCCCCGTGGTTCTTTTTTTTTTTGTTTGTTTGTTTGTTTTTTTTTTTTTTTGTTTTGCTTTTTGATTTGTTTCCTTCCCCCACCCCCCTTGTTTCTCCTTTCTTTCTTTTTCTTTCTCTTTTTCTTCTTTTTTTTTTTCGTTTTTTTTCTTCCTTTTTTTTCTCTTTCTCTTTTCTTTCCTTCTTTCTCTCCTCTTTTTCTCCTTTTCCCAGTACAACTTGCTTTTGGCCACTCTGCACTGAGCAAAATGACTAGAAGGAAAACCTCACCTCAAAAGAAAGAATCAGAAACAGTCGTCTCTCCCACAGAGTTACAAAATCTGGATTACAATTCAATGTCAGAAAGCCAATTCAGAAGCACTATTATACAGCTACTGGTGGCTCTAGAAAAAAGCATAAAGGACTCAAGAGACTTCATGACTGCAGAATTTAGAGCTAATCAGGCAGAAATTAAAAATCAATTGAATGAGATGCAATCCAAACTAGAAGTCCTAACACCAGGGTTAACGAGGTGGAAGAACGAGTGAGTGACAAAGAAGACAAGTTGATAGCAAAGAGGGAAACTGAGGAAAAAAGAGACAAACAATTAAAAGACCATGAAGATAGAATAAGGGAAATAAACGACAGCCTGAGGAAGAAAAACCTACGTTTAATTGGTGTTCCCGAGGGTGCCGAAAGGGACAGAGGGCCAGAATATGTATTCGAACAAATTCTAGCTGAAAACTTTCCTAATCTGGGAAGGGAAACAGGCATTCAGATCCAGGAAATAGAGAGATCCCCCCCTAAAATCAATAAAAACCGTTCAACACCTCGACATTTAATAGTGAAGCTTGCAAATTCCAAAGATAAAGAGAAGATCCTTAAAGCAGCAAGAGACAAGAAATCCCTGACTTTTATGGGGAGGAGTATTAGGGTAAGAGCAGACCTCTCCACAGAGACCTGGCAGGCCAGAAAGGGCTGGCTGGCAGGATATATTCAGGGTCCTAAATGAGAAGAACATGCAACCAAGAATACTTTATCCAGCAAGGCTCTCATTCAAAATGGAAGGAGAGATAAAGAGCTTCCAAGACAGGCAGCAACTAAAAGAATATGTGACCTCCAAACCAGCTCTGCAAGAAATTTTAAGGGGGACTCTTAAAATTCCCCTTTAAGAAAAAGTTCAGTGGAACATTCCACAAAAACAAGGACTGATTAGTTATCATGATGACACTAAATTCATATCTCTCAATAGTAACTCTGAATGTGAACGGGATTAATGACCCCATCAAAAGGCGCAGGGTTTCAGACTGGATAAAAAAAGCAGGACCCATCTATTTGCTGTCTACAAGAGACTCATTTTAGACAGAAGGACACCTATAGCCTGAAAATAAAAGGTTGGAGAACCATTTACCATTCGAATGGTCCTCAAAAGAAAGCAGGGGTAACCATCCTTATATCAGATAAACTAAAATTTACGCCAAAGACTGTAGTGAGAGATGAAGAGGGACACTATATCATACTTAAAGGATCTATTCAACAAGAGGACTTAACAATCCTCAGTATATATGCCCCGAATGTGGGAGCTGCCAAATATATAAATCAATTATTAACCAAAGTGAAGAAATACTTAGATAATAATACACTTATAATTGGTGACTTCAATCTAGCTCTTTCTATACTCGATAGGTCTTCTAAGCACAACATCTCCAAAGAAACGAGAGCTTTAAATGATACACTGGACCAGATGGATTTCACAGATATCTACAGAACTTTACATCCAAACTCAACTGAATACACATTCTTCTCAAGTGCACATGGAACTTTCTCCAGAATAGACCACATATTGGGTCACAAATCGGGTCTGAACTGATACCAAAAGATTGGGATCGTCCCCTGCATATTTTCAGATCATAATGCCTTGAAATTAGAACTAAATCACAACAAGAAGTTTGGAAGGACCTCAAACACGTGGAGGTTAAGGACCATCCTGCTAAAAGATGAAAGGGTCAACCAGGAAATTAAGGAAGAATTAAAAAGATTCTTGGAAACTAATGAGAATGAAGATACAACCATCCAAAATCTTTGGGATGCAGCAAAAGCAGTCCTAAGGGGGAAATACATCGCAATACAAGCATCCATTCAAACACTGGAAAGAACTCAAATACAAAAGCTAACCTTACACATAAAGGAGCTAGAGAAAAAACAGCAAATAGATCCTACACCCAAGAGAAGAAGGGAGTTAATAAAGATTCGGGCAGAACTGAACGAAATCGAGACCAGAAGAACTGTGGAACAGATCAACAGAACCAGGAGTTGGTTCTTTGAAAGAATTAATAAGATAGATAAACCATTAGCCAGCCTTATTAAAAAGAAGACAGAGAAGACTCAAATTAATAAAATCATGAATGAGAAAGGAGAGATCACTACCAACACCAAGGAAATACAAACGATATTTAAAACATATTATGAACAGCTATACGCCAATAAATTAGGCAATCTAGAGGAAAGGGACGCATTCCTGGAAAGCCACAAACTACCAAAACTGGAACAGGAAGAAATAGAAAATCTTAACAGGCCAATAACCAGGGAGGAAGTTGAAGCAGTCATCAAAAACCTCCCAAGACACAAGAGTCCAGGGCCAGATGGCTTCCCAGGGGAATTTTATCAAACGTTTAAAGAAGAAACCATACCTATTCTCCTAAAGCTGTTTGGAAAGATAGAAAGAGATGGAGTACTTCCAAATTTGTTCTATGAGGCCATCATCACCTTAATTCCAAAACCAGACAAAGACCCCACTAAAAAGGAGAATTACAGAGCAATATCCCTGATGAACATGGATGCAAAAATTCTCAACAAGATACTGGCCAATAGGATCCAACAGTACATTAAGAAAATTATTCACCACGACCAAGTAGGATTTATCCCGGGACACAAGGCTGGTTCAACACCCGTAAAACAATCAGTGTGATTCATCATATCAGCAAGAGAAAAACCAAGAACCATATGATCCTCTCATTAGATGCAGAGAAAGCATTTGACAAAATACAGCATCCATTCCTGATCAAAACTCTTCAGAGTGTAGGGATAGAGGGAACGTTCCTCGACATCTTAAAAGCCATCTATGAAAAGCCCACAGCAAATATCATTCTCAATGGGGAAGCACTGGGAGCCTTTCCCCTAAGATCAGGAACGAGACAGGGATGTCCACTCTCACCACTGCTGTTCAACATAGTACTGGAAGTCCTAGCCTCAGCAATCAGACAACAAAAAGACATTAAAGGCATTCAAATTGTCAGAGAAGAAGTCAAACTCTCCCTCTTGGCCGATGACATGATAGTCTACATAGAAAACCCAAAAGTCTCCACCCCAAGATTGCTAGAACTCATACAGCAATTCGGTAGCGTGGCAGGATACAAAATCAATGCCCAGAAATCAATGGCATTTCTATACACTAACAATGAGACTGAAGAAAGAGAAATTAAGGAGTCAATCCCATTTACAATTGCACCTAAAAGCATAAGATACCTAGGAATAAACCTAACCAAAGATGTAAAGGATTTATACCCTCAAAACTACAGAACACTTCTGAAAGAAATTGAGGAAGACACAAAGAGATGGAAAAATATTCCATGCTCATGGATTGGCAGAATTAATATTGTGAAAATGTCAATGTTACCCAGGGCAATATACAGATTTAATGCAATCCCTATCAAAATACCATGGACTTTCTTCAGAGAGTTAGTCAAATTGTTTTAAGATTTGTATGGAATCAGAAAAGACCCCAAATAGCCAGGGGAATTTTAAAAAAGAAAACCATATCTGGGGGCATCACAATGCCAGATTTCAGGTTGTACTACAAAGCTGTAGTCATCAAGACAGTGTGGTACTGGCACAAAAACAGACACATAGATCAGTGGAACAGAATAGAGAATCCAGAAGTGGACCCTGAACTTTATGGTCAACTAATATTCGATAAAGGAGGAAAGACTATCCATTGGAAGAAAGACAGTCTTTTCAATAAATGGTGCTGGGAAAATTGGACATCCACATGCAGAAGAATGAAACTAGACCACTCTCTTTCACCATACACAAAGATAAACTCAAAATGCATGAAAGATCTAAATGTGAGACAAGATTCCATCAAAATCCTAGAGAAGAACACAGGCAACACCCTTTTTGAACTCGGCCATAGTAACTTCTTGCAAGATACATCCACGAAGGCAAAAGAAACAAAAGCAAAAATGAACTATTGGGACTTCATCAAGATAAGAAGCTTTTGCACAGCAAAGGATACAGTCAACAAAACTCAAAGACAACCTACAGAATGGGAGAAGATATTTGCAAATGACATATCAGATAAAGGGCTAGTTTCCAAGATGTATAAAGAACTTCTTAAACTCAACACCAAAGAAACAAACAATCCAATCATGAAATGGGCAAAAGACATGAAGAGAAATCTCACAGAGGAAGACATAGACATGGCCAACATGCATAGGAGAAAATGCTCTGCATCACTTGCCATCAGGGAAATACAAATCAAAACCACAATGAGATACCACCTCACACCAGGGAGAATGGGGAAAATTAACAAGGCAGGAAACAAATGTTGGAGAGGATGCGGAGAAAAGGGAACCCTCTTACACTGTTGGTGGGAATGTGAACTGGTGGAGCCACTCTGGAAAACTGTATGGAGGTTCCTCAAACAGTTAAAAATATACCTGCCTTTCGACCCAGCAATTGCACTGTTGGGGATTTACCCCAAAGATACAAATGCAATGAAATGCCGGGACACCTGCACCCCGATGTTTATAGCAGCAATGGCCACGATAGCCAAACTGTGGAAGGAGCCTCGGTGTGCAACGAAAGATGAGTGGGTAAAGAAGATGTGGTTTATGTATACAATGGAATATTACTCAGCTATTAGAAATGACAAATACCCACCATTTGCTTCAACGTGGATGGAACTGGAGGGTATTATGCTGAGTGAAGTAAGTCAGTCAGTGAAGGACAAACATTATATGTTCTCATTCATTTGGGGAATATAAATAATAGTGAAAGGGAATATAAGGGAAGGGAGAAGAAATGTGTGGGAAATATCAGAAAGGGAGACAGAACGTAAAGACTGCTAACTCTGGGAAACGAACTAGGGGTGGTGGAAGGGAGAAGGGCGGGGGGTGGGAGTGAATGGGTGACGGGCACGGGGGGTTATTCTGTATGTTAGTAAATTGAACACCAATAAAAAATAAATTAAAAAAAAAACAAAATGGGAAGCCAAAATGTGCTTTGGTTTTGCTTTTAGCTTTATACTCAATTTTATTTGAAAGTAAGTGAGATTATCTCATCATTCTAAAAGTCATTATTCCCCTATTTTACTTCTTTCAGTACACATAAATCTTTTATTTACAAGAATAAACACATGAATCTGTGGTTTATTCCTCTTAACATGCTTCTTCTTCTTCACTGTTCAGATAGCAAAGTCTATAGCTATTACTTTCATTTCTTCACCACACATACTATTTTTAAAAGCCCATGTCATTTTTGTCCTAATCACTTCCTTGAGGTCTTCCTTCATGTCTTTTATGCTAATTCTAATCTTTTTTGTTCTTTACTCTTTTTGACCTTTGTATTTTATTTTACAAAGCTGATTACCCTTGTCTTTATGGAATCTCCTTCTTTCTTATATTTCTTACAAATCATACATTCTTATTTCTCCTCTTTTCCTATGACTGTAACTTCTTATTTTTCTTTTTTAACTTCTCATCATCCCATCACTATATCTAGACCTTATCTTGATGCTGCTTTTTCACCACTTTTTTAAGCTGCCTTTATTCTCTTGAATTCTCGATAATCCCAAAAATTAAATAATCTCATAAATAAATAATCCAATAAATAAAATGGCTTCAGATAATCCACCTTTACTGAAAACTTAAAAATTTCCATATCTAGTCATAACCATTGATCTGTTCACAGTGGCCTATATATACTATTTCTACTTGAATAAATAATAAGCAGATTTACAACTGAAGTTGATAGCTTTTTTTTCTTAAATTAGCTTCTCTTCTTAAATTTATCATAATTTTCACAGCCCTTAGGTTAGAATTATTCAGATTACTTTTTTTTTAAAGATTATCCTTGACTCTTTACTGTCTTTGATGTTCATGTAATATATAATGCCCCATTCACTATATGTAGTTCAAGCAAAAAAAAAAAAGAGAAGAATAAAAAAGAAAAAAACAAAGACACAAAAACAGAGAAACAAAGAAACAAGGCAGGGTATCCTCTGGTTCTATACACTGTAAATCCCTCAACTTCCCCTGGAGCTCTCCAGCGTCGCTTGGTCAAGAACCTGCTCTTCCCCTGTCTTTCCAGGTGGTCTTCTGGGGGAGAGGCCTGCTGTGCTGATTCTCAGGTGTGTTCACCTGAGGGAGCTGCCCCGCCCCCTGCCAGGTGCACGGCTCAGTGTGAGCTGCTTACCCCATGAGGCCTGTGTTCCCTGGCGGCCCTGTTCCGTCCCAGGCACAGGGTGACACCAGGAGGAACAATCCCACTGTTGGCGCCCAGCTCTCCAGCCCAGGAGTCAGCTTTCGCAGTAACTACTGCAGCTCCCAGTCTGCACTGGACTGGATGCTCCAGCAGTAGGAGGCACTGATCTGCACATCTTGGGGCACAGAGTGGCTGGAGAGTCCTCACTGTCCTGTGCCATCTCGGCCTCCACCTGTCCCGAGAGGAGTGCAGTTTCCTGGGCTGTGTACCCTGGCTCCCTGGGATCCAGGTCCTGCAACACTGGAATCGCGTTCCTGGGGCCATGAAGCTTCCTCCTTCTGGAGCCGCTGCCTGAGCTGCTCCCGAGGCTCCGCCGGGTGTGCAATCCAGCCCTTTGCCGCCCTAGGCCCATGGTCAGTGGGGCGCTCTCCCCCGGGGTGCACTTCCTTTGTTAGTGACCCCAGGAACCTGGAGGCTCCACTGCCCGTCCTGGGATACTGCCCAAGTTACCTGCAAGCACCTTTCCCTCTGGGGAATTTAAAGTTCCTGCTTCTCTGGGACTGGTCTTTCCTGTCCTGGAGGCTTTCGCTGATCCTCTTAGCCTGGCCCCTTGCGGGGGATCCCTCTCCCACTTGATTCTTATGTATGTACGTATGTATATATGTATGCATGTATTCTTTTTTTCCGTCTTCCTATCTTGTTAGAAGCGGAAACTCCTCTCTGTAGCGTTCCAGCTGTTCTCTCTTTAAATCTCAGGCCGAATTCCTAGGTTTTCAGGATGATTTGAAAGTTATCTAGGTAAGTTGGTGGGGACAGGTGACTTGGGGACCCTACTCTTCCGCTATCTTGCTGCAGATTGTCTCTTCCTTTAGGGAGGATCCAGATGATATTTTTAGAGCTTTCACCTGATTAAGTCAAGCCCAGCCAAAATAATCTATTTTTGATTAACTTAGCATCAACTCGCTTGAAATTTTAATTACATCTTCAAAACTCACTGTGTTTAGGACTTTGTTGATATGGTAATTCTCAAAAAAACCCCAAGCTCTTTTCATGATTAACTTTCTCACTGCTCCCTCTCCCTCTTCAATCACTTAAACAACAGGATTAAACATCTGTTCAAGGTTACCACCGCACTTATGTTCTACTGCAAGTTCGGGAAAAAAAAATGAAGGATGGTATTTAGGAGAGAAAAAGGAATTTGTGGCCACTTGATCTGAAAGTTGAAAGCAAGTATAAATATTTTTTTTTACTAGTGTGTTAGAAGAGAACTACTATTTGGTAAGCTTTACCAAAGAAAAGGAAGTGCAGGTTTCTGTGTGTGTGTGCACTTTTATGTAGGCGAATTTTGAATGAACACTCTAGCTGGCAATTGGAGATAAAGTTTTAAGTTTTCCTTGTCTATACACTAAAGATTTATATCCAGTGCCTCTCCTATCTACTGAGGAGATAGGAGAAAAATCTACTGATTTTGTACTGAAACGTATTTTCAAACAGGAGAGCCTTTAACAACAACAAAAAAATCAGTGTCTTCAGCGGGAGTATGAATGAGCCAGGTGTGTGTGCTGCCCCTCACCCTCCACCCCTTTGAGGTTTATTTCAGAATGTTCCCAGTTTCTTAAACAGAAAAATAAGTGGTAAAATTACCTTTTGGAAACTGAGCCTTAAATTTTTTAAAGGGAGAAATAAGTGTTTCCCAACTCACACAGCATAAGCAATGTTTGATAGCAATATAATGCCATGTTAAACTCTGAGAGTGTTATATCTCTTCTGGTAACCATGTACAAAATGTGAAACTGTCTTACCATGAATATAAATAAATTCTATATTTCTTTAAAAAAATCCCTTCAGTTTTACTATATTCTATTGACTAGAAGCAGGTACCAAGTTTCACCCACACTCCAGGGAAGTTCATCAGGTGCAGTCTTAAGCCATGATAGTAACCATTTTAAAATGTTTTATTGACTCCTTTCTCAATCTTGTCTTTGTGTCCATGAGAACTGCTTTGCTTAGTTTCATCAGTCTTGAATTAAGAGTATTTGTCCATGCCCCAATTGTGGATGACAGGCCTTTAAGCTTTTAGACATACGAAATTATATATAAATCATCTTTACAGTCCATTCAGTTCTCATGCGGTCTTACCAAATCTACAATTTTATCTTTGCAAGCTAAACGTCTGATTCTTTCATGTTTTCCAACAATAATGCTGATGTGTAAACTTACTACTCTACATGGCCCAATATCACCAGGGACAATATGGAATTTTAATAGCTAGTTTGTCAAGCTTTTGACATGAAGTATATTGTTCATTTGAGAGGTACTTTAGAATAAAAATGTAGAAATACTTATTAGATTGTGGATCTTGTCTAAAAAACACATCATTTTGTTTAATGTAGGAAACATCTGCCCCTTCAATTCTGTACCAAATCAAGCCCACTACCTGTTTTTTTGTTTGTTTGTTTGTTTTGCTTTGTTTTGTATAGCCTTCAAGGTAAGGATGGCTCTTATATTTACATTTTACATATTCATGTTTATATACTGTTGAAAATAAGTCAAGAAAAGAATATTTTGTTACATATGAAAATCATATGAAATCCAAATTTCAGTTATCCATATAAAGTTTTATTGGAACACATCACACCCGTTTATTTAAGTATTTTTCTTTGCCTGCTATCATGCTACCACAGCAGAGTGGGATTGTCATGATAGTAGTTGTGATAGAATATTAGTAGTTGTGATAGATATTTTAGACCTGCAGAGCCTAAAATATTTACTATTTAGCTCTCTACAGAAAGTTTGTCATTCTGATCTAAAACAGTGGTTTTCAGGGGCACCTGGGTGGCTCAGATGGTTAAGCATCTAACTTTGGCTCAAATCCTGATATCTGGATCCTGGGATTGAGCCCCAGGGCAGGCTTCCAGCTCAGAGGGGAGTCTGATTTTCCTCACTCCTCCTCTACCACTGCTCATGCTCTCTTCTCTCTCTCTCTCTCTCTGTATCCCTCTGTCTCAAATGAATAAATAAAATCTTAAAAAAAAACAGTGGTTTTCAAAAAATTTCAAGTCAGGGATTTTTTTTTTTACTTAAATTATTCAGTACCAATATATAAAAAGATAAAACTGGAGCTGCCTCTTGTTGTTGGTTTTTTTTTTTGTCAGTATCCACTAAAATACTGTAGTGGAATACTGGGAACTTGTGGAACAGTTTGCAATTCACAATATAAAGCATAGTCCCCAGAGGGGAGGTAGGAGGGGGAAATTGGTGAAATAGATAAAGGGGTTAAGAGGTACAAACTTCCAGTTAAATGCAAAATTTCTCAACAAGATACTAGCAAATTGATTCTGACCATATATTAGAAGAATTTTTCAGTACAATCAATTGGGATTTATCCTTGAGCTGCAAGTGTGGCTCAATATTCCCAAAATAATTAACATGATACATCACATTAAAAAAGAAAGAAAAGAACCATATGATCCTCTCAATGATGCAGAAGAAGCATTTAACAAGTATGACATCCATTCTTGATAAAAATTCTCAACAAAGTAGGTTTAGAGGGAACATACCTCAACATTGTGCAAGCCATATCTGAAAAACCCACAGATAATAGCATTCTCAGTGGGGAAAAGCTAAGAGCTTTTCCTCTATGGTCAGGAATAAGACAGGGACATCCACTCTCACCATTGTTATTTAGCATAGTACTGAAAGACCAAGCCTCAACAATAAGATAAGAAAAAGAAATAAGCATCCAAATGGGCAAGAACGTAGTCAAACTTTCTCTATTTGCAGACATGATATTTTATGTAGAAAACCCAAAAGACTCCACCAAAAACTTACTAGAACTGATACATGAATTCAGTAAAGTCACAGCATATAAAATCAATGTACAGAAACTTGTTACATTTCTGTACACCAATAATGAAGCATTAGAAAGAGAAATAAAGGAATTGATCCCATTTACATTTGCACCCAAAGCCATAAGATACCTAGGAATAAACCTCACAAAGGGATAACAGATCTGCACTCTGAAAACTATGGAACACTTATGAAATAAATTGAAGATTACACAAGAAAATGGAAAGACATTCCATGTTCATAGAAGAAAAATTACTGTTAAAATATCTACAGTAACCAAAGCAATCTACACATTTAATGCAATCTCTATCAAAATACCACCAGCATTTTTCACAGAGCTAGAACAAACAATCCTCAAATTTGTACGGAACCACAAAAGACCTCAAATGGCCAAAGCAACCTTGAAAAAGAAAAATAAAGCTAGAGGCATCACAATTCTGGACTTCAAGCTATATTACAAAGTTATAGTCATCAAGACACTATGGTCCTGGTACAAAAACAGACATGTATATCAATGAAACAGAATAGGAAACCTAGAAACTATATGGTCAACTAATGTTCAACAAAGCAAGAAAGTATATCCAGTGGGAAAAAGACAGTGTCTTCAACAAATGGTATTGGGAAAACTGGACAGTAACACTAAAAAAAAATGAACACGAACCACTTTCCTAGAACATACACAAAAATAAATTCAAAATGAATGTAAAACCTAAATGTGAAACAGCAAGCCATCCAAATCCTAGAGAAGAACACAGGCAGGAACTTCTTCAACTATAGCCAAAGCTTCTTCTTATTGGACATATTTCCATAAGCAAGGGAAAATAAAGCAAAAATGAACTATTGGAACTCCATCAAAATAAAAAGCTTCTGCACAGCAAAGGAAACAATCAACAAAACTAAAAGGCATCCAATTGAAAGGGAGAATATTTGCAAATGACATACCTGTTAAAGGGTTAGTATCCAAAATATATAAAATCCAGAACCTCAAATCAAATAATCCAATTTAAAAATGGGCAGAAGAAATGAATAGATGTTTTCCCAAAGAAGACATCCAGATGGCTAACAGACTCATGAAAAGATGTTCACCATCACTCATCATCAGGGAAATACAAATCAAAACCATAATGAGATACCACCTCACACCTATCAGAATGGCTCACATTAGTAACACAGGAAATACAGATGTTGGTGAGAATGTAGAGAAAGGAGAAGCCTCTTACCTTTTGAAGGAAATGCAAATTGGTGCAGCCACTATGGAAAATAGTATGGAGGTTTTTAAAAAGTTAAAAATAGAACTACCCTATGACCCAGAAATTGTATTACTGGTTATTTTCCCAAAGAATACAAAAATACTGATTTGAAGGGGTACACGCACCCCAATATTTATAGCGACATTATGAACAATAGCCAAGTTATGGAAAGATCCCAAATGTCCATTGATTGATGAATGGAAAAGATGTGGCATATATATATATATATATATATATATATATATATATATATATATCTTTATACTGATTTTCTACATATATACTATATATATGTATATATATACATATATATATACACATACATACACTGGAATATTAGTCATCAAAAAATTGAAATCTTGCCATTTGCAATGTCAAGGATGGACCAAGAGGGTATAATGCTACAAGAAATAATTCACTTAGAAAGATAAATAGCATAATTTCACCCATATGAGGAATTTAAGAAACAAAATAGATGAACACATAAGGGAAGGGGAAAAAAGAGAGAGAAACAAACCATAAGAGACTCTTAACAATAGAGAACAAACTGAGGATTTGTGGAAGGGAGTTGGCTGGAAGATGGCCTGAACAGGTGATGGGTATTAAGGAGAGCACTTGTGTTTAGCATTGGGTGTTATATGTAAATGATGAATCACTGAATACCACTCCTGAAAACAATATTCCACTATATGCTAACTAGAATTTAAATAAAAATTAGAAAAAATTAAAGATAAGTAAATCATAGAGATGAAAAGTACAGCATAGGAAATATAGTCAATAATATTGTAATAGCATTGTATAGTGACAGAGGATGACTACACTTGTTATGGTGAACACTGACTAATGTATAGAATTGTCAAACTAATATAACATTGTATTTAGTTATACTTCAAAAAAAATAAATATAGCAAGCACTGAAGAAAATGATACCATTTCAATTTGCCTCCTCAACACTCAGGATGAGAAAGAGGAACAGATTGAATCATTATTTTTTGATCTATTATATCTTTTTTGTTTTCAAACACGTGTATTAAATTCTATAAATTTCTCCTCAAATAGTCCTTTTGTTTCATCTTACAATTTTGAGTTGTATTTTCACTCTTTAGTTCAAAATACTTAAAATTTCTCTTTTATTTGTTGTACTTATTTATTTTTATTTTTTTGAATTTATTTTTTATTGGTGTTCAATTTACCAACATACAGAATAACACCCAGTGCTCATCCCGTCAAGTGTCCCCCTCAGTACCCGTCACCCATTCACCCCCAAGCCCGGCCCTCCTCCCCGTCCACCACCCCTAGTTCGTTTCCCAGAGTTAGGAGTCTTTATGTTCTGTCTCCCTTCCTGATATTTCCCACACATTTCTTCTCCCTTCCCTTATATTCCCTTTCACTATTATTTATATTCCCCAAATGAATGAGAACACATAATGTTTGTCCTTCTCCGACTGACTTACTTCACTCAGCATAATACCCGACAGTTCCATCCACGGTGAAGCAAATGGTGGGTATTCGTCGTTTCTAATGGTGAGTAATATTCCATTGTATACATAAACCACATCTTCTATATCCATTCATCTTTCGATGGACACCGAGGCTCCTTCCACAGTTTGGCTATTGTGGCCATTGCTGCTATAAACATCGGGGTGCAGGTATCCCGGCATTTCATTGCATCTGTATCTTTGGGGTAAATCCCCAATAGTGCAATTGCTGAGTCGTAGGGCAGGTCTATTTTTAACTCTTTGAGGAACCTCCACACAGTTTTCCAGAGTGGCTGCACCAGTTCACATTCCCAAAAACAGTGTAAGAGGGTTCCCTTTTCTCCGCATCCTCTCCAACATTTGTGGTTTCCTGCCTTGTTAATTCCAGGGGAAGTCAAGGGACTTAAAGTATACAGAAACAGAAGATACTCCCCCGTGTTTTTTTTTCTTTTTGATTTCTGATTGCTTCCCCCACCCTTTTTTTCCCTTTCTTTTTCTTTCTCTTTTTCTTCTTTTTTTTCTTTTTTTCTTTTTCTCTTTTCTTTCCTTCTCTCTCTTTTTCTCCTTTTCCCAATACAACTTGTTTCTGGCCACTCTGCACTGAGCAAAATTACTAGAAGGAAAACCTCACCTCAAAAGAAAGAATCAGAAACAGTCCTCTCTCCCACAGAGTTACAAAATCTGGATTACAATTCAATGTCAGAAAGACAATTCAGAAGCACTATTATACAGCTACTGGTGGCTCTAGAAAAAAGCATAAAGGACTCAAGAAACTTCATGACTGCAGAATTTAGATCCAATCAGGCAGAAATTAAAAATCAATTGAATGAGATGCAATCCAAACTAGAAGTCCTAACACCAGGGTTAACGAGGTGGAAGAATGAGTGAGTGATATAGAAGACAAGTGGATGGCAAAGAGGGAAACTGATGAAAAAAGAGACAGACAATTAAAAGACCATGAAGACAGATTAAGGGAATTAAACGACAGCCAGAGGAAGAAAAACCTACGTTTAATTGGGGTTCCCGAGGGCGCCGAAAGGGCCAGAGGGCCAGAATATGTATTTGAACAAATTCTAGCTGAAAACTTTCCTAATCTGGGAAGGGAAACAGGCATTCAGATCCAGGAAATAGAGAGATCCCCCCCTAAAATCAATAAAAACCGTTCAACACCTCGACATCTAATAGTGAAGCTTGCAAATTCCAAAGATAAAGAGAAGATCCTTAAAGCAACAAGAGACAAGAAATCCCTGACTTTTATGGGGAGGAATATTAGGGTAACAGCAGACCTCTCCACAGAAACCTGGCAGACCAGAAAGGGCTGGCAGGATATATTTAGGGTCCTAAATGAGAAGAACATGCAACCAAGAATACTTTCTCCAGCAAGGCTCTCATTCAAACTGGAAGGAGAGATAAAGAGCTTCCAAGACAGGCAGGAACTGAAAGAATATGTGACTTCCAAACCAGCTCTGCAAGAAATGTTAAGGGGGACTCTTAAAATTCCCCTTTAAGAAGAAGTTCAGTGTAACAATCCACAAAAACAAGGACTGAATAGATATCATGATGACTCTAAACTCATATCTTTCAATAGTAACTCTGAATGTGAACGGGCTTAATGACCCCATCTTAAGGCGCAGGGTTTCAGACTGGATAAAAGAGCAGGACCCATCTATTTGCTGTCTACAAGAGACTTATTTTAGACAGAAGGACACCTACAGCCTGAAAATAAAAGGTTGGAGAACCATTTACCATTCAAATGGTCCTCAAAAGAAAGCAGGGGTAGCCATCCTTTTATCAGATAAACTAAAATTTACCCAAAAGACTGTAGTGAGAGATGAAAAGGGACACTATCTCATACTTAAAGGATCTATCGAACAAGAGGACTTAACAATCCTCAATATATATGCCCCGAATGTGGGAGCTGCCAAATATTTAAACCAATTAATAACCAAAGTGAAGAAATACTTAGATAATAATACAGTTATACTTGGTGACTTCAATCTAGCTCTTTCTACCCTCGATAGGTCCTCTAAGCACAACATCTCCAAAGAAACGAGAGCTTTAAATGATACACTGGACCATATGGATTTCACAGATATCTACAGAACTTTACATCCAAACTCACCTGAATACACATTCTTCTCAAGTGCACATGCAACTTTATCCAGAATAGACCACATACTGGGTCACAATTCAGGTCTTAACCAATACCAAAAGATTGGGATCATCCCCTGCATATTCTCAGACCATAATACCTTGAAATTAGAACTAAACCACAACAAGTAGTTTGGAAGGACCTCAAACACGTGGAGGTTAAGGACCATCCTGCTAAAAGATGAAAGGGTCAACCAGGAAATTAAGGAAGAATTAAAAAGATTCTTGGAAACTAATGAGAATGAAGATACAACCGTTCAAAATCTTTGGGATGC
Source organism: Canis aureus (assembly GCF_053574225.1). Taxonomy (NCBI): domain Eukaryota; kingdom Metazoa; phylum Chordata; class Mammalia; order Carnivora; family Canidae; genus Canis; species Canis aureus. The sequence goes on along the minus strand of NC_135649.1, from coordinate 63,163,845 downwards.
AGCAAAAGCAGTCCTGAGGGGGAAATACATCGAATACAAGTATCCATTAAAAAACTGGAAAGAACACAAATACAAAAGCTAACCTTACACATAAAGGAGCTAGAGAAAAAACAGCAAATAGATCCTACACCCAAGAGAAGAAGGGAGTTAATAAAGATTCGGGCAGAACTGAACGAAATCGAGACCAGAAGAACTGTGGAACAGATCAACAGAACCAGGAGTTGGTTCTTTGAAAGAATTAATAAGATAGATAAACCATTAGCCAACCTTATTAAAAAGAAGAGAGAGGAGACTCAAATTAATAACATCATGAATGAGAAAGGAGAGATCACTACCAACACCAAGGAAATACAAACGATTTTAAAAACATATTATGAACAGCTATACACCAATAAAATAGGCACTCTGGAAGAAATGGACGCATTCCTGGAAAGCCACAAACTACCAAAACTGGAACAGGAAGAAATAGAAAACCTGAACAGGCCAATAATCAGGGAGGAAATTGAAGCAGTCATCAAAAACCTCCCAAGACACAAGAGTCCAGGGCCAGATGGCTTCCCAGGGGAATTCTATTAAATGTTTAAAGAAGAAATCATACCTATTCTCCTAAAGCTGTTTGGAAAGATAGAAAGAGATGGAGTACTTCCAAATTCGTTCTATGAGGCCAGCATCACCTTAATTCCAAAACCAGACAAAGACCCCACCAAAAAGGAGAATTACAGAGCAATATCCCTGATGAACATGGATGCAAAAATTCTCAACAAGATACTATCCAATAGGATCCAACAGCACATTAAGAAAATTATTCACCACGACCAAGTAGGATTTATCCCGGGACACAAGGCTGGTTCAACACCCGTAAAACAATCAGTGTGATTCATCGTATCAGCAAGAGAAAAACCAAGAACCATATGATCCTCTCCAGATGCAGAGAAAGCATTCTACAAAATACAGCATCCATTCCTGATCAAAACTCTTCAGAGTGTAGGGATAGAAGGAACTTTCCTCGACATTTTAAAAGCCATCTACGAAAAGCCCACAGCAAATATCATTCTCAATGGGGAAGCACTGGAAGCCTTTCCCCTAAGATCAGGAACAAGACAGGGATGTCCACTCTCACCACCGCTATTCAACATAGTATTCGGAAGTCCTAGCCTCAGTAATCAGACAACAAAAAGACATTGAAGGCATTCAAATTGGCAAAGAAGAAGTCAAACTCTCCCTCTTCACCGATGACATGATACTCTACATAGAAAACCCAAAAGCCTCCACCCAAAGATTGCTAGAACTCATACAGCAATTTGGTATCGTGGCAGGATACAAAATCAATGCCCAGAAATCAATGGCATTTCTATACACTAACAATGAGACTGAAGAAAGAGAAATGAAGGAGTCAATCCCATTTACAATTGCACCCAAAAGCATGAGATACCTAGGAATAAACCTAAGCAAAGAGGTAAATGATCTATACCCTAAAAACTATAGAACACTTCTGAAAGAAACTGAGGAAGACACAAAGAGATGGGAAAATATTCCATGCTCATGGATTGGCAGAATTAATATTGTGAAAATATCAACGTTACCCAGGGCAATATACACGTTTAATGCAATCCCTATCAAAATACCATGGACTTTCTTCAGAGAGTTAGAACAAATTATTTTAAGATTTGTGTGGAATCAGAAAAGACCTTGAATAGCCAGGGGAATTTTAAAAAGAAAGCCATATATATGGGGGCATCACAATGCCAGATTTCAGGTTGTACTACAAAGCTGTGGTCATCAAGACAGCGTGGTACTGGCACAAAAACAGACACATAGATCAATGGAACAGAATAGAGAACCCAGAAGTGGACCCTGAACTTTATGGCCAACTAATATTCGATAAAGGAGGAAAGACTATCCATTGGAAGAAAGACAGTCTTTTCAATAAATGGTGCTGGGCAAATTGGACATCCACATGCAGAAGAATGAAACTAGACCACTCTCTTTCACCATACACAAAGATAAACTCAAAATGCATGAAAGATCTAAATGTGAGACAAGATTCTATCAAAATCCTAGAGGAGAACACAGACAACACTCTTTTTGAACTCGGCCACAGTAACTTCTTGGAAGATACATCCACAAAGGCAAAAGAAACAAAAGCAAAAATATACTATTGGGACTTCATCAAGATAAGAAGCTTTTGCACAGCAAAGGATACAGTCAACAAAACTCAAAGACAACCTACAGAATGGGAGAAGATATTTGTAAATGACGTATCAGATAAAGGGCTAGTTTCCAAGATCTATAAAGAACTTCTTAAACTCAACACCAAAGAAACAAACAATCCAATCATGAAATGGGCAAAAGACATGAAGAGAAATCTCACAGAGGAAGACATAGACATGGCCAACATGCACATGAAAAAATGATCTGCATCACTTGCCATCAGGGAAATACAAATCAAAACCACAATGAGATACCACCTCACACCAGTGAGAATGGGGAAAATTAACAAGGCAGGAAACAACAAATGTTGGAGAGGATGCGGAGAAAAGGGAACCCTCTTACACTGTTGGTGGGGATGTGAACTGGTGCAGCCACTCTGGAAAACTGTGTGGAGGTTCCTCAAACAGTTAAAAATATACCTGCCCTACGACCCAGCAATTGCAGTGTTGGGGATTTACCCCAAAGATTCAGATGCAATGAAACGCCGGGACACCTGTACCCCGATGTTTATAGCAGCAATGTCCACAATAGCCAAACTGTGGAAGGAGCCTCGGTGTCCATCGAAAGATGAATGGATATAGAAGATGTGGTTTATGTATACAATGGAATATTACTCACCATTAGAAACGACAAATACCCACCATTTGCTTCACCGTGGATGGAACTGTAGGGTATTATGCTGAGTGAAGTAAGTCAATCGGAGAAGGACAAACAGTGTATGTTCTCATTCATTTGGGGAATATAAATAATAGTGAAAGGGAATATAAGGGAAGGGAGAAGAAACGTGTGGAAATATCAGAAAGGGAGACAGAACATAAAGACTGCTAACTCTGGGAAACGAACTACGGGTGGTGGAACGGGAGGAGGGCGGGGGGTGATGGAGGGGAGGAGGGTGAGTGGGTGATGGGGACTGAGGGGGACACTTGACGGGATGAGCACTGGGTGCTATTCTGTATGTTGGTTAATTGAACACCAATAAAAATTATTTTATTAAAAAATAAATAAATAAAATTAATTCCCCATTTAAAAAAAAACAATAAATAAAAAATTAAAAAAAAATGGAAGGAGAGATAAAGAACTTCCAAGACAGGCAGGAACTGAAAGAATATGTGACCTCCAAACCAGCTCTGCAAGAAATTTTAAGGGGGACTCTTAAAATTCCCCTTTAAGAAGAAGTCCAGTGGAACCATCCACAAAAGCAAGGATTGAATAGATATCATGATGACACTAAACTCATATCTTTCAATAGTAACTCTGAATGTGAATGGGCTTAATGACCCCATCAAAAGGCACAGGGGTTCGGACTGGATAAAAAAGCAGGACCCATCTATTTGCTGTCTACAACAGACTCATTTTAGACATAAGGACACCTACAGCCTGAAAATAAAAGGTTGGAGAACCATTTACCATTCAAATGGTCCTCAAATGTAATCTCTTGTATTTTTCATGGTAGCCATGCTAACAGGTATGAGGTGACATCTTGTGATTTTGATTTGCATTTACCTGGTCAGTCATGGTGAGTAACTTTTCATATACTGGCTGTCCATTTGTATGTTTTCTTTGCAAATTTATCTGCTCAGATCCTTTGCCCATTTTTAAATTACTTTTTTTATTATTATTATTAATTATAATTGTTGAGTTGCTTGAGGTCTTTACATATTTTGAATATTAACTTCTTGTTAATTATATGGTTTGCAAATATTTTCTCCCATCCTATAGGATACCTTTTCATTTTGTGTGTGTGGTTTTTATTTTTTCTGTGCAGAAAATTTTTAGTTTGATGTAGTCCAATTTATTTTTACTTTTGTTGCTTGTGCTTTCAGCGTGATGTGAAAAATATTGTTACCAAGACCAATGTCAAGGAAATTTTCCTCTGTTTTCTTCTAAAAGTTTGACAGTTTTACATCTTATATTTAAGCTTTTAATCCATTTTGAGTTAATTTTTTGAGTGGTATAAGATAAGGGTCCAATTTCATTTTTTTCTCCACGAGTGAATATTCCGTTTTCTCTACATTTATTGAAGTGACTCTTCTTTCTCCATTCAGTATTTTTGCTCACTTATTAAATGTCAGTTTACTGCAAATGCATGAGTCAATTTCTGGCATCTTGATTTTGTTATGTTGGTCTTTGTGTCTGTTTTTATGCCAACACCATTATTGTTTTGATAACTATAGCTTCGCAATATAGTTTGAAATAAAAAGTGTGATGCCGGGATCCTTGGGTGGCGCAGCGGTTTAGCGCCTGCCTTTGGCCCAGGGCGCGATCCTGGAGACCCGGGATTGAATCCCACGTCGGGCTCCCGGTGCATGGAGCTTGCTTCTCCCTCTGCCTGTGTCTCTGCCTCTCTCTCTATCATAAATAAATAAAAATTAAAAAAAAAAACTTCCCATGGTTTCATGCCTCACATTTAAAAAAAAAAAGTGTGATGCCTCCAGTTTTGTTTTTCTTTCTCAGAATCATTTTGGCTACTCAGCTATTTTATTTGCTTGTTTTCATGTATATCCTAGTATTGTTTTATCTATTTTATGAAAAAAATGCCATTGGAATTTTGGTAGAGATTGAAGTGAATCCAGTATGGCTTTGAGTATTATGAATATTTAACAGCATTATTTTTTTCAAATTCATGAACATGAGATATTTCCATTACTTTGTAGCTTCACATTCTTGTTTTTTTAAAAGATTTTATTTATTTATTCATGAAAAACACACACACAGAGGCAGAGACACAGGCAGAGGGAAAAGCAGGCTCCATGCAGGGAGCCTGATGTGGGACTCAATCCCGGGACTCCAGGATCACGCCCTGGGCTGAAGGCAAGGGCCAAACTGCTGGGCCACCCAGGGATCCCTGTAGCTTCACATTCTATCATCAATGTCTTATGGTTTTCAGTGTGCAGATCTTTTACCTCTTCAGTTAAATTTATTTCTATATATGCTATTGTTTTTTATACTATTGTACATGGGATTTTTTCTCTCTTTTTTTAGATAGTTTGTTATTAGTATATAAAAATGCTATTGGTTTTCATATATTTTTATCCTTCACTTTACTGAATTCATTTATTAGTTATAACTAATGGAGTGGCGTCTTTAGTATTTTCTATAGCTATGATCATATAAATTTCAAATAAAGTTCATTTTACTTCTACTTATCTGCTTTGGATGTCTTCCTTCCTTCCTTTCTTTCTTCTTTCTTCTTTCTCTTTCCTTTCTTCTTTCTTTCTTTCTTTCTTTCTTTCTTTCTTTCTTTCTTTCTTTCTTTCTTTCTTTTTCTTCTTTCCTTTCTTCCTTTCTTTCTTCTTTCTCCTACTTGCTCTGGCCAAGAATTCCATTACTATGTTAAATAGAAGTGGTGAAAGTGGACATATCTGTCTTCTTCTTGATATTAAAGAAAATGTTTTCAGATATTTATCATTGAGTATGATGTTAGCTGTGGGTTTGTCATGTATGAACTTTGTTATATTTAAATATGTTTCTTCTTTACCAAATTTGTTGAGTTTTCTATCATGAAGGATGCTGAATTTTGTGAAATGCCTTTTCTGCATCTATTGAAATTATTATATGATTTTAATCTTTTATTATATTAATATGATAAATTATATTATTCATGTGTGTATGCGAACCATCTTTGTACCCAGGAATAAGTTCCATTTGATCATTGTGTGATGCTTTTAATGTACAGTTGAATTCATTTTGTTAATATTGAGAATTTTTGCAACTATATTATCAGGGTACTGCTGGACTCATGAAATGATTTTTCAGGTGTTCTTCCTTTTCAATTTTTTGGAAGAGTTTGGTAAAGATTGACATTAATTCATTATTAATTGTTTGGCATAATTCACCGGATAAACCAACTGTTCCTGAGCTATTCTTTATTGAGAGGTTGTTCATTTGTTCTTCAAAATCCTTAGTTGTTATTGTCTTTTTTAAAGATTTTCTTACTTCCCAATTCAATCTTGATAGTTTATGTGTCTCTAGAAATTTATCCATTTTTTTTCTGGGTTACACAGTTTGTTGATGTATAATTGTTCAGAATTTCTGTGGTAACAAGTGTATTGTGTCCTCTTTACTGATTTTGAATCTTCTTGGTTATTTTTTTTTCCTCTTAGGTTGGCTGGCTAAAGATTGGTCAGTTTTGCTTATCTTTTCAAGAAGCTAGCTCTTTTAATTTTGTTATTATCTTCTGTTATTTTTCTGGTTACTGTTTCATTTATTTCTGCTACAATTATTGTCATTTCCTTCCTTCTGCTAACTTTAAACTGAGTTTGTTCCTCTTTTTATTGTTCCATGAGGTATAAAATTAGATTGTCTATTTGAGATCACTCTTTTTTCTTAATGTAGGTGTTTATCACTGTAAACTTCCCTCTTAGAACTGCTTTTGCTACAACTCATAAATTTTGTGTTTCTTTTTTTGTGTCAAGATTTTTTATTTTCTTTTTGATTTTCTTTCTTTGATTCATTGACTGTTCAGTAGTATGTTGCTTAATTTTCCAATATTTGTGTATTTGCCTACTGTTAATGAGTTTTATACCATTGTAGTTATAAAAGACAATAGATGTAATTTCTATATTTTTTCTTTTTAAAATTTTTAAAGATTTTATTTATTTAATCATGGGAGACACACACACAGAGAGAAAGGCAGAGACACAGGCAGAGGGAGGAGCAGTCTTTATGCAGGGAGCCTGATGCGGGAACTGATCACAAGACCCCAGGATCATGCCCTGAGCTGAAGGCAGACACCCAACCACTGAGCCACCCAGGTGTCTCTCTATCTTTTCTTTTTAAAAAAATATTTATTTATTCATGAGAGACACACAGAGAGAGGCAGGACACAGGCAGAGGGAGAAGCAGGCTCCCTTTGAGGAGCCTAATGTGGGAGGCAGATGATTAACCACTGAGTCACCCAGGTGTCCCTCCAACTTTTAAAATTTGCTAAGACTTATTTTGTGATCTAATGTATAATCTATCCTAGAGAATGTTCAATGTGTGCTTTAGAAGAATATATATTCTGAGTAATGTGTGGAATTGTCAAATCAATATTTTGTACAACTTTAATATAACATTGTTTGTTAATTTTACTTCATTGGAAAAAAATAATGTACATCCTACTGCTGTTAAATGGAATGTTCTGTATATGCATGTTAAGTCCATTTATTGTAAATTACAGTTCAGGCCCAATGTTTTCTTATTGACTTTCTGTCTAGGAAATCTATACATCATTGAAAATTGGGTATAAAGTCTTCTACTATTATTGGAATGCTGTGTATTTATTTCTTCAATTCTGTTACTATTTGGTTAATATATTTAGGTGCTTGGATATTGATGGATATACATTCATAATTTTTCTGTCCTTTTGATGAATTTACTGCTTTATAATTTTATAATGTCTTTTTTATTTTTTTAAGGATTTTATTTATTTTTATTTATCTATGAAAGAGAGAGAGAAAGAGAGAGAGAGAGAGAGAGAGAGAGAGAGGCAGTGACACAGGCAGAGGGAGAAGCAGGCTTCATGCAAGGAGCCTGATGTGGGACTCCATCCTGGGTTCTCCAGGATCATGCCCTGGGCTGAAGGCAGCGCTAAACCGCTGAGCCACCCAGGCTGTCCTCTTTGGGTTTTTTTTTTTTTTAAGATTTTATTTGTTTGAGAGAGAGAGAGAGAGAGAACCAGCAGTGACAGTGGCAGGCAGAGGAAGACAGAGAAGCAGTCTCCCCATTGAGCAGAGAGCCCAACATGAGGCTTGATCCTAAGACCCTGGGATCATGACCTGAACCAAAGGCAGACACTTTAACCAACTGAGCCACCAAGGTACACCTTTCTTCCTCTTTTGTAACAATTTTTCACTTAAAGTGTATTTTGACTGCTTCAAGTATAACTACCTGTGATCTCTTTTGGTTTCTACTTGCATAGAATATCATTCTTTATCCCTTCACTTATGTGAGTTCTTTTACTTAAAGTGTATCTTTTCTAATGGCTGAGTAATATTCCATTGTATACATAAACCAAATCTTCTTTATCCATTCATCTTTCGATGGACACCGAGGCTCCTTCCACAGTTTGGCTATTGTGGACATTGCTGCTATAAACATTGGGGTGCAGGTGTCCCGGCGTTTCAACGTGGATGGAACTGGAGGGTATTATGCTGAGTGAAATAAGTCAATTGGAGAAGGACAAACATTATATGTTCTCATTCACTTGGGGAATACAAATAATAGTGAAAGGGAATATAAGGGAAGGGAGAAGAAATGTGTGGGAAATATCAGAAAGGGAGACAGAACATAAAGACTCCTAACTCTGGGAAACGAACTAGGGGTGGTGAAAGGGGAGGAGGGCGGAGGTTGGGGGTGAATGGGTGACGGGCACTGAGGGGGGCACTTGACGGGATGAGCACTGGGTGTTATTCTGTATGTTGTTAAATTGAACACCAATAAAAAATAAATTTATTTTAAAAAAGTGTATCTTTTGCAGTCAGAATATAATTGGGTCTTATTCCCATTCTGCCAGGCTATACTTTTTGATTGGATAATTTAATATACTTATTTTTAAAGTTATTATTGATAGGTAAAAACTTACAAATGTTTTTAATATTTTTCTGATTATTTTGTAAGTCATGTGTCTCTTCATTTCTCTCTTACTGCCTTTCTTCTTAAATTGGTGATTTTCCATAGTGGTACATTTTTATTCCCTTTTCTTTATATTTTTGCGTATCTACTGTAGTTATTTGGCTTGTAGTTACCAGAAAGCTTAAATAAAGCACTATCTATATAGTCTACTTTAAACTTACAACTACTGGGATCCCTGGGTGGTGCTGCGGTTTGGCGCCTGCCTTTGGCCCAGGGCGCGATCCTGGAGACCCGGGATCGGGTCCCACATCGGGCTCCCGGTGCATGGAGCCTGCTTCTCCCTCTGCCTGTGTCTCTGCCTCTCTCTGTGACTATCATGAATAAATAAAATCTTTAAAAAAAAATAAAAAAATAAAATAAATAAATAAATAAACTTACAACTACTTAATTTTATCACATGCAAAAACTTTACCCTTTTATTTGTCACCCACTTTTTTTGTTTTTTGAGGTCATAATTTATATCTTTTCACATTGGGCATCTACTAACAAGTTACTATAACTATAGTTACTTTTAATACTTTTGTCCTTTAACCTTTATGTTAGAGTTAAGTGATCTGCACACCATCATATTAATGCAATAGTGTAACCTTGATTTGACTATATACTTACCTCTACCACAGTGCTTTATGTTTTCATGCTACTAATTAGCATTCTTTTTTTTAAGTTTGGAGAATTTTAATTTATTTTTAAATATTTTTAATGGAGTTCTATTTGCCAACATATAGTGTAACACCCAGTGCTCATCCTGTCAAATGCCCCTCTCAGTGCCCATCACCCAGTCACCCCATTGCCTCACCCACCTCTCCTTCCACTATCCCTTGTTCGTTTCCCAGAGTTAGGAGTCTTTCATGTTCTGTCACCCTCTCTGATTTTTCTGACTCATTTTTAAAAGCATTTTTGTAAGGCAGGTCTATTGGCAATGAACTCTTTCAGTTTCCTTTTTTTTTTTTTTTGGCTAGGAAAATCTTTGTCTCTCCTTCATTTCTGATAAGAAATTTTGTCAGGTGAAGTATTCTTGGTTGGCAGGGTTTTGTTGTTTTTATTTTTGTGTTTTGTTTTACAATTCTTTGAATATATTATTTCACTCTCTCGTGGCCCACAAATTTTCTGTTGAGAAATTTATTCTTAGCTTTATGGAGGTTTTCTTGTATGTGAGGATTATTTTTTCTTTTGCTGCTTTTAAAAAACTCTTTTTGTTTTTGCTTTTAGACCGTTGCATTATACCAAAGTTTCTGGAGAATATATTTTTGGGTCAGAATTTTTTGAGTGAGCTTTTTGAATTTGGATGTCCAAATCTCTTTTGAGATATTTGAAGTTGTAAGCCTTATTTCTTTATTTAAGTTTTCTGCCAATTTATCTCTTTTTTTTTCTCCACCTGGGATTCCAAAAATACATAGGTGTTTTTTTTCTTTTTATGGTATGTTTTAATTGTGTAGGCTTTCTTTAAGTGAATTCTTTTATAGTCATTTTGCTTCATTCTCTTCTGACTAGTTTTAAGTGTCCTGTCAGTTGCTTCACAAATTTGTTCTTTGGTTTGATCCAGTCTACTATTGTTACTTATAACTGCATTTTCTATTTTATATATTATATTCTTTAGCTCCAAAATTTCTATGTGGTCTTTTTTTTAAAGATTTTATCTCTGTTAAATTTCTTTGCTCATGTATTGCTTTTAAATTTTAATCAATTCTTTTCTTTAGTCAATTTTAGTCAATTTTTTAGTCAATTTTGTATTTTCTTGTAACTCATTGATTTTCCTTAAAATAACTATTTGGTATTATTTATTGAGCAAATCTCATTTTTTGTGGTTAGTTACTGAAAAATATTGTGTTCATTTGGTGGTATCATGTTTCTTGATTTTTCATATTCTTTGAAATCTTGCACTACTGTCTGAATTTGAAGAAGAAGTCATCTTCTCCAGCCTTTATAGTCTGGCTTTGGGAAAGTAATACCTTCTTTCAGACTGCTAATGATTCTGAGACTTTCTTAGCCCTTTCTAATGGATAAGCTTGCTTAACCACTTTTCCCTCTTGAGTGAGAATTCATAGGATTCTATGCCTTCCCCATCCTAGTACTAACTAGGCCCAACCCTGATTAGCTTCGGAGATCAGAAGAGATAAGCACTTTCAGGGTGGTATGATGACATGGGTAGGCAAATACCATACAATTTCACCTATATGTAGAATTTAAGAAACAAAACAAACAAAACAAATGATCATGGGGGAGGAAAGAGAGAGAAGCTAATAAAAAATACTCTTAACTGTAGAGAACAAACTAACTGATGGTTACCAGAGGGGAGGGGAGTGTGGGGATGTGTTAAACAAGTGGTGGGGATTAAGACGTGCATTTGTGATAAAGACTGGAGGTTGTATGAAAATATTGAATCAGAAAGGGAGACAGAACATAAAGACTCCTAACTCTGGGAAACGAACTAGGGGTGGTGGAAGGGGAGGAGGGGAGGGGGTGGGGGTGAATGGGTGATGGGCACTGAGGGGGACACTTGACGGGATGAGCACTGGGTGTTATTCTGTACGTTGGTAAATTGAACACCAATAAAAATAAATTTATTATTAAAAAATGTGAAAAAAAGAAAATGTTGAATCACTAAATTGTACAACTGAAACCAATATTTCACTGGAATTTTATGTTAACTAACTGGAATTTAAGTAAAAACTTTAAAAAAGCCTATTGTATGCCTTCTCTCTATCATGCAAAGCCAGATTGGGTGCTGGCAGCCTCCCATTTTCTTTCCTTAGGGCAATGCTGAATGCTTAAGCTTCTCTGCTTTCTCCTAATCCTGAAGAATTGGACAGGATTTCTAAGCATGCTCTGTAGTCATTTGCAAAATGTTTCTCTTCATGAACTTGAGAATAAGCATAAGGAGTAAGTCATAAGGTAGAGGTTCATGTGGGTGAGGAGCACAGAGCATCAGGGGTGGTCATGGGCCAGTTGGGGAAATTGTAGGTTAGGTGTCCCCCAGAATTTAGTTGGCATGCTTCCTGATGGAGTTTGCAAAGTAGTTACTAGGATCCACATCCCTTTGATCCATTTTAAAATTCTGAGCACTCACTGCTTTTGCCTAAACTGCTTAATCCACTCCATTTGTCCAGTTCATGGCTCAGTATTCTGGATGGATTAAGAAGGAAATAGGCCTCTTTGACAGCTTTATGCACAGCTGAGGGCAGTAGGCACCCACTCCTACTCTCTAATGTTTCTCCATGAAAGAAATCATGGGCCAACTAGGTCTCCCTTAGCCCTTAGCTATGCTTCATTGAGGGACAGGTGATGAAGGTAAAATGAAACTTTCTCTTATCCCGTTCAATTATTTCAATTTTAATAGTTATTAATTTGTGTTGTTTTTGTTGTTGTTACAATGTTGTGCTGAAACTTCTTCACTGGACTCCTGGACTTCTACAAAGGCACTCTCATTTATGTGCGATTGTCAAAATTGGTGAGGAATTTGTAAAAACCTCTTACATTTTCATTTTGTTTCACACTATTTTGATTTCTGCAACTTTGAATTCAAGAAGTGTGACTTTTCAACTTTTTTCTTCTTTTTCGGTCTTGTTATCACTACTCAGAATCCATGGATATTCCATGTAAATTTTTTAATGGATTTTTCTATTCCTGCAACAAATATGTATATAATTTTGGTTAGTATTTGTATTTTAACATTATTAAGTCTTCAACCCATAAACATGGATATCTTTTTCTTTATTGTTATTTTTAAAAATTTATTTCAGCAACATTTTGTAATTTTCATTGTCAAGTCATGTGCCTTTTTTGTTAAATGTATTATAGTATTTTTATTGCATTTGTAAATGGAATTTCTTTCTTAATTTCTTTTTCAGATTTTTTATTATTCATATAGAGAAACACAACTACATTTTATTTATTAAGTTTTATCTTACAACAGTGCTGTATTTGTGTATTTTAATATGTTTAAATGGAACTTTAAGAGTTCTGCATATACTCTATTGTCTAAGTAGAGATCATTTTACTTCATTTTTTATTGAAGTATATAGCTGACATACAATGTTACATTAGTTTCAGGTGTACAATACAGTGATTAAGAAGTCAATATGTTATGTTATTTTCACCCCAAGTGTAACTAACATCTGTCACCATATAACCTATTACAATTCCATTGACTTTTATTCCTTATATTGTAATTTCATCTTTATGAATTGTTTTATTTTTTTAAAGATTATTTATTTATTCATGAGAGACACAGACTGAGAGAGAAAGGCAGGGACATAGGCAGAGGAAGAAGCATGCTCCTCACAGGGAGCCCGATGCAGGACTTGATCCTGGATCCCGGGATCACGACTTGAGCCGAAGGCGGGTGCCCAACCGCTGAGCCACCCAGGAATCCCTGTGAATTGTTTATTTTATAACTGGAAGTCTGTGCCTCTCACTCCCCTTTATCCATATTGCCCATCCCTCCCTTTTCTTCTCTTCTGGCAACTACTAGTTCTTTGTATTTATTTGTCTGTTTCTACTTTTATCATTTGTTTATTTTTTTTTACTTCACATACAATGAAATCATATAGTATTTGTATTTATATGACTTATTTCATTTAGTATAATACCCTCTGTTTCCATCTATGTTGTCACAAACAGCAAGATCTACATTTTTATGGTTGAGTAATATTTCATTGTTTATATATACCACTTCTTCACTATCCATTCATCTATTGATAGACACTTCAGTTGTTTCCGTATATCGGCTAATATAAATAACACTACAATAAATATAAGGGTGCATATATCTTTTTGAATTAGTGTTTTCATTTTTTTTGGAGAAATACCCAATAGTGGAATACTGGATAATATGGTATTTCTACTTTTAATTTTTTGATTATCCCCCATATTGTTTTCAACAGTGGCTGCACGAGTTTGAATTCCCAACAATAGTACATGAGTGTTCCTTTATCCCCACATTTTTTTCTTTTCCAGTTTGCCTTTTATTTTCTTGCCTTACTGTTCTGAGCAAGTCTTTTTACAATGCTAAAAGAAATGGTGACAATGGCTTCTCTAGTTTTAATTCAGCATTTTAAATAATTTTATTTTCTTTCCTCTCTTAACATACCAATATACTTTTTTAAAAGGTTTTGTTTTTAGTGATTGCCCCACAATTTGTAGTATATATTTGCAACTAAGCCAAGTCCATTTTCAAATAACATTGTACTGCTTCACAGGTAGTGCAAGTATCTTAGAATCATTCCAATTTTCTCATCCATCTCTTAAAACTTGTTTCATTCATTTCAGTTTTTTGCTGTTACTTTTTTGAACAAACTGTTATTTATCACATCATTTGAGAAAAGAAAAATAACATTTATTTACCTTTGTTTATTACTTCTCTAGTGCCCTTCCTTTCTTTATGTAGATCAAAGTTTCTGATCTATATAATTTTCCTCTTTCCTTAAGAATATTTAATATTGGGGCACCTAAGTGTCTCAATTAGTTGAGTATCTGTCTTTGGCTCAGGCCATAATCCTGGAGTTCTGAGATTGAGCCCCACCTTGGGCTCCCTGCTCAGCGGGGAGTCTGCTTCTACCTCTCCCTCTGCCCCTCCCCCTTATTCATGCTCTCTCTCTCTCTCTCAAATAAATAAATAAAATCTTTTCCTAAAAAGAATATTTAGTAAGTCTTGCATGACAGATATACTGGCAAAAAAAGTCCCTTAATTGTCATTTGTCTGAGAAACTCTAGTTCTCTTCCACTTTTGAAGGAAAACTTCACTGATTACAGATTCTAGGTTAGTAGGGATTTTTTTCTTTAAATAATTTAAATATTTCACTATTTTCTTGCTTGCATGGATTCTGATGAAAATTCCAATTTAATTAGTATATTTGTTCTTCTTATAAGTAAGGTTTTTGTCCCTCTGGCTTCTTTCTAGATTTTTTTCTTTGTCTTTAATTTCCTGCATTTTGCGATATGGATAAATGTAGATTTTTTGGTATTTTTCCTGCTTGGTGTTTTTTGAGATTCCTATGTCTGTGCTTTGATTTCTGTCATTAATTTTGTTAAATTCTCAGTAATTATTTCAACAATTTCTTCTCCTTTTTTTCCTTCTTTCTTCTCTTTCTGATATTCCCATTATAAAGTGTTATATCACTTGCAATTTTCCTATGGTGCTAGGATATTCAGTTTTGCCCTTTTATTTCAATTTTTATCTTTGCATTTCTGGTTGAGAAATTTCTATTGACATGCCTTCAAACTCACTGTTTCTTCCTCAGCTCTATCCATCAATTGATTAGACATTCCTTATTTATGTTACAGTGTTTTTGATTTCTTGTGCTTAATTTTGGTTCTTTCTTGAAGTTTCCATCTGTTCTTGCATGTTGTCCACTTTGTTCTTTACAGCCCTTAGCATATTAACTGTAGCTTTTTGAAATTTCTAGTCTTATACTTTAAACATCTCTGCATGTCTTCATTTGGTTTTAGTGTTTTTTTCTGTTTCTCCAAACTCTTTGTGTATATATGTGTGGTTTTTGTATGCCTTGAAAGTTGGACACCATAAACTAGGTAAAGAGAACTGAGGTAAAGAGACTTTTCACATAAGGGTCTGTTTGTCTGGCTAGAAGTTAGGCTATACTTCCTGCTTGCTGTAGCTGTAGATGCAAAAAGCTAGAATCTTATCTGGTGTCTTTGATTTTATCTTCTTTATTGTCTTTGGGTTTCCTTACAAATTTTTTAAAATAAGGTGTAAGAGGTGCAGTTCTTTCTGTTTAATTCCTTTATTACCAAGGAGCCCTATTGATTTGGTGGTAATGTGTGGCACAGGAGAAGCATTCTTTAGTACTATGATTAGATTTCAATCATTTAGTGAGCTGATGTGTCTGGACTATGGACTTTGTAAATGCTTCTATTTTTCTCCCCTGCAGGTTTGATAGGAATAACAGAGGAGGCTAGAGTTAGATAATTCTCTTACTGTATGTTGGTTAGACTCTGGAATAACCCCAATTAGTTGGATTCTGGTAGAATATTTTCCCCTGATGGCAATCTTGTTAAGAAGAAAATAATGCTTTTGGCATATTTCAAAATTGGTTCTTTTCTTCTGCCACTGCCAGAAGCATGGGGAGATTTTTCTTGTAACCTCTGTTTTTGGTTTTATTTAAATTCAAATTAGTTAAAATATAGTCTATTATTAATTTTGGGATAGAATTTGTTGTTTCATCAATTGCATCTTATACCCAGTGCTCATTGTATCATTAGGTATACCTTCTTAATTCCCATCACTTCATTACCCCATCCCGCATCCCCCTTTTCTCCAGCAGCCCTCAGTTTGTTTCCTTTAGTTAAGAGTCTCTTATGGTTCATCTTTCTTTCTGTCTTCATCTTATTTTATTTTTATTTTTCCTTCCTTTCCCCTATTTTCTGTTTGTTTCTTAAATTCCACATATGAATGAAACCATGTGGTATTTGTCTTTCTTTGATTTATTTCACTTACCATAATACTTTCTATTTCTGTCCACATTATCACAAATTACAAGATTTCATTCTTTTTGATGGCTGAGATATCTATATCTATATCTATATCTATATCTATATCTATATCTATCTATCTATATATATAGATTTTCACATAAGGTGAAGATAGATATAGATATAGATATAGATCACATCTTCTTTATCCATTCATCAGTCAATAGACATTTGGGATCTTTCCATAGTTTGGCTACTGTGAACATTGCTGCTGAAAACATTGGAGAGCATGTGCCCCTTCAAATCAGTATTTTTGTATCCTTTGGATAAATATCTAGTAGTGCAATTGCTGAGTCAAAGGTAGTTCTATTTTTAACTTTTTTGAGGAATTTCAATACTGTTTTCCAGAGCGACTGCACCAGTTTTGCAACCTCTCTTTAATAATGTGATAGGGCGGGGATCCCTGGGTGGCGCAGCAGTTTAGCGCAAGCCTTTGACCCAGGGTGCTATCCTGGAGACCTGGGATTGAATTCCACATCGGGCTCCCAGTGCATGGAGCCTGCTTCTCCCTCTGCCCATGTCTCTGCCTCTCTCTCTCTCTCTGTGACTATCATAAATAAATAAATAAATAAATATATAAATAAATAAATAAATAAATTTTTTAAAAAAGAGAATGTGATAGGGCTCCTGATGGCAAAATACATAAAATTGTGAAGGGCTCCTCTAAAACTAGTCACCACCCTCAGAGATATTACCTCTCAAGCTTCTCCATATCTGGTCTCCAGGTATTTGTCAAGTATAGTTTAAAATTTCCTACTCTAGTATTGGCACCAATTGTAGTATCTGTTAAGGTATTCTGTGATTCCCTGTGTGTCTTCAATTTTGAAGGCACAGTTTTTCATGTCATTTCAATTTGCTCATTAATCTAAGAAGAGCTATTAGTTTTCAGTGTGTTTAGCTTTCTTCCTGTTGTGAGGATGAAAGTGATGACTTCTAAGCTCCTTACATGCTGAACCAGTAATCAGAAGTCTTCCTATCACAATTTCACCATTTCTAGTTAATGTTTACTTGAATGAATATTAATTTGCTATCCAGTGCGGTACCAGGAAAAGACAATAACTGAAGAAGAAAAGGAAATGGAGAGAGAGGGGCAAGATGGCTGAAGAGTAGGGTCCCCAAATCACCTGTTCCCACCAAATTACCTAGATAACCTTCAAATCACCCTGAAAACCTACGAATTTGGCCTGAGATTTAAAGAGAGAACAGCTGAAACGCTACAGTGAGAAGAGTTCGCGCTTCTATCAAGGTAGGAAGATGGGGAAAAAGAAACAAAGAAACAAAAGGCATCCAAGGGGGAGGTGCCCCGCCGGGAGCCGGGCTAAGGCCGGGAAGAGTACCCCCAGGACAGGAGAGCCCCGTCCCGGAGAAGCAGGAGCTGCACCAACCTTTCTGGACAGAAAGGCGCTCGCAGGGAGTCAGAGCAGGACCCCAGGAGGGCGGGGATGCCCTCAGGCTCCCTGGGACACTAACAGACACCTGCGCACCCAGGAGAGTGCGCCAAGCTCCCTAAGGGCTGCAGCACACACAGCGGGACCCGGAGCAGCTCAGAGGGGCTCGGGCGGCGGATCCGCAGAGGGGGCTGCACGACCCGGGAGCAGGTCAGCGGCGGCAGCTCCAGCAGAGGAAGAGGCTCCGTGAGGAGGGGGATGCGCGGCTCCGGGAGCAGCTCGGAGGGGCTCGGGCGGAGGCTCTGCGGATAGGCAGCTGCGCAGCCGGGAGCGGGAATCCAACAGCACAGACCAGGAGCACAGGGCACCGGGTCACAGCCCAAGATCTGGCCTCCCCCTGGACAGGCAGAGGCCGGGAGGGCCCAGGACAGCAAGGACACTCCTGCCCCGAGCTGAGCATATCAGCGGCCCGCCCCGGAGACTCCAGGCCCCTGCAGACAGAGAGCCCCGTAGTTACTGCTGGGGCTGAATCCAGGTATCCAGAGCTGCCGCAGCCACTGGGGTTGTTCCTCCAGGGGCCTCAAGGGGTAAACAACCCCCACTGAGCCCTGCACCAGTCAGGGGGCAGAGCAGCTCACCCAAGTGCTCACACCTGAAAATCAGCACAACAGGCCGCGAAGACCAGAAGACCAGCTACACGGACAAGTTCCAGGGGAAGTCAAGGGATTTAAAGTATACAGAATCAGAAGATACCCCCCCCCGTGTTTTTTTTTTCTTTTTGATTTCTGATTGCTTCCCCCACCCTTTTTTCACCTTTCTTTCTTTTTCTTTCTGTTTTTCTTCTCTTTTTTCCTTTTGTTCTTCCTTTTCTCTTTTTCTTTTTCTCTTTTCTTTCCTTCTCTCTCTCTCTTTTTCTCCTTTTCCCAATACAACTTGTTTTTGGCCACTCTGCACTGAGCAAAATGACTAGAAGGAAAACCTCACCTCAAAAGAAAGAATCAGAAACAGTCCTCTCTCCCACAGAGTTACAAAATCTGGATTACAATTCAATGTCAGAAAGCCAATTCAGAAGCACTATTATACAGCTACTGGTGGCTCTAGAAAAAAGCATAAAGGACTCAAGAGACTTCATGACTGCAGAATTTAGATCCAATCAGGCAGAAATTAAAAATCAATTGAATAAGATGCAATCCAAACTAGAAGTCCTAACAACGACGGTTAACCAAGTAGAACGAGTGAGTGACATAGAAGACAAGTGGACGGAAAGAGGGAAACTGATGAAAAAAGAGACAAACAATTAAAAGACCATGAAGACAGATTAAGGGAATTAAACGACAGCCTGAGGAAGAAAAACCTACGTTTAATTGGGGTTCCTGAGGGCGCCGAAAGGGCCAGAGGGCCAGAATATGTATTTGAACAAATCCTAGCTGAAAACTTTCCTAATCTGGGAAGGGAAACAGGCATTCAGAACCAGGAAATAGAGAGATCCCCCCCTAAAATCAATAAAAACCGTTCAACACCTCGACATCTAATAGTGAAGCTTGCAAATTCCAAAGATAAAGAGAAGATCCTTAAAGCAACAAGAGACAAGAAATCCCTGACTTTTATAGGGAGGAATATTATGGTAACAGTAGACCTCTCCACAGAGACCTGGCAGGCCAGAAAGGGCAGGCAGGATATATTCAGGGTCCTAAATGAGAAGAACATGCAACCAAGAATACTTTATCCAGCAAGGCTCTCATTCAAAATGGAAGGAGAGATAAAGAGCTTCCAAGAGAGGCAGGAACTGAAAGACTATGTGACCTCCAAACCAGCTCTGCAAGAAATTTTAAGGGGGACTCTTAAAATTCCCCTTTAAGAAGAAGTTCAGTGGAACAATCCACAAAAACAAGGACTGAATAGATATCATGATGACACTAAACTCATATCTGTCAATAGTAACTCGGAACATGAATGGGCTTAATGACCCCATCAAAAGGCGCAGGGTTTCAGACTGGATGAAAAAGCAGGACCCACCCATTTCCTGTCTACAAGAGACTCATTTTAGACAGAAGGACACCTACAACTTGAAAATAAAAGGTTGGAGAACCATTTACCATTCAAATGGTCCTCAAAAGAAAGCAAAGGTAGCCACCCTTATATCAGATAGTCTAAAATTTACTCCGAAGACTGTAGTGAGAGATGAAAAGGGAGACTATCTCATACTTAAAGGATCTATCCAACAAGAGGACTTAACAATCCTCAATACATAAGCCCCGAATGCGGGAGCTGCCAAATATTTAAACCAATTAATAACCAAAGTGAAGAAATACTTAGATAATAATACAGTTATACTTGGTGACTTCAATCTAGCTCTTTCTACCCTCGATAGGTCCTCTAAGCACAACATCTCCAAAGAAACGAGAGCTTTAAATGATACACTGGACCAGATGGATTTCACAGATATCTACAGAACTTTACTTCCAAACTCAACTGAATACACGTTCTTCTCAAGTGCACATGGAACTCTTTCCAGAATAGACCACATACTGGGTCACAAATCGGGTCTGAACCGATACCAAAAGATTGGGTTCGTCCCCTGCATATTCTCAGACCATAATGCCTTGAAATTAGAACTAAATCACAACAAGTAGTTTGGAAGGACCTCAAACACGTGGAGGTTAAGGACCATCCTGCTAAAAGATGAAAGGGTCAACCAGGAAATTAAGTAAGAATTAAAAAGATTCTTGGAAACTAATGAGAATGAAGATACAACCGTTCAAAATTTTTGGGATGCAGCAAAAGCAGTCCTAAGGGGGAAATACATCGCAATACAAGCATCCATTCAAAACCTGGAAAGAACTCAAATACAAAAGCTAACCTTACACATAAAGGAGCTAGAGAAAAAACAGCAGATGGACCCTACGCCCAGCAGAAGAAGAGAGTTAATTAAAATTCGAGCAGAACTCAACAAAATCGAGACCAGAAGAACTGTGGAACAGATCAACAGAACCAGGAGTTGGTTCTTTGAAAGAATTAATAAGATAGATAAACCATTAGCCAACCTTATTAAAAAGAAGAGAGAGGAGACTCAAATTAATAACATCATGAATGAGAAAGGAGAGATCACTATCAACACCAAGGAAATACAAACGATTTTAAAAACATATTATGAACAGCTATACACCAATAAATTAGGCACTCTGGAAGAAATGGATGCATTCCTGGAAAGCCACAAACTACCAAAACTGGAACAGGAAGAAATAGAAAACCTGAACAGGCCAATAATCAGGGAGGAAATTGAAGCAGTCATCAAAAACCTCCCAAGACACAAGAGTCCAGGGCCAGATGGCTTCCCAGGGGAATTTTATCAAACTTTTAAAGAAGAAACCATACCTATTCTCCTAAAGCTGTTTGGAAAGATAGAAAGTGATGGAGTACTTCCAAATTCGTTCTATGAGGCCAGCATCACCTTAATTCCAAAACCAGACAAAGACCGCACCAAAAAGGAGAATTACAGAGCAATATCCCTGATGAACATGGATGCAAAAATTCTCAACAGGATACTAGCCAATAGGATCCAACAACACATTAAGAAAATTATTCACCATGACCAAGTCGGATTTATGCCCGGGACACAAGGCTGGTTCACACATCGTAAAACAATCAAAGTGTTTCATCATATCAGCAAGAGAAATCCAAGAACCATATGATCCTCTCACTGGATGCAGAGAAAGCATTTGACAAAATACAGCATCCATTCCTGATCAAAACTATTCAGAGTGTAGGGATAGAAGGAACTTTCCTCGACATCTTAAAAGCTATCTACGAAAATCCTACAGCAAATATCATTCTCAATGGGGAAGCACTGGGAGCCTTTCCCCTAAGATCAGGAACAAGACAGGGATGTCCACTCTCACCACTGCTATTCAACATAGTACTGGAAGTCCTAGCCTCAGTAATCAGACAACAAAAAGACATTAAAGTATTCAAATTGGCAAAGAAGAAGTCAAACTCTCCCTCATCACCGATGACATGATATTCTACATAGAAAACCCAAAAGCCTCCACCCCAAGATTGCTAGAACTCATACAGCAATTTGGTAGTGTGGCATGATACAAAATCATTGCCGAGAAATCAATGGCATTTCTATACACTAACAATGAGACTGAAGAAAGAGAAATGAAGGAGTCAATCCCATTTACAATTGCACCCAAAAGCGTAAGATACCTAGGAATAAACCTAACCAAAGAGGTAAAGGATCTATACCCTAAAAACTATAGAAGTCTTCTGAAAGAATTTGAGGAAGACACAAAGAGATGGAAAAATATTCCATGCTCATGGATTGGCAGAATTAATATTGTGAAAATGTCAATATTACCCAGGGCAATTTACACGTTTAATGCAATCCCTATCAAAATACCATGGACTTTCTTCAGAGAGTTAGAACAAATTATTTTAAGACTTGTGTGGAATCAGAAAAGACCCCGAATAGCCAGGGGAATTTTAAAAAAGAAAACCATAGCTAGGTGCATCACAATGCCAGATTTCAGGTTGCACTACAAAGCTGTTGTCATCAAGAAAGTGTGGTACTGGCACAACAACAGACACAGATCAATGGAACAGAATAGAGAACCCAGTAGTGGACCCTGAACTTTATGGTCAACTAATATTCG
The DNA here is from genome assembly GCF_053574225.1 of Canis aureus. NCBI lineage: Eukaryota > Metazoa > Chordata > Mammalia > Carnivora > Canidae > Canis > Canis aureus. The sequence continues at coordinate 63,141,488 of NC_135649.1, read as the reverse complement.
ATAAAGGAGGAAAGACTATCCACTGGAAGAAAGGCAGTCTCTTCAATAAATGGTGCTGGGAAAATTGGACATCCACATGCAGAAGAAAGAAACTAGACCACTCTCTTTCACCATACACAAAGATAAACTCAAAATGGATGAAAGATCTAAATGTGAGACAAGATTCCATGAAAATCCTAGAAGAGAACACAGGCAACACCCTTTTTGAACTTGGCCACAGCAACTTCGTGCAAGAATCATCCATGAAGGCAAAAGAAACAAAAGAGAAAATGAACTTTTGGGACTTCATCAGTATAAGAAGCTTTCGCACAGCAAAGGATACAGTCAACAAAACTAAAAGACAACCTACAGAATGGGAGAAGATAATTGCAAATGACGTATCAGACAAAGGGCTAGTTTCCAATATCTATAAAGAACTTATTCAAATAAACACCAAAGAAACAAACAATCCAATCATGAAATGGGCAAAAGACATGAAGAGAAATCTGACAGAGGAAGACATAGACATGGCCAACATGCACATGAGAAAATGCTCTGCATCACTTGCCATCAAAACCACGATGAGATACCATCTCACACCAGTGAGAATGGGGCAAATTAACAAGGCAGGAAACCACAAATGTTGGAGAGGATGCGGAGAAAAGGGAACCCTCTTACACTGTCTGTGGGAATGTGAACTGGTGCAGCCACTCTGGAAAACTGTGTGGGGGTTCCTCAAAGAGTTAAAAATAGGCCTGCCCTACGACCCAGCAATTGCACTGTTGGGGATTTACCCCAAAGATTCAGATGCAATGAAACGCCGGGATACCTGCACCCCGATGTTTATAGCAGCAATGGCCACAATAGCCAAACTGTGGAAGGAGCCTCGGTGTCCATCGAAAGTTGAATGGATAAAGAAGATGTGCTTTATGTATACAATGGAATATTACTCAGCCATTAGAAATGACAAATACCCACCATTTGCTTCAACGTGGATGGAACTGGAGGGTTTATGCTGAGTGAAGTAAGTCAGTCGGAGAAGGACAAACAGTGTATGTTCTCATTCATTTGGGGAATATAAATGATACTGAAATGGAATATAAGGGACGGGAGAAGAAATGTGTGGGAAATATCAGAAAGGGAGTCAGTACATAAAGACTCCTAACTCTGGGAAACGAACTAGGGGTGGTGGCAGGGGAGGAGGGCGGGGGGTGTGGGTGAGTGGGTGACGGGCACTGAGTAGGACAGTTGACGGGATGAGCACTGGGTGTTATTCTGTATGTTGGTAAATTGAACACCAATAAAAATTATTTTATTAAAAAAAGAAAAGGAAGTGGATAATTTAGAAGAAGAGAATCAGAGGCAGAAAAAAATCCAGCCAACTTCATGAAGTGATGTTTTCATTTTCTAGCAGTCAGCTTACAAGTTACAACTTTTGTCTCTGCTTAAAATTACCTCTCAGCTGCCCAAAATTCGTTTAAACCATGCCACCTCCTGTGATTTAGATGATGACTTTCTTCCAGCTAAAAAAAAAATGCTTGAGGTGTAAATGTTAGGGATCTTGTAATAAATGAGTACAAAATATCACTGTTTTGTTTCCTTCACAGACACTATGAACATGCTGTCTTCCTATCTTCCTGACAGGCATTATTTTGTTCCTTCTAAAACGTTTCACTCAACTTTATTCATGGGTTTTTGGGTGATATAAATAGATCTGATACTTCCACAGAATAGATCCTCTTGGCAAGTGTCATAAAGGGATGGAAGCTCTTCAGACAAAACACCCTGGTTTGGGTTACTCCTCTTTTATATATCTATCTTACCTTCTACATCCAATCATTTGTTTCATATCTCATTAACATTCCCTCCTTTCTAATCCTGCTACCATTCTCTTAGTTCATGTATTTATTGGATAACACATTATTTTTGTCAAAACAGATATCTGTATCTCACATCTGTCACCTGGCTCTTTCTTATTTTTATATTTTCCCTCTTTTTATTTCTTGCTCCAATTACCACTCTAATCTACCTAATACACTGCTTATATTTTGTAATTTACATATTTAAGCTGTTTTAAAGGATTTTAGTACCTATCCCATAAGTTTCTCTAACTGAACCAGAATGGTTAAGACTCAGAGTTTTAGTGACAGACATGAGTCATATATCATTCTACCATTTACTAACTGGAATTTGGGACAAAGTAAACTTTGACCTCTTTGATTCCCAATAGGGATAATAACATGTACCTCATACACTGTAATAAGATTTCCATGAGGTATTTTCTCCATGAATGACAAATATAGTATTTGGTAAATGTAGATTTCCTTCACCCATTTATCTATTCAACTGCATTTTCCATTTTTCTCCAATATTTTTTTCATATTCTGTAGTTGTTTGATATTATCATATGAAATATATGATTTTATGACAGCTACAACAGAGTACAATTTTTTAAGTTTTTAAAATGGAATTCAAGATTTACTGAAATAAAGCATCATTATGAAGATAAATAATCCTTGAACAGGGTAGTTAATGACAGTTTGGTGATCTTACACTTGTGGTCTTTCATGTCTGGGTTGACAGAAGTTTATTGTAAATACGAGTTGAGGGTGCTGGTTGAGGTTCAGCTTCAGAGGAAATGGGTTAAACAAATGTGTCTGTGATGAATAAAATTGAAGATAATAAAGTTATGAGAAAACTTTAGAACTCTAGTTTGTTTGGGTTTAAAACTAAAGCTTTTATTCACATGTTTGCTTATTCAGAAAGCCACATCTAGCACACATATGCTACCACCATGTTCAGGGAGCTGTGCATTCCAAATCTCTAAGAAGGAAAGAACATTAGTGGTATTTCCTGCAACATGTAGTTGAAAAAATTTCCTTAAAATGAGGCCCCAAAGACAAGTCCACTGACACATTCTGGCATCCATTAATATTTTCACTTCTTAGTCCTTAAGTGTTCCTTATTGGATTATGTCCATTTCCTTTTATTCCTCACTTCACTGATTCAGAAATCATATTTGTTAAACCTTATGCAAAATCTTATCCATGGAGAGTGTGTTTTGTTAACTATTTCTGCTTTATTGCTCTATATCATGGCTATTTCTACACAATTCTCCGATCACTTCTTTTTAATCTGGTCAATTTTGCTGGCTGTATTCATCTTTTCTTAGCTGGACTGACATTTTTATTTCAGGGCATATCTTTCTCCCTGGAGTAACTTATATTGATATTTTAGTGTATGGGATAATATTCACTTTACTCCTTGTTGTAATAAAGATTTTTAGGACTTGTATTAATGAAAGGTTTTTTTCAGAAATGTCTATTACTAAAGATAGAGAAAAATGATAGAGGATAGTGCTTCTTTTTATGCTTACCATAAAACTGTTCCATGAAGGGTAGGAATTGTTTTGCACAATATACAAGTTTAAAATTTTTAGAGAAAATCCTCCTACCTACTAGGGGAAAAACATCAATTCTTTCTCTTTATCTCCAGCAAATAGCAATAGCATTCCTTCTGGATGTGCTCCTTCTCAGAAGCGAAAGGTTTGTACTATTTTCCTTCTTAAAACAAATATTACTCATATTTTCAGACACTGAGTTCTGTAGTATATTGCTAAGAAAGAAGCAAAATGGCTTTTAAGTGTCCAAAAGAGATTAATGTTATGTTTGCCCTAAGTTTCTGCAGTGAATGGTTTGTATCCAAATGGATCTTAGAAACCATATATGTCTTACAAATAAAAGAAAAAGATGCTATTAGTTACAACCTACATAACACTTTGTGTCTTAGCAAGCCCATGAATCTAGTCTTATGATGGAATAATTTCTGTATTTATTTATCTTACCCACTCTGAAAGTAAGGACTGCACATTATGTGTTTTTCTCTTGTTCTTTCTCATGCCTATGTATGGTGTATTGAACTCAATATATATTTAATACATCTGTTGCGTCGAATTGATCACATAGAGAAACATTAAAAGAGATGATTGATATCACAATCAACTCCTCTAGAGATCAAACAGCATGATGACTGAGGAAGGCCATTGATCTTTATATGCTTCACTAACAGCATTTATTGAGTTCCTACTATGTACAATGCTCTGATCTAGGTGATGAGTTTCCAAAGAGGTGTAGGATATATCATCTTCTGAAGATAATGGCATATTATACTGGAGATATCAGTAATCTAGAAGAATAAAACATGGATCCACATGCTTACTCTCCATTTTATTAGTACCTACTAAGTCGCAGGCACTATGTTAGGTGTGGGTATGGGTGGAAGGGAAACATTTTATCACTGAAATTTACCTTCTCCTTGATTAAATAATATGATATACATAATATTTTTAATAAATTTATTTTTTATTGGTGTTCAATTTACCAACATACAGAATAACACCCAGTGCTCATCCCGTCAAGTGCCCCCCTCAGTGCCCGTTCAATTCAAATGTCAAGACCAATATACTAATAATATGCTGAGCAAGAGAGTGCAGATTGTGTAAATTCTCACTGAGTTGAGAATTAATGCAGTTGATTTCTAAGCTATTTTTTAGCTGCTTTGATCAATTGATCAAATTGATCAATTTCTAAAATAATGAAGAAAGTTATTATTTCATCCAACATTTTAATAATCAGTGATTGAATTGAGTGAATTTGCCCTTTGAGTCATAACTCATTGAGATAGGTATTGTTATGAAGCAAATGATTTACATGCAATGTGACTATTACTTTGACAATAGGTCTTTCTTTATAATATGTCTTCCCTTTTAATGCCCAGGGGAATAATGCTGATTTCTAGAACAAACGTTTTCTTTTGTGGCTTATATTGATAGCTAGTATAGACAAGCAACTTTATTCATGATTGGTAAAAGTATGTCATAATCTAATTAAGAAAATAATGCTTAATTACAATTTATATGTTAAATTTGAGCCAAAAATTTGAAACACTTTGCAATAAGGTATTTAATCATCACCAAACTTAGATTTGATTAGATATTCCATGTGGTATTTCTGCATACCTAACTTTAACTTGAAATTATTGACAGCAATAAAGCCTTCTATCTTCACAAAGAACTAAAGTCATTTTTTATGGAAAATTCTTAAGATTTTTGAAAAAAATTCACTTATTCTTCTCATATTTAACTGCATTGTACATATGTTGTGCCTGATGTAGCTATCAAATGTCATTGTGAATACATTATTGATGTTAAAATTCTGTGTGTTTCAGTCATATGAAAATTTCATGTACTTGTGAATCAGTGTTGATTGTAATTACATCAAATAACATGTTCAAACTCTATAACCCATTTGGATTCTCTGTTCAAAGCCAACAAATATGAACTCACATCAGTTTTCAGAATATACATATTAGTGCTTTTTGACAACTGTTGCCTATTTGGCAAAGAATAAGAGTACTTTGTATGATTAAAAAATCATTACAAGATGAAGTAAGGATTTTTGTCTCTTTCTAAGCTTCTACTTCCATATAATTAAATTGCTCCATATATGACTATGTGAAATAAATGGATTAGCATTATAAAGAGAAACATAGTAGGGATTGAATAATGACAACTATTTTTAATTGAAATGTAATTGATGTATAATATTGTGCAAATTTATGGTGTACAATATGTTGACTTTGACACATTTATATATTGCAATATGATTGCCAAGATAGCACTAGCTTACACCTCTATTATGATACATAATTATTTCATTTTTGATGGTAGGAACAATTAAGATCTAGTGTCTTAACAACTTTGAAGTCTATAATACAGTATTATTGACTATAATTACCATACTATGCATTAGCTCCCAGGACTCCTTTATTAGTTTGCAGTTTGGACCCTTAAAAATTCTGTCCTCAATGTTCCAATTTCCTAGCCTCTGGTAACTAGCAACATTCTCTGTTCTTATGAGTTTCTTTTATATCCCACATATAAGTGATACTATATGTATTTGTCTATTTCTATCTGGAAATGTAAATTAGTTCGGTGACTATAGAAAACAGTAAAGATGATTCTCAACAAATTAAAATAGAAATATTTTATGATCCAAAGTTTCCACATTTGGATATATATTCAAGGAAGTGAAAAAAAGAAATCAAGGAAATATACGAATTCACAGTTATTGCATCACTACTCACAATAGCCAAAATATAAAAACAACTTGTGTCCATAAATGGAGAAATGGATAAAGAAGTTTATGGGCATAAAATATGATAATCAGCCACAAGAAGGAATTCTTGACATTTGTGACAACATGAATGGATTTTAAGGGCATTATGCTAAATGCTAAGTTTTATTAGTACTATTATTATCATTATTGTTTTTAAAATAATCAAGAGACATTTGGCCAATGAAATTCAGCATTTTAAATAATCTTGAATGATTCTGTGCAAAAGCATGTTAAAGACTTAGAGCTGTCTTGATCCTTGGTTTAAGTGAAGGAATAATTTTATAAATAAACAATTACAATACAGTATGATAAAATCCTCAAGTGTTGTAGGAATGTAGGGACTAAATAAGTAACATCCTGTAAATATTAGAATAATGATAATACCTACCTTATTGGTTTAGTTTATGAATTATATTCCATAATATATGTAAGGCATGTGGCACATATTAGGTGTTCAATAAATTTAAGAAATGAAGTAGATAACATATCACTCTTATACTCAATTAAAATATTGTTATGTCTAGGATGCCCAGACATTTGGTAAAATATAATTCAGGGTGTGTCTGTGTAAGTATTTCTCAATGAGATTAACATTTGAATTGGTAGATTCAGTAAAGAAGATTGCCCTCCCCAATATAAGTGGATTACATCCAGAAGAAAGTGGTGCAGCATTTTCAAGTAATGAAATCAAAGAACTGGCAATGATGAATTCTGTATCTAGAGAAACTATAAGAAATCTTCAGAAATGAAGGAAAATTGTTGCAAATAAAGGGAGAAGAAAGAATGTGTTGTTAGGAAACCTGTGTTGTTAGGAAACCTCCTCTTTAAAATTGGTCAATGCTGTTCAGCAAGATGGCAAAATTGGAATCCCTGGACCGTATTTCCCTTATGAGCACACCAATTAAACAATTCTGGGGAATATTCTCTCTGCAAGAAGTTCAGAAACTAGCAAAAAAGTTCCTGCACCCAGGGTAAGTGTGAAACCAGATACATCAAAGCCAGTAGGGACATTCGAAATATTTTCTTGCCATAATCCTTACCTCCAGAACAGCACCATATGATCATGGCAATACTTTCCAACTTCTCACTGGGAGGGGAAAGAGATGTACTATATGTCCATGTGTACCCCAAAGTTTCTGGGGTCTATGCAGAGGACTGACGTCTGTCTAGCTTGTCGTGGAGGGCTGATGGGACATGACATACTAGGTTGCCGGAAATGGCAGTAGTCATAACTCCTTCTCCCATCCCAGCACAGAACTAGCAGTTGAAAATTCCTGGCAACCAGCTTATTCCTGGGGTGGAAAAGTGAAGCACTGCATATACAATTCCTAAATATTTCCAGGGGCTACAGAGAAGACTAGTTTATGTATATATTGTCTTAGAACACTAATGGAACATGGGACATAGCATGTTTCAGCTATTTGAAGCCAGTGAAAACCAAGACTGAAATTCAGATTTGCAGTTGCCATAGCCGCTTCCCCAAGATAAGCACAGAAACAGCAGTTGAAAAATGTCAGATGCCAGTTTTTACATGGGGAGAGATGGAGGTGCATCACATATCAGTGTCTCAATTTTTCTGGGGGTTATCCAGAGTTATGAATTCTGTCTACCTTGTCTCAGAGTTCTGAGAGGACAAGAGACATAGCATACCCAAGCCAGCTATTGACAATGAAAAAAGAAAAGTACAGAAGGGCAGTGCCTACCACTAGGCTCAACAGGGAGCAAGTGGACCAAAACTCTTCAGCTCCCGACTGTCCTTGAAGGAAAAAAAAAGGTGCACTGTATGACTAATATCCTGACATCTTCTGGGTACTCAGGATACTGATTACTGTCCAGCTAATGGGACTCACACTCTGGTATACTAGAGGCCTGATGGTATATGGTGTAATCTAGCCACTCTTGGGCCAGTGGGAACTCAAGGAAGATTGGACTGTCAATTGCCAGAGCCACTCCTCCTGGCTCAGCACAGAGTGAACAGACAAAAGAATCTCTTTCCAACTTCCATCAGGTGACAGAAAGACTTGTACCTTGTGTCCAACAATCCATCTTTTTTGGCACTTTCCTGATATATTAGCTCATTTTCAAGTCTCACAGTGCCAAAAAAACAAAACAAAACAAACAAAAAAAACAGAAAACAAAACAAAAAACAACAACAAAAAAAACATACTGTAGATTCCTGGGGGCTACTAAGAAAAAATAAAACAGAAAGGTCATCTGGAAAGATGGCAGAGTAGGAGGAACCTAAGCTCACCTCATCCCATGGATGCAACTAGATAACATCCATAACAGTGTAAATAACTCAGGCAGTGACCTGAAGATGGGCAGAACACACTTCACAACTAAAGGCAGATACCACACTGAAGAAGTTAGGAAGGGCAATGAAATGGGCTATGGCTATCTGCAGTGGAGAAGGAGCAAGTGGTGCACAGAAGTGAAGAAAAGCCTTTCACATAAAGAAGCCATGAACACAGAGCATATATTCCCATGATATTTGCCTTCATAGCTGAGGGGGGCAAATTTCATAAGTTATTAAAACCAGTAGGATTTAAATCCTGGAATTTAAAAAAAAATCAGTGTGCTTGGCTCTGGAAGAGCATGGAAGGCATTATGAAGTGGAGACCCTACTCTTAAGATACAGCACCACAAACAGCCCTTGAAGATACAGCATAGAAGTAGCAGTTTGAAAAACAGCAGGGGCAGATGAGAGAGAGAGAGAGAGAGAGAGAGAGAGGAGAGAGAGATATTTGCTTATCTTAGAGCATGGCCTAGAAAGACAGGGACCATGCGGGGCCACTCCAGGAAAAATAGGAGCCGTCAGGTGCCAATTTCCTCCCCTGTCCCAGCATAAACAATGGCTGACTATAAGAACCAGTATGGTGCCAATACTCCTTTCCTAACTTGCTTGCACCAAACCTGTCACCCCATGCTTCAGCAGATCAGCCCTTCCCAATTACAAATGTCTGAGTCTACATGATACAGGCCCCTCCACCAGAAGACCTGTGCAAACCCAGCAACATCACATCTCCTGAATCATGCATTTTGTGAGACCTCAGTTCTGGCAGTGTTGAAGGGCAGGTCTTGTTTCATAAACAAGTGCTGTGCACAATAGGCAAAGAGAGGCTCTGCATACAACTGGACTAAAAGAAAAAGAGGCCAAGACTCAACAGCAGGGCACACACAACAAAGGAGACACTCACTGAAATGCCAGACCTTGGGAAACAGGGGTATTGCATGGCAGGACACTGTATAAGCTCTTCTTCATAAGGCTATTATCCTTAAGAGAAAGAGAAGCATCTGAACTTTTCTAACATACAGAAACAGACACAGAATGTCAGACAAAATGAAGAGACAGAGAAATCTTTTCCAAATGAAAGAAAAGGGCAAAACCACAGCAGAAGACCAAAATAAAATGGATATAGGTAAAATGCTTCTTAGAGAATTTAAAGTAATGATCATAAAGATACTAACTAGGCTGGAGAAAAAAGTGGAGGACCTTAGTGAGACCCTTAACAAGGGTAAATAACAAATCAGATATCAAGAGCACAATAAAAGAAATTAAAAATACACTGGATGTAATAAATAGGTGCTATGTAGTAGAGGAAAAAATTAATGAATTAAGAAAGAGAAAGTAATGGAAAGGAACTGAGCTGAGTGAAGGAGGGGAAAGAAAATTATGCAAATTGAGAACAGTCTTAGAAAAATCAGTGACTCCATCAAGGGTAGTAACATTTATAGTATAGAGATTTTAAAGAAGAGAGCAATAAGTGGGCAGAAAATTTACTTGAAGAAATAATAGCTGTAACCTCCCTAATCTGAGGAAAGAAACACAGAGATACTCTCAAGAATTCAACCCAAGAAGGATCACACCAAGACACATAGTAATTAAAATGTCAAAAAGTAGCAACAAAGAAAACAACCTTAAAAGCAGTAAAAAAGACAGTTACATACAAAGGAAATACCATAAGGCTATGAGCAGATTTTTCAGCAGAAATTTGACAGGCCAGAAGAGAGTGCCATGATATATTCAAAATGCTGAAAGGAAAAACCTACAGCCAAGAATACTCTATCTAGCAAAGCTATGATTCAAAATAAAAAGAGAGATAGAGTTTCTTAAACAAAAACTAAGAGTTGACTACTAAATCAGTCCTACAGGAAATATCAAAAGGTGCTCTTTGAGTGAAAAGGAAGACCATAAGTGAGAGTATGAAAATTAAAAAAAAACCCACAAAGGTAGTAAGTGAATATTTCTGTAAAAATAAGTCAAGGGATTCATAAAAAAAGGATATAAAATATGGCACCACGTATCTAAAACATGGGAGGAAGAGGAGTAAAGAATGGGTTTAATATTAAGTGACCATCAGCTTCATATAGACTGCTATATGCAGAAAATGTTATATACAAACCTATGGGCAACCACAAAGCTAAAACCATTAATAAATATGCAAAGAATAAAGAGGAAGGATTCCAAGTATATCTCTAAAGAAAGCCAACAAACTGTGAAAAAGATCAAAAGAAGAAAGGATCAGAGAAAATCTATAGAAAAAAAATACAAAATAAGTAAAAAAATGGAACAAATACATATCAATAATTACTCTGAATATAAATGGATTATATAGTCTAATCAAAAGACATAAGTTGTTATAATGGATAAGCAACAACAACAAAAACAAAAACAAGACCCATACAAGAGACTAATTGCAGACCAAAAATCACATGCTGATTAGAAGTAAGGAGATGGAAAAACATTTATCATGCAAATGGATGTGAAAAGAAAGATGGGGCAACAATAATTACATCTGACAAAATAGACTTTAAAAAACAAAGACTGTAGGGATGCCTGGGTGGCTCAGCAGATGGGTGTCTGCCTTTGGCTCAGGGTGTGGTCCTGGAGTCCAGGGATCAAGTCCCACATCAGGCAAAGCAGAAGTGAGTAGCATGGTATATTCAAAGCACTGAATGGGAAAAATCCACAGCCAAGAACACTCTATCCAGCAAGGCTATCATTTAGAATAGGACAAATAAAGAGTTTCCCAGACAAACAAATTCATAGGAGTTTGTGACCACTAAAAAAACCCTTCAAGGAATATTAAAGGGGACTCTTGAGTGGAGACAACAAAAGTGACAGTATAAAGGCAGGAAACATAAAAGCAGAAAATATGAATATTTCTGAAAAAATCAAAGTACACACACACACATACACACAAAGGTTATAAAACATGAAAAAATACACCTAAAATGTGGGAAGGAGAGGAAAAAAGAATGGGTTTAAACATGAATGACCATAAATAATATAGACTGCTATTTTCAGAAGAAGTTATATACTAAATAGTAACCATATATCAAAAAAACAGTAATAAACACTCAAAGAATAAAGAAAACAATCTTAATATATCACTGAAAAAAAATGGTAAACCATGAGAGCAAGACAAGAAAAGATCAGAGACAATCTTGAGAAACAACCACAAAACAAGTAAGAGAATGGCAGTTAATACATATATACCAAAAGTTACTTTGAATGTAAATGGACTAAGCAGTCCAATTGGAAGACAGGGTTCCAGAATGGATAAAAACAAAAACACATCAAGATTCATTTATATGGTGACTACATGAGACTATTGTAGACCTAAAGACACCTGCTGATTCAAAGTGGGGCAGTGGAGAAACTTTTATCATGCAAATAGATGTCAAAAAATGCTGGAGTAGCAATTCTTGTATTGGACAAACTAGACTTTAAACAAAGTCTGTAATAAAAGAGACAAAGATGGGTTTTGGATGGATGTGAAAAGAAAGATGGGGCAACAATAATTACATCTGACAAAATAGACTATAATCTATAATCATAAACTATAATCATAAAGGTAATCCATAAAGGTAATAATCCAATGATATAATAAATGTAAATATTTATACACTCAATATGGGAGCACCCAAGTATATAAAACAATAACAAACACAGGGAACTAATTGATAATAACACAATAGTAAGGGACATTAACACCCCACTTTCATTATTGGACAAATCATTGAAATGGAAAATAAACAAGGAAACAATGGCTTTGAATGATATACTGGAACAGATGGACTTAACAGATATATTCAGAATATTCCATCCTAATACATAAAAATACACATTCTTTTCATGTGCACGGGGAACATCTTCCAGAATAGATCACATGTTCACATTAGATCACAAAACAGACCTGAACAAATACAAATAGACTGAAATCATCCTATGCACCTTTTCTGATCACAACGCTAAGAAACTAGAAGTCAACCACAAGAGAAAATTTGGGAAAAAACACAAATACATGGTGGTTAAACAGCATGCTACTAAAGAATGAATAGGTCAATAAGGAAACAAAAGAAATTTAAAAATACATGAAAATAGAACACAACCATCCAAAAACTTTGGGATGAAACAAAAGTGGTTCTAAGAGGGAAGTATACAGCAATTCAGTTCTACTTCAAGAAACAATAGAAATCTCAAATAATCAAACTTACCTTATACCAAAAGGAGCTAGAAAAAGAGCATCAAATGAATCCTAAAGCCAGTAGAAAGAAGGAAATAATAAAGATTAGAAATAAATGATGCAGAAACCAGAAAATACTAGAACAGATTGATGAAACCAGTTACTGGTTCTTTGAAAACATTTAAAAAAATTGATAAACCTCTAGCCAGACTTACCAAAAAGAAAAAATAAAGGATCTAAATAAATAAATAAATAAATAAATAACAAATGAAAGTGGATAAATGACAACAAATAACATAGAAATACAACTATAAAAATATTACTAAAAAAAAACCATGCCAACAAATTGGACAACCTTGAAGAAAATGGATACTTGCCTAGAAACATATAAACTTCCAAAATTGAAGTAGAAATAGAAGACTTGAACAGACCTATCATCAAAGACAAAATTGAATTAGTAAACAGAAAACCTCCCCAAAAAAACCCAAAAATCTAGGACCAGATGTATTCACAGGCAAATTCTACCAAATATATAAAGAAGAGTTAATCCCTATTCTTCCCAAACTATTCCAAAAAGCAGAAAAAGAAGGAAAAATTCCAAATGCATTCTATGAGACCAGCATTAACCTGAAACCAAAACGAGATAAAGACACCACTGAAAAAGAGAATTTAAGCCAGTTTTCCTGATAAACATAGATGCAAAATCCTCAACAAAATACTAGCAAACTAAGTACAACAGTACATTAAGAAAATCATTCGCTATGATTTATTCCTGGAATTTATTCCTGGTTTGTAAGGGTGAGTCAATATTTGCAAATTGCAAATCAATCAATGTAGTGCATCACATTGTATCACGTCAATAAAATAAATGGTGAGAACCAAATAATCATTTCAATATATGCAGAAAAATGTTTCAGAAAAGAACAACAACAACAAAAAAGACCAACATCCATTAAGGATTAAAAAACCCCTCAACAATGTAGGTTTAAAGCAACATATGTCAATATAATAGAGGCCATATATGAGAAACCCACAGCTAACATCTTCCTTAATGAAAAAAGAATACTGAGAGCTCTGCTCCTAAATTCAGGAAAAATACAAGGATATTTACTCTCACCATTTTTATTAAACACTGTTCTGGAAGAAACAGCCACAGCAATCAGATCTCAAAAATAAATAAAGTCCTTCCAAATCATCAAGGAAGAAGTCAAACTTTCATTATTTGCAGATGACATGATACTCAATATATAGGGGACCCAAAAGACTCCACCAAAAAGCTGCTAGAACTGATAAATGAATTCAGTAAAATTGCAGGATATAAAAGCAATATGCAGAAATCTGTTGCATTTCTATGTACCAATAATGGTACCATAAAGAGAAATTCAGGAATCAACCCATTTACAATGACACCAAAAACCATACGATACCTTGGCATAAACCTAACCAAAGAGGTGAAAGAACTGTACTCTGAAAACTATAATACAGTGACGATAGAAATGTAAGATTTGCAAATGGAAAGACATTCCGTGCTCATGCATTAGGAGAACAGATATTGTTAATTTTTTTTATTTCTATACTACACAAAGCATTCTACACATTTAATGCAATCCCTATCAGAATACAAACAGCATTTTTCACAGAGGTAGAACAACCAATTCTAAAATTTTGATGGAACCACATAATATCCTAAATAACCAAAGCAATCTTGAAAAGTAAAAGCTAAGCTGGAGACACCACAGTTTCAGACTTCAAGTTGTATTACAAAGCTGTAGTAATCAAGACATTATAGTACTAGCACATAAGCAGACACGTAGATCAATGGAACAGAAGGGAAAAATCCAGAAGTGGATCCACACCTATATAGTCAACTAATCTTCAACAAAGCAGGGAAAAATATCCAATGGGAAAAAGATAGTCTCTTAAACAAATGGTGCTGGAAAAACAGAGCAGTAAAATGCAAAGGAATGAAACTGGACCCCTTTCTTATACCACACACAAATGCAAATTAAAAATAGATTAAAGACCTAAATGGGAGACCAGAAATTCTTAGAAGAGAACACAGACCGTGACTTCATCGACGTTGATAGTAGCAACTTTTTTCTCCTAGAAATGTCTCTTGAGGCAAGGGAAACAAAAGCAAAAATAAAATATTGGGACTTCATCAAAATAAAAAGCTTCTCTACATTTAAGGAGACAATAAAAACTAAAAGGTAACTTATGGAATGGGAGACGATATTTGCAAATGACATATCTGATAAAGGATTAGTATCCATTGGAGAAAGACAATTATCATATGGTTTCACTCATATGTGGAATATAAGAAATAGTGCAAGGGACCATAAGGGAAAGGAGGGAAACTGAGTGGGGAAAAATTAGAGAGGAAGACAAACCATGAGAAACTCCTAACTCTGGGAGACAAACTGAGGGTTGCAGAATGTAAGGTGGGTGGGGAGTTGGGGTAACTGTGTGATGGGCATTAAGGAGAGCACATGATGAGATGAGCCTGGGTGTTGTACTATACGTTGGCAGATAGAATTTAAATTTAATTAATTCTAGTTAGTTAACAACAACAAAAAGGATTAGTATCCATAATATCTAAAGAACTTATTCATATCAACACCCAAGAACAAACAATCCAATTTTTTTTTAATGGGCATAAGACACAAATGGACATTTCTCCAAAGACATACAAATGGTCAACAGACACATGAAAAGATCTTCAACATTACTGATCATTGGGGACATGTAAATTGATTCTACAATGGGAAATCACTTCAAACCAGTCAGAATGGCTAAAATCAACAACACAAGAAACAACAGGTTTTGGCAAGGATGTAGAGAAAGGGGAACCATTTTGCATTGTTGATCAGAGCACAAACTGGAGTATCCACTGTGGAAATCAGGATGGAGATTCCACAGAAAGTTAAATATAGAACTACTTTATGATCTAGCAATTGCATTATTAGATATTTACCCCCAAAATACAAAAACGCTAATTTAGAGGGTTACATGGACTCCAATTTTTAAAGCAATGTTATTTACAATAGACAAATTATAGAAACAGCCCAAGTGTCCATGGATTGACTAATGGATAAAGATGTGTGAGTGTGTGTGTATACATATGTATATTTTAATATTCTATATTATATATGTACATATATAGACACATATAGAATATTAAATAGATTATATATACACATATATAATATAGAATATCAAAATATATTATATATAATATAAAATATTACTCAGCCATAAAAAAGAATGAAATCCTTCTATTTTCTATATGGATGGAATTAGAAAATATAATGCTAAGCAAGAAAGGCAAGTCAGAGAAAGACAAATACCATGAGATTTTCCTCATCATATTTGAAATTTAAGAAACAAAACAAAAGAGAAAATGGAAAGAAAAGAGAGAGTGACAAATCAAGAAATAGCTTAACCATAGAGAACAAATTGATGGTTAATCAGAAGGGAGATTGGAGGGAATGTGTAAAATAGTTCATAGGAATTAATATATGCACTCGTCATGACTATATGATGTATGTGATTATTGAATGACTATATTGTACACCTGAAACTAATAAAACACTGTATGTTTAAAAAATAATTTAAAACACCAACATTTTTTTAACTCCCTAGGTACCTTTTCAGAAATAGAAAATTCCCTTGTAAAGTCCATGTTGGGACCTCAAAGGACTCAAAATTGCCCATAGCAGACTTGAAAAAGATTTTAAATAAATCTCGCATTTGCTGACAACACAACTTTTTATGAAGGTATGATATTCAAAATACTGTTTAGTATGTTTAGTAGCATAAAGGCAGATATTCAGAACAATGGGATAGAATAGAGTGTTCAGAAATTAACCCTCATATATACTCATTGCCAAACAATTTTTTGAAAAGGGAACCTAGACCATTTAATGATAAAATCATTTTATTTCAATGACTGGTTTTTGTAAAATGGAAAGTACACATGCAAAACAATGAATTTGGACCCTTATACTATATAAAAGTTCAGTCAAACTAGGTTAAACCTCTAAAAGTAGGACCTAAAAGTATAAAACTTAGAAGAAAATATCAGGTTAAGGTTGATGGATTGAACTTAAATATCATATTTTGTCACATAATCCTAGTGTACATAACTAGATCTAAGCTTATGCTACATACAGCACACCTCATGTGTTTGGCTATCCCTGAACTACATAACCTTACATGATGAGAATGTCCAGGAGTTAGTAGTGATGGATGCACATCATAGTGAATATAGTAAAAACACTGAAGTATTTGCTTCAAATTAATATCATTTAGCAGTCATTCCCTGTCTCTTTCTTTGTTCCCCACAGTCCAAGACAGCTATAAAGACTTTTCTGTCTTTATGGATTTGCTGAGTCATTTCCTATACATGGAATCATTTGATAAATGGCCTTTTTCTACTAACTTATTTCATTTAGCGTAATGTTTTCAAGGTTTATTCATGTTGTAGCATGTTTCAGTACTTCATGCATTTATAGGAGTAATAGTCCACTGTATGAATATAACATATTTTATTTATCAATTCATTATTCTTGAAGTAGAATTTCAAAATCATGTCATAACTATGTTTAACCATTTAAGAAACTGCTATGCTCTTTTCTAAAGTAATTGTGCCATTTTAATTTTTTTTTTGTTTTTTTATTTTAGTGTTCATATCTGCATTTTTATTTTTAAATTTTTAAATTTTTTATCAGGAGTAGAGTTTCATAATTCATCACTTACATATACCATCCAGTGCTCATCACAAGTACCCTCTTAATCCCCATCCCATATCTAGCCCCACCAATCTCCCTCCATCAATCTTCAGTTTGTTTCTGTTGAGAGTCTCTTTTTTTAAATTATTTTTATTGGAGCTCAATTTGCCAACATATAGCATATCAAATGGTACTAATCCCATCAGGTGCCCCCTTCAGTGCCCATCACCCAGTGACCCCAACCACCACCAACCTCCCTTTCCACTAAACTTTGTTCATTTCCCAGATTTAGGTGTCTCTCATATTCTGTCACCCTCTCTGATATTTCCCACTCATTTCCTCTCCTTTCCCCATTATTCCCTTTCACAATTTTTTATATTCCCCAAATGCATGAGACCATATAATGGTTCTCCTTCTCCAATTCACTGACTTCATTCAGCAGAATACCCTCCAGCTCCCTCCACGTTGAAGCAAATAGTGGGTATTTGTCATTTCTGAAGGCTGAGTAATATTCCATTGTATATATAGACCACATCTTCTTTATCCATCCATCTTTCGAAGGACACCGAGGCTCCATCCACAGTTTGGCTATTGTGGACATTGGTGCTATAAACATTGGGGTGCAGGTGTCCTGCCGTTACACTGCATCTGTATCTTTGGGGTAAATCTCCAGCAGTGCAATTAGCAATTGGGTCATAGGGCAGTTCTATTTTTAACTCTTTGTGGAACCTACACAAAGTTTACAAGAGTGGCTGCACCAGTTCACATTCCCACCAAAAGTGCAAGAGGGTTCCCCTTTATCCACATCCTCTCCAACATTTGTTGTTTCCTGTCTTGTTGATATTCACCATTCTCACTGGTGCAAGGTGGTATCTCATTGTGGTTTTTGATTTGTATTTCCCTGATGGCAAGTGATGCGGGGCATTTTCTCATGTGCTTGTTGGCCATGTCTATGTATTCCTCTGTGAAATTTCTGTTCATGTCTTTTGCCCATTTCATGATTGGGTTGTTTGTTTCTTTGCTGTTGAGTTTAAGAAGTTCTTTAGAGATCTTGGATACTAGCCCTTTATCCGCTAGGTCATTTGCAAATATCTTCTCCCATTCTTCAGGGTGTCTTTTAGTTTTGTGGACGTTTCTTTTGCTGTGCAGAAACTGTTTATCTTTTTTTTATGATAGTCACACACACACACACACAGAGGCAGAGACATAGGCAGAGGGAGACGCAGGCTCCTTGTACCGGGAGCCCAACGTGGGATTCGATCCCTGGTTTCCAGGGTCGCGCCCTGGGCCAAAGGCAGGCACCAAACTACTGCGCCACCCAGGGATCCCAGAAACTGTTTATCTTGATGAAGTCCCAGAAGTTCATTTTTGCTTTTGTTTCCCTTGCCTTCATATGTATTTTGCAAGAAGTTGCTGTAGCCAAGTTCAAAAAGGGTGTTGCCAGGGTTCTCCTCTCGGATTTTGATGGATTGTTGTCTCATATTTAGATCTTTCATCCATTTTGAGTTTATCTTTGTGTATGGTGTAAGAGAATGGTCCAGTTTCATTCTTCAGCAGGTGCCTGTCCAATTTTCCCGGCACCATTTATTTTTTATTTCTATTTTTTTTAAAGATCAGGATGCTGATTCCATTATGCCAGTAAAGGGCCCAGCATCATATAGTGAAGAGACTATCTTTTTTTCCAGTGGGTAATCTTTCCTGCTTTGTCGAATATTAGTTGATCATAAGTTGAGGGCCCATTTCTGGATTCTGTATTATGTTCCATTGATTTATGTGTCTGTTTTTGTGCCAGTACCACACTGTCTTGATGACCACAGCTTTGTAGTACAACCTGAAATCTGGCATTGTGATGCCTCCAGCTCTGGTTTTCTTTTTTAATATTCCCCTGGCTACTAGGGGTCTTTTCTGATTCCACACAACTCTTAAGATGATTTCTTCCAACTCTCTGAAGAAAGTCCATGGTATTTTGATAGGGATTGCATTAAATGGGTAAATTGCCCTGGGTAGCATTGACATTTTCACAATATTCTTCCAATGCATGAGCATGGAATATTTTTCCATCTCTTTCTGTCTTACTAAATTTTTTTCAGAAGTGTTTTGTAGTTTTTAGGGTATAGATATTTTCCTTCTTTGGTTAGGCTTATTCCTAAATATCTTATGCTTTTGAGTGCATTTGTAAATGGGATCGACTCCTTCATTTCTCTTTCTTCAGTCTCATTGTTAAGGTATAGAAATGCCATTGATTTCTGGGCATTGATTTTGTATCCTGCCACACTGCTGAATTGCTGTATGAGTTCTAGCAATCTTGGGGTGGAGTCTTTTGGGTTTTCTAAGTACAGTATCATGTAATTTGCAAAGAGGGAGAGTTTGACTCCTTCTTTGCCAATTTGAATGTCTTTTATTTCTTTTTGTTGCCTGATTACTGAGGCTAGGACTTCGACTGCTATGTTGAATAGCAGTGGTGAATGTGGACATTCCTATCATGTTCTTGATCTTATGTGAAAGGCTCCCAGTGTTTCCTCATTGAGAATGATATTTGCTGTGGGCTCTTTGTAGATGGCTTTTAAGATGCTGAGGAATGTTCCCTCTATCCCTACACTCTGAAGAGTTTTGATCAGGAATGGATGCTGTATTTTGTCAAATGCTTTCTCTGCATCTATTAACAGGATCATATGGTTCTTGTTTTCTCTTTTGTAGATATGATTTATCACATTCTTTGCTTTAAAAGTGTTGAACCAGCCTTGAATACCAGGGATAAATGCCACTTAGTCATGGTGAATAATCTTAATGTACTGTTGGATCCTACTGGCTAATATCTTGCTGAGAAATTTTGCATCTGTGTTCATCCGGGATATTGGTCTATAATTCTCCTTTTTGGTGGGGTCTTTGTCTGGTTTTGGAATTAAGGTGATGCTGGCCTCATAGAACGAATTTGGAAGTACTCCATCTCTTTCTATCTTTCCAAACAGCTTTAGGAGAATAGGTATGGTTTCTTCTTTAAACGTTTGATAGAATTCCCCTGGGAAGCCATCTGGCCCTGGACTTTTGTGTCTTGGGAGGTTTTGGGTGACTGCTTCAATTTCCTCCCTGGTTATTGGCCTGTTCAGGTTTTCTATTTCTTCCTGTTCCAGTTTTGGTAGTTTGTGGTTTTCCAGAAATGTGTCCAATTCTTCTGGATTGCCTAATTTATTGTCGTATAGCTGTTCATAATATGTTTTTAAAATCGTTTGTATTTCCCTGGTATTGATGGTGATCCCTCCTTTTCATTCATGATTTTATTAATTTGAGTCTTTTATCTTTTGTTTTTAATAAGGCTGGCTTATGGTTTACCTTTCTTATTAATTCTTTCAAGGAACCAACTCCTGGTTTCGTTGATCTATTCCACAATTCTGGTCTTGGTTTCATTGTGTTGTGCTCGAATCTGTATTAACTCTCTTCTTCTACTTGGTGTAGGTTTTATTTGCTGTTCTTTCTCCAGTTTTTTTAGGTGCAAGGTTAGCTTATGGGTTTGAGGTTTTTTCCCACTTTTTTGAAGGATGGTTGTATTGCAATGTATTTCCCTCTCAGGACTGCTTTTGCTGCATCACAAAGATTTTGAATGGTTCTATCTTCATTCTCATTAGTTCTCACGAATCTTTTAAATTCTTCTCCAATTTCCTGGTTGACCCTTTTGTCTTTAAGCAGGATGATCTTTAACCTCCGCATGTTTGAATTTCTTCCAAATTTCTTCTTGCGATTGAGTAATAGCTTCAAAGCATCATGCTCATAAAATATGTAGGGGACAAACCCAATCTTTTGGTATTAGTTGACACCTCATTTGTGACCCAGTATGTGGTCTATTCTGGAGAAAGTTCCATGTGCACTTGAGATGAATGTTTATTCGGTTGCATTTGGATGAAAAGTTCTTAAGTATCTGTGAAATCCATTTGGTCCAGTGTATCATTTCAAGCTCTTGTTTCTTTGGAGATGTTGTACTTAGAAGATCTCTCATTTACATAAAGCGTCGTGTTGATGTCTCCCAGTATTAGTGTATTATTATCTAAGTATGTCTTAACTTTGGTTATTAATTGATGGATCTACTTGGCAGCTCCCACATTTGGGCATAAATATTCATGATTGTTAGTTCCTCTTGTTGGATAGATCCTTTAAGTATGATATACTGTCCCTCTTCAACTCTTACTACAGCCTTTGGGATAAACTTTAACTTATCTGATATGAGGATTGACACCCCTGCTTTTTTTGAGGACCATTTTGATTGTAAATTGTTCTCCGACCTTTTATTTTCAGGCTGTAGGTGTCCTTATGTCTAAATGAGTCTCTTGTAGACAGCAAATAGATGTGTTTTGCTTTTTATCCAGTCTGAAACCCTGCGTCTTTTGATGGGATCATTAAGCCCATTCACATTCAGAGTTATTACTGAAATATATGAATTTAGTGTCAACATAATACCTATTCAGTCCCTGTTTTTGTCGATTGTTTCTTTGGACTTCCTCTTTCTTTTACAGAGTCCCCCTGAATATTTCTTGCAGAGCTGGTTTGGAGGTCACATATTCTTTTAGTTGCTGCCTGTCTTGGAAGCTCTTTATCTCTCCTTCTCTATTGAATGAGAGCTTTGCTGGATAAAGTATTCTTGGTTGCATGTTCTTCTCATTTAGGACCCTGAATATATCCTGCCAGCCCTTTCTGGCCTGCCAGGTCTCTGTGGAGAGGTCTGCTGTTACCCTAATACTTCTCCCCATAAAGTTTAGGGATCTCTTGTCTCTTGCTGCTTTAAGGATTTTCTTTTTATCTTTGGAATTTGCAAGTTTCACTATTAAATGTCGAGGTGCTGAGCGATTTTTATTGATTTAAGGGGGGGATCTCTCTATCTCCTGGATCTGAATGCCTGTTTTCCTCTGCAAGTTAGGGATTTTCTCCTCTATGATTCGTTCAATTACACTTTCTGGACCTCTGTCCCCTTCGGTGCCCTCTGGAACCCCAATTAAACGTAGATTTTTCCTTCTGAGGCTGTCATTTATTTCCTTTAATCTTTCCTCATGGTCTTGTGTTTTTCTCTTTTTTTCATCAGCTTCCTTCCTTCCCATCAACTTGTCTTCTTTGTCACTCACTGATTCTTCTACCTCATTAGCCCTCGTTGTTAGGACCTCCAGTTAGGATTACCTCTTATTTAACTGATTTTTAATTTCGGCCTGATTAGATCTAAATTTTGGAGTCATGAAGTCTCTTCAATCCTCTATTCTTTTTTTCCAGAGCTACCAGTAGTTTTATAATTGTGCTTCTGAATTGGTTTTCCGACATTGAATTTTAATCCAAATTCTGTAACTCTGTGGGAGAGAGTACTGTTTCTGATTCTCTCTTTTGTGGTGAGTTCTTCTTTCTCGTCATTTTCCTCAGTTCAGAGTGGCTAAAAACAAGTTGTTATGGAAAAAGGAAGAATAAAAAGAGAAATAAAAAAATAAAAAAAACCCCAAAAAATCAAAGAACAAAAAACAAAAACAAAAACAAAACAAAGAAACAAGGCAGGGTATCCTCTGGTTCTATACATTGTAAATCCCTCAACTTCCCCTGGATCTCTCCAGTGTTGCTTGATCAAGCAAGGACCGCTCTTCCCTGGTCCTTCCAAGTGGTCTTCTGGGGGAAGGGACTGCTGTGTTGATTCTCAGGTGTGTGCACCTGGGGGAGCTACCCCACCCCCTTCCAGGTGCAGAGTGGGAGCTGTTTATCCTATGAGCCCCTGTTCCCTGGCGGCCCTGCTCCATCTCAGGCACAGGGTCACATCAGGAGGGACAACCACAGTGGCGGTGGCCAGCTCTCCAGCTCTGGACTCATGTCCCACAGTAACTACCACAGACAATCTCCCAGTCTGCACTGGCCTGGATGTTCCGGGGCGGGGGGCGCTAATGTGCACAGATCGGGAACACCTGGGGGCAGTAATGTCCTTGCTGTCCTGTGCCTTCCCTGCCTTTGCCTGTCCCAGGTAGGAATGCAGTATCTTGGGCTATGTCCCCTGGCACCCTCGGCCCTGGGTCCTTAGCTGCTGGAATCGCACTCCTAGGGCAATGCAGCCCCCTCTGCATGGAGCTGCCACCTGAGCTGCTCCCGAGGCCCCGCCAGGTGTGCGCTCCAGCCCATTTCCGTGCTTGGCCCATGGTGTGTTGTGTGCTCTACCCAGGGGCGCACTTCCTCTTTTAGTGACTCCGGGAACCTGGAGGCTCCACTGTCCTTCTTGAGTTCCTGCCCCAGTTCCTTACGAGTGCCTTTCCATCTGGGAAGTTTGGTAAAGTTCCTGCTTCTCCGGGATTGGGCTTTCCTGTTCTAGAGGCTCTCGATGCCTGGCCTTAGCCTGGCTCCTCGCGGGGGTCCCTCCCCCACTGAATTCTTTTTTATTTATTTATTTTTTTCCATCTTCCTACCTTGTTAGAATTCAAACTCTTCTCTCTGTAGCGTTTCAGCTGTTCTCATTAAATCTCAGGCCGAATTTTTAGGTTTTCAGGATGATTTGTAAGTTACCCAGGTAAGTTGGTGGGGGAGAGGTGACTTGGGGACCCTACTCTTCTGCCATCTTGCCCTGCCCCCTACCCCCCGTACCATTTTACATTCTCATCAGCAACTGTAGGAGGATTCCAGTTTCTCCACATCCAGGTCAACAAGTGTAATTATCATGTTTTTAATTATTTTTACTGGAGTGTATTGACACACAATGTTACATTAGTTTCAGGTGTAAAACATAGTGATCTGACAAGTTTATACATTGTGCTATGCCCAACACAAGTGTAGCTACCATTTGTAACCATACAATGATATTACAATATCATTGACTGTATTCTTTATGTGGTGCCTTTAATTCCTGTTATTTATTTATTCATAACTGGAAGCCTCTGTATCCCACTCCCTTTCACCAATCCCCTACCCCTTATTGCTACTAACTGCTTTGTAAATATATCATTTGCAAATATATTCTTCCATTCAGGGGGAGGAGCAAGATGGCGGAAGAGCAGGGTCTCCAAATCACCTGTCTCCACCAAACTACCTAGAAAACCTTCCAATTATCCTGAAAATCTATGAATTCGGCCTGAGATTTAAAGAGAGACCAGCTGGAATGCAACAGTGAGAAGAGTTCGCGCATCTATCAAGGTAGGAAGACGGGGAAAAAGAAGTAAAGAAACAAAGGCCTCCAAGGGGGAGGGGCCCCGCGAGGAGCCGGGCTGAGGCCGGGGCGAGTGTCCCCAGGACAGGAGAGCCCCGTCCCGGAGGAGCAGGAGCTGCACCGACCTTCCCGGGGGAAAGGGGCTCGCGGGGAGGTGGAGCAGGACCCAGGAGGGCGGGGATGCCCTCGGGCTCCCGGGGACAGTAACAGCAACTGCGCGCCCAGGAGAGTGCGCCGAGCTCCCTAAGGGCTGCAGCGCGCACGGCGGGACCCGGAGCAGCTCGGGGGGGCTCGGGCAGAGGAAGAGGCTCCGTGCGGAGGGGGCTGCGCGGTTCCAGGAGCAGCTCGGAGGGGCTCGGGCGGCGGCTCCGCGGAGGGGGTTGCGCGGCCCGGGAGCGCGAATCCACCAGCGCAGGCTCCGGAGCACAGGGCGCCGGGACACAGCCCAGGATCCCGCCTCCCCCGGGACAGGCAGAGGCCGGGAGGGCCCAGGACAGCGAAGACGCTCCTGCCCCAGCTGAGCAGATCAGCGGCCCCGCCCCGGAGCCTCCAGGCCCTGCAGACGGAGTTCCTGCCGGAGCTGACTCCAGGTTTCCAGAGCTGCCCCGCCACTGGGGCTGTTCCTCCTGCGGCCTCACGGGGTAAACAACCCCCACGGAGCCCTGCACCAGGCAGGAGCACAGCAGCTCCCCCAACTGCTAACACCTGAGAATCAGCACAACAGGCCCCTCCCCCAGAAGATCAGCTAGACTGACAACTTCCAGGAGAAGCCAAGGGTCTTAAAGAACACAGAATCAGAAGATACTCCCCGGTGGTTCTTTTTTTTTTTTTTTTTTTGTTTTTTTTTTTGTTTTGTTTTTGTTTTGTTTTGCTTTTTGATTTGTTTCCTTCCCCCAGCCCCTTTTTTTCTCCTTTCTTTTTCTTTCTCTTTTTCTTCTTTTTTTTTCCGTTTTTTTTTCTCTTTTTCTTCCCTTTTTTTTTTCTTCTCTTTCTCTTTTCTTTCCTTCTTTCTCTCCTCTCTTTTTCTCCTTTTCCCAATACAACTTGATTTTGGCCACTCTGCACTGAGCAAAATGACTAGAAGGAAAACCTCACCTCAAAAGAAAGAATCAGAAACAGTCCTCTCTCCCACAGAGTTACAAAATCTGGATTACAATTCAATGTCAGAAAGCCAATTCAGAAGCACTATTATACAGCTACTGGTGGCTCTAGAAAAAAGTATAAAGGACTCAAGAGACTTCATGACTGCAGAATTTAGAGCTAATCAGGCAGAAATTAAAAATCAATTGAATGAGATGCAATCCAAACTAGAAGTCCTAACGACGAGGGTTAACGAGGTGGAAGAACGAGTGAGTGACATAGAAGACAAGTTGATAGCAAAGAGGGAAACTGAGGAAAAAAGAGACAAACAATTAAAAGACCATGAAGATAGATTAAGGGAAATAAACGATAGCCTGAGGAAGAAAAACCTACGTTTAATTGGGGTTCCCGAGGGCGCCGAAAGGGACAGAGGGCCAGAATATGTATTTGAACAAATTCTAGCTGAAAACTTTCCTAATCTGGGAAGGGAAACAGGCATTCAGATCCAGGAAATAGAGAGATCCCCCCCTAAAATCAATAAAAACCGTTCAACACCTCGACATTTAATTGTGAAGCTTGCAAATTCCAAAGATAAGGAGAAGATCCTTAAAGCAGCAAGAGACAAGAAATCCCTGACTTTTATGGGGAGGAGTATTAGGGTAACAGCAGACCTCTCCACAGAGACCTGGCAGGCCAGAAAGGGCTGGCAGGATATATTCAGGGTCCTAAAGGAGAAGAACATGCAACCAAGAATACTTTATCCAGCAAGGCTCTCATTCAAAATGGAAGGAGAGATAAAGAGCTTCCAAGACAGGCAGCAACTAAAAGAATATGTGACCTCCAAACCAGCTCTGCAAGAAATTTTAAGGGGGACTCTTAAAATTCCCCTTTAAGAAGAAGTTCAGTGGAATAGTCCACAAAAACAAAGACTGAATAGATATCATGATGACACTAAACTCATATCTCTCAATAGTAACTCTGAATGTGAACGGGCTTAATGACCCCATCAAAAGGCGCAGGGTTTCAGACTGGATAAAAAAGCAGGACCCATCTATTTGCTGTCTACAAGAGACTCATTTTAGACAGAAGGACACCTACAGCCTGAAAATAAAAGGTTGGAGAACCATTTACCATTCGAATGGTCCTCAAAAGAAAGCAGGGGTAGCCATCCTTATATCAGATAAACTAAAATTTACCCCAAAGACTGTAGTGAGAGATGAAGAGGGACACTATATCATACTTAAAGGATCTATTCAACAAGAGGACTTAACAATCCTCAATATATATGCTCCGAATGTGGGAGCTGCCAAATATATAAATCAATTATTAACCAAAGTGAAGAAATACTTAGATAATAATACACTTATACTTGGTGACTTCAATCTAGCTCTTTCTATACTCGATAGGTCTTCTAAGCAAAACATCTCCAAAGAAACGAGAGCTTTAAATGATACACTGGACCAGATGGATTTCACAGATATCTACAGAACTTTACATCCAAACTCAACTGAATACACATTCTTCTCAAGCGCACATGGAACTTTCTCCAGAATAGACCACATATTGGGTCACAAATCGGGTCTGAACCGATACCAAAAGATTGGGATTGTCCCCTGCATATTCTCAGACCATAATGCCTTGAAATTAGAACTAAATCACAACAAGAAGTTTGGAAGGACCTCAAACACGTGGAGGTTAAGGACCATCCTGCTAAAAGATAAAAGGGTCAACCAGGAAATTAAGGAAGAATTAAAAAGATTCATGGAAACTAATGAGAATGAAGATACAACCGTTCAAAATCTTTGGGATGCAGCAAAAGCAGTCCTAAGGGGGAAATACATCGCAATACAAGCATCCATTCAAAAACAGGAAAGAACTCAAATACAAAAGCTCACCTTACACATAAAGGAGCTAGAGAAAAAACAGCAAATAGATCCTACACCCAAGAGAAGAAGGGAGTTAATAAAGATTCGAGCAGAACTCAACGAAATCGAGACCAGAAGAACTGTGGAACAGATCAACAAAACCAGGAGTTGGTTCTTTGAAAGAATTAACAAGATAGATAAACCATTAGCCAGCCTTATTAAAAAGAAGAGAGAGAAGACTCAAATTAATAAAATCATGAATGAGAAAGGAGAGATCACTACCAACACCAAGGAAATACAAACGATTTTAAAAACATATTATGAACAGCTATACGCCAATAAATTAGGCAATCTGGAAGAAATGGACGCATTCCTGGAAAGCCACAAACTACCAAAACTGGAACAGGAAGAAATAGAAAACCTGAACAGACCAATAACCAGGGAGGAAATTGAAGCAGTCATCAAAAACCTCCCAAGACACAAGAGTCCAGGGCCAGATGGCTTCCCAGGGGAATTTTATCAAACGTTTAAAGAAGAAACCATACCTATTCTCCTAAAGCTGTTTGGAAAGATAGAAAGAGATGGAGTACTTCCAAATTCGTTCTATGAAGCCAGCATCACCTTAATTCCAAAGCCAGACAAAGACCCCGCCAAAAAGGAGAATTACAGACCAATATCCCTGATGAACATGGATGCAAAAATTCTCAACAAGATACTGGCCAATAGGATCCAACAGTACATTAAGAAAATTATTCACCATGACCAAGTAGGATTTATCCCTGGGACACAAGGCTGGTTCAACACCCGTAAAACAATCAATGTGATTCATCATATCAGCAAGAGAAAAACCAAGAACCATATGATCCTCTCATTGGATGCAGAGAAAGCATTTGACAAAATACAGCATCCATTCCTGATCAAAACTCTTCAGAGTGTAGGGATAGAGGGAACATTCCTCGACATCTTAAAAGCCATCTATGAAAAGCCCACAGCAAATATCATTCTCAATGGGGAAGCACTAGGAGCCTTTCCCCTAAGATCAGGAACAAGACAGGGATGTCCACTCTCACCACTGCTGTTCAACATAGTACTGGAAGTCCTAGCCTCAGCAATCAGACAACAAAAAGACATTAAAGGCATTCAAATTGGCAAAGAAGAAGTCAAACTCTCCCTCTTCGCCGATGACATGATACTCTACATAGAAAACCCAAAAGTCTCCACCCCAAGATTGCTAGAACTCATACAGCAATTCGGTAGCGTGGCAGGATACAAAATCAATGCCCAGAAGTCAGTGGCATTTCTATACACTAACAATGAGACTGAAGAAAGAGAAATTAAGGAGTCAATCCCATTTACAATTGCACCCAAAAGCATAAGATACCTAGGAATAAACCTCACCAAAGATGTAAAGGATCTATACCCTCAAAACTATAGAACACTTCTGAAAGAAATTGAGGAAGACACAAAGAGATGGAAAAATATTCCATGCTCATGGATTGGCAGAATTAATATTGTGAAAATGTCAATGTTACCCAGGGCAATATACACGTTTAATGCAATCCCTATCAAAATACCATGGACTTTCTTCAGAGAGTTAGAACAAATTATTTTAAGATTTGTGTGGAATCAGAAAAGACCCCGAATAGCCAGGGGAATTTTAAAAAAGAAAACCATATCTGGGGGCATCACAATGCCAGATTTCAGGTTGTACTACAAAGCTGTGGTCATCAAGACAGTGTGGTACTGGCACAAAAACAGACACATAGATCAGTGGAACAGAATAGAGAATCCAGAAGTGGACCCTGAACTTTATGGGCAACTAATATTCGATAAAGGAGGAAAGACTATCCATTGGAAGAAAGACAGTCTCTTCAATAAATGGTGCTGGGAAAATTGGACATCCACATGCAGAAGAATGAAACTAGACCACTCTCTTTCACCATACACAAAGATAAACTCAAAATGGATGAAAGATCTAAATGTGAGACAAGATTCCATCAAAATCCTAGAGGAGAACACAGGCAACACCCTTTTTGAACTCGGCCATAGTAACTTCTTGCAAGATACATCCACGAAGGCAAAAGAAACAAAAGCAAAAATGAACTATTGGGACTTCATCAAGATAAGAAGCTTTTGCACAGCAAAGGATACAGTCAACAAAACTCAAAGACAACCTACAGAATGGGAGAAGATATTTGCAAATGACATATCAGATAAAGGGCTAGTTTCCAAGATCTATAAAGAACTTATTAAACTCAACACCAAAGAAACAAACAATCCAATCATGAAATGGGCAAAAGACATGAAGAGAAATCTCACAGAGGAAGACATAGACATGGCCAACATGCATATGAGAAAATGCTCGGCATCACTTGCCATCAGGGAAATACAAATGAAAACTACAATGAGATACCACCTCACACCAGTGAGAATGGGGAAAATTAACAAGGCAGGAAACCACAAATGTTGGAGAGGATGCGGAGAAAAGGGAACCCTCTTACACTGTTGGTGGGACTGTGAACTGGTGCAGCCACTCTGGAAAACTGTGTGGAGGTTCCTCAAACAGTTAAAAATAGACCTGCCCTACGACCCAGCAATTGCACTGTTGGGGATTTACCCCAAAGATACAAATGCAATTAAACGCCGGGACACCTGCACCCCAATGTTTCTAGCAGCAATGGCCACGATAGCCAAACTGTGGAAGGAGCCTCGGTGTCCAACGAAAGATGAATGGATAAAGAAGATGTGGTTTATGTATACAACGGAATATTACTCAGCTATTAGAAATGACAAATACCCACCATTTGCTTCAACGTGGATGGAACTGGAGGGTATTATGCTGAGTGAAGTAAGTCAGTCGGAGAAGGACAAACATTATATGTTCTCATTCATTTGGGGAATATAAATAATAGTGGAAGGGAGAAGAAATGTGTGGGAAATATCAGAAAGGGAGACAGAACGTAAAGACTGCTAACTCTGGGAAACGAACTAGGGGTGGTAGAAGGGGAGGAGGGCGGGGGGTGGGAGTGAATGGGTGACGGGCACTGGGTGTTATTCTGTATGTTAGTAAATTGAACACCAATAAAAAAAAAAATAATAAAAAATAAAATAAAATAAAACAGAAACTAAAAAAAAAAAAATAAAAAAATAAAAAAAAAATAAATAAATATATTCTTCCATTCAGTAGGGTGCCTTTTTGTTTTTTTGATGGTTTCCTTTCCTGTGTAAAACATTTTTAATTTGGGTATAATCCCTATAGTTTAATTTTTTTCCTTTCTTTTTTTTTTTTGGCCTGATAATACATATCTAGAATAAATGTTGCTAAGATCAATTTCATAGAGATTACTGACTATGCTTTCTTCTAGAATTTTATGGTATAAGGTCTCACATTTAGGTATTTAATCCATTTTTAATGTATTTTTGTTTATGATATGAAAAAGTTGTCTAGCTCCATTGTTTTGCAGGTAGTTGTTCAGTTTTCCCAGCACTGTTACTGAATAGACTGTCTTTTCTCCATTGTAAACATTTGCTTCCTTTCTCATAAATTAAGTGAACATATAAGCATAGATTTGTTTCTGGGATGTTCTATTTTTGTTCTGTTGATCTATGTGTCTCTTTTTCTGCCAGTATCAAAATGTTTTGATTACTACAGCTTTATAGTATACCTTAAAATCTGGGATTGTGATACCTCCAGCTTTCTTTTTCTTTCAAGAATTCTTTAGCCATTTGTGATATTTTCTGATTCCATACACATTTTAGGATTTTTTTCTAGTTCTGTGAAAAAATGGTGTTAGTATTTTCATAGGAATTCCATTGAATTTGTAGATTGTTTTTGGTAGTATGCACATTCTAGCTATATTAATTCTTCCAATACATTAGCATGGTATACCTTTCTATTTGCCTCATCTACAATTTATTTCATCAGTGTTTTATTTTTTTCAGAGGAGAGGTCTTACATCTCTTGGTTAAGTTTATTCCTAGCCATTGTTTTGGGTGCAATATTAAATGGGATCATTTCCTTAATTTCTCTTTCTACTTCTTTGTTGTTAGTATATTGGAATGCAAAAGATTTCTCCATATTAATTTTACATCCTGCAATTTTACTGAATTTATCAGTTTTAATACATTTCTAGTGGAGTCTTTTAGGTTTTTTATGTATAATAGCATGTCATCTGTAAATAATGACAGGTTTATTTTTTCCTTACCAGTTTTGATGTGCCTTTTCTTTCCTTGTCTGATTGCTGCATCCAGGGCTTTAGTACCATGATGAAAAAAAGTGGTAAGAGGAGACACTTTGAATATGTTTCAAACATACCATGCCACTTCTTTCTGGCCTGTAGTTTCTGCTGAAAAATCAGCTGAGTTTATAGTTTTGGGGTTTTCTTTTTATGAATCTGTTTTCCTTTATCTTAATGCATTTAAAATTCCCTTTACCATTACTTTTTATTATTTTATTTATTTATTTATTTATTTATTTATTTATTTATTTATTTATTTTAATAATTTTTATTGGTGTTCAATTTACCAACATACAGAATAACACCCAGTGCTCATCCCGTCAAGGATCCGCCTCAGTGCCCGTCACCCACTCACCCCCACCCCCCACCTCCTCCCCTTCCACCACCCCCAGTTCCTTTCCCAGAGTTAGCAGTCTTTATGTTCTGTCGCCCTTTCTGATATTTCCCACACATTTCTTCTCCCTTCCCCTATATTCCCTTTCACTATTATTTATATTCCCCAAATGAATGAGAACATACACTGTCCTTCTCCAATTGACTTACTTCACTCAGCATAATACCATACAGTTCCATCCACTTTGAAGCAAATGGTGGTATTTGTCGTTTCTAATGGCTGAGTAATATTCCATTGTATACATAAACCACATCTTCTTTATCCATTCATCTTTCGATGGACACCGAGGCTCCTTCCACAGTTTGGCTATCGTGGACATTGCTGCTATAAACATCGGGGTGCAGGTGTCCCAGCGTTTCATTGCATCTGTATCTTTGGGGTAAATCCCCAACAGTGTAATTGCTGGGTCCTAGGGCAGGTCTATTTTTAACTTTTTGAGGAACCTCCACACAGTTTTCCAGAGTGGCTGCACCAGTTCACATTCCCACCAACAGTGTAAGAGGGTTCCCTTTTCTCCGCATCCTCTCCAACATTTGTGGTTTCCTGCCTTGTTCATTTTCCCCATTCTCACTTGTTTGAGGTGGTATCTCATTATGGTTTTGATTTGTATTTCCCTGATGTCAAGTGATGCAGAGCATTTTCTCATGTGCATGTTGGCCATGTCTATGTCTTCCTCTGTCAGATTTCTCTTCATGTCTTTTGCCCATTTCATGATTGGATTGTTTGTTTCTTTGGTGTTGAGTTTAAGAAGTTCTTTATAGATCTTGGAAACTAGTCCTCCTTTATCTGATACGTCATTTGCAAATATCTTCTCCCATTCTGCAGGTTGTCTTTTAGTTTCGTTGACTGTATCCTTTGCTGTGCAAAAGCTTCTTATCTTGATGAAGTCCCAATAGTTCATTTTTGCTTTTGTTGCTTTTGCCTTCGTGGATGTATCTTGCAAGTAGTTACTGTGGCCGAGCTCAAAAATGGTGTTGCCTGTGTTCTCCTCTAGGATTTTGATGGAATCTTGTCTCACATTTAGATATTTCATCCATTTTGAATTTATCTTTGTGTATGGTGAAAGAGAATGGTCTAATTTCATTCTTGTGCATGTGGATGTCCAATTTTCCCAGCACCATTTATTGAAGAGACTGTCTTTCTTCCAGTGGATAGTCTTTCCTCCTTTATCGAATATTAGTTGGCCATAAAGTTCAGGGTCCACTTCTGGGTTCTCTATTCTGTTCCATTGATCTATGTGTCTGTTTTTGTGCCAGTACCACACTGTCTTGATGACCACAGCTTTGTAGTACAACCTGAAATCTGGCATTGTGATGCCCCCAGATATGGTTTTCTTTTTTAAAATTCCCCTGGCTATTCGGGGTATTTTCTGATTCCACACAAATCTTAAAATAATTTGTTCTAGCTCTCTGAAGAAAGTCCATGGTATTTTGATAGGGATTGCATTAAACGTGTATATTGCCCTGGGTAACATTGACATTTTCACAATATTAATTCTGCCAATCCATGAGCATGGAATATTTTTCCATCTCTTTGTGTCTTCCTCAATTTCTTTCAGAAGTGTTCTATAGTTTTTAGCGTATAAATCCTTTACGTCTTTGGTGAGGTTTATTCCTAGGTATCTTATGCTTTTGAGTGCAATTGTAAATGGGATTAACTCCTTAATTTATCTTTCTTCAGTCTCATTGTTAGTGTATAGAAATGCCAATAATTTCTGGGCATTGATTTTGTATCCTGCCACACTACCAAATTGTTGTATGAGTTCTAGCAGTCTTGGGGTGGAGTCTTTTGGGTTTTCTATGTAGAGTATCATGTCATCGGCGAAGAGGGAGAGTTTGACTTCTTCTTTGCCAATTTGAATGCCTTTAATGTCTTTTTGTTGCCTGATTGCTGAGGCGAGGACTTCCAATACTATGTTGAATAGCAGTGGTGAGAGTGGACATCTCTGTCTTGTTCCTGATATTAGGGGAAAGGCTCCCAGTGCTTCCCCATTGAGAATGATACTTGCTGTGGGCTTTTCATAGATGGCTTTTAAGATGTCGTGGAAAGTTCCCTCTATCCCTACACTCTGAAGAGTTTTGATCAGGAATGGATGCTGTATTTTGTCAAATGCTTTCTCTGCATCTAATGAGAGGATCATATGGTTCTTGGTTTTTCTCTTGGTATGATGAATCACATTGATTGTTTTACGAGTATTGAACCAGCCTAATGTCCCGGGATAAATCCTACTTGGTCGTGGTGAATAATTTTCTTAATGTGCTGTTGGATCCTATTGGCTAGTATCTTGTTGAGAATTTTTGCATCCATGTTCATCAAGGATATTGGTCTGTAATTCTCCTTTTTGGTGGGGTCTTTGTCTGGTTTTGGATTTAAGGTAATGCTGGCCTCATAGAACGAATTTGGAAGTACTCCATCTCTTTCTATCTTTCCAAACAGCTTTAGTAGAATAGGTATGATTTCTTCTTTAAACGTTTGATAGAATTCCCCAGGGAAGCCATTTGGCCCTGCACTCTTGTGTCTTGGGAGGGTTTTGATGACTGCGTCATTTTCTTCCCCGGTTATTGGCCTGTTCAGGTTTTCTATTTCTTCCTGTTCCAGTTTTGGTAGTTTGTGGCTTTCGAGGAATGTGTCCATTTCTTCTAGATTGCCTAATTTATTGGCGTATAGCTGTTCATAATATGTTTTTAAAATCGTTTGTATTTCCTTGGTGTTGGTAATGATCTCTCCTTTCTCATTCATGATTTAATTAATTGATTTGCCTCTCTCTTCTTTTTAATAAGGTTGGCTACTCATTTATCTATCTTATTAATTCTTTCAAAGAACCAACTCCTGGTTCTGTTGATCTGTTCCACAGTTCTTCTGGTCTCGATTTCATTGCATTCTGCTCGAATTTTATTTTTTTTTCTGCTCAAATTTTAATTAATTCTTTTCTTCTGCTGGGCGTGGTATCCATCTGCTGTTTTTGCTCTAGCTCCTTCATGTGTAAGGTTAGCTTTTGTATTTGAGTTCTTTCCAGTTTTTGAATGGATGCTTGTATTGCAATGTATTTCCCCCTTAGGACTGCTTTTGCTGCATCCCAAAGATTTTGAACGGTTGTATCTTCATTCTCATTAGTTTCCATGAATCTTTTTAATTCTTCCTTAATTTCCTGATTGACCCTTTCATCTTTTAGCAAGATGTTCCTTAACCTACACGTGTTTGGGGTCCTTCGAATCTTCTTGTTGTGGTTTAGTTCTAATTTCAAGGCATTATGGTCTGAGAATATTCAGGGGATGATCCCAATCTTTTGGTATCGGTTCAGACCCGAATTGTGACCCAGTATGTGGTCTATTCTGGAGAAAGTTCCATGTGCACTTGAGAAGAATGTGTATTCAGTTGCGTTTGGATGTAAAGTTCTGTAGATATCTGTGAAATCCATCTGGTCCAGTGTATCATTCAAAGCTCTCGTTTCTTTGGAGATGTTGTGCTTAGAAGACCTATCCAGGGTAGAAAGAGCTAGATTGAAGTCACCAAGTATAACTGTATTATTATCTAAGTATTTCTTCACTTTGGTTATTAATTGGTTTAAATATTTGGCAGCTCCCACATTCGGGGCATATATATTGAGGATTGTTAAGTCCTCTTGTTGGATAGATCCTTTAAGTATGATATAGTGTCCCTCTTCGTCTCTCACTACAGTCTTCGGGGTAAATTTTAGTTTATCTGATATAAGGGTGGCTACCCCTGCTTTCTTTTGAGGACCATTTGAATGGTAAATTGTTCTCCAACCTTTTATTTTCAAGTTGTAGGTGTCCTTCTGTCTAAAATGAGTCTCTTGTAGACAGCAAATGGGTGGGTCCTGCTTTTTTATCCAGTCTGAAACCCTGCGCCTTTTGATGGGGTCATTAAGCCGTTCCCGTTCAGAGTTACTATTGACAGATATGAGTTTAGTGTCATCATGATATCTATTCAGTCCATTTTTGTGGATTGTTCCACTGAACTTCTTCTGAAAGGGGAATTTTAAGAGTCCCCCTTAACATTTCTTGCAGAGCTGGTTTGGAGGTCACATATTCTTTCAGTTCCTGCCTGTCTTGGAAGCTCTTTATCTCTCCTTCTCTATTGAATGAGAGCCTTGCTGGATAAAGTATTCTTGGTTGCATGTTCTTCTCATTTAAGACCCTGAATATATCCTGCCTGCCCTTTCTGGCCTGCCAGGTCTCTGTGGAGAGGTCTTCTGTTACCCTAATACTCCTCCCCATAAAAGTCAGGGATTTCTTGTCTCTTGTTGCTTTAAGAATCTTCTCTTTATCTTTGGAATTTGGAAGCTTAACTCTTAGATGTCGAGGTGTTGAACGGTTTTTATTGATTTTAGGGGGGGATCTCTCTATTTCCTGGATCTGAATGCCTGGTTCCCTTCCCAGATTAGGAAAGTTTTCAGCTAGGATTTGTTCAAATACATATTCTGGCCCTTTGTCCCTTTCGGCGCCCTCGGGAACCCCAATTAAACATAGGTTTTTCTTCCTCAGGCTGTTGTTTGTTTCCCTTAATCTGTCTTCATGGTCTTTTTATTGTCTGTCTCTTTTTTCCTCAGTTTCCCACTTTGCCATTCACTTGTCTTCTATGTCACTCACTCGTTCTTCCACCTCATTAACCCTCGTGTTTAGGACTTCTAGTTTGGATTGCATCTCATTCAATTGATTTTTTTTCTGCTTGATTGGATCTAAATTCTGCAGTCATGAAGTCTCTTGAGTCCTTTATGCTTTTTTTCTAGAGCCACCAGTAGCTGTATAATAGTGCTTCTGAATTGGCTTTCTGACATTGAATTGTAATCCAGATTTTGTAACTCTGTGGGAGAGAGGACTGTTTCTGATTCTTTCTTTTGAGGTGAGGTTTTCCTTCTAGTCATTTTGCTCAGTGCAGAGTGGCCAAAAACAAGTTGTATTGGGAAAAGGAGAAAAAGAGAGAGGGAGAAGGAAAGAAAAGAGAAAAAGAAAAAAGAAAAAAGGAAGAAAAAAAGGAAAAAAGAGAAGAAAAAGAGGAAGGAAAAGAAAGAAAGGTGAAAGAAAAGGGTGGGGGAAGCAATCAGAAATCAAAAAAAAAAAAAAAGGAAAAAAAAAACACAGGGGAGTATCTTCTGATTCTGTATACTTTAAGTCCCTTGACTTCCCCTGGAACTTGTCCGTCTAGCTGGTCTTCCGTCAGCCTGTTGTGCTGATTTTCAGGTGTGAGCACTTGGGGGAGCTGCTCTGCCCCCTGCCTGGTGCAGGGCTCAGCGGGGGTGTTTACCCCGTGAGGCCGTAGGAGGAACAACCCCAGTGGTTGCTGTAGCTCTGGAAACCTGGATTCAGCCCCCGCAGGAACTCCGGAGCTCTCCGTCTGCAGGGCCTGGAGGCTCCGGGGTCGGGCCGCTGATCTGCTCTGCTCGGGGCAGGAGCGTCCTTGCTGTCCTGGGCCCTCCCAGCCTTTGCCTGTCCCGGGGGTAGGCCGGATCCTGGGCTGTGTCCCGGCGCCCTGTGCTCCGGGTCTGCGCTGTTGGATTCGTGCTCTGGGACGCGCATCCGTCTCCGCCGGCCTCCGCTGGAGCCCCTCCGAGCTGCTCCTGGAGCCGCGCAGCCCCCTCTGAGCAGAGCTGCTGCCCGAGCACCTCCGAGCTGCTCTGGTTCCCGCGGTGCGCGCTGCATCCCTTAGGGAGCTTGGCGCACTCTCCTGCAGGGGCTGCAGGTGTCTGTTAGTGTCCCAGCGAGCCCGAGGGCATCCCCGCCCTCCTGGGGTCCTGCTCTAACTCCCTGCGGGCGCCTTTCCCCCCGGGAAGATTGGTGCAGCACCTGCTTCTCCGGGACAGGGCTCTCCTATCCTGGGGACACTCGCCCCGTCCTCAGCCCAGCTCCTCGCGGCCCCTCCCCCTTGGAGTCCTTTTGTTTCTTTATTTCTTTTTTCCCGTCTTCCTACCTTGATAGAAGTGCGAACTCTTCTCACTGTAGCATTCCAGCTGTTCTCTCTTTAAATCTCAGGCCGAATTCATAGATTTTCAGGATAATTTGAAGGTTATCTAGGCAATCTGGTGGGGACAGGTGATTTGGGGATGCTACTCTTCTGCCATCTTGCACCTCCTCTGTCACTTTTTGTTATTTTAATTGTTTTGTGCCTTGTTGTGGACCTCATTGTGTTCACCTTGTTAGATCTGGTTGTCTGTTTCCTTCTCCACATTAGGGAAGTTTTTGGCAGCTATTATTTCTTTAAGTTTCCTGCAACCCCCGAACTCACTTCTTCTGGCATTCCTATAATATAAATATTATTATGCTTGATTATGTTATTGAGTTACTTTTATTCTCATTTTTGAAAATTATTATTTTAAAAGATTTGCTCAATTTGCTTGATTTTTATTACCCTGTTTCTCAGATTGCACATTTGTTCTTCTGCATCCTATAATCTGCTACTGATTTACTCTAGTGCATTTTAAAAAAATTATTTACTGGATTTATCTTAATCTCTGACTGGCTAATTTTTGTAGTTTCTATCTCCTTGTTCAAGTTTTTTACCTAGTTCATCCACTTTTTTCAGATTCATTGAGTATCTTTATGATCATTATTATCAATTACTTATAAGGCGTACTGCTTATCTCAGTTTCATTTAGCTTTCCTGCTATCATTTTGACTTATTCTTTCAGTTGAGATGTATTCCTCTATCTGCTCTTTTTGTCTAACTCTCTGTGGTTTTTTTCTATGTGATAGGGAGTTCATCTATGTATCCTTATCTTGAAAGTAGTGTCCTTATATAGAAGGAGTGCCCTGGGGTGCCCTGCAGTGCTACCCCACTTGGTCCACGAGAATTAGAGGCTCTCAGGGTGTCACCCATGTGGATAGTGTATATCTTATCCTTGAGACTGAGCTGTGGTTGACTTCAGCACAGCCACTTACAATAAATCATTTTACTATTTTGCTATGGGCACACTGGGCAGGGTTGGGTCCCTGTATTGTTGAGAGGCCTCTCTGAGGCTGCCATAGGTTTGTAGGTTGGTGAGGTTGGCACTTAGTCTAATTGTCTGCAATTAGCCTCTCTGATACAGTTGTGAATACACTGAAAATCAGGGCTTACTCTCTGCACAACCAACTGAGAAGCTTTAATTTGTGGGTGAGTGAGGCTGGAAGTCAGTCTATATGTCTACAATTAGGCTTTCTACCATAGCTATGAAGACACCAAATGGCAAAGCTTACTCTCCCAGTGGCCAACAGAAGCTTTTGTTGGTTGGCAGGGCTGGCAGTCAGACTAGCCATCTGCCATAGCCTCTCTGCCACAGTCGTGCACACACCAAACAACAGGGCTTACTCCCTGAACAGCCAGATAAGAGGCTTAGCTTCTGTAGGTGTGCTGGTGTGTGGAGTTTTCTACCTCTCTTTCTAGGATAGGAGTCACTTTGAATTGGTGCTGGTCACTGCAGGGGCTGATTTTAGGGGGTGGCAAGGCAAGAGACACATTGGAGGGATGTCTGCCAAGGAGGGTGGTTGGATGGGGAGGGTCTGCTGGGAAGTGTGGGGGAGCGGCACCCAGTGCTAGCAGGATAGGTAGGATGTGTTAGCACTGGATATTGCAAATGTTTGACTATATAGGCTTGGGGAGAAGGAAATGGCACTAACCAGCACTTTTGTTCCTAGAGAAATCTTCTGAAGATCTCTACCCTTCCAATGCATTTTGAGTTTAGTAAATAAATCTTCACGTATACTCAAGGCACTTTTCAAAGTGCTGCTTCTGTGCTGTGCCTCAGGCTGAATTATTTATTATACTGTCTCCTTATGAGCAGGGACTTGGTTTCCTATCACTTGCTGGCTCTCCTAAAGTTAAGATGACTGATTTTTAAAGTACTCAGAGTTGGGTCCCACTGATTTTAACAGCTCCCAAAGTTAAGCCCCTTTAGTTTCAAAGCCAGATGTTATAGGGACTCATCTTCTCAGTGCAGGTTCCCCATACCTGGGATCCCTGGTGTGGGGTCTGAACCTCTTGCTTCTCTGTGGTTGTCGTGTTCCTCCCATTTGTGATTAGTCTCACCAGGAGTTTGGTTCCCAATCATGTCTTCACATCTCCTACCTTTTTCAATGTAACCTCCTCTCTATTACTAACTGTGGAAGGACTGTTCTATCAATTTTCAGGTCATTTTCAGTGTTAGTTGCATATATATAGCTGTTATCTCAGTGTATCTGTGAAATGTACTGAGGTCAGGATTCTCTTAGTCTGCCATCTTCCCTGAACCTCTTGGTGTTATTATCAATTCTATTAAGTCTATGTATGTTAAAAATCCAACACTATGTTTTTAATATTATTATTTTGTATATTTTGTCTTTTAAATGAGCTTTATTTTGTCTTTTAAAGGAGCTTTATTTTGTATATTTTGTCTTTTAAAAGAGCTGGGAGAGGAGAGTAATGTATATCTATATAATTTTATATATTGGCCTTCTTATTTGCCATTTTTTGGTTTCTTCTTGTAGATTAGAGTAACAATTTGATGTTATTTGCTCACTCTATTATATTTTAGTTCTCCTCCACCTCTTTTTTTTTTGGTATTATTGTGAAATATATATTTTCTATATATTACAGCTCAATCATATAATTATTTTAATATTGTTTAAAAGAAAGGAGAAGAAATATGAAATTATGTTATATCTTTTATGTGTACCCATATTTACTGGTACTTTTAAAAATATATATTTGAATAATTGTCTAGTATCACTTGTTTTCAGCCTGAATAACTTGCTTTAGCATTTTTTACATGGTGGGTCACTAGCAACACATTCTTTCAGCTTCTGTTTATTCAAGAGTCTTATTTTTAGTTTCATTTCTGAAAAATAGCTTTACTTCATGTAGAATTTTTGGCTGACAGTTTTTTTCTTAATCAGCTTCAATATCTCACTTGACTGACTTATAGTCTCCAAGGTTTCTGATGAAATATCAATTTTATTCTTATTAAAGGTGCTTTATACATAAAGAAATACCTCTCTCATGCTGGTTTCAATATTCTAATTGTTTTTGGCTTTGGATAGTTTAATTATGCTGTGTCTAGGTATGAGTCTCTTTGAATTTATTATATTTGGAGCCTCTTGGAGGTATGGATTAATGATTTTCACTATTTTAATATTTTCAGCAATTATTTCTTTGAATATTTTGCTGCCTTTTTCTCTCCTTCCCTTATGGAACTTCCATTATGTGTTTATTTGTATTTTTCATTGTGTCCCACAAACCTTAAAATTTTGTTTACTTTTCTTCATTCTTTTCTGTCTGTTTCTCAGAATGGAAAAATCTTAATTGTTCAATCTTCAAGTTTACTGATTTATTTCTTCTGCCTGCACTATTTTGCTCTTTTGCATTTCTACTGAATTTAATTTCTGTGTTGTACTTTCAACTTCAGAATTTCTATGTGGTCTCTTACAAAAATTTGTACTTATTGATATTTTATCTTTGGTGAGAAAATTTTCACACAATTCTTTAGTTCGTTAGAAATAGTTTCTTCTAGATCTTTTTGTAAGATTTTATTTATTTATTAATGAGAGACAGACACACAGAGAGAGACAGAGAGGGAGACAGAGATAGAAACATAAACATAAGCAGAGGGAGAAGCAAGCTCCGTGCAGGAAGCCTGATGCGGGACTTGATCCCAGGACCTCAAGATCACAACCTAAGCCAAAGACAAGAGCTCAATCACTTAGCCACCCAGTTATCCTCTTCCAAGTCTTTGAGCATATTTATAATAGGTTATTTAAGCTTTTATTTTAGTATGCCTACTCTCTGGGATTCCTCAGACACAGTTTATTTGATTGCGTTGGCTTTTTTTCTGTACATGTACCATATTTTTTATTATTTATTCTTCTAATATTTTGTGTTGGAAACTGGATATTTACAATAATACTTTGTGGCCATTATAGAAGTTACATTATTCCCTTCCCTTGAGTTAGTTGTCATTGCTATATATTGATTTTCTTTTAGATGTTTTTCTAAACTAATTCTGTACGTTTTAATGTGAATTCTGTAAATTATATATTGTGTGTGGTCATTGAGGTCTCTGTTGTTATCCTAGTGATCCTGTGATGATTGAAAAGAAACTGCCTGGAACCAATAGGCCTCAGCATTTGTTGAAGGCATTTGTGTACATGTTGTAGCAACACTCATCCAGACAGTTTCAAATTTGCTTCTAGTCTTCTTTCCTTTCTTCCTTGTTCAGCATCTTATGTTTGGCCATAGGTGAGGGTTTATGGTCTTTTCCATTCATTCTTGAACCTGTGCACAGCTCTGGGCACGTATATAGCCCTATATATGTATGTGACCTTCTAGATGTCTAGGAATATAATAACGTTTTTCAAAACCTCTTTTGAACTTTTTATTCCACAGTTTATCCTTCTAAACATTTTTATTTGGCTATTGTCTGTCCTAATTATTATTTACCACTGAAGGACCCTGCAATCTTATAAATTAATGCCAATTCTTCTGGGGGAAAAATTGTCCACGGTAAAACTCTATTTGCATTGGGAGATATGAGTCAGATCAAATAAGCCCTGTTAGGGAATCCAGATAATTCCAATAATGATAATTAATCTGGAAATAGGTTTTGGAAGGCTTGAACCTAATTCAAACCTCTTCAGTGGCTGTCATGGTGCTGGTTTTCAACTTTGGTTCCAAGCTATTGGCTTTCAAGTTTACTGCAGATCTTGGGAGAGGGTTATGGGAATAGAGCAGGTCATTATTCTTTCCAAGATTCAACCATTTTTCTCAAATAAACATTCCTTGGATTGTTGCAAGCCATTAGTCGATTTCAATAGTACTGAAAAAGTTGATTTTGATCTGTTTTTTTCCCCTCAGTGCTCTTGTTGCTTTTATCAAGAAGAACACTTTCAGGAGTCTTTATTCCACCGTTTTATGTTCCAGTTAGAGTTCATTGAACTTCTTAAGTATGTAGATTAATGTTATTTATCAAGTTTAGGACACTTTCAGCCATTATTTATTTAAATATCCTTGGGGGGGGGGCAGGGCAAGATGCCAGAGGAGTAGGGTCCCCAAGTCACCTGTCCCCACCAACTTATGTAGATAACTTTCAAATCATACTGAAAACCCACGAATACGACCTGAGATTTAAAGAAAGATCCTAGAGGAGAACACAGGCAACACCCTTTTTGAACTCGGCCACAGTAACTTCTTGCAAGATACATCCACGAAGGCAAAAGAAACAAAAGCAAAAATGAACTATTGGGACTTCATCAAGATAAGAAGCTTTTGCACAGCAAAGGATACAGTCAACAAAACTAAAAGAAACCTACAGAATGGGAGAAGATATTTGCAAATGACCTATCAGATAAAGGGCTAGTTTCCAAGATCTATAAAGAGCTTATTCAAGTAAACACCAAAGAAACAAACAATCCAATCATGAAATGGGCAAAAGACATGAACAGAAATCTCACAGAGGAAGACATAGACATGGCCAACATGCACATGAGAAAATGCTCTGCATCACTTGCCATCAGGGAAATACAAATCAAAACCACAATGAGATACCACCTCACACCAGCGAGAATGGGGAACATTAACAAGGCAGGAAACCACAAATGTTGGAGAGGATGCAGAGAAAAGGGAACCCTCTTACACTGTTGGTGGGAATGTGAACTGGTGCAGCCACTCTGGAAAACTGTGTGGAGGTTCCTCAAAGAGTTAAAAATAAACCTGCCCTACGACCCAGCAATTGCACTGTTGGGGATTTACCCCAAAGATTCAGATGCAATGAAACGCCGGGACACCTGCACCCCGATGTTTATAGCAGCAATGTCCACAATAGCCAAACTGTGGAAGGAGCCTCGGTGTCCATCGAAAGATGAATGTATAAAGAAGATGTGGTTTATGTATACAATGGAATATTACTCAGCAATTAGAAATGACAAATACCCACCATTTGCTTCAACGTGGATGGAACTGGAGGGTATTATGCTGAGTGAAGTAAGTCAATCGGAGAGGGACAAATAGT
The DNA here is from genome assembly GCF_053574225.1 of Canis aureus. Classification (NCBI taxonomy): domain Eukaryota; kingdom Metazoa; phylum Chordata; class Mammalia; order Carnivora; family Canidae; genus Canis; species Canis aureus. The sequence goes on along the minus strand of NC_135649.1, from coordinate 63,097,435 downwards.
GTATGTTCTCATTCATTTGGGGAATATAAATAATAGTGAAAGGGAATATAAGGGAAGGGAGAAGAAATGTGTGGGAAATATCAGAGAGGGAGACAGAACATAAAGACTCCTAACTCTGGGAAACGAACTAAGGGTGATGGAAAGGGAGGAGGGCGGGGGGTGGGGGTGAGTGGGTGATGGACACTGAGGGGGGCACTTGACAGGATGAGCACTGGGTGTTATTCTGTATGTTGGTAAATTGAACACCAATTAAAAAATAAATTTATTATTAAAAAAAATAAAATAAAAGAGAAAAAAAATGAAGAGAGAACAGCCCCCCCCCAAAAAAAAGAAGAGAGAGGGAGAACAGCTGGAACGCTACAGAAAGAAGGATTTTTGCTTCTAACAAGGTATGAAGATGGAAAAAAAAATAAAAAGAATCAATTTGGGTAGGGGCCCCCATGTAGAGCCAAGCTAAGGCAGGCATCGAAATCCTCCTAGGACAGGAAAGCCCAGTCCCAGAGAAGCAGGAACTTTATTTTTTTTTTTTTTTATTTTTTTTTGAGAAGCAGGAACTTTAAAAATCCGCACCGGATTCTTCCAGGAAGGAAAGGCACATAGCAGGGAAATTGGTGGGGACCGCAGGAGGGGAGCTGGAGCCTCCAGGTTCCTGGGGTCACTAACAGAGGAAGTGTGCCCCCGGGGAGAGCACAACACAGACCCCGGGCCAAGCTCCGTAAAGGGCTTGAGCGCATGCCCGGTGGGGCCTCGGAGAGAAGCTCAGGTGGCGGCTTCAGATGGAGGGGCCTGCGCCCTGCTGCCTTTGAGAGTACCGCTCCCTGGTAGCGTGATTCCAGCAGCACCGGCCTGTATCCCAGGGCACTGGGGGACACAGCCCAGGATCCTGCATCCCGCGCCCCCCGCCCGGGACCAACAGAGGCCGAGAAGGGCAGAAGAGAGCGAGGACGCTCCTGCCACCAGGTGCCCCAAGGTGTGCAGATAAGCACCTACTGCCCCCAGTAGCATCCAGGCCAGTGCGGAGTGGTAGACTGCGGTAGTTACTGTGGGAGCTGACTATAGAGCTGGGGAGTTGGCTGTCACCAGTGTGGTTGTCCCTCCTGATGTCACCCTGTGCCTGGGATGGAGCGGGGCCTCCAGGAAGCAGGGGCCTCACAGGATAGATAGCTCCTACTGAGCCGTGCACCTGGCAGGAGGTGGAGCAGCGCCCAGATGCACACACCTGAGAATCAACACAGCAGGCCCCTCCTCCAGAAGACCACCTTAGGACAAAGAAAAGTTCTTGACTGAGCAGCACTGGAAAGCTCCAGGGGAAGTCGAGGGATTTACAGTGTATGGAACCAGAGGATACCCCTCCTTGTTTTTTTGTTTTGTTTTGTTTTTTCTTTTTTTTCTTCCTTTTTCCAGTACAACTTGTTTTTAGCCACCCTGCACTGAGGAAAATGACGAGAAAGAACTCACCACAAAAGAGAAACAGAACTCAGAACATCAGAAACAGTACTCTCTCCCACAGAGTTACACAATTTGGATTACAATTCCACGTCAGAAATATAGAGGCCTGTTTATGCCTCTTCAGATTCCCACAACTTGTGAACAAAGGAATGTATGTGTATGTATATACCATAGAGTGGAACTTTCTAGCAAGTCTCTTGTTTCCTTGACATCCCAATATTGCATTGAAAGGTAATTTATTAAATTTTCTTCCCCATCCTATTCTTGAGCACTTCCCATATGATAAAAACTCAGCACTCTACCAAACTGGCTTTTCTTCTCAAACCAGAGGCTTTCCATTCTGCAAAAGAATATTGTGTCTCATGGGACGCCTGGGTGGCTTAGCGGTTGAGCCCTCCCTTTGGTCCAAGGTGTGAACCTGGAGTTCCGGGATCCAGTCCCACATTAGGCTCCCTGCATGGAGCCTGCTTCTCTTCCTGCCTATGTCTCTGCCTCTCTCTCTCTCTCTCATAAATAAATAAAATCTAAAAAAAAGAATATTGTGTCTCAGAGACACTGCTTTAAAATAAGTTGCTTACTAAACTCAACAGCAAAGAAACAAACAATCCAATCATGAAATGGGCAGAAGACATGGACAGAAATTTCACCAAAGAAGACATAGACATGGCCAACAGGCACATGAGAAAATGCTCTGTATCACTTGCCATCAGGGAAATACAAATCAAAACCACAAGGAGATACCACCTCACACCAGTGAGAATGGTGCAAATTAGCAAGACAGGAAACAAACAACAAATGTTAGAGAAGATATGGAGAAAGGGGAACCCTCTTGCACTGTTGGTGGGAATGCAAACTGGTATAGCCCCTCTGGAAAACTGTGTGGGAGGGATCCCTGGATGGCGCAGTGGTTTAGCGCCTGCCTTTGGCCCAGGGCACGATCCTGGAGACCCGGGATTGAGTCCCACGTCGGGCTCCTGATGCATGGAGCCTGCTTCTCCCTCTGCCTATGTCTCTGCCTCTCTCTCTTTCTCTCTCTGTGACTATCATAAATAAATAAAGATTAAAAAAAAAAAAGAAAACTGTGTGGGGGTTCCTCAAAGAGTTAAAGATAGAGCTACCCTATGACCCAGCAATTGCACTGCTGGGGATTTACCCCAAAGATACAGATGCAGTGTAATGAGTGTAATGGCAGGACACCAGGACACCTGCACCCCAATGTTTATAGCAGCAATGTCCTATACACACACACACACACACACACACACAATGGAATATTACTCAGCCATTAGAAACCACAAATACCCTCCATTTGCTTCAACGTGGATGAAACTGGAGGGTATTATGCTGAGTGAAGTAAGTCAATCAGAGAAGGGCAAACATTATAAAGTTTCATTCATTTGTGAACATAAAAAATAGTGAAAGGGAATAAAAGGGAAAGGAGAGAAATTGAGTGGGAAATACCAGTGAGTGTGACAGAATATGAAAGACACCTAACTCTGGGAAACGAACAAAGGGTGGTGGAAAGGGAGATAGGCGGGGGGTTGGGGTGACTCTGTGGTGGGCACTTGCCAGGATGAGCCCTGGGTGTTATATGTTGGCAAATTGAACTCCAATAAAAAAATACAAAAAAATAAAAATAAAAAAATAAATGGTTAAATAAATAAATAAATAAATATTAAAAAATTCATTTCTCTTTCTTTGTTTCTGGTACTCTTATTATGAGTTATGCACTTAATAATATCCCATATTTCTCTGAAGCTCATTCCTTTATCATCTTATTTCTCTTCATTGTTCAAATTGTGTAAATGCTCTCAGTATAGCTTTAGTTTTACTTTTCATTTTCTTTCTGCCAGTTTAGACCTACGTTTGGGTCCCCCTAGTGATTTTTCTTTTTGTTTATTGAACTTTTAATCTCCAGAATTTCCATTTTTATATATAATGTCAATAGTTTATTGATATTCTTTCTTATAAGTCATTGTCATCATCCTTTCCTTTAATTATCTCAACATGTTTTCTTTTAGTTGTTTGAATATATATATATATAATAGCTGTTTTGAAGCCTTTATCTGAGAAGTCCAATATCTTTACTCTTTCAAAGGAAATTTCTATATTGCTTCCTCTTTTTCCTATTTATGGGACACATGGTTCTGTTTCTTTGTATGTATCATATTCTTTCATATTCTTTCATTTGTTTTAACTGAACAATTTAGATAGTATGTTGCAGCAACTATGGATGCTGAAACCTTTCCCTTAGGTCTTATTGTCTGTTTGCTCATTTTTCAATGAGCTGATTAAGTTAGTTCAGTGAATTCTATTTCTATTACAATGTGAAATAGAATGTTCTCCTCAGAGGATACAGTCTTAGGCATACATATAGTGTTTTTTTACCACAAGGGTTCCTAAGATTTTTGCCCTAGAAAATTTGGAGGATATCACATCAATGAAAGAGTAGACTGGTTGAGAGTAGCATATTCACTAGATTTGGGATGTATTGAATCTATGACGGAAATATATTGTAGATAATTGGCAAATTTATTCTGGGACTTTATTTTTATTATAAGGGTATGGATTTTAATTTTTGGTGATATTACCAAGGAGGAGTAAAGAGAAGAAAGAGGCCTACAGAATGTATATTTGGAACACTGAGACTTAAGGAAGAGAAGCCAGCAATAATTATAATAATTTAAAAGAGCAACTAGAGAGGTAGGGCAGCCAGGATACAGCAATGTTAACAAACCAAAGACGGTATTCCATGGAATGAGGGGAAAGACAACTAACATTCATTGTAAGGTTATTGTGCTAAAACTTCAAACGAGCAAGGACCTCAAGTTCTCAGAATCAGCCTAAGATGTAACTAAACTATGTCCATTTTTTAGATGAAATCACTGAAGCTTGGATAAATAATGTAACTAATTTAAAATAAACTGACTAATAAGTAGCAGAACATAGATTTGAACCAAAGTCTATCTAAAACTAAATCTAGTTTCTTGCATATGGTTTCTTTTTTTTAAATTTTTATTTATTTATGATAGTCACACAGAGAGAGAGAGAGAGAGAGGCAGAGACACAGGCAGAGGGAGAAGCAGGCTCCATGCACCGGGAGCCCAACGTGGGATTCGATCCCGGGTCTCCAGGATCGCGCCCTGGGCCAAAGGCAGGCGCCAAACCACTGCGCCACCCAGGGATCCCCATATGGTTTCTTTATACTGGTAGATTTTAAATATCAGAGTCCAAGAAAAATAAATATTAAAGAAAAAGCTATCAGAATTGGTGATATGATGCAAATAGTAACTTTTCACAGACCAACTTTAGTAAAGGAGAAGTAGAAATCAGATTTTAAGTATTTGATTTGGGAAATGAGCATATAAAAGGGTATTGTCATGGGAAAAATAAGATTATTCAAGTTAGGAAGAAAAAGGGTAAGCAGTAAATAATTAAGAGAACTTTGGAGCCAAACTACACTAAGTACAAATACTGGTTTTATCAATCATTTAACCTAGGGCTTATTAACTGAATTCTTTGTCAGATTCCTCTTGAGTAAAATGGAAATTTCTATTTTGCAGGAATGTTATTAGGATTACATACAATGGATGTAAACACTATATATGATACTAGAAGTGAAAAGAAGAATGGTTGTATGTGAACAGTTGTAAGTGAATAGATTGTATACCCTGTGATCACATGGCTGACTGCAAAATGCAGCCCACTGCTGCTGCCCAGGATTATGAGAGTAACAAACCATATATTGGTAGTCCAAGAAAAGATCAAAATTCAAAATACAATTTCTACTAAATGCATATCATTTTTGCACCACCATAAAGTAAAAAAATTGTTGAACCATTGCAAGTTGGATACTGTCTGGATTTTCGTTACTTTCCAGATTAGATTTTAAGTTTCTCAAGAGTGAGGACATATTTATTACCTACCCTACCACAGGGTCTTGCAGTTGGTAAGTGCTCAATTGATTTTATCTAATTTTGAATTAATCTGAATTGAAATAAATAATGGGAAAATAATGACAGAGGGTAAGGTAAGAGAATACCACAACTGTTTGAAAACATCCCAAATTGGTTCTACAGTAAGCACGTCACTTTCAAGTTAATGTTAGAATAATATGACATAGTATAACTTGATTCTCAGCATGAAATGTTATGTAACTGTGTCTGTAGGTACTTGAGGAACATTTTTTATTGAATTTTTAAACAATCTCTTATGAAACATAGTTTGACAAAAGGGGTATCAATCTGTGGTCTGCAGACCCCTTGGGGGGTGCTGAGACACTTTTAGTAGGCCCTGAAGATTAAAACTACTCAAAAATCATATTAAGGTATTATTTACCTTTTCTACTGTATTTATATTTGCATTGATGGTACAAAAACTATGGATGGTAAAACCCCTGGTGCCTTAATACAAATTGAGACAACTGTATCAATCAAAGTAGATGGCATGAAATGATAAAATGCTTACATGATAAGATGAAGTGAGGTAAATGACCCAGGCATTGTGATATAGCTTTCGGCTATTGACCTTTTCACAGTCCGAAAGAGAGTCTCTTGCTTTCAGGCCACAGTTAACAGCAGGTATCTGGAACCATGGGAAACAAAACAACAGATAAGAGGGACCAACTGTAGTAAAAAAATAATAATTTTATTTAATAATTTTCTTAAATATTAACATTTGAGTGCACATATTTTAATGTTTTGTGTGAAAAAAATGGGAAGTATATATAAAGTACTTCTGCTGCACACTGAAGCATAATTGTTGCCTCACAGAAAAAGACTTGTAAATCTATTTAAGCTCTATGTTGAACTAGACACTTTTTTTTCATGGAACACCATTTTTACTTGGAAGAATGACTGAAAGAAAATTATAGCTATTCAATTTTGGGTATTTGTTAGACATTTCTTGGGAATTATCAAAATGAACCTATCACTTTCAAGGAAAATAACTGACAAGTATTTTTTGCCACTGTTAAAATTTGAGTTTGAAAGTAAAAATTAGGACTTTGGACAACATGCACCCATCACCATGTGCTTGAAAGCTTCCTATTACTTAAAGATTTTCTGATGAAACCAATGATGATAATAACAAATGTGATGAATCTTTTATTCTGCATATAAACATATTGACTATTGTATAATTCAGTGAACCAATATTTTCCAAAATGCCAATGCTTATTGTTACAAACACTGTATGGCTAAAAGGTCCATTCTAAGTACATGATAGGTCACTGAGTTTCAGTGAAATGGACTACGAATGGTTCCCTGATATGCTTTCAGAATCCAAATTGCAATCATTCTGCAGAAAGCTTCTACTGGTCTAATTTTAGTGTTGTGTCAATGAAAAATGTGTACACTAATGTGAAAATGTTATTAAAATGTTCTTCTCTTTTCATCTATATGTCCTTATGAGGTCAAATTTCCCCCCATATTGCAATTAAAATAGTATGTCACAACAGATTGAATAATAAAAACAGATGTGAGAATCCTGCTGTATTCTATTAAACCAGATATTAAAAAGGTTTGAAAAAATTTAAATCAATGTTGCTTTTTTCACTGTTTTTTGATAAATTATTTATGTCTCATAAGTATATGCTATTATATTAACACATAATGAATTTATTATTTATAAATGTATTAATAAATGGATATTTTTAAGACCTCAGTTTTTAGTATCTAATATGGTGAATTTTGAAATATACATTCCCTATAAATAAAAGGCTTTTGGAATCCTAAATGCTTTTTAAGAGTTAGAGGTATCTGAGACCAAAAAGATTGAGAATTACTGATAGTAAGGATTTACCACTCAGGTCACGTTCCTTTTTGACAACAGGAACCCGGGAGGTCTGGAAAAGCACCATATCTTTGGGAAGAAAGCTGAACAAAAAGGTCAGCAAAGGAAAATGGGGCACAAATACAGTCTTTACCTATCCAACTATTTGTCCAATTATCATTCCTAATGACAGAAAGTAAGTCTCAAAGTAAGGAGGCAGAAATAAGAAACTGATTCAAGATATACCTTTGCTTCATGCTAATTGTTCATGGCTTTGACTATATAGAAACCAAACAAACTACCATCCATTTGGAGAAACCTCATAATTCATGCAAATTCACAACATGTATACATTACTAATCAGTTATTTAGTTGAAAGAAATATATTCTTATGGAAATTCTCTGAAGTACATTTCTTGAAATTCACATTTTGTGCAGCTAACCATTTTCATTTTCAATACTACAGGTTCCTCACAGGGAATCTCAAGAATTTGTCCTGTGTTAATATCTATCCCCAAAACAAGCCTCTGGGGCTGAAGAAAATGAACCCCTCTTCCAGTTACAAGGTATTTTTCTTTCTTTTTTTTATTTAACTTTTTCTCTGTTAACATACATTGCAATATTGGCTTCTGGAGTAGAATTCAGTAATTCATCACTTACATAAAACATCTAGTGCTCATCAAAATATGTGCCCCTTTAATACCCATTACCCATCTGCCCATGCCCCATCCACGTCCCTCCATCAATCTTCAGTTTGTTCTCTATCATTAAGAATCTCTTATCACTTGTTTCCCACTCTCCTTTTTTTCTATTCCCCATTTCTTTATGTTCACCTGTTTGCTGCTTTAAAACCCACATATGAATGAGATCATATAATATTTGTCTTTCTCTGACTGATTTATTTCACTTAGTATAATACACTCTAGCTCCATTCACATCATTGCAAATAAGAATATTTCGATTTTTTGATGGTAGAGTAATATATGTATATGTATGTATATATGTATATGTATAGATATATATACACATACACAGATACATATACATATACATATACATATACATATACATATACATATACATATACACACCTTGGGGCACTTGGGTGGCTCAGTCCATCAAGCCTTCAGCTTGGGTCATGATTTCAGGGTCCTGGGATCGAGCCCACCATCTGACTCCCTGCTCAGCAGAGAGTCTGCTTCTCCCTCTGCCCCTCCCCCTACTTGTGCACTCTCTCTATCTCTGAAATAAATAAAATCTTTAAATATATACTTATATATATATAATTAAATATATATGAATGTATATGTATCATCTCTTCTTTGTGCACTCATCAGTCAGTGGATATTTGGGCTCTCTCTCCAAAGTTTGGCTATTGTTGATAATGTTGCTATAAATATTGGAGTGCATATACCCCTTCAAATCTGTATTTTTGTATCTTTGGGTAAATACTTAGCGGTGCAATTGTTGGATCATAGAGTACTAGTTCTATTTTTAACATTTGAGGAACATCAAAACTATTCTCCAGGGCTGCTGAAGCAGTTTGCATTCCCACCAACAATGCAAGGGGGTTTCCCTTTCTCCACATCCTTGCAAACATCTGTTGTTTCTTGTTTTGTTAATTTTAGCCATTCTGAGAGTTGTGAGGTGGTATCGCATCATGGTTTTGATTTGCAATTCAAATGGTGAGTGATATTGGGCATTTTCTCATGTATCTCATGTAAGCCATCTGGATGTCTTCTTTGGAAAAGTGTTTATTCATGTCCTCTGCCCATTTCTTAACTGGACTATTTGTTTTTGGGGTATTGAGTTTGATAAGTTCTTTATAGATTTTGGTTACTAATCCCTTATCAGGCATGTAATCTGTAAATATCTTTTCCCATTCCATAGGATGCCTTGAGTTTTGTTGATTGTTTCCTTCACTGTGCAGAAGCTTTGCATCTTGAAGAAGTCTCAATCTTTTATTTTTGGCTTTGTTTCCCTAGCCTCCAGTGACATGTCAAATGAGAAATTGCTATGGCTGAGGTCAAAGAGGCCTGTCTTCTCCTCCAGAATTATGATGGTTTCATGTCTCACATTTAGGTATTTCATCCATTTTGAATTTGTTTTTGTGGATGGTGTAAGAAAGTAATCCAGTTTCATTCCTCTGCATGTGGCTATCAAGTTTTACTAATACCATTTTTTTGAGATTCTGTTTTTCCCATTGGATATTCTTTCCCACTTTGTTGAAGATTAACCACCCATATATGTGTGGGTGTATGGCCTGTATCATGTTGAATTATGTTCCCTCTATCCCTACTTTGTTTAAGGGTTTTTATCAAGGATCGATGCTGTATTTTGTCAAATGCTTTTTTTTTTGACCTATTAACAGGATCATATAGTTCATATTTTTTCTCTTATTAGTGTGGTATATCACATTGAGTGATTTGCAGATATTGAACCATCCCAGAAGCCCAGGATTCAATTTATTAGTATATTGTTAAGAACTTTTGCATCCATGTTCCTGAGGGATATTAACCTGTAATTATCCTTTTGAGTGGGATCTTTGTCTGGTTTTGGAATAAGGTCATGGTGACTTTATAGAAGCAGTTTGGACATTTTCCTTCCATTTCTACTTCTTGGAACAGTTTGAGGAGAATAGGTATTAACTCTTATTAAATGCTGGTGGAATTTCTCTGGGAATCTATCTGGCCTTGGACTTTTGTTGGTTGGGTGATTTTTTGTTGCTGATTCAATTTCTTTGCTGGTTATTGGACTGTTGAAATTTTCCATTTCTTCCTGTTTCAGTTTTGGTAGTTTGTAGGTTTCTAGGAATTTTTCCATATATTTCAGAGTGCCCAATTCATTGGCATATAATTTTTCATGGTGTTCTCTTAAAACTGTTTGTATTTCTGTGGTGTTGGCTGTGATCTCTCCTCTTTCATTCATGGTTTTATATATTTGGGTCCTTTCTGTTCTTTTTAGTAATTCTGACTAGGGGTTCATCAATTTTATTAATTCTTTCAAAGATTCAACTCTTAGGCTCATTCATCTTTTTTACTGTTTGCTCATTTCTATATCATTTATTCCTACTCTAATCTTCATTATTTGTCTTCTGCTGCTGGCTTTAGGCTTCATTTCCTGTTCCTCTACTAGCTCCTTTAGGCCTAAGGTTAGGTTATATATATGAGACTCTTCTTGCTTCTTGAGGTAGGCCTATTGCAATATACTTCCCTCTTAGGACTGCCTTTGCTCCATCGCAAAGGTTTTGGACTGTCCTATTTTTATTTTCATTTGCTTCCATGTATTTTTTTTAATTTCGTATTTAATTTACTGGTTAAGCCAGTCATTATGTAGTAGGACATTCTTTAACCTCCATGTATTTGTGGTCTTTCCCATTTTTTTCTTGTGGTTGACTTCTAGTTTCCTAATGTTGTGGTCTGAAAATATGCTTGGTATGATCTGAAATTTTTGTACTTGTTGAGGGCTGATTTGTGACCCAGTATGTGATCTAATCAGGAGAATGTTCCACGTGCACTCAAGAAGAATATGTATTTTGCTATTTTAAGATGAAATGCCCTGAATATATCTGTTAAGTCCTTCTGGTCCAGTGTGTAATTCAAAGCCATTGTGACCTGATTGATTTCCTCCTTAGATGATATGTCCATTGCTGTCAGTGGGGTGTTAAGGTCACTTACTATTATTGTATTACTATCAATGACTTTCTTATTGTTATTGTTAATTGATTTATATTTTTGGGTGCTCCCAAGCTGGGGGCAAAAATATTTATAATTGTCAGATCCCCTTCATGGATAGACTCCTTAATTATGATATAGTGCCCTTCTTCATCTTTTATTAGTCTTTGTTTTAAAATATAGTTTTTCTGATATAAGTATGGTACTCTTTTTTTCTTGATGTCCATTAGCATTATAGATATTTCTCCATCCTATCACTTTCAATCTGTAGATATCTTTATGACTAAAATGAGTCTCTCGTATGCCCTATGTATTTTGACTGGAACATTTATTCCATTTACATTCAGAGTGATTATTGAAACATATGACTCTAGTGCTATTCTGTTACTGTAAATTTGATGTTTCTCATGGTGCTCTCTGGTCCTTTCTAGTCTTTGTTGCTTTTGATCTTTTCCTCCACTCAAAGTGCTCCCCTTAAATATTCTTACAGGGCTGGTTTAATGGTCAGGAAGTCCTTTAGTTTTTGATTGTGTGGGAAATCCTTTATCTCTCCTTTAATTTTGAATGACAGTCTTGCTGATAAAAAATTCTTGACTGCATATTTTTGCCATTCAGTATGTTGAATATTTCCTGCCACTACTTACTGGCCTGCCACATTTTTGTGGACAGATCTACTTTGAATTTGGTCAGTATTCCCTTGTAGGTTAAGAAATTTTATCCCCTTGCTACTTTCTTGATTCTTTCCTTGTCTGTATATTTTGTGAATTTGACTATGATATGTCTTGGCTGTGTTTGGCTTTTGTTGAATTTAACAAGAGTTCTTAGATTTTAATGTCTGTGTTCTTCCCAGATTAGAGAAGTTTTCAGCTATAATTTGTTCACACAAACCTTCTGCCCCCTTTTCTTTCTCTTTATCTTCTGTGACTCCAAACATGTGAATGTTGTTACATTTTAACGAGTTGCTGTGTTCCCTAAGTCTACCTTCATGGTCCAAACCTTTCTCTCCCTCTTTTATTCTGCTTTATTATATTCCATTTTATCTTCTAAGTCACTGGTTGGCTCCTCTGCTTCATCCATACTTGTTTTTATGTTCTGCACTTGGGATTGTGTCTTGGAATTTTTTTTATTATTTTTAAAATTATTTATTTATTTATTTATTTATTTGAAACAGAAAGAGAGAGGCAGAGACATAGGCAGAGGGAGAAGCAGGCTCCCTGCATGGAGCCTGATGCAGGATTCTATCCCAGGACCCGGGGATCACAACCTGAGCTGAAGGCAATTGTTCAACCATGGATCCACTCAGGTGCCCCATAGCATTTTAATTTTTTCCTGATTGGATTTTAGTTCTTTAATCTGTACATCCAAGGATTATCTATTGTATTCTATGATTTTTAAAAGCCAAGCTAGTATCCTTATAATAATCAATTTAAATTCTAGTTAAGATTCTTACTTGTATCTGTATCAATTAAATTCCTGGCCATGAGTTCTATTTCCCTTTCTTTCTTTCAGGGTGAAATTCTCCATCTTGTCTTTTTGTCCAGAAAAGAAAAGAAAAAAAAAAAAAGAAAACAAAACAACACACACAACCCAATAAAAACAAAACAAAACAAAAAAAAACCAGCAAACAGACTAGATGCTGCTTGTTAAAAGAAACTAGATACCTAACAAAATAAAATAAAATAAAATAATAAAATAAAATAAAATAAAATAAAATGTTGAAAGTAAAAAAAAAATAGGGGGAGGGGGCAAGACGGCGGAAGAGTAGGGTCCCCAAGTCACCTGTCCCCACTAAATTACCTAGATAGCTTTCAAATCATCCTGAAAACCTACAAATTCGGTCTTAGATTTGTAGAGATAACAGCCTGGAATGCTACAGTGAGAAGAGTTCCGCTTCTATCAAGGTAGGAAGACGAGGGAAAAAAAAAACATAAAGAAATAAAAAAGCATCCAAGAGGGAGGGGCTCCGCGAGGAGCTGGGCTAAGGCCCTGCAGCAAGTGCCCCCAGGACAGGAAAGCCCAGTCCCAGAAAAGCAGGAGCATCACCAATCTTCCCGGACCGAAAGGCACTCCCTGGGAGTTGAGGCAGGAGCCCAGGAGGGGCGGGGATGCCCTCAGGCTCCTAGGGGCACTAACACAGGACCTGCGCCCTGGGGGAGAGCACCACACACCTCGGCCAAGCTCCCTAAAGGGCTGCAGTACCGACACGGTGAGACCCGGGAGCAGCTCCAGGAGCAGCTCTGCGCAGAGGGAACTGGTGGCCCCCGGAACACGATACCAGCAGTGCAGACCCCAGAGCCCAGGGCGCTGGGAGACACAGCCCAAGATCCCACGCTCCCCCTAGGACAGGCAGAGGCGGGGAGGACACAGGACATCAAGGACGCTCCTGCCACTGGGCGGTCTGAGCTGTGCAGATCGGCGGCCCCGCCCCTGGAGCATCCAGGCCTCTGCTGACTGGGAGCTGTGGTAGATACTATGGGAGCTGACTCCAGGGCTGGAGAGCTGGCCGCAACCACTGTTGTTGTTCCTCATGGGGCCTCACAGGATAAACATCCCCAGTGAGCCTCACAGTGGCCTCACAGGATAAACAGGATAAACAATTACCACTGAGCCCTGCACTAGGCAGGGGGCTGAGAAGCTCCCCCAGGTTCACACACCTGAGAATTAACACAGCAGGCCCCTCCGCCAGAAGACCGGCTAGAAGGACAGGGGAAAAGCAAGTTATTGACCAAGCAGCACTGTAAAGTTCCAGGGGAAGTAGAGGAATTTACAGTATATAGAATCAGAGGATACTCCCCCTTGTTTTTGTTTTGTTTGCTCCCCCGCTTTTTTCTTTTCCTTTTTCTTTTTTTTTTCTTTTTTCTCTTCTTTTTCTCCTTTTTCCAGTACAACTTGTTTTGGCCACTCTGCACTGAGCAAAATGACTAGAAGGCAAAACTCACCTCAAAAGAAAAAATCAGAAACAGTCCTCTCTCCCATAGAGTTACAAAATTTGGATTACAATTCAATTTCAGAAATTGAAATTGTGAATTCAGAAGCACAATTATAAAGCTACTGGTGGCTCTAGAAAAAAAGCATAAAGGATGCAAGAGACTTCATGACTGCAGAAATTAGATCTAATTAGGCAGAAATTAAAAATCAATTAAATGAGATGCAATCCAAACTAGAGGTCTTAACAACAAGGGTTAACGACGTAGAAGAAGAAGTGTGTGACATAGAAGACAAGTTGATGGCAAGGAGGGAAACTGAGGAAAAAAGAGAAAAACAATTAAAAGATCATGAGGATATGTTAAGGGAAATAAATGACAGCCTCAGAAGGAAAAATCTATGTTTAATTGCAGTTCCCATGGGTGCAGAAAGGGACAGAGGTCCAGAATATGTATTTGAACAAATCATAGCGGGATCCCTGGGTGGCGCAGCGGTTTAGCGCCTGCCTTTGGCCCAGGGCGCGATCCTGGAGACCCGGGATCGAATCCCACGTCGGGCTCCCGGTGCATGGAGCCTGCTTCTCCCTCTGCCTGTGTCTCTGCCTCTCTCTCTCTCTCTCTCTCTCTCTCTCTCTCTGTGACTATCATAAATAAATAAAAATTAAAAAAAAAAAAATTGAACAAATCATAGCTGAAAACTTTCCTAACCTTGGAAGGGAAACAGGCATTCAGATCCAGGAAATAGAGAGATCCCCCCTAAGATCAATAAAAACCACTCAACACCTCGACATTTAATGGTGAAACTTGCAAATTCCAAAGAAAGAGAAGGTCCTTAAAGCAGCAAGAGACAAGAATTCTCTAACTTTGATGGGGAGAAATATTAGATTAACAGCACACCTCTCCACAGAGACCTGGCAGACCAGAAAGGGCTGGCAGGATATATTCAGGATCCTAAATTAGAAGAACCTGCAGCCAAGAATACTTTATCCAGCAAAGCTCTCATTCACAATAGAAGGAGAGACAAAAAGCTTCCAGGATAGGAAGAAACTGAAAGAATATGTGACCACGAAGCCAGCTCTGCAAGAAATACTAAGGGAGACTCTGTAGTACAAAGAGGAAGTCCAAGGGATCAATCCACAAAAACAGGGAGTGAATAAGTGTCATGATGACACTAAATTCCTATCTTTCAATAGTAACTCTGAATGTGAATGGGTGTAATGATCCCATCAAAAAGCACAGGGTTTCAGACTGGATAAAAAAGCAGGACCCATTTATTTGCTGTCTACAAGAGACTCATTTTAGACATAAGGACACCTGCAACCTGAAAATAAAGGGTTGGAGGACCATTTACCATGCAAATGGTCCTCAAAAGAAAGCAGGGGTAGCCATCCTTATATCAGATGAATTAAAGTTTATCCCAAAGATTGTAGTAAGAGATGAAGAGGGACACTATACCATACTTAAAGGATCTGTCCAACAAGAGGACCTAACAATCATGAATATTTATACCCCGAATGTGGGAGCTATAATAATAATAATTAATAACCAAAGATAAGACATACTTAGATAATAATACACTTATACTTGGTGATTTGAATGTGAATGTAGCACATTCTACATTCGAGATATTTTCTAAGCACAACATCTCCAAAGAAACAAAGTTTTAAATGATACACTGGACCAGATGGATTTCACTGGTATTTATAGAACTTTACATCCAAATGCAACTGAATACACATTCTTCTCAAGTACACATGGAACTTTCTACAGAATAGACCACATTCTGGGTCACAAATCAGGTCTTAACTGATACCAAAAGATTGGGATCATCCCCTGCATATTTTCAGACAATAATGCTTGGAAATTAGAAGTAAATCAAAAGCAGAAGTTTTGAGGGATTTCAAGCACTTGGAGGTGAAGGACCATCCTGCTAAAAGATGAAAGGGTCAACCAGGAAATTAGGGAAGAATTAAAAAGATTCATGGAAACTAATGAGAATGAGATACAACCGTTCAACATGTTTGGGATACAACAAAAGCAATCCTGAGGGTGAAATAAATTGCAATACAAGCATACATCCAAAAAATGGAAAGAATCAAATACCAAAGCTAAACTTGCACCTAAAGGAGCAGGAGAAAAAACAGAAAATAGATCTTACACCCAACAGAAGAAGAGAGTTAATGAAGATTCGAGCAGAACTCAATGAGAGACCAGAAGAATTGTGGAACAGATTAACAAAACCAGGAGTTGGTTCTTTGAAAGAATTAATAAGATATATAACTATTATTCAGCCTTATTAAAAAGAAGAGAGAAAAGACTCAAATTAATAAAATCATGAATGAGAAAGGAGAGATATACAGCAATACCAAGGAAATACAAACGATCTTAAAAACTTATATTAAGCAGCTATATGCCAATAAATTAGGCATTCTAGAAGAAAAGGATGCATTTCAAGAAAATCACAAATTACCAACACTGGAACAGGCAAAAATAGAAAACCTGAACAGGCCAATAACCAGGGAGGAAATTGAAGCAGTCATCAAAAACCTCCCAAGACACAAGAGCCCAGGGCCAGATGGCTTCCCAGGGGAATTCTATCAAACGTTTAAAGAAGAAATCATACCTATTCTACTAAAGCTGTTTGGAAAGATAGAAAGAGAGGGAGTACTTCCAAATTCGTTCTATGAGGCCAGCATCACCTTAATTCCAAAACCAGACAAACCCCACCAAAAAGGAGAATTACAGACCAATATCCCTGATGAATATGGATGCAAAAATTCTCAACAAGATACTAGCCAATAGGATCCAACAGCACTTTAAGAAAATTATTCACCATGACCAAGTAGGATTTATCCCCGGGACAAAAGGCTGGTTCAACACCCGTAAAACAATCAATGTGATTCATCATATCAGCAAGAGAAAAACCAAGAACCACATGATCCTCTCATTAGATGCAGAGAAAGCATTTGACAAAATACAGCATCCATTCCTGATCAAAACTCTTCAGAGTGTAGGGATAGAGGGAACTTTCCTCGACATCTTAAAAGCCATCTACAAAAAGCCCACAGCAAATATCATTCTCAATGGGGAAGCACTGGAAGCCTTTCCCCTAAGATCAGGAACAAGACAGGGATGTCCACTCTCACCACTGCTATTCAACATAGTATTGGAAGTCCTCGCCTCAGCAATCAGACAACAAAAAGACATTAAAGTATTCAAATTGGCAAAGAAGAAGTCAAACTCTCCCTCTTCGCCGATGACATACATAGAAAACCCAAAAGCCTCCACCCCAAGACTGCTAGAACTCATACAGCAATTTGGTAGCGTGGCAGGATAGAAAATCAATGCCCAGAAATTATTGGCATTTCTATACACTAACAATGAGACTGAAGAAAGAGAAATTAAGGAGTCAATCCCATTGACAATTGCACCCAAAAGCATAAGATACCTAGGAGTAAACCTCACCAAAGAGGAAAAGGATCTATACCCTAAAAACTGTAGAACAATTCTGAAAGAAATTGAGGAAGACACAAAGAGATGGAAAAATATTCCATGCTCATGGATTGGCAGAATTAATATTGTGAAAATGTCAATGTTACCCAGGGCAATATACACGTTTAATGCAATCCCTATCAAAATACCATGGACTTTCTTCAGAGAATTAGAACAAATTATTTTAAGATTTGTGTGGAATCAGAAAAGGCCCTGAATATCCAGGGGAATTTTAAAAAAGAAAACCATATCTGTGGGCATCACAATGCCAGGTTTCAGGTTGTACTACAAAGCTGTGGTCATCAAGACAGTGTGGTATTGGCACAAAAACAGACGCATAGATCAATGGAACAGAATAGAGAACCCAGAAGTGGACCCTGAACTTTATGGCCAACTAATATTCGATAAAGGAGGAAAGACTATCCATTGGAAGAAAGACAGTCTCTTCAATAAATGGTGCTGGGAAAATTGGACATCCACATGCAGAAGAATGAAACTAGACCACTCTCTTTCACCATACACAAAGATAAACTCAAAATGCATGAAAGATCTAAATGTGAGACACGATTCCATCAAAATCCTAGAGGAGAACACAGGCAACACCCTTTTTGAACTCAGCCACAGTAACTTCTTGCAAGATACATCCACGAAGGCAAAAGAAACAAAAGCAAAAATGAACTATTGGGACTTCATCAAGATAAGAAGCTCTTGCACAGCAAAGGATACAGTCAACAAAACTAAAAGACAACCTACAGAATGGGAGAAGATATTTGCAAATGACATATCAGATAAAGGGCTAGTTTCCAAGATCCATAAAGAACTCCTTAAACTCAACACCAAAGAAACAAAGAATCCAATCATGAAGTCGGCAAAAGACATGAAGAGAAATCTCACAGAGGAAGACATAGACATGGCCAACATGCACATGAGAAAATGCTCTGCATCACTTGCCATCAGGGAAATACAAATCAAAACCACAATGAGATACCACCTCATACCAGTGAAAATGGGGAAAATTAACAAGGCAGGGAACAACAAATGTTGGAGAGGATGCGGAGAAAAGGGAACCCTCTTACACTGTTGGTGGAAATGTGAACTGGTTCAGCCACTCTGGAAAACTGTGTGGAGGATCCTCAAAGAGTTAAAAATATATCTGGCATACGACCCAACAATTGCACTGTTGGGGATTTACCGCAAAGATTCAGATGCAATGAAACGCCGGGACACCTGCACCCCGATGTTTATAGCAGCAATATCCACAATAGCCAAACTGTGGAAGGAGCCTTGGTGTCCATCGAAAGATTAATGGATAAAGAAGATGTGGTTTATGTATACAATGGAATATTACTCAGCCATTAGAAACGACAAATACCCACCATTTGCTTCAACGTGGTTGGAACTGGAGGGTATTATGCTGTGTGAAGTAAGTCAATCAGAGAAGGACAGTGTATGTTGTCATTCATTTGGGGAGTATAAATAATAGTGAAAGGGAATATAAGGGAAGGGAGAAGAAATGTGTGGGAAATATCACAAAGGGAGACAGAACATAAAGACTCCTAACTCTGGGAAACGAACTAGGGGTGGTGGAAGGGGAGGAGGGCAGGGGGTGTGGGTGAGTGTGTTATGGGCACTGAGGGGGGCACTTGACAGGTTGAGCACTGGGTTTTATTCTGTATGTTGGTAAATTGAACACCAATAAAAATTATTTTATTAAAAAAATATCCTAGAGGAGAACACAGGCAACACCCTCTTTGAACTTGGCCACAGTAACTTATTGCAAGATATATCCCTGAAGGAAGAGAAACAAAAGCAATAGTGAACTATTGGGACTTCATCAAGATAGAAGCTTTTGCACAGCAAAAGAAATAGTCAACAAAACTAAAAGACAACCTACATAACTGGAGAGGATATTCGCAAATGACGTATCTGATAAAGGACTAGTATCCAAGATCTCTAAAGAACTTCTTAAACTCAACAGCAAAGAAACAAACAATCCAATCATGAAATGGGCAAAAGACATGAAGAGAAATCTCACAAAGGAAGACATAGACATGGCCAACAAGCACATGAGAAAACCCTCCGCATCACTGCCCATCATGGAAATACAAATCAAAACCACACTGAGATACCACCTCACACCAATGAGATAGGGGATAATTAACAAGAGAGGAAACAACAAATGTTGGAGAAGCTGTGGATAAAGGGGAACCCTCTTTCACTGTTGGTGGGATTGTGGACTGCTATAGCCACTCTGAAAAACTGTGTGGAGGTTCCTCAAAGAGTTAAAAATACATCTGCCCTACCACCCAGCAGTTGCACTGCTGTGGATTTACCCCAAAGATGCAGATGTATGAAACTCCTGGACACCTGCACCCCGATGTTTCTAGCAGCAATGTCCACAATAGACAAACTGTGGAAGGAGTCTTGGTGTCCATCGAAAGATGAATGGATAAAGAAGATGTGGTCTATGTATACAATGGAATATTACTCAGCCATTAGAAACAATAAATACCCACTATTTTCTTCGACATGGAGGGACCTGGAGGGTATTATGCTGAGTGAAACAAGTCAATCAGAGAAGGAGAAATATTATATGGTCTCATTCTTTTGGGGAATATAAAAATAGTGAAAGGGAATAAAGGGGAAAGGAGAGAAAATGAGTGGGAAATATCAGAGAGGGAGAGAGAACATGAGAGACTCCTAACTCTGGGAAATGAACAAGGGGTGATGGAAAGGGAGGTGGGCAGGGTTTTGGGGTGACTGGGTTATGGACACTTGATGGGATGAGCACTGGTTGTTATGCTATATTTTGGCAAATTGAACTCCAATAAAAAATAAAACATATAAGTATATATAAACAAAAATTTTTAAATTGTAATAAAAATTAAAAGGAGGAATTGAAAAAATAAGAAAGTAAATGAAAAAATAATAATAAAGAAAAATTAAGAGAAGAGGAAGTAGATCTTCTTTTCCCCTAGAGCTGAAGCTTTGCAGCACTCTAAGATCAGTAAACTTGGTGCAAGTAAGGTTTTTTTTTTTCTTTTTTAAAATATTTTATTTATTTATTCATGAGAGACACAGAGAGAGAGGCAGAGACACAGGCAGAGGGAGAAGTAGGCTCTGTTCAGAGATCCCTATATGGGGCCAGATCCCGGGTCTCCAGGATCACACCCTGGGCTGAAGGCAGCACTAAACTGCTGAGCTACCTGGGCTGCCCACAAGTAAGGTTTTATTTTGCAGGTCTTCTAAGGGAGGAGCCTGTTGGGCTGTTTTTTCGGGTGGTCTTGTCCTAGTGGAAATGTGCCTCCAGGGCACAGGGGGTTGAGACTTGGTGTAAGCGGCTCCAGCCTCCACTAGGTGGCATTGTTTTGTTCTTTGAAGACTTGAGTCACTGAAAGGTGGGATATATATGGCAGTGCTCAAAAGCCTCAGAGCTGAAAATTCATCCCCCGTAGTGCAGTGAGCCATTATAGAAGATAAATCAATCACTCTTGTGTTTCTGGTTGCTGTCAGAACCCTGCATTTACTCTGCTTGTGACGAAGGTTTTTTGTTGTTGTTGTTTTTGTTTTTGCTTTTGTTTTGTTTTAATCTCAGGTGCATGACAGAGTTTCAAAATTCCAAATATTAGGGACTTCAGATGTACAGACCTGCAACTGTTCCTCCAGGGGATGTTCTTGCCAAGAATTTTCCATTTGCCATTCCAGGTAAGTGGTCACACAATTTCACAGCAGTTCACAGTTTATGGCAAAACAGAACAGAAAGCTTGCACCAGGAATCATTGTTCTCACCCAGCTTCTGAGCTCTTGTGTCTGAGAACAGTGTAACATTTAGTTGCCACCCATTCTTCTTGCAACCCAGGGGATCCTCAGACCTAGGATTCCATCCCACTTTGCCACCTGAGAACCTATAAGCCAGGCATGTCCCTGACTGTAGCAGACTTTTACAAATCCAGATTTTGCACTCTGTTTTTTATAATACTTTGGGGTAGTGGTAGTCTCTGTAAGCAGGTTCCCTCCCTGCTGCCATTTCCACAGCAAAATATCCCCCAATTCAAATCTCTACACCTCCTACCTTCCAAAAGTTGGTAGCTTTTTCTACTTGTTGGCTTGCAGTTTTTGCTCTCTCAAGCATCCAATTGATTTCTTGGGTGTTCCAAAAGATTTGGTAACTATCAAATTGTGTTTGAGGGACAAGAAAAGATTAGGATCCCCCTAATCTTCTGTCATCTTAACTATTCTACAAAGTATTTTTTTCTAATTGAAGAAAGATACTTCAGTGTATGACTCAAAAAAGTTTTAGTGAAAAATATGCAAAACATTAGACCCCTTTAGGGAGCTAAGATGGTGGTGTAATAGGACTCTAAGCTTGCCTCATCCCTTGATCACAGGTAGATAATTATTACTTCACTCCGAATACTCAAAGAAATCGACCTGAGGACTGATAAAACCAACTGCACAACTAGAGGGAGAGAAGAGGTCACTTTGAGGAAGGTAGGAAGTGTGGAAGCATGGTTTGATGGAGAAATGGATTGCAGGTGCTACCAAGAGGAGGGAGCCCTGGTCATGGAGAACAGTGAAAAGTGGAATCCAAAAAGATATGTACCAGAAGAACAATTTCCCAAAGCCATTGGCTGGGAAAGTGAGAGGGGCTGAATTTTATGTGCTTTTGCAACCAGCATGGCTCAAAGACTAGAATTTCAGAGGCCCTTGTGCTTGGCTGAGATAGAGACATGCGGACACTGCCCTATTCCTGGAGTAGAGGCAGACAAACAACCCCAGGGCAGACTGTGTGATCTGAAGATTGACTAGTGGCACAAGGATACACTGTTCATTCTTTTCAGAGTGCATCTGTGAGAGGTGGCATTGACACTCTGGGAAAAAAAAGAACCTGCATATTCCATTTTCCTCCTCTAACATTCACCATGGAAGAGACACATCTGATGAGAGCAGCTAACCAGGACACTGAGTGTTTAGCCTACTTGCCCCAAATCACACGCCCCTGTGTTCTGGCATATTTTTTCCTTCTAGGTCAAATCTGCACCAGTCTCAGTGTGGCAATACCCTTTGCCAGAGGACCAGTGTATGTCTCCAACAGACAAGACCCCTGATGTTTGTTATCCTAAAAGTAAGCATGCCTGCCTAGAGTAAAGAGCAAAGTACACTTTGCTGCTCCAGGAAGACTAGTGACCCAGAGAAAGAAAGTGAAATCAGCAATCTGAAAAACACCTGTGACACAAAAGGAGAAATTATTCACCTTTCTGGAAGTGTTTCCCTGAGAACAGAAAAAACAAACACCCTTTTTCAGAGACACAGGAGAGGGCTAGCACCATTTCCTTTCCCCAGTCCTCAGCATAAACCAACATCAGTAAACAGTATGAGGTCAACACTGGCTGTCTAACCTGCTTTTACCAAATCCTGCTTCCCTGTGCTTTGCTGATACTGCTTTTGTAGATCAACTGTGCCTTAGGAGCAGCACAGAGAGTCTCTCCTGCAGAAGAACAGCAAAAATCCCTGCACACACCATGTCTACTGATCATGGAGCTCTGCAAAGTCTCAGTTTTAGTGAAATAGTATCATGTCTCGTTTAACAAGAAGACCAGAGCACGACTAGTTAAAACTCACCAAAATCTGGCCAAGGTCAAAACACTCTCCACTGCAGGCAAGGGAAAACTCTGTAGATGACTAACGAGGGACAGAGCACCCAAAACAGCAGCAAAGTGCATGCAGTACACACCAGAGACACTTCTTGAAGCTCCAGGCTCTAGACATTAAATGATCTCTTCTTAATAAGTCATTACTCTTGGGAGCAGGAAATGTAACAGGCTTTATTAACGTAGAGAAGAATTCAGATACCTAGAAAAAATGTGAAGATGGAGGAATTCATCCCAAACAAAAGAATAAGAAAAGGTTACAGCCAGGGATTAATTGAAACAGATATAAGTAATGTACCTGATTCAGAATTTAAAGCAGCAACCATGATGATAGTAGATGGGATTGAAAAAAGCATAGAAGACATCAGAAAGACCCTTACAACAGTGATACAAGAGCTAAAAACCAATCAGGCTGAAATGAAAAATACAATAACTGAGAAACAAAAACCAATTGAAAATAATAACCACAAGGAAACAAGAAGCAGAGGAATGGATAAGTGATTTAAAAGATAGAATTATGGAAAATAATGAAGCTGAACAAGAGATGGAAAGGAAAATCTTGGATTATGAGAGTAGAATTAGGGACTCTGTGACTCCATAAAATGTAATAGTATTTATGTCATATGAGCCCCAGAAGAAGAGAGAGAAACGGGGACAGGAGTTATATTTGGGGATATTATTCCTGAAAACTTCCCTAATATGGGGAAAGAAACAGACATCCAAATCTAGGAGCACAGAGAACTCCCATCAAAATCAACAAAAGCAGGCCAACACCAAGACATATTGTAGTTACATTTGAAATATACAGAGATAAAGAATAAATCTTAAAGCACCAAGTCAAAAGTCCCTAACTTAAAAGGGAAGATCAATAGGTTAGCAGCACAACTTTCCACAGAGATTTAACAATCCAGAAAACAGTGGCATGACATATTTAATCTGCTGAATGTGAAAAGTCTAGAGCCATTAATACTCTATGGCAAGGGTATCACTCAGAGGATAAGGAGAGATAAAGAGTTCCCCAGACAAATAAAAACTAAAGGAGTTCATGATCACCTAACTAATCCTGTGAGAAATATTAAATGGGAACTCTTTGAGTGGGAAAGAAAGACCAAAAGCAATAAAGATTAGAAAGGAGCATAGAAAATCCTCAGAAACAATGACAAAAGAAATAATAAAATGGCACTAAATACATTTCTGTCAATAATTACTCTGAATGTACATGGAACAAGTATGCCAATCAAAAGATATATAGTGTCAGAATGGATAAAAGAACAAGACTCATCTATATGTTACCTCCAAGGGATTCAATTTAGCCCTGAGACACCTACAGATTAAAAGTTAGGGGATAGAGAAATATTTATCATGCAAATAGAAGTCAGAAGAAAACCAGAGTAGCCATACTTATATCAGAACAACTAGATTTTAAAGCAGAGACTATTAACAAGAATTGAAAAAGGACACTGCATCATAATAAAGGGGTATATCCAAGAAGAAGTTCTAACAATTGCAAATATTTATGCCACCAACTTGGGAGCACCCAAATATATAAAGAAATAATAATAACATAAAACAATTCATTTATAATACAATAATAGTAGGGGATTTTAATACCCCACTTACAACAAAGGACAGATCATCTAGGCAGAAAATCAACCAGGGCACAATGGCTTTAAATTACAACTGGACTGGATGGACTTAACAGATATATTTTGAGCATTTCCTCCTAAAGCAGTGGAATAGACGTTCTTTTCATGTGCATATGGGACATTCTTCAGTATAGATCATATACTCGGGACAAATCAGGACTGAACAAGTACAGAAATCCTGTGATCATTCTACTCATGTTTTCCTACCACAACACTAAGAAAGTTAGAGTCAACTATAAGAAAGATATTGGAAACACCAAAAATACATGGAGTTTAAGGAACATCCTATTAAAGAACGAATGAGTAAACCAGGAAATTAAACAAAAAATAGAAAAAATACATGAAAAGAAATGAAAATGAAAACACAATAATCCAACACTTTGGGATGCAGCAGAAGTGTTTCTGAAAGGGAAGTACATACTAATAGAGCCCTTCCTCAAGAAACAGGAAAATTTCAAATATGCAACCTAACTTCACACTAAAAGAATTAGATAAAGAACAACAAATTATTCCTAAAGCCAGCAAAAGAAGGGAATATCTAGTAAATATTAGAGCAGAAATAAATGATACGAAAGAAAGAAGACACCAGTTGAACAGATCAATGAAACCAGGAGTTAGTTATTTGAAAGATTAATAAAACTGATAAACATCTAGTCAGACTTATCAAAAAGAAAAGAGAAAGGACACAAATAAATAAATTCTGAATGAAGAGGGATCACAATAATTATAGAGATACAAAAAATATAAGAGAATTTTATGAAAAATTATATGCCAACAACTTGCATGATCCAAAATTAATGGATAAATTCCTATAAACATATACACTACCAAAACTTAAACAGGAAGAAATGGAAAACTTGACCAGACTGATAATCAGCAAAGTAATTGAATCAATAATCAAAAAACTCCCAACAAACAAAAGTCTATGGACAGATAGCTTCATAGGTGAATTCTACCACATATTTAAAGAAGAGTTAATACCTATAATTCTCAAATCATTCAAAAAATTGAAATGGAAGAAAACTTCCAAATTCATCCTATGAAATCTGTAATATCATGATTTCAAAACCAGACGATGCCATTGAAAAAGAGAATATAGGCTAATTTCCCTTATGAACATAGATGCAAAGATTCTCAACAAAATGCTAACAAATTGAATCCAAGAGTAGTGGGATATATTGCTGGGCTGCAAGGGTGGATCAAGTCATAAATCAATCAATTTGATACACCACATTAATAAAAGAAATGATAAGAACCATATGATCGTTTCAACAGATACAGAAAAAGCATTAGACAAATTACAACATCCCCTCATGATAAAAGCTGCGAACAAGGTAGTTTCAGAGGAAACATACTTCATCATCAAAAAGGCCATATACAAAAATCTCACAGGTAATATCATCCTCAATAGGGAAAAATTGAAATGTTCTCCTCTATGGTCAGGAACAAGACAGGGGTGTCCACTCTCAGTACTGTTACTTAATATAGTACTGGAAGCTCTAACCTCAGCAATCAGACAACAAAAAGAAATAAAAGGCATCTGGATCAGTCAGAAAGAAGTCAAACGTTCACTATTTGTAGACAACATGATACTCTATGTAGAAAACTCAATAGACTCCACCAAAAAACTGCTAGAACTGATACCCAAATTCAGTAAAGTCATAGGATACAAAAATCAATGTACAGAAATCTGCTCATTTCTATACACCAATAATGGAGCAGTAGAAAGAGAATTCAAAGAATTAATCCCATTTACATTTGCATCAAAAACCGTAAGATACTTAGGAATTAACCTAACCAAAGACCTATACTCTAAAAACTATAAAACACTGATGAAAGAAATTGAAGATGACACAAAGAAATGGAAAAAAATTCCATGATCATTTCTATACTGTCCAAAGCAATTTGTGCTTTTAATGCAATCCCTATCAAAATAGCAGAAGCATTTTTCACAGAGCTAGAACAAACAATACTAAAATTAGGATAGAACCACAAAAGACCCCAAATAGCCAAAGCAATCTTGAAAAATAAAGGCGGAGCTGGAGGCATCATAATTCCAGATTTTAAGTTATATTACAAAGCTGTCATCAATAAGACAGTATGGTACTGGCACAAAACAGACACATAGATCAATGGACCAAAATAGAAAAGCTATAAATGTACCAAAAATATAGTCAACTGATCTTTTTAACTTCTTAAGGAACCTCCATACCGTTTCCCAGAGTGGCTGCACCAGCTTGCATTCTCACCAATAGTGTAAGAGGGTTCCTTTTTCTCCACATCCTCGGCAACATTCGTTGTTCCCTGACTTGTTAATTTTAGCCATTCTGACTGATGTGAGGTGGTACCTCATTGTGGCTTTGATTTGTATTTCCCTGGTGACAAATGATGTTGAACATATTTTCATGTGTCTGTTGATCATTTGTATGTCTTCTTTGGAGAAATGTCTGTTTATGTCTTCTGTCCATTTCTTGACTGGATTATTTGTTTTATGTGTTTTGAGTTTGATAAGTTCTTCATAGATCTTGGATTCTAGCCTTTTGTCTGATATGTCATTTGCAAATATCTTCTCTCCTTCTGTAAGTTGCCTTTTAGCTTTGTTGAATGTTTCCTTTGCTGTGCAAAAGCTTTTTATCTTGATGAAGTCCCAATAGTTAATTTTTGCATTTGTTTCCCTTGCTTGTGGAAATGTCTGATTGCTGTGGTTAGGATGTCCCATACTATGTCAGACAGAAGTGGTGAGCATGGACATCTTTGTCTTGTTCTGGACCTAATGGGAAAGGCTCCCAATTTTTTCCTGTTAAGAATGATGTTAGCTATGGTTTCTTCATAATAGGCTTTAATATGTTGAGGTATGTTACCTCCAAGCCTAGTTTGTTTTGACAGATTTTACCGTGAATGAAGATTGTACTTTCTCAAATGCCTTTATATCTGCATCTATTGAAATGATAATATGACTCTTACCCTTTTTCTTATCGATGTAATATATCATGTTAATTCATTTGTGAATATTGAACAATCATTTCAAACTTAAATAAATAACACTTGATCCAGATGAAT
The DNA here is from genome assembly GCF_053574225.1 of Canis aureus. Taxonomy (NCBI): domain Eukaryota; kingdom Metazoa; phylum Chordata; class Mammalia; order Carnivora; family Canidae; genus Canis; species Canis aureus. Next base: position 63,069,767 of record NC_135649.1, on the reverse strand, counting down.
GATTTTTAATGTATTGTTGGATTTGGCTTGACAGTGTTTGTTTGTTTTGTTCAGGGATTTTTGCATCTATGTTCATCAGGGATATTGGCCTGTAGTTCTCTCTTTTTTTTTTATGATAGTCACAGAGAGAGAGAGAGAGAGAGAGAGGCAGAGACATAGGCAGAGGGAGAAGCAGGCTCCATGCACCGGGAGCCTGATGTGGGATTCGATCCCGGGTCTCCAGGATCGCGCCCTGGGCCAAAGGCAGGCGCCAAACCGCTGCACCACCCAGGGATCCCCTGGCCTGTAGTTCTCTTTTCTAGTGGTGTGTTTACTTAGTTTTGGTATCAGGGTAATGCTGGCCAATGGAATGAATTCGGACGTTTTCCTTTTTTTTCTATTTTTTGGAATAGTTTCCAAGTAATGGGTATTAATTCTTTCTTAAATGTTTGTTAGAATTCACTTGTGAAGCTATATTGTCCTGAACTTTTGTTTTGAGGGGTTCTTGGTTTACCGATTCAATTTCTTCTGGTTATTGGTCTGTTCATATTTTCTATCTCTTTCTGTTTTGGTTTTGATACTTTATATGGCTCTAGGAATTTATCCATGTATTCTGGAATGTCCAGTTTGTTGGCATATACTTTTTCATAATATGGTCTTATATTTGTCTTATATTTTTTGTATTTCTGTGGTGTTGATTGCTATTTTTTCTCTCTCATTTGTGATTTTGTTTATTAGAGTTCTTTCTCTTTCTTTTTTTGATAAGCCCGGCTGGAGTTTTACCAATTTTATTTAGTTTTCCAAAGTACTAGCTCCTGGTTTCATTGATCCTTTCTTTTTAAAATATTCTATGTTGATTGTTTCTGCTCTAACCTTTATTGTTTTTTCCTTCTGCAAGTTTTAGGTTTTGTTTGCTCTTTTTCTAGTTCTTTAGGTGTAAAGTTAACTTGTTTATTTGAGATTTGTTTTCTTTTGGGGGTAGGCTTGTATTGGTATAACTTCCTTCTTAGAACAACTTTTACTGCATCCTAGAAATTTTGGACCAATATACTTTTTTATTTCTCTTATTTCCTGGTTGACACATTTGTTGTTTAGTAGCATGTTATTTAACCATCATATTATTTGTGGGCTTTCCAGATTTTTTCTTGTGGTTGACTTCTAGTTTCATAGTGTTGTATTCAGGAAAGTTTCATGGCATTATTTAAATCTTCCTGAGTTTGTTGAGGCTTGCTTTATGGGCTAAATGTTATCTATTCTGGAGAATGTTCCATGTGCTCTTGAAAAGAATGTATATTCTACTGTTTTAGAATAGAATATTCTGAATATATGTGTTAAATCCATCTGGTCCAAAATGTCATTCAAAGTCATTGTTTCCTATTATTACTGATTAGTTCTTTTATGCTTTTTATTAACTTTTTTATGTATTTGGGAGTTCCTATGTTGGGTCTATAAATATTTATAATTGCTATATCTTCTTTTTGATTGTCCCCTTTATTATAATATAGACTCTTTCTTTGTCTCCTGTTATAGTCTTTGTTTTAACATCTATTTTGTCTGTGTAGGTTTTGCTACCCTGGCTTTCTTTTGGCAATGATTTGCATGATAGATGATTCCTTATCCCCTCTCTTTCAATTTGAAGGTGACTTTAGGTGGAAAATATGCCTCTTATAGGCAGCATATAGATGGGTTTCTTGTTTTTTTTTTATCCATTCTGACATGTCTTTTCATTGGAGTATTTAGTCCATTTGCATTCAAAGTAATTATTGATAGATGTGTATTTATTGTCATTTTATTATTTGTTTTGGGGTTGTTTCTGAAGATTTTCCCTCATACATTCTTATCTTTCCCTTGCATGCTTTATCTTCTTTTCTTTAGTAATATATTTGGATTTCTTTGCCTTTACACTTTTCATATATTTATTAGTGGTTTTGATATATGATTTACCACTAGCTTTGTATAAAACATCATCTGCGTATAGCATTCTCTAGGCAGCTAATGATCATTTAAGTTTGAACCCAATCTTTACTACTCTCCTTCCCACATTTTAGGTAAATATTGTCATATTTTACATCCTTTAATTTTGTGGGTTTCTTGACTGATTTTATTTACAGAAAAATCATCTTTATTGCTTTTGTGTTTCTTTACTTTATACTACCACTTTTGGTCTTTCTGTTCCATTGAATGAATCTCCTTTAATATTTCCTGCAGGGCTTATTTGGGGTCACAGAGTCCTTTAGTTTTTGTCTATCTGGAAAACTTGCTATCTCTTTTATTCAAAGTGATAGCCTTCCTGAATATTTTTGCCTGTAGATTTTTTTCCCATTCAGCTCTTTGGATATATCATGCTACTTTATTCTAGCTTGGAAAATTTCTTCTGTAAAATCCCCTGCCAGCCTTTTGGGCTTTCTCTTTTGAGTTCTGTCTTGCTGCTTTAAAAATTTTTTTCTTTGTCACTGTATTTTGCTAATTTAATTACAATGTGTTTGGTATTGATGAAGATTTATTGATTTTGATGGGGGTAATCTGTAGTAAATGTTGGGTATTTGTCGCTTCTAATGGATGAGTAATATTCCATTGTATACATAAACCACATCTTCTTTATCCATTCATCTTTCGATGGACCCCGAGGCTCCTTCCACAGTTTGGCTATTGTGGACATTGCTGCTATAAACATTGGGGTGCAGGTATCCCGGCGTTTCATTGCATCTGCATCTTTGGGGTAAATCCCCAGCAGTGCAATTGCTCCTGGAATTTTTCAAACTTTACTTCGAGGGTCTATCTTCCTTGGTTGTTTGTCATACTCTCTCTTTAAGAGTTTGGACTCAGCCTCCTGATGTCCTCCAGGCTCATCCAAAGCTAACCCTGATGACTTTTAAAATTCTAGGCTTTAAGTCCTGCTTCAGAATTCATGATGTGGCTCCTCTAGCTTTCTTGCTTTCCAGGCCAAATATTTTGGGGATTTGTCTTCTCCGTGCATGCTCTCCAGTATGATAGTGTTTTTCTCACCCTTCTCTGTGTCACCATCTTCCTCTTGAGCATGGACTGGCATGGCTGATTTCACTCCCAAACCACATCTTTACATTTTCTACTGTTTTTAGATGTGGCCTCTTCTCTATCCTTTGTGGAATTTTTTTTTTTGCTAAGCTATGCATTATTTTCTGGGTTATTAATACTGTCGTGAATATTATTGAGCTGTATCCATGGAATAAGGTGAACTTATGGTCTACCTACTCTGCTATTTTCCCCATTATTTCCTCTCCAGATATGGGAAACTGTTGAAAACTGGTTATCTAAAACAATTAATATCTAATAGTTGTAACACAAAAGGAATTAAAGTCACAGTTCACTCTTTTTTTTTTAATTTTTTTTTTATTTATGATAGAGAGAGAGAGAGAGAGAGAGAGGCAGAGACACAGGCAGAGGGAGAAGCAGGCTCCATGCACCGGGAGCCTGATGTGGGATTCGATCCCGGGTCTCCAGGATCGCGCCCTGGGCCAAAGGCAGGCGCCAAACCGCTGCGCCACCCAGGGATCCCAACAGTTCACTCTTTTTATTTTGTTCCACTACTGCTCAAGAATGAATTGAAAATCATTTAAAATGCTCCATACTGATACGTCATTTGTAAATATCTTCTCCCATTCTGGAGGTTGTCTATTAGTTTTGTTGGCTGTATCGTTTGCTGTGCAAAAGCTTCTTATCTTGATGAAGTCCCAATAGTTCATTTTTGCTTTTGTTTCTTTTGCCTTCGTGGATGTATCTTGCAAGAAGTTACTGTGGCTGAGTTCAAAAAGGGTGTTGCCTGTGTTCTCCTCTAGGATTTTGATGGAATCGTGTCTCACATTTAGATCTTTCATCCATTTTGAGTTTATCTTTGTGTATGGTGAAAGAGAGTAGTCTAGTTTCATTCTTCTGCATGTGGATGTCCAATTTTCCCAGCACCATTTATTGAAGAGACTGTCTTTCTTTCCAGTGGATAGTCTGTCCTGCTATCTAGAATATTAGTTGACCATAAAGTGGAGGGTCCCCTTCTGGATTCTCTATTCTGTTCCATTGATCTATGTGTCTGTTTTTGTGCCAGTGCCACACTGTCTTGATGACCACAGCTTTGTAGTACAACCTGAAATCTGGCATAGTGATGCCCCCAGATATGGTTTTCTTTTTTAAAATTCCCCTGGATATTCAGGTTTTTTTCTGATTCCACACAAATCTTAAGATGATTTGTTCCAACTCTCTGAAGAAAGTCCATGCTATTTTGATAGGGATTGCATTAAATGTGTAAATTACCCTGGGTAGCATTGACATTTTCACAATATTAATTCTTCCAATCCATGAGCATAGAATAATTTTCCATCTCTTTGTGTCTTCCTCAATTTCTTTCAGAAGTGTTCTATAGTTTTGAGGGTATCGATCCTTTCCCTCTTTGGTTAGGTTTATTGCTAGGTATCTTATGCTTTTGGGTGCAATTGTAAATGGGATTGACTCCTTAATTTCTCTTTCTTCAGTCTCATTGTTAGTGTATAGAAATGCCACTGACTTCTGGGCATTGATTTTGTATCCTGCCACACTTCCAAATTGCTGTATGAGTTCTAGCAATCTTGGGGTGGAGTCTTTTGGGTTTTCTATGTAGAGTATCATGTCATCAGTGAAGAGGGAGAGTTTGACTTCTTCTTTGCCAATTTGAATGCCTTTTATTTCTTTTTGTTGTCTGATTGCTGAGGCTAGGACTTCTAGTACTATGTTGAAAAGCAGTGGTGAGGGTGGACATCCCTGTCTTGTTCCTGATCTTAGGGGAAAGGCTCCGAGTGTTTCCCCATTGAGAATTATATTTGCTGTGGGCTTTTCGTTGATGGTGGGAATGTGAACTGGTGCAGCCACTCTGGAAAACTGTGTGGAGGTTCCTCAAAGAGTTAAATATAGACCTGCCCTATGACCCAGCAATTGCATTGCTGGGGATTTACCCCAAAGATACAGATGCAATGAAACGCCGGGACACCTGAACCCTGATGTTTATAGCAGCAATGTCCACAATAGCCAAACAGTGGAAGGAGCCTCGGGGTCCATCGAAAGATGAATGGATAAAGAAGATGTGGTTTATGTATATAATGGAATATTAGTCATCCATTAGAAGCGACAAATACCCACCATTTACTTCGATGTGGATGGAGCTGGAGGGTATTACGCTGAGTGAAATAAGTCAATCGGAGGACTAAATTTATATGGTTTCATTCATTTGGGGAATATAAAAAATAGTGAAAGGGAATAAAGGGGAAAGGAGAAAAAATAAGTGGCAAGTATCAGAAAGGGAGGCAGAACATGAAAGACTCCTTACTCTGGGAAATGAACCAGGGGTGGTGGAAGGGGAGGTGGGCAGGGGTGGGGGTGACTTGGTGGCGGGCACTGAGGAGGGCAGTTGATGGGATGAGCACTGGGTGTTATTCTGTAGGTTGACAAATTGAACACCAATAAAAAATAAATTTATTTAAAAAAATAAAATGCTGCATACTGTAGCAAGATAATATTAGAAATATTAGCTGTAAAATAAGAAAGAGCAAATGCACAAAGACATAAAAATAGAGCCATGAAAGATGATAATAAAAAATTACCATAAGAAAATCTCCAAACTTTCTACAAGTAGACTGTAAATTAGTTTCGGGTTTTTCAGCAGACTATATAAAAAAGACAAGTGAACCAATTATTAGTATCTGTAAGAATCAAATCAAACCAATTGATTAGGAAATATATAGTTTGTTCTATTACAAAAATCAAGTAGTACTCTTGTGTTCTCCTAAAAATCACAGCATGTTGTAATGAATAATGTCCTCAATAATAGCTATAACTCCTAATCTACTCATACTATTAAAGAATATCTAAAGTTGGCGGAGGGAGCTTCATGGCACCGGGAGCAGCTTGGCCGGAGATCCGGCGGTGGCTACTCGCCCAGGGTAGTGATTCCCCGGTATCACTATATCATAGTGCATGCCCCGGAGCCCAGGGCCCTGGGGGACACAGCCTAAGATCCGGCGCTCCCCCCGGGACAGGCAGAGGCCGGGAGGACACAGGACAGCAAGGATGCTCCTGCCACTGGGCGGCCCCAAGTTATGCAGATCAGTGACCCCTCCCCCGGAGCATCCAGGCCCCTGCGGACTGAGGGCTGCGGTAGTTACTGTGGAAGATGTCTCAAAAGCTGGACAGCTGGCCCCCGCCACTGTTGTTGTTCCTCCTGGTGTCACCCTGTACCTTGGACTGAGCAGGGGCCTCACAGGATAAACAGCTCCCACTGAGCCCTGCACCTGGAAGAGGCAGGGCAGCTTCCACAGGTGCACACACCTGAGAATCAGCAAAGCAAGCCCCACCCTCACCCCTCCCCCAAAAGACCAGCTAGAAGGAGAAGGGAAAAGCAAGTTATTGACCAAGCAGCACTGGAAATTTCCAGGGGTAGTCGAGGGATTTACAGTATATAGAATCAGAGGATACTCCCCCTTGATTTTTGTTTTCTGTTTGTTACTCCCCTTTTTTTCCTTTTTTTTCCTCTTTTTTTTTCTCTCTTTTTCTCCTTTTTTCAGTACAACTTGTTTCGGCCACTCTGCACTGAGCAAAATGACTAGAAGGCAAAACTCACCTCAAAAGAAAGAATCAGAAACAGTCCTCTCTCCCACCTAGTTACAAAATTTGGATTACAATTCAATGTCAGAAAGCGAATTCAGAAGGACAATTATAAAGCTACTGGTGGCTCTAGAAAAAAGCATAAAGGATTGAAGAGCCTTCATGACTTCAGAATTTAGATCTCATCAGCCCGAAATTAAAAATCAATTAAATGAGATGCAATCAAGACTGGAGTTCCTATCCACGAGGGTTAACGAGGTAGAAGAACGAGTGAGCGACACAGAAGACAAGTTGATGGCAAGGAAGGAAACTGAGGAAAAAAGAGAAAAACTATTAAAAGCTCACGAGGATAGGTTAAGGAAAAGAAATGACAGCCTCAGAAGGAAAAATCTACGTTAAATTGGGGTTCCCAAGGGCGCCGAAAGGGACAGAGGTCCAGAATATGTATTTGAACAAATCATACCTGAGAACGTCCTGAACTTGGGAAGGGAAACAGGCATTCAGATCCAGGGGATAGACAGATTCCCCCTAAAATCAATAAAAACCGTTCAATACCCCGACATTTCATAGTGAAACTTGCAAATTCCAAAGACAAAGAGAAAATCCTTAGAGCAGCAAAAGACAAGAAATCTTTAACATTTATGGGGCAAAGCATTAAGGATAACAGCAGACCTCTCCACAGAGACCTGGCAGGCCAGAAAGGACTGCCAGAATATATTCAGGGTCTTAAATGACAAGAAACTGCAGCCAAGGATACTATATCCAGCAAGGCTCTCATGCAGAATAGAAGGAGAGATAAAGAGCTACCAAGATAGGCAGAAACTGAAAGAATATGAGACCACCAAACCGGCTCTCCAAGAAATACTAAGGGGTACTCTGTAATAAAAAGAGGAAGTCCAAGGAAACAATCCTGAAAAACAGGGACTGAATAGGTATCATGATGACACTAAATTCATATCTTTCAATAGTAACTCTGAATGTAAATGGCCTTAATGACCTCATAAAAGAGCGCAGGGTTTCAGACTGGATAAAAAGCAAGACCCATCTATTTGTTGTCTACAAGAGACCCATTTTAGATAAGGACACCTACAGCCTGAAAATAAAAGGTTGGAGAACCATTTATCATTCAAATGGTCTTCAAAAGAAAGCAGGGGTAGCCATCCTTATATCAGATGAATTAAAGTTTATCACAAAGATTGTAGTAAGAGATGAAGAGGGACACTATATCATACTTAAAGGATGTATCCAACAAGAGAACCTAACAATCATGAATATTTATGCCCCGAATGTGGGACCTGCCAAGTATATCAATCAATTAATAACCAAAGTTAAGACATACTTAGATAATAATACACTTATACTTGGCGACTTGAATGTAGAGTTTTCTACAATCGAGAGATCTTTAAAACACAACATCTCCAAAGAAACAAGAGCTTTAAATGATACACTGGGCCAGATGGATTTCACTGATATTTACAGACCTTTACATCCAAACGCAACTGAATACACATTCTCTCAAGTGCACATGGAACTTTCTCCAGAATAAACCACATACTGGGTCACAAATCAGGTCTTCACTGATACCAAAAGATTGGGATTGTCTTCTGCATATTGTCAGACCAAAATGCTTTGAAATTAGAACTAAATCACAAGAAGAAGTTTGGAAGGATTTAAAACACGTGGAGGTGAAGGACCATCCTGCTAAAAGATGAAGGGGTCAACCAGGAAATTAGGGAAGAATTAAAAAGATTCATGGAAACTAATGAGAAAGATACAACTGTTCAAAATCCTTGGGATGCAGCAAAAGCAGTCCTGAGGGGAAATACATCGTTATAAAAGCAGTCACCCAAAAAACTGGAAAGAACCCAAAAACAAAAGCTAACCTTGCACTAAAAGGAGCTAGAAAAAAAAAAAAAACAGCAAATAGATCCTACACCCAGCAGAAGTAGAGAGTTAATAAAGATTTGAGCAGAACTCATGAAATACAGACCAGAAGAACTGTGGAACAGATCAACACAAACAGGAGTTGGTTCTTTGAAAAAATTAATATGATAGATAAATCATTAGGCAGCCTTATTAAAAAGAAGAGAGAAAAGACTCAAATTAATAAAATCATGAATGAGAAAGGAGAGATCACCGCCAATACCAAGGAAATACAAACGATCTTAAAAACTTATTATGAGTAGCTTTACGCCAATAATTTAGGCAATCTAGAAGAAATGGACGCATTTCTGGAAAACTACAAACTACCAACACTGGAACAGGAAGAAATAGAGAACCTGAGTAGGCCAATCACCAAGGAGGAAATGGAAACAGTCATCAAAAACCTCCCAAGACACCAAAGTCCAGGGCCAGATGGCTTCCTTGGGGAATTCTATCAAACGTTTAATGTAGAAACCATACGTATTCTACTAAAGCTGTTCAGAAAGATAGAAAGAGATGGAATACTTCCAAACTCATTCTATGAAGCGAGCATCACCTTAATTCAGAAACCAGACAAAGACCCCACTGAAAAGGAGAATTATAGACTAATATCCCTGTTGAACATGTATGCAAAAATTCTCAACAAGAATCCTATACTAGCCAATAGGATCCAACAATACATTAAGATTATTCACAATGACCAAGTGGAATTTATCCATGGGATGCAAGGCTGGTTCAACACTCGCAAATCAATCAATGTGATTGATCATATAAGCAAGAGAAAAAATAAGAACTATATGATCCTCTCAATAGATGCAGAGAAAGTATTTCACAAAATACAGCATCCATTCCTGATCAAAACTCTTCAGAGTGTAGAGATAGATAGAACATTCCTCAGCATCTTAAAAGCTATCTATGAAAAGCCCACAGCAAATATCATTCTCACTGAGGAAGCACTGGGAGCCTTTCCCCTAGGATAGGAACACGACAGGGATGTCTACTCTCACCACTGCTATTCAACATAGTACTAGAAGTCCTAGTCTCCTCAATCAGGCAACAAAAATAAATAAAAGGCATTCAAATTGGCAAAGAAGAAGTCAAACTCTCCCTCTTCACTGATGACATGATACTCTACATAGAAAACCCAAAAGACTCCACCGCAAGATTGCTAGAACTCATACAGCAATTTGGAAGTGTGGCAGGATACAAAATCAATGCCCAGAAGTCAGTGGTATTTCTATACACTAACAATGAGACTGAAGAAAGAGAAATTAAGGAGTCAATCCCATTTACAATTGCACCCAAAAGCATAAGATACCTAGGAATAAACCTAACCAAAGAGGTAAAGGATCTATACCCTAAAAAGTATAGAACACTTCTGAAAGAAATTGAGGAAGACACAAAGAGATGGAAAATTATTCTATGCTCATGGATTCATAGAATTAATACTGTGAAAATGTCAATGCTACCCAGGGTAATTTACACATTTAATGCAATCCCTATCAAAATAGCACGGACTTTCTTCAGAGAGTTGGAACAAATCATCTTAAGATTTGTGTGGAATCAGAAAAGACCCTGAATAGCCAAAGGAATATTAAAAAAGAAAACCATATCTGTGGGCATCACAATGCCAGAATTCCGGTTGTACTAGAAAGCTGTGGTCATCAAGACAGTGTGGTACTGGCACAAAAACAGATACATAAATCAATGGAACAGAATAGAGAATCCAGAAGTGGACCCTCAACTTTATGGTCAACTAATATTCTAGAAAGCAGGACAGACAATCCACTGGAAAAAATGACAGTCTCTTCAATTAATGGTGCTGGGAAAATTGGACATCCTCATGCAGAAGAATGAAACTGGGCCATTCTCTTATACCATACACAATTATAAACTCAAAATGGATGAAAGATCTAAATGTGAGACAAGATTCCATCAAAATCCTAGAGGAGAACACAGGCAACACCCTTTTTGAACTTGGCCACAGCAACTTCTTGCAAGATACATCCACAAAGGCAAGAGAAAGAAAAGCAAAAATGAATTATTGGAACTTTAGCAAGATAAAAAGCTTCTGCACAGGAAAAGAACAGTTAACAAAACTAAAAGACAACCTACAGAATGGGAGAAGAGATTTCCAAATGTCCTATCAGATAAAAGGCTAGTATCCAAGATCTGTAAAGAACTTACTAAACTCAACAGCAAAGAATCAATCCAATCATGAAAAGGGCAAAAGACATGAAGAGAAATCTCACAGAGGAAGACATAGACATGGCCAACATGCACATGAGAAAATGCTCCGCATCACTGCCCATCATGGAAATACAAATCAAAACCACAATGAGATACCACCTCACACCAATGAGAATGGGGAAAATTAACAAGACAGGAAACAACAAATATTGAAGAGGTTGTGGAGAAAGGGGAACCCTCTTACACTGTTGGTGGAAATATCAACTGGTACAGCCACTCTGGAAAACTGTGTGGAGGTTCCTCAAAGAGTTAAAAATAGATCTGCCATAGGACCCAGCAATTGCACTGCTGGGAATTTACCCCAAAGATACAGATGCAGTGAAACACCAGGACACCTGCACCCCGATGTTTATAGCAATAATGTCCACAGTATCCAAACTGTGGAAGGAGCCTCGGTGTCCATCGAAAGATGAATGGATAAAGGATATATGCTCAATGTATACAATGGAATATTACTCAGCCATTAGAAATGACAAATACCCACCATTTGCTTTGACGTGGATGGAACTGGAGGGTATTAATGCTGAGTGAAATAAGTCAATCCGTGAAGGACAAACATTATATGGTCTCATTCATTTGTGGAATATAAAAAATCGTGAGAGGGAATAAAGGGGAAGGGAGAGAAAATGAGTGGAAACTATCAGAGAGGGTGACAGAGCATGAGAGACTCCTACCTCTGGGAAACGAATAAGGGATGGTGGAATACGAGGTGGGCGGGGCGTTGGGGTGACTGCGTGATGAGCACTGCGGGAGGCACTTGATGATATGAGCCCTGGGTGTTATGCTATATGTTGGCGAATTGAACTCCAATAAAAAGAAATTTTAAAAAAAGAAAAAAGAATATCCAAAGCCTTTAAACATCAATTCTAAATTTACCCCAACCTAGAGAAATTACGATGCATTGTTAAAAATAAACTCTGAAGGGAGGAGCTCAGAACTATGGGCACAATAGGATATATGTACTATTTTTAGATTCTTATGATTAAATATTTATTACTTGTTTGAATTGTTATTGATTCCTTCACTGTCAGTTATATTCAATAACCAAAAAAAAAATAACTTCTCTTCTAAAAGTTAATTGGTGATAATCCAGTTATCAGCTTTTTTTGGTTTGGCCACAGATTTACTCCTTTTAATTAATACTGAAAACTTTACTGAGTTGAAATTTTCTTTGCCTAAACTGGGCCACTGACTTTTCAGCAACTTTTCTTCCCTTTTTAGGACCAATGAAACGAGAGGATACTTGCATGCAAAAGAGAAATGACATAAATTGGCAGGTTTTCTTAGTAAAGTGTTTTTTATTTTCCTGTGACATGAAGGTTGGAGGTAGTGACAATAGTTAATTATCAGGGAAAGCATCTTTTTCTTCCTTCTGTTTCAGGGTTTTGCTCTAAAGCTCAACAGGTCTGGAGCTTTATTTGTCCAGAAAATAATCATACCCTAGGAAAACTGGCTCATACTGTGAGCCCAAACTCACAAAGGATGGATTTTTATGAAAAAGCCAATTTAATAATTTATAGTGAAGAATATAACTGCCAAATGGACTGAAATGTGTGTTGGAGTGTCAATGTATTATCCTTTTAGTAGGAGGTCAAGTCAGAAAGTTAAATTAACAACAGATAAAAAACAGTTGGATAAACATATGAAGTAAGAATTAAGAGGGGATTTGCAAGATCAGGCATATTTCATTTGATAAACCTCAGCCAGGTTGGCTATCCTTTCCCTTTGCCAGTTCTCACAAGTCATGGTCTTTTGATAAAGCAATTCAAATTCTTAGTTTTTAGTGCTGAAATTGTGCCTTTTTCCAACTCTTGATAATTTTAAATTTGTATGAGATCTATAAATGAAAAAAAAAAGAGATCTATAAATGTTAGGCATGGTTTCATTTAGTTCTTTAATGGTTCCGGTTTTATAAGAAGAGCTTGCTTCCGATCTAGATTGCCCTCCGACAAAAATATTATCCTGTACTTTCTTCTCTAATTAGTTTAGTGCATAAATTAAAATGCTACTGTTTGACCTAGCCCACTGTACTTTCTTTTTTCCCCTTTGCTATGGCTATTACCCAGAAGGCTCTTTGCAGTTCTTGGCCCTGGCTTCTGAAAGTGGTTCCCTTACATGCCCACAGAGGATTGTATGCTTTGCAAGCCTTGTTTTTTTCATAACTACTTTCAGACTTGGCCAACACTGTAGTCTCCAGGTGTATATATTTTTCAATTTGCACACTTATAAAGCCCCATAAACATTATTCATAAAGACCAAAATCTTAGTACACTGTAGAGAGGCTCTGTAATCAGCAATATTTATTTATTTATTTATTTATTTATTTATTTATTTATTTATGCATTATTTGAACATTTGTTTTATATGTATATAACACATACCATAAGAAAATCTCCAAACTTTCTACCAGTAGACTGTAAATAAGTTTCAGGTTTTTCAGCATATTATATAAAAAAGACAAGTGACCCAATTATTAATATCCATAAGAATCAAATCAAACCAATTGATTAGGAAATATATAGTTCGTTCTAATACTAAAATCAGGTAATACTCTTGTGTTCTCATAAATATATATGATGTTATATTATATGTTGGCAAATCGAACTCCAATAGTATAACACCCAGTGTTTTTTTTTTCATTCATTACCTCATTTATTCACTCAACAAACACAATAAAGGCTTTGTGCCAGATAGTTGGGAATACAGAGATGAGTCAAACACTTGCCCTCAATTAGTTTGCAGTGTACATAGGGGATAAACCGTGAACAAAAATTACTAAAATACACATTAAATTATGTCTTTTGCGATGAGAGGTTGAGAGAAAAGCACTGCATATGGAGGGAAGAGTGTAGCAAAGGTAACTCTATTGCTGTTAGTTCTGACTTATATTTTTGAGATTTTTCTTCCTCTATGACATCAGGCTTGAAGGAGTTGCAACTTTCTTATTCTAAGGTAAACTCTCTTCATATTTTGCCTTAAGTTTTATCTTGCCGTGGAGATTCTAGTGAGACAGATAGACATGTGAATTTTGGTGGAAAGAGATAGGGTGAGGAACATTACAAACGACTGGTATGCAGTTTTTATTTGATTTTGCAGTCTTTGGTTCCATACTCTGCATTTTTTTTGTACAATTGAAATAAAACTTGAGTACTGTCATCTGCTCAAGGGACTTACCTTTGGTTTGTGCAAATAAGGTTTCTGTGGTGAGAGACCAAATGAACTCAACTTCCTCTTTCAACAACAAATTTGTCAGTTATCAGCAGGATCTGTGCCACCCCGAGTTAAGCTTTTTTGCCATCAGCTCCCTGCAAAGAAACAAGACTGCTAATCGTGACAAGGCTCCAGGGTAAGTTACAGACTAGTGTCTGGGAATTGGTGGTTCCATGTGGAAAGATTGTTGGGGACATGAAGATCCAAGATAGAGGCAGATGTGGGACCATTGTCCAAAGTGAAAATGGTCCCTGGTTTCTCATCTTAGGCTTCTTACAGTTGAATCAATGGTGACTGCCCTTGAGCCTAACTAGAGTACCACAAATTCAGGTTAATGCCATCAGTCCCAAAACCATTACTCAAGGAGCATGAAGTATGTGATGCAGCTCATTCTTTGCTGAGGGCTCTTTGTTTCTCCATCAACCAGAGAGGAGGACACAAAATATTAAGAAAGCTGTATTTGTGAGACTTATTGGGGAAAAAATGGCATATTCAGCCAGAAAAAAAAGAGCATTTGAATTTTTGCCCTCTATAATTTATCTAGTTTTATAATGAAGGGAAAGTTTACATATAAGCTTCTTGCTTTGGTAAGTTTACTTTTCACATATACAGAAACAATAAGCTCTTTCAGGATAGAAGGAATCAGATCATAGATTTTGGAGTTGAAAGAACTCTTAGAGATTCAAATCCCTCATAATACATATGGGGAAACTGTGAGCCAGTGAAGTAGGGACACTGGGTTTCGGACAAATGCAAAAGTAAAGACAAATGATTAAAAGTGTGTTCAGAGGTGTTTCTTGATCCTTTAAAAGTTGCTTTGTTGACTCAAGTTTAGCTTCAAAGAGGCACCTATCTTTCAAGTGATTATTGTTCTTATTACTCTGAATACTAGGAACCTCTCTGGTTCTGAACCAAGGAGACTTCTGTTGGGAAATCCTTAAATTTGGACTGTGCCATGCCTGCTGGTCACAAGATAATTCTGAATAAAATAATAAAGTAATAAGCTTTGTTGTGATTTTGGTGGGGAGTGGTCTCAGTCCCAAATATCCTGCTAGTGGGGACATTTTTATTTTTTATTTACATGGTTGCAAGATGCCACTGTCTTTTCCATTAATTGAAAAGTTTAGTAATTGTGACACAGTAAAATTATTTACTGCTGAAATAGGTGGTATCCTGGTATACTGAGGTAGGCAGTGGCTTGCACTGTACCAAGAATCAGATAATGTATTCAGGGCAATTGTCTTTGCACACAAAGGTTGACACAGGTCCTTCTTTGATTAAAAGAAGTTCCTATTTGAGCTTATCTGGGAAAGTTGTTGAGATCATGTTGTACAGATTGCTCAAACCCTGGCAATGGTGGAGCATAAGACTAAAAAATGAGTGAGAATACTTCTGTGTGATTTGAGGTGGATTTCGTGACCATTTGTATTTAAGGTAAGCCAAATGGCATCCTAATATACCAGTATATACCGTTCAGTCAGAGTTAGAGCAAAGAGGACAGAGCTGTCTGTTGTGAAACCACTCTAAAAGTTCCAGTAGTCAGGGCAATGACTGGTAGAGAGTCTGCTTTATTTGTAAAAACTTTTGGTCAAGAATCTACTTGCATCCATGTCGGGATATTTTGCAGGGGAATTTTTATTGAGTATTGGTTTGCATGCATTGCAGGCAGAGTGATGAAGTAGTTCAATAAACAGAATCAAAAAGTTTTGGTCTTAGTTCAAGTTCTGCTAGTGAGTCATTGTGTGGCCTTAGGCAAACTGTTATATTTCTATAGGTATCAATATTCTCACCTGCAATAAGATGCGGGAGCTTAAAATAGATGGTCTACTTTCCTTTATGACAATGCAATAATTTGACTCTAGGGTCCTAGATACCTGAGAAGAGTTATATACCATTAAGTGGTAAATAATAGGGTCATAACATGAAAATCTAACTAGAGGGGACTTTCTAGAAATATAATCTAGATCATAAATGGAACTCAGTAAACTTTTTTAAAGGCCATTATATTTGTTTCAGAATAAATAATGTTATCATGAGAACTCAACTATTAGACCAGTTTTTTTTTTACAAGTAATTTCCTTTTTTAATAAAAAACACAAGCAACAAACAAGGGAAATAGCTCTGAAATCTGATTTCCACAATGACAGTGTCACCCAATCACTATTTCTCAATATTTTAAGCCAAAGTTCCCTTTGAGAAACATAAAAATGTCACTACAAGGTTATTGTGGACTTGCTTCCCTAGGAACCAAAACTTGGACTCCTAAGAAAACTTACCCATTGAATTGACATTTTCTGAGTACATGTGCTCAGCAGCTACAAAGATTTTCTGGATCTGTATTTTCAACTATTTGCATTTTTAAAAATATTTTATTTATTCATGAGAGAGAGAGAGAGAGGCAGAGACACAGGCAGAGGGAGAAGCAGGCTCCATACAGGGAGCCTGATGTGGGCTCAATCCCGGGACTCCAGGATCATGCCCTGGGCCAAGGCGGGTGCTAAACCGCTGAGCCATCCAAGGATCCCATCTGTTTGTATTATAGAAACAATGATTTTGATTACCAAATAAGTTTACTATAATAAGGAAATTCTTTTTTTTTTCAAATAACACATGCTTTTCAGCCTTTCACTTAAAGAATTATTATTTTAGTTTTGTTAGCCATCACTCACATTTACACATTTTGGGAGATTTTCTAAATTCAGAAAAGTACAGGATCCAACCAAAAACCCATGAAGATTGTTTTCTATACAAGTAAAGAGGAAGTGAACTAACATTTACTTAATGTCATTGTGTGCCAGACATGAAAATAGGTCATTTCTTATACATTTTCCATTTAATCTTCATAACAATCTATATTTCAGGGACTATGATGTTATTTTTTTAATGAGGAAATTGAAGGCCAGAGATATGAAGTAAGTTACTTCAGGCTAGTCAGCTGATAGTTAAGATATGACCTCAGTACTGCCCAAAGAATCTAATTCTTTCCACCTCCAAAATACTGCCCTAACTGAAAAAAAAAAAAAGATATCTAATTAGGTCTCTTTCTTAAATGATTAAAAACCTAATCAATATGCATGCATGGAAATTTAATTCCATTTAAGATTTTGTTTGTGAATAGCCTAATTGCTTTAATTCATTTTCATGATAAAAGTAATTTTCATCTCCTCTAATTTATAGAAAAAATATTTAGACTTACAAATATATCCAAATCTTAGTGTTTGTGATGTCAAGTAGGTGATTTAGGGTTGATTCCAATCAATTTAGGATATAATGGAATTCCAAATTCCAGTTGTTCTTTTTCATCTGTGATTGTGAGTGATTGAATGAAGGACACCATGGTCATGTAGATCTGATGGGCTTAGGTAATACATGCAAGACTTTCATGGTTTAAAGAAGAAAAAGATCAAGTAAGACAAATCAAGATAGGTTCTCAAAAGGCTTGTAAAGGTTGTAGAGAATGGGAAGGCCTCCCTCATAAATCTTTCCCTATTTAATTTTCCCTTCTTCTCCAAAGATGACAACCCCACATACTGGCCCTATTATCAAACAAAATAATAGAAGCAAATTTGATAAACATGTTCACATAATGTCATTAATGACTTCATGATAAGAGGTGAAAAGAGAGGGAGGATTGAGAGAGTGAAGATTTGTGGAATTATACAGGAAAAGAGTAGTCACCTTGATACTAGAAGCCTAAGTATCACTCTCCTCACTCTGCCACTTGCTAGCTTTATATCGTTAGGTAAATAAGGTCACTCTTTGAGCCTCAATTTTCTGATCTGTGAGATGGGGATGATTTTCTCTGGCCTGATTATTCATAATATATACCTTTACTAGTGATTAACATCAATTATGGGTATAATAATGGTTTGTAAAGTATAAATCAGTAGATGAGTTGAGATAGTGGTTGCTGCCTTAATGATGACAGTGGCAATGCTGGCAGTATTATTTAGAGGAAGGGGGTGAGAAGGGCCATGTCCATACAGTCATGACAAGTTAGGGCTGGAAGGGAGTTAAAAATAATCATCCAGTTCAATCTGTTTTGTTTTAATAATAAGGGAAATGAAAACCACAGAAAGGAAGAGGTTTAGCAGGGAAACACAAAGAATAATCTAATAGTTGCTAGAATCCAAAATGTCTTAGCTCAGAATTCAGCACTCTTTTCAATATATCCTACAGCTTTTAAGTCCTCTCCAGCCCACAGCAAATATTGTCACAGTCAGCTCACTATTGTTATTTTAAAAATTAACCCAGTACTCTATTTACAGATCTATTATGGTTTGAGGTCATAGGCAAAACTTCCTAAAAATCCTTGGGTTTGATGCAATCCTACTCTGAAACCTGATGGGCAGTCATTTGCCATATATGCATAGATATAAAAGTGCTAGAACTAGAACTGAGAATAATAGCTTCATCTCTGATGAACAGTCTTACCCATGGTAATGCCATTTTAAAATATCTTTTTGTTTGTGCAAAAAGTTGCTTTTATAAGACAAATTTTAGCTTTCTCTGCTCATAAACAACCTTATTACAACTGAAATCATAATAGCTATGACTTTGAGAAAGAAACTTTATTCTGCTGAGTCTCTATTTTCTGATTTGTAAAAGTATAATAATTTACTCAAAGCTGTTACAAGGAGTAAAGACATGAATAGCACTTGGACTGTGACTGACAGGATGCATGTGGAAACTTCTTGGACTTAGCATTTCCCTGAAACTTAGAAGTCTGGTATAAATTCTGATGACATAATAGTAGCGAAAGGGATTATAAGGGAAAGGAGGGGAACTAAGCAGAAAAAAATTAGAGGGAGAGACAAACCATGAGACACTCCTAACTTTGGGAAACAAAGGGTTGAAGAAGAGGAGGTGGGCGGGGGCATGGGGTATCTGGGTGATGGGCACTAAGGAGGGAAGTTGATGGGATGAGCACTGGGTGTTATACTATATGTTGGCAAATTGAATTTAAATTAAAAAATTAATTTAAAAAGAAAACGAAAGATAAAAAATAATAATATAATTTCATGTTGGTTGTACCTTTGTGAAATCACAGCATTTAGGTTGTTTATTGAAAAGAAAAACTACCTTGGGCTAGATGTTATTGGTACCTCCTAAGTTTTTGGACTCAATGCCACTGAGTTATGTTTAAAGACCTGATATAACTTTATGTTCTGAGACAAAATTAGTTATTTCCATAAAGTTAATGTTTAATGACCATATTCCTATTTAAGCTGATGGGTTCCTATTGGACTTTATTTTATTTTATTTTATTTTATTTTATTTTAAAGATTTTATTTATTTATTCGTGAGAGAGAGAGAGAGGCAGAAACACAGGAAGAGGAAGAAACAGGCTCCATGTAGGGAGCCTGACGCAGGACTCGATCCCGGGTCTCCAGGATCACACCCTGGGCCGAAGGCAGGCGCTAAACCACTGTGCCACCCAGGGATGCCCTCCTATCGGATTTTAAATAAAAATCTGGAATGGCATGCTTTGGAAATATTACATGTCCAGATTTATTAATCTCCAACCTTATTATCCTTGGTTTGACCATATATTCAGTATCAAAGGAGACTATTATTGTTGATGGTGAGAGTAATTCGTGGGAGAGATATTAGAAATAAAGCAGCCTAAAGCTCTACCAGTATGTGCTTATTTTCCATATTCTTGTTTTTACAAACCAATGTATATAAACTAAGCACTTACTGCATGCTTAACCCTCTGCTAAGCAAAGTGAAAAATATAAAAGTCTAATATACAGAGTCCTCCCTCAGAGAAACTGTATTGTTAGAGTGTGGGCTATAAATCTATATAAAATACTATAAGTGTACAAAGAAGAAGGCGGTCAGAATAGAATTTCCCAGTGGAAGGAAAATATGAGATTTGAGAGAGAACCCTGAAAAAGAGCAAAATATTGGCCTCTGAGATAGGATCCAGGAAGTAAGTTCCCTTTAGGGGTTGATTTCTGTCATCAGATCCCTCTTTCAAGAGAAGAGGCATCTCTCATCATGGTTCTGGCCTTTGATGTAAGCCATATGTACCCTGGACAGAGCACTGATGCTGGAGCGACCAAGAGGCATTTACTCCTGTCAGGGTGGTGTTGGAGGCACTGGAAATTCTCCTCTTAGCTCTACGTAGGTGGTTCACATCTACAGAGCTAAGGACTGAAGTATATACTGAAGATGTAGCATTTTCACAGGTTATAATTTTGCCTGGACTTTATTGTCAGTATGGTTTTGGTTAGCTGAGTTGATTATGCAACAATGAGATTAAGTCCTTGGAATTAATCCCTACATGGACCAGTTAACATTAATTGCTTTATTTTATTTTGTTTTATTTTTTAAAGAGTTTATTTATTTTGAGAGAGAGAGAGAGAGAGAGTAAGAGTGGGGGGAGTAGCAGGAGGAGAGGTTAAAAGCAAACTCCCTGCTGAGCAGTGACCCCCCCCAATATGGGGCTAGATCCCAGGACCCTGAGATCATGACCCAAGCTGAAGGCAGATGCTTAGCTGACTGAGCCACTCAGGCAACCCACAATAATTGTTTTAATAGTGCTGTATGTTTAACCTTGTTCTAGATTTAGAGGGAAAGAGCTAAAGAAATTTAGATTGCAATCTCTGACTTCACAACCCAGTGTGGAGAGATCTATAAATAATTGAACTATATGAGTTGTCATAAAGCAAAGTATTTTTTAAGTTAAAAATATTTACTGAATGACTATGTGCCAGTCATTCTGCTAGAGTCTAGAGATTTAAAAATGAGTGAGATGTGGTTTTTGTCTTCAAACTGCTCATAGTTTAGTTAGAAATACAGACATAAATAGAAACATTTGATATAATTCAGTGAGTGTATTGTTAAAGTAATTCCTATGGGGACCTGAACTTAACTTGCATTTTTTATACATCATTTTTATAGCAGACTAGATAATAGATTTTAACAAGGCAAACCTCAAGGAAAATGGGCCAGTTAATGAGTGTTTCAATAATTCAGAGAGGAAAGAGAGAGTGTGATAGTGAGGGAGGGAGAGAAAATTTGGTTGATTGAATGAGAAAAGAGGAGTCTAGGATTATTCTAAGAATTCTGATAGATAGTGATGGGTAAGTAAAAGGTCAGGGCATATGATTACTTTTGTTTTGGAAATACTCATTTTGAGATGCCTGGAGACATTCATATGTGAAATTTCAGTTGGATGCTGGACAAATGGGTTTAATATCTTAGGAGAGACTAGGCCTGGACTTAGAGATATGAAAGTCATCAGAATATGAGTGGTAACTGACGCCACTAAAGTGGGTGATGTTACTCAGCATGAAGATGATGAATAAAAAGAAGACACAGACCTAGGGAAAACAAAGATTTAAAAGATATGAAAAAACTAAAAGAAACCAAGAGAGAAACTTGATACAAATGGACAAATAGTTAAGAGGATAATTAAGAAATTCTTGTTTGAAAGCCAAAGGAAGATAACTTTGCAAAAAGATGGAAGTGGTCAGACTGTATCTAGGGCAGCAAAGAAGCCTTGCATGATTTAGCAACATGATGGTCACTTGTTAGCAGTCTCAGTGAGGTTGTGAGAGTATATACACTACCATGAAGTGCATAAAGAATATATACAAAGTGAAGAAAATGAAATGATCAATGAACATAACCATTTTGAGAAGTTTATTTAAGAAGAGAAAGTAACAGATAGACTAAGATGCATAAACAAGAAAATAATTATTTTGGGTGTTGGTGAGACTTGATGACAAAGATCTCATGAGAAAGGAGAGCATGATGATCTAGAGTAAAAGGGAACAACTAACGAAAGAGGATCCTGAGAGAAATAAAATGAATTAAGAGCATGGGAATTCATCTTGAGCAACAGGAAAGGCAGCTGTGTTGGGAAGTAAGATGTAGTTGTACATAAGAGTATATGTGTTGGGGGGAGACAGTAGATGAAATTGAGTTGCTTCTCACCCAATAACCTCAATTTTCTCTATGATTTAAGAAGTTAAGACTTTTTGTTGAAGAGTTGGTGGGAATGCAAACTAGTGCAGCCATTCTGGAAAATAGTATGGAGGTTTCTCAAAAAGGTATGACTAGAACTACCCTATGACCCAGCAATTTCACTACTAGGTATTTGCCCAAAGAATACAAAAATACTAATTCAAGGTGATACATGCACCCAGATGTTTATAGCAACATTAACTACCACAGCCAAATTATGGAAATTATGCAAAAATCCACTGACTCACTAATGGATGAAGTAGATGCAGTATATGTATATATACAATGGAATATTACTCAGACATAAAAAGAATGAAATCTTGCCATTTGCAATGACATGGATGGAGCTACAGAGTATAATGCTAAGCAAAATAAGTCAATCAGAGAGAGACAAATACAATATGATTTCACTCACATGTTTTATTTAAGAAAGCAAACAAATGAACAAAAGGAACAAAAGAGACAAACCAAGAAACAGACTCTTAACTGTATAGAGAACAAACTGATGGTTATAGAATGGAGGTAGGTGGGGAGATGGGTAAAATAATTGATGGAGATTAAGGAGTGGACTTTGTGTGATGAGCCATAGGTATTGTGTGTAAGTGTTGAGTCACTATATCGTACACGTGAAACTAATATATTTTATGTTAACCAACAAGCATTTAAATAAAAGCCTTAAAAAACAATCTGTGCTGGGAAAGGTAGGGGATGGGAGAGTAGGAGAGAAGAAGCTTTAATAGGGTTATAAAGATACTGAATGGCCACCATGGAAATGGAAGAATGTACTAATCAAGGATATGCAAAGAGAGGCTTGAGAAAAAAATCTTAGGCTTGAGATCATAAATTTCTGTTTTTGGCATTCCAAATGAATCCTAGTATTTTTAATAGGATCATTCAGCAGTTTGGATAGTAAAAAAAAAATGCACTGTGGACCTGACCTGGGATTAAGGTGTTGCCAGTCTGGTAACAGCAAAAGAATGGCAAACAACGAAGTTAAGGTTTCTTGTGAGAGAGTAGTTGGTTTGACATTTAATGTAGGCTGAGTAAGGGAGGAAGTAGGATAAAGGAGAGTGCTGGGTTGAACCATCAGAAATGGAGGGATTTAAATATTTAAAGTCTCCAGGAGTGCATGATGCAAGCTAGTATAGTACAACTTGAAGTGAAACTTAGTAATTATGATATTAGAGAGTCAAGAATTCATGAGTCTTGGCAGAGAGTACAAATTTGAAAAGTCCTATAATAAGGATAATCTGAAAAGGCTTTGGAAAAGTGCAAAATTGTAATATCTTTTTTTAATATTTCACACATTCTATAACAGAATGTATCTGACACCTCAGTCAAATGATGTCCCAAACTGGCTAATTCCATACATAATTTTTACTTGAAATTCTAATATTCCTGCCATAGCAAGTTCAGAGTTGTTTTTATCTCAATTGTTGCACCAGTAGGGTTACCAAATATACTGTTTGCCTTGAACTTTCACAGGTTTAGCTCTGAAAATCCTACATCTCAGGAAACCATTAGTTTTAGGCAAACAAAACTGTTGATCACACTACAAACTCCCAGCTGATATGGACTTCCTATCTTTCATGTCCCATCTTTCCAATCGATCTTCTACACTTCTGTCAAAGTGATTGCTTTAAAACATCAGTATGGGGGTACCTGGGTGGCTCAGTCAGTTAAGCATCTGCTTTCAGCTCAGGTCATAATCCCAGGGTCCTGGGATTGAGCCCCATGTCTGGTCTCCTCCCTCAGTTGGGAGCCTGCTTCTTCCTCTCCCTCTGTTACTCCCCTTGCTTGTGCTCATTCTCTCTCTCTCTCTTTCTCTCTCTGTCAAATAAATAGATAAATAAAATATTTTTTAAAACCCACCAGTATGATAATATGACATATCTTCCCAGAATCATTCAATGATTCCCCCTAAAACCCTCCATGATCGTGTTGCCTCTACCTTTTTATTTTCTTTTTCCTTCGACTATCTTCTCCCATTCTTATTTCTCATTCCACCTTCCCCACCATCTTACTCTGTTTTCCAGCTAGACTAGAACACCTTTTATTGCTATATATAGGTCATTTATTAACTTCAGGATGTTTGAATGCTATTTATTCATTGCTGTCATTTTTCTCCCACCCTTTATTCTCCTGTACCCTACCCACCCAAACTGCATGTTGAAAATGCATCTATCTTTAAGTTGAACTTCCAATCCTCCTCTTCTGTGCAAGATTCATTTCTACTCCCATAGAGACTTCTTTGTTTTTTTTTTTTAAAGATTTATTTATTTATTTATGATAGTCACAGAGAGAGAGAGAGAGAGAGGCAGAGACACAGGCAGAGGGAGAAGCAGGCTCCATGCACCGGGAGCCCGACGTGGGACTCGATCCTGGGTCTCCAGGATCGCGCCCTGGGCCAAAGGCAGGCGCCAAACCGCTGCGCCACCCAGGGATCCCGAGACTTCTTTGTTATCTCTCTCATGACATGTTTCAAAAATCTATTATGGTTAGTTATTCTTATATCTATCTCTCTTAAATGACTATAAACATTTTGAGGACAACAATCATGCATTATTCTACTCTGATATTTCCCACCTCACTCCACCATTCTTAGCAATTAGCATACTGGATACAGTAGTAGCAGAATTTTAATTTGCTCTATGAAATCCTAATCTGCTGAATCCCAGATGAATGGTATTGGTAATACATAATGCAGGCTTTCTTGAAGAGATAAAACTTGATCAAAACTTTAAAGGGCTAAGGAGTTAAATACAATAGTGTATATCTCAGGCATAGTAAGTTAAGTTTATCTCTGCCTCAACCACCATCTCTATTTTTCCTTCTAACCCTGTCCCTATGGGAACCAAAAAGAAAATGCAGATGGCTTGGCACAAGTGCCATCTCTTCTGGCTCATAATTCAATGGAAACAGCCTGACACTGTAAAAGGAGCATTAAGAGGCCTACAAGTCTGACTTCTGGTCTCAGTTCCATCATATTCTTACTAGATAACCTTGAACAAGGTATTTAATTGTTCATGAATGCATCTCTTTGTCAGTTAAATGCTATGATAGGGATATTTTTTTTATTTTATTTTATTTTATTTTATTTTATTTTATTTTATTTTATTTTATTTTATTTTATTGGTGTTCAATTTACTAACATACAGAATAACACCCAGTGCCCGTCACCCATTCACTCCCACCCCCCGCCCTCCTCCCCTTCTACCACCCCTAGTTCGTTTCCCAGTGTTAGCAGTCTTTACGTTCTGTCTCCCTTTCTGATATTTCCCACACATTTCTTCTCCCTTCCCTTATTTTCCCTTTCACTATTATTTATATTCCCCAAATGAATGAGAACATATAATGTTTGTCCTTCTCCGACTGACTTACTTCACTCAGCATAATACCCTCCAGTTCCATCCACGTTGAAGCAAATGGTGGGTATTTGTCATTTCTAATAGCTGAGTAATATTCCATTGTATACATAAACCACATCTTCTTTATCCATTCATCTTTCGTTGGACACCGAGGCTCCTTCCACAGTTTGGCTATCGTGGCCATTGATAGGGATATTACTGTTATTGTCTCACTTACCTCACAGGGATGATGCTATGGTAATATGAGGATTTCTTATCAACTATGCTATTGACCACAGTTCTTGTCATGCACTGATTATGATGCTGGAGATTTAAAAATATTTCCCCCACCAGGATAGAAGCTTCTCAGGGACAGAGATTATGGCAGATGGTTCTGTATTTTCCACAGGACATAGCACAGAACTTATAGGATTGTGTGTATTAAATGTATGTTGATTAAGGCAGCCAGAGTCATCAGAAAGCCATGGAAAAAAAGCCTAAATAGATTTATTTTTCCTTTATGCTTACTTTTAATATGTGGACCACTTTGGGGACTACAGATGCAGCCTTCTCACTCTCCTTTCAGTTCCTATGCTTAGGTGGGTAAGAAGTAATTTGCTGGTGAGATGAGGCAGTTTTACCCTTTACAGAATGGCAGCCAAGAAAAATAAAGGGTTGAGATGCCTTTAGAAGTAGACCACAAGGGGGATCCCGGGGTGGCTCAGTGGTTTAGCACCTGCCTTCGGCCCGGGGCATGACCTGGGATCGAGTCCCACGTTGGGCTCCCAGGATGGAGCCTGCTTCTCCCTCTGCCTGTGTCTGTGACTGACTCTCTCTCTCTCTCTCTCTTAAGAACAAATAAATAAAAATCTTTAAAAAAACTCTTAAAAAAAAGAACAAGTAGACCACAAGGAATAGCTTCTTTCTGAGGTCCAGACAATAGTCTTAATGATACTCTGAGACCTTGGGTGGTGCTGACTTCTACCCACAGGATATGTCTGACCACTTGTGATTTCCAAGTTAATTATTTTGCATTTCTCTCAAGCTTCTACAGGTAGGAATTTTCTAAGTTCAAAAGGGTAAGTACAAGTAATACTGATGATAATAGCCCAAATCAGAAGACAACATCATAGGGAAATAGCAAGCAACAGAAATGCATTAGTTGACATAATCAAGTTTGTGTATTTGCTTCATACTTCCAATAGGGACTTTAAACTACTGTCTGCAGTTCAATCTAATTATGCCACTTCTCTGTGAGTGCTTCATTTTTTTTTTTCTGTGAGTGCTTCATAAGTAGCAGGCTCTCCTGGTTGTATGGTGATTTATGTAAGAAATGTTGTTATGGCACTAATGAAGCTAATGACACAGTGGATGAAAAAGCCAACAGACAAGTAAACAAACATTTAAATTACAAATGTTGATGCTATGAGAGTATATACTGATATGTAGGTGTACCTGGATAGTTTTGGCAATGAAAGTCTCTCTGACGTCCAAACTGAGATTAAAAGGGACCAGACATGTGAAGACCTGAAAGGAAGTAACTCCAGACAGTGAAGATATATGCCGTGGCCTTTGTCAGGAAAAAAGCTTGGCTTGTTCTAGAAACTGAAAACATCTCAGTGTAGTTGAAACATAGAGAATGAAGAAGAGAATGGAATGAGGTGATGTTGAAGGGCACAGGAGACATATTAGTGATCGCTTTTAAGCAGTGGTGGAAAATTTGGCCTTCAAACAATAGAGAGCCACCAAAGGATTTTAGAGAGGAGAATGACATATTTAAAAGAAAGATTATTAGGACCACAATATAGAAAGTGCTAGAAGGGGTTAGTAAGTGCCACATCAAAGGTAAGAGAGTATGGAACCAAGCATAGGTTCTAATTCTAATATTAATCCTCTACACAATGCAAGTTTTGTGACTCTGTTGCAACTTATTTAACCTCTTTTGGTCTCAGTTTCCTCATCAGTGGTATGAAAATAATCATATGGCTGCTATGAGGATTAATGAGATAATATATGAAGAGTGTTTAGCTTGTAAATAAGTAGTAGTCCTCAATAAATGGTAGCAAAAAATGTTAGTGTTAGACACAGTATGGAGAATACACTGCAGAGGATGATACTAGTGTGCAGAGAGTATGGTAAATCAATCTGTTTTAATAGGAAAAGGGATCTGTTTCAAAAGTCAAGAGGAAAGTTGACAGTGCCCTAGATTCAGATGGCAATAGTGGAAGTACAGATGGATTGGGGAGATTCTTAGGAAGGAGAATCACCTGGTTAAAGATTGGATATGGAATAAATGTAGTGATAAGGTTAGATGAATCCCTAGTTTCCTGCTTGAGTGTCAGGGAGAGAGTCATGGCACCTAATGAGAAGGGGAGTTCAGACTCCGGAGTGAATCATCAATCTTCCACATTTTTCTGAGACAGGAACCAAAGGTATATGTAGGTTGAAGATGAGAAAAATTGGCAACATAGGTGGCACAAGCCAACTAGAAATAGTCAACAACCCAACTACAGGCAAAGAGAAACAGAGACAGGGGCAGAAGCAGAGACAGAGAAGGAATGTACTCCGACTTTAGCTCTTCGATTCAGCATTTTTCTGTTAGTGGCTTCTTAGGTTGTTCTCCTTTCTTAAAATTCAGAAATGTCACAGATTGTCCACAGCAAGCTAAATATTTCCTGAGATAACTTATATTTCTCCCCTACTGAAAACAAATTCCCCCATCTTCACCCTACCATGGGGATTTTACATTTGTTACCAGATTTGGGGCAAACTCATCCTATTTTCCCTTCAGTGTGGAGAAGAGATTTTGGAAAGCAGACCATGCAAATCTCTAAGCTCACAATAAACTGAATTGGAGAGGCATAAAACCTGACAGGAAAAAAAGGTGTGAACTTGATCTTTAGCTTGCTGTTCTGGTTTAATAGGTTTCTGTTATTTAACACAGAGGTGTGAATGGAACATCCCTCTTTAGTAAGTGAAACTTTCTGCACCAGTGAAGCAGGAACAAATACCCATGTCTATAAAGTACAAAAGTGGAAGTGTGATTTGGGTGGGTGTGAGATGTTCTCAGTTCTTGGAATTGTAGTGCACTTGACACATCTTCCCTTGCTTTCTCACAGTTTTTGCATGGATAATATACAATGCAGGAACATCACCAATAATGAAGTCCAAGTGGGTTTTAAGGAGGTATAGATGGCATGTGTGGGGACAGGTGTTTAGTTATATCATAACAGCCTAAATAGATTAATCCTAGTGTTATAACATTATAAATTCCTAATATGGGATAGAAAGTTTCTTCTATAATGTGACCTCCAGATATGATAAGCTCCATATTGTCAAGTAGTTCCTCCTAAGCAGAGAGAAGCAAGTGGTGTAGTGGAAATAGCATACACTTTGGAGAAAATAAAGCATAAGAGTATCTCCCATTTTTTATTTTCTAGGTTTGTTACCCCAGAAAACATACTACATCCCTCTGAACCTCAGTAACCTTATCTGCACTACAAGAGTAATAATAGTACCAACCTCTGGTGATGGCTGTAAGAATGAAATTGGATAATGCATGTGAAAAATTTCATTGCAGATTCTAAGGTGTATTGCTGATAGTCACACTATGATAAATACTTTCTCTTTTCATCTGTGAATAAATCTCCACCTTCAGTTCAAAGTCATACATACATAAGCAAGATGACTGCATGATTTTTTTAGGACATATCACAAGCCAAATACCAAGGATAAAATATTAGAGGAGGGGAAGTGAAAATACTCTTTAGAATAATGGGAGGTCAGAATGCTGACTCTTTTCTATATGTGAATTAATCATATGGGGTTCTGCTTTTAATTCACACTTCTATTATTTATTTTATTATTTTATTTTTTAATTTTTTAATGGAGTTAGATTTGTCAACATATAGTATAACACCCAGTGCTCATCCCGTCAATTGCCCCCCTCAGTGCCTATCACCCAAACACCCTGTCCCCCAGCCCACCTCCCCTTCCACTACCCCTTGGTCATTTCCCAGAGTTAGGAGTCTCTCATGATCTGTCACCCTCTCCGACATTTCCCACTCATTTTCTCTCCTTTCCCTTTTAATCCCTTTCACTATTTTTTATATTCCCCAAATGAATGAAAACATATAATGTTTGGCCTTCTCTGATTGACTTACTTCACTCAGCATAATACCCTCCAGTTCTATCCATGTTGAAGCAAATGGTGGGTATTCATCATTTCTGATGGCTGAGTAATATTCCATTGTATATATGGACCACATCTTCTTTACCCATCCTTCTTTTGATGGACCCCGAGGCTCCTTCCACAGTTTGGCTATTGTGGACATTGCTGCTATTATAAACATTAGGGTGCAAGTGTCCCGGCGTTTCACTGCATCTGAATCTTTGGGGTAAATCCTCAGCAGTGCAATTGCTGGGTCATAGGGCAGTTCTATTTTTAACTCTTTGAGGAACCTCCACACAGTGTTCCAGAGTGGCTGTACCAGTTCACATTCTCACCAACATTGCAAGACGGTTCCCCTTTCTCCACATCCTCTCCAACATTTGTTGTTTCCTGTCTTGTTAATTTTCCCCATTCTCACTGGTGTGAGGTGGTATCTCAGTGTGTTTTTGATTTGTATTTCCCTGATGGCTAGTGATGTAGAGCATTTTCTCATGTGCTTGTTGGCCATGTCTATGTCTTCCTCTGTGAGATCTCTGTTCATGTCTTTTGCCCATTTCATGATTGGATTTTTTTTTTTTTGCTATTGAGTTTATTAAGTTCTTTATAGATCTTGGATACTAGCCCTTTATCTGGTAGGTCATTTGGAAATCTCTTCTCCCATTCTGTAGGTTGTCTTTTAGTTTTGTTGACTGTTTCTTTTGCTGAGCAGAAGCTTTTTATCTTGATGAAGTCCCAGTAGTTCATTTTTGTTTTTGTTTCCCTTGCCTTCATAGATGTATCTTGCAAGAAGTTGCTGTGGCCAAGTTCAAAAAGGGTGTTGCCTGTATTCTCCTTTAGGATTTTGCTGGATTCTTGTCTCACATTTAGATCTTTCATCAATTTGGAGTTTTTCTTTGTGTATGGAAATTCACACTACTATTACCTGGAATAGAACTGAAAATGGTATATGAAATCATTCTGCTACATATGAGGAGATTCTAAAAGAAAATCCCTTCTTTGTTTTATAAACTTATTTAAAACAATACAGAACAGAAACAGTTAAAGCAGCTAAAATGTTATTTCACTTAAGAACAACCTAGCAGGACACATTCTTGCAATATGAACAGAAGCTATGCTTGTAAAATTTGTTTTAGGAAGGAAAACAAATGAAAAGAAGGGTGTGTATGAGGATTAGACACCTTGTACTCCCCTTTGAAGTCCCATATCTCCTGTTTAGTAGTTTTGTGGCCTTAATAAACCTCTCTTTTGGCCTTACTTCTTCTACATGTGCTATGTGAAGGCTGAATTAAATGAGTTTTAAAGGTTCTTTCCAGTGTAAAATTCTACAGGAGTGTTAAAGTAAAATAATGAAGTTGTTGCTTTCTTATTTGCATGCAATATGTGTAAATACTTGACCAGAACTTGAGAAGTCCTAAAGATTACTTTATATTCACCATGTTCTCTATATATTAAATAATGAAAAACACACTAAAGCATAAAATAAGATTAATGACATTCATAATGTTTTTCTTCTTATGATGATTGTTTTAGTGAAAAAGTATTAAGCATTAAATTGTTTCCAAAAAAATATTTTGTGACCTATCTTACTGGTGCTCTAATCAATGTTTACTGTGACTGTTGGATAATCTGCCATGTCTGTGGTGTCACACCAGTACTGAATTCTTAGGGAAAAAATTAATCTCTTCCCTTGAAGTTCACTAAGGGAAATTCTTAGTTCAGCTTCTATATTCTCATATTAATAGATTTTTTTTCATGTAAATTGGAATAAGACCTAAGCTGAGAGAGAAAGACAAAGTGCACTTATGCTATTGTAATAGAATCATAAGAAGGTAGTGTTCCCAAGTCCTGAAACTCAGCCAGTATATTGGGAATACTGGCTAAAACTCAGGGCAATTTTCCAAGTGCTATAGTACTCAAGGTAGGAAGTCAGAGCCCAAAGGATAAGAAAGGGGTTGTAAAAGATGAGGTTGGATTTCTATTATTGCAATTGTAAATGAGCAGTGCTTGGGGCAAGGAAAATTTGAAGGCAAAAGGAACAGACTGAAATTCCATACCCTTTTTGTTGTGGTAAGAACAATAAGCTAAATATTTCATGACATCCTTGCCTATAAGACATGACTTTAACAATTTGAGAGGGCAGTTTGGGAACAATTCCATGGTTGCCTGATTCATTAGGTGACCTTGGATCAATAGTATATCTTCCTTTAGCATCTGCTGCTTCATCTGGAAATAGGCCTTTTCTAATTTTAATATTGTTACTTTCAATATAAAAAGGAAACTGGGTGTTGGCTATAGAACTGGTTAGTAATTATCCTCTTTTTTTCTTTGATTAAACAGGGATTATAAATCCACAGCCTACCTTGATGAGTATACTGAAATATTCAAGATGTATAGCAACAGTACCAGCAATGTTGAGACTGACTGCAGTGCTACGAATGTGACATTTCAGAACTCCCTCTATGCAACCACCTACATCCTCATATTCATCCCTGGTCTTCTGGCCAACAGTGCAGCCTTGTGGGTTCTGTGCCGCTTCATCAGCAAGAAAAATAAAGCCATCATTTTCATGATCAACCTCTCCGTGGCTGACCTTGCTCATGTGCTGTCCTTACCCCTCCGGATTTACTATTACATCAGCCACCACTGGCCCTTCCCAAAGGCCCTTTGCTTGCTGTGCTTCTACCTGAAGTATCTCAACATGTATGCCAGCATTTGTTTCCTGACATGCATCAGCCTTCAGAGATGTTTCTTTCTCCTCAAGCCCTTTAGGGCCAGAAACTGGAAGCGTAGGTATGATGTGGGCATCAGTGCTGCCATCTGGATCATCGTGGGAACTGCCTGCTTGCCATTTCCCCTTGTGAGAAGCACATACTTGGGCAACAAGACCGAGTCCTGTTTTGCTGATCTTGGTTATAAGAAAATGAATGTAGTGGCTTTGGTTGGAATGATTACAGTTGCTGAGCTGGCAGGATTTGTGGTCCCAGTAGTAATCATCGCATGGTGTACTTGGAAAACTACTATATCCTTGAGACAGCCACCAATGGCTTTCCAAGGAATCAGTGAGAGGCAGAAAGCACTGCGGATGGTTTTTATGTGTGCTGCAGTCTTTTTCATCTGCTTTACTCCATACCATATTAACTTTATTTTTTACACTATGGTGAAGGAAACCATCATTAGTAGTTGTCCCATTGTCCAAAGCACACTGTATTTCCACCCTTTTTGTCTATGCCTTGCAAGTATCTGCTGTCTTTTGGATCCAATTCTTTATTATTTCATGGCCTCAGAGTTTCGTGACCAAATATCTCGCCATGGAAGCTCTGTGACCCGTTCCCGCCTTATGAGCAGGGAAAGTGGTTCATCAATGATTAGCTAAAAATAAAGTAACTTTTCAATTATGACCTAAACTATGTTTCCTAGCTTTTCCCAAAAGATATAGTGACCAGCCAGACAATTTGTTTAATGGAAATTTGGGAACAATGGAAATCTTCTTGTGTGATAGTTGTGGTCAAAGGGATGTAACGGGAGAGGCAGTGTGTAAGAAATGTGGGAGAGGTAGGGAAGATAGAATTTGCCTGTTTCCTCTTTGAAATTCAAGATACTTTCTTAAGAGACCTAGCTCAAGTTTTTACAGATATTTTCATCCAAATGAAAACTGGATATTTTATCTTAAACATTTATTCAGTAAATATATTGTTACTAAGATAGAATAAATACATAAATCTTGGGCAGCCCCGGTGGCCCAGCGGCTTAGTATCGCCTTCAGCCCAGGGTGTGATCCTGGAGACCTGGGATCGAGTCCCACATCAGGCTCCCTGCATGGAGCCTGTTTCTCCCTTTGCCTGTGTCTCTGCCTCTCTCTCTCTCTCTCAGTCTCTGTGTCTCTCAAGAAAAAATAAATAAAGTTTTTAAAACAATAGTGAATCTTTTTCTAAACTGTAAAAGTAAATATTTTTTATATGAAGACTTTTATTTGTGAATGACAGTTACATTCTTTAGAACGTAACTTTCTAAGAGATAAAAGAGGAATGACAATTGAAGTAATATGTGCATACATTTCAGGGCCACAAACCTAATACTTAATAAAGGGCATGGGAATTTGTTCATTCACTGAAAATGTATTGGATGCTTATTGTATTCTGGGTTACCAATTTCTTGGGTACTTTCACAATAGGGCAAACATCTCATCTGGCCCTTCTAATAAACTTGTGGAAGTTTCCAATACAAATGAGTAAGTAGAATCTCAGAGAAGTGAAATAACTTGCCTGAGGATAAGTAGTGGTGAGCTAAAATTTGTCCTGTATACACCAGATATGCTTAAGTTATTCCTTTTATATGTGTTGTTACTTTTACTAGATCAATATTATACTTGACTTAAATGGTGAAGACACAGACCAAAGCTAAGCTGCATGAGACCAAGACCATTTCTACACAATTTGCTTGAGATTATCTGAAAAGTCTGAGTTATGCATATGGCATATCAGGCTTCAGGCTACAAAGTATCAAATGATAAATAGATAGTTTTTTTCTAATGCTGTCCCAATCTACAGTCTTAAGATCAGGGATATAGACGACCCAAAGAGTTCATTATTTCATACCAAATATATTTTAGGGCTTAACATAGGTCATACAAAACCCATGATTAGATGAAAGAAAGACTATAAAGCTGACAGATGTAGAAGTTCCTTATATATTTTGGATATTAACCCCTTATTGGATATATCATTGCAAATATCTTCTGTTCAGTAGATTGCTTTTTTTGTTTTGTTTTGTTAATGGTTTCCTTCAGTGTGCAAAACCTCTTTTATTTTGATGTAGTCCCAAGATTTTATTTTTGTTTTTGTTTCCCTTGACTTAGTTGACTCATCTAATATTGCTATGGGGGAATGAGCAAAAAAAAAAAAAATCTGAGAGATGAACATTCTGTGAAGTTTAGATTTTTTTGGAGCTTGCCTAACTTCTTTCTTTTTAAACATTACTATACATCACTGTGAACAAATTTGTGTTTATTAAAAAAGTTCTGTCAATAGAGCTCACAGAATTTCATTGGAAATAGAAAACATTACCAAATCATAAATGAATGGTAGAAAAACATATGTGCTCCTTCTGGCAATTCCTTATCTTAATTTTTCTAGTGGTTATGTCTATTATTACAGAAACATTATGGAGGATTTGAATATAAGCAATTTCAGCTTCTCAAGTTGGCCTTTATAAAGCTCAATACATTACTGTCATCACTTATGCCTGAAATTTAAATAGCACAGACACTTTGCATGCAGGAAGGAGAAGGGAAGTGATTGTCTTCAGAATATCCATTTGAACAGCCTGGCTGAGGAGGAAGAGGAAGGAGCAAAAACTAAAAAGAAGAATTTTTTTTCTTTTTAAAAAGAAGAAATTAAAAAAAAAAAGAAGAACAAGGTTTCTGGAGAGGAAGAGATTTCTGTAATTATAAGTTAATGAAATTGATTTTCTTGTGCTTTATTAACCTACACCTGAAAGCACTGCTTAAAGAAGGTTTCCAGGTATGTTTAGAGTCAATGGAAGCATTATTAGAATGACTGCCTAGATGGCCCACTCTAAAGACATAATTTTGAAAGAAAACTACTTGCAACTACACTTCCTGCTGTTTGCAGAGGAAAATACTCACATCTACTTTGAAGTCATTGCCTAGAGATAGTGCTTTGAACATAGGATTTGTATATTAGTGGGCTAATTAATATACGTACCTTTCATTTGGCCACCATTAAAGTGGAATCTTTAGACTTTTTGACATATGAATCCTTGTTGTAATGAGAGAAAAATACAACATCAAAGTAAGTAATGGCTGGTTCTGGAATTTTAAAGGCTGAGATGCCTTATACAATGCTGGCAGAAAGATGAAAATGTTTGATTTTATGAGATAACAGCTCAGTAAATTGGTAAGATTGCTTTATTACAACAAACAACAATTTTAACACTTATCTGTATATTTATTACAGAAACATGATGCAGGACAAATAAGACAGGAAAACATATCTCCTTGAACAGGCTTTTCAAAATGTCACCAAAAAAATCTATATATTTGCCTCTATATGCCTGCAAGATACTTGCCAAAATCCCCTTAGATACAGTTCAGAATCTTATAATACTGATAAAAGACTCTTTAAACTGATAGTTTCAGTAAAAAGAAGGAAGAAGTTTTTTTTTTAAGAAGGAAGAAGTTTTGAGAGATAAAATAACTTTGAACAACAATGTATATGACCTTAAATGCAGTTTATGCATGATTTGTTATGCTGTTTATCTTTACAAAGATTTAAAGATGAGCATAGAGTACAGATATAACAATTTTCATAGATTAAATAAATTATTCTTATGTAGCATGTAGTCATTTCTATAAAAATGTTAAGCATAATGCTCTTATTTGAAAATTTAACTTTCTTGCTATTAAATTGCTACTGGAAGTAAATTGGTTTTTCCTTACCTTCTTTTGCACATTTTACAGTAATATAACCCACCATAAAAGTAAACTTAGTGCTTATAATATAAACTTAAAACTACATTCCACTTTTAAGTAGTAAGTAGTTTAAGTGTCATATTAACTATTTGGACCAAATACTAAGTCTTTAGGTGCATTACGAATTCAATATATAGTTACAAGTAGAAGTGTGCTATTATCCCCTAAGGCTCTGAAAAAGTGAATTAATCTCCCAGGTCTCAAAATTTACCACACATGAATAATTAAGGTATTTTGAGAATTTTCAACATACAGAATTGATAAAGTAGAAAGGGAACAACCAGTTTACAGAAGATGAATTTCAAATTGGCTACTATCAGGAAAGAAAGTGGCAAAATTCCAGTAGCTTTTATTATATACTAGTAGATTTTCTGATCTTCTGGTGTTGGGAGTAAACTTCCATGACCTCAATTTCTATCTGAATTGAGTCTTACATGATGGCAATGTTTTCAAGTTGTTGCCAAATATAGAAGAATACTAAGCATCTTTATTGGAAACTCTCCTGAACCAAAAGTAGAAAGGGGAAAAATATTGGGAGGTGACTAATACCGAATACTATAGTTTGGCTAGAAATATACAGGAGAGCAGGAAGTAATGAGACGGTAACATTTAGAGATCTAGTTCCAATTCAAAATGGCGACACTGAAAGAACCTGAACTCACCTCCTCCTAAGAACACATCAAATCTAGAGCTGTATATCAAACAATCTTATTTGGGAAAAACAAAACCAAAAACTAAACACTGACAGAATGACTCCTTTGCATTTGAAAATGAGAAGGAAACCACCTCCTGCATAAGGAAAGCAGAGATGCAATCTCACCATAAACTCCTCCCCTGGCTCAGTGATCCACAATTGCAGGTGGTGGTGGGGAGAAGAAATGTGTGGGAGATATCAGAAAGGGAGACAGAACGTAAAGACTGCTAACTCTGGGAAACGAACTAGGGGTGGTAGAAGGGGAGGAGGGCGGGGGGTGGGAGCGAATGGGTGACGGGCACTGGGTGTTATTCTGTATGTTAGTAAATTGAACACCAATAAAAAATAAATTAAAAAAAAATCCGGAACTTCAACTTGAGGAACAAAGTTTTTATACCCCAAATTGGGCACTCCATTTTTAAGACTGATATGTGAGAGACAAGCCTCAAAAACATCTGACTTTGAAGACCAATAAGTCTTAACCCCATGAACCCATTATGCTGTGGCAAATAAAGGCCTCCTTTGCACAGTCATTCATTTTAAGGCTCAGTATAGAAGAAACCCCTTGAAAAAGTGCATAGACTTTATGTGAGACAGAATAATTTGCAAATTTTAGCACATTGGTCTGAGGGTCAGGTGTCTGCTGAAATACTCTTAATAATCTTTAGACACAGAGACAAGTGGACAGCATATTTCTACTCTCCCTCAGGCCTACTAAAGTTGATGTACAACACCTTTTATTTTCTTTTATTCTTACTTTCCTTTCCCTTTTTATTTTTTACTTTTCTATTTTTTCTTTTTTTTTTTTACAGCAGTTTCCACCTTTGCATTCCTTCTCCACCTCACTGGAGCCAGTGGAAACAATTTTTCCACTCTCCTTCTGTCACACCCCAGAGCACTAGTATCTTCTAAAATAAAGCTTCCACACATATCTGGTGCCCAAATTTTTACATTTGATGACCTGACTTTTGTGGCTGCTGCCTAAGGGATAGCTCTTGATCACTTGACTATGGAGACCTAGGAGGCCTACGATTATAAGTCCTGTTGGACTGTAACAATTGAACAGTTTGTAGTATACTACCACTACCAGGATACTACACTGATATCAGGTTGAAATACACATGTTCTTCTGAAAAAGAGATTATTTGGTTGTGACCTTTACATTCCTCTGCCTTGCTTCAGCTCATTGGTACCTTACATATAGTAGTTTATACCTTCTCTGGTACCATGATTTTTGTGGCTGCTGCCAAAGGACACCTCTACATTGCCTAGCTCTGGTGGCTAGCAGGGCTTACACTCATAGTTCTCATAGAGCCGTAGCCAATGGACTAAGTATTCTTTTACAATTACCACCCTGAGGGTACAGCAAGGGACAACAGACCCAAGACCTCACTCTTTCTGTGAAAGAGGTATAATTAGCTTATTATCAAAGCAGCAGCCTGAACGTCAGGTTTCTAATTAAGCATATATCTAAGGCCTGACTGTAAATCTTTCCTGAGACCTTAGAGGGTGGCACTATTGTGGGAGGGCAAGACCTCAGCGGGTAAAAGAAACAATGACAACAGGGGCAGACATAAATGGCAACAGCTTTATACGTGTGGCAAAAGCCAATTATTCCTGCCATTGGTTCAAACTGAAAGCAGTACATGTTGAAAACAGCAATGATGGTGGATAAATAGCCAGGCCTACGGAGGTCAATTCTCCCACCCCCACAAACCCCTAGTTAATGCTTCTGTGGGACCCATGCACTTAGACATGTATGCAGTTCCCTGCTACCCCTCTCATGATTGGTTTCTTGAGTTATTTTTCCTTCCTTATCTCCACATACTTCACATTCTACAATAATAAAATGGAGAGCCAACCAGGACTCAGGACTTCACTTTGGCACTTGCACTTTTGGGTGACTCTTTGTTCCAAGATATTGATTCTGAGTAATCGTTCCATCTCTCATCAGAACTCACCACATGGCAGCACTATTTTATGCTCTTCCTTTGCCATGCTTCAGAGTGCCAGCACCTCTGGGGTATTTATATGTATCTGGTGCCCCAGTTTCTATGTATGGCGCCCTGATTTCTACAGCTGCCACCCAGGGGATAATACTTGAATACCTGTCTCTGCTGGCCAGGGAACATTATATTTCTGGGCCCCACAGGTCTGTGAAATCAGAAATATAGTTCTTTTTTTTTTAATTTATTTTTTATTGGTGTTCAATTTACTAACATACAGAATAACACCCAGTGCCCGTCACCCATTCACTCCCACCCCCCGCCCTCCTCCCCTTCTTGGGAGGCTACTATCCCTAAGGCACTGCATAGGCAGCAGGCTGAAACACACACCCATCTATTCTCTCTTGCTTATCCTAGACCTTCAGTCTTAGGGGCAGGTTTAAAATATGGCACACACGTAGAGCTATAAAGTTGCTCTCAGAAAATATAGGTTAGGGAACACTACGTTTTTCCACCCCTCTACCTCACTATGGCTTATTGGCATTTCCCAGAATAAAGACTATACACTTATGTGAAAGCCCAATTTCTGTGACTGCTGCTCAGGGAACAACTATAGCCTGGCCCTGGTGTCCAGTGGAGCTCACTTTTGCAGTCTTATGAGACTACACATATTTTCATTCTCTAAAAGCTGTTGCCTGAGGGTCTGGTTTTTAATCAGACTGAATATAGATGCTGATTGAGATCCTCTGGAACTTTTACATATTGGCACACCCTCAACTTCTAGGGGCTATTAAAAATAAAATAGGCTGTCTGGATAATCACAAAGGTCTGAGAGAAAACCGAGAGCTAGGGGAGGGTTGAACAATAAGGTTCAATTCCTATATGAGGCCAAACCTTCATAACAGGGAGAGATGGTTGTTTCATCTAATGTCTACAAACCAAAACAGAGAGTCAAGGAAAATGAAAAAAGGAACATTTTCCAAATGAAAGAAAAAGATAAAACCTCAGGGAAGAAAATACTTAATGAAACAGAGATAAATAATTTACTTGATAAAGAGTTCAAAGTAATGGTTGTAAAGATGCTCACTGGGATGCCTGGGTAGCTCAGTTGCCTAAGTATCTAACTCTTGATTTTGGCTCAGGTCATGATCTGAGTTGTGCGATCAAACCCTGCAACTGGCTTCATGCTCAGCACAGAGTCTGCTTGAGATTCTCTCTTTCCTTCTGCCTCTGTCCCTCCCCCTACACACTCTCTCTCCCTTTCTTTCTCTCTCAAATAAGTAAAATATATTTTTAAAGTTCGCACTGAACTCAGGAGAAGAATAAATAAACACAGTGAGAACTCCAACAGAGATAGAAAACATGAGAAAGTACCAAACAGGAGTCACAAAAGCTAAAGAATATATTGACTGAACTGAGAAATACATTAGAGGGGATCAATAGCAGACTAGATTAAACAGGAAGGGTTAGTGAACTCAAAGACAAGTAAGAGAAACTCACCCAATAAAAGGAGCAAAAAAAGGAAAAGAGTGAAGATAGCTTAAGGAAATTATGGGGAAACATCAGACCAACTAACACTCACATTGTGGGAGTCAGAAAGAGAAGATAGAAAGAGAGAGACAATTCATTTCAAGAAGTAATGGCTGAAAACTTTCTTAACAAATAGATAAAAAAATTCCAAAGAATTCCAAAAATCATGAACGCACACCAAGAGACATTATAATTTAAAATGTCAAAAGTTAAAGAAAAAGAAAAAATCTTAAAAGCAGCAAGAGAAGAACAAATTGTTACAGACAAAAAAAAACCCCACAAAAACAAAAACAAAATGCTGATAAGACTATTAGCAAACTTTTCAGGTCAGAAAGAGTACTATGATATTTCCAAAGTGATGAAAGAAAAAAAAAAATCCCAACTAAGAATGCTCTATCTGGCAAAGTCATCATTCAAAATTGAAAGAGAGATAGTTTTTCATACAAGCAAAAGTTAAAATTCTTCAGCACTATACCAGACTTGCAAAAAATATTAAAAGGATTTCCTGAAGGTGAAGAGATGAGACACAAATCAGTAACAAGAAAACACATGAAAGTATAAATCACACTGGAAAAGGTAAATATGGTAAATATAGTGGATTAATTGCTTACAAAGCTAGTATGAAGGTTAAAAGACAAAAGTAGTACAAATAACTGTAACTGCAGTAATTAGGTAATAAACAAGATGTACAATGTGACATCAAAAACAAAATATGGGAGGAGAGTAAAAGTTTAGAGCTTTAGAATGCATTTAAACTCAAGTTGTTATCAACTTAAAATAGACAATTATAAATATAAGTCATTACATGAAACCATCATGGTAACCACAAAGCAAAATTTTGTAGTAAGAGTAATGTCACCAAAATGGTGACATAAGTTTTTTCTGATTTCATGACCCCTCACAAGAACAGCTCACATTTTTAAAAGATTTTATTTATTTATTCATGAGAAACACAGAGAAAGAGGCAGAGACACAGGCAGAGGGAGAAGCAGGCTCCCTGCAGGGAGTTTGACGTGGGACTCGATCCTGGGTCTCTAGGATCACACCCTGAGCCAAAGGCAGATGCTCAACCACTGAGCCACCCAGGTGTCCCCAGCTCACAATTTTTTAAGAAAAAGGAGAGAATCTTAGACCACTGGGGTGAGACAGAAGCACTCTAATTGCACCACAGAGGCGAAGACAAACTACATTAAAAGAGTAAGGGAGATGGCTACACATTGATCACATTGCCCCTTCCCTAGGCCAGCAGAGCATCACACTGAGAGGCTTTCTCTGAGTCACTGGCTTTTCCAATGGGAAAGAACCTAGGGGGAGAACCAGCCCTTCTTTAGCATTGTGGATTGCTTTGTGAGAGCACCTACTCTGACTTTCCATCATGAGGATTGCAGGAGAATCTGCAGAGCTCAACAACTGGGAATCTAACTGTGATGGAGAAGAGGGGAGGGGTTTGCAACAACCAATACATGGATATTGGCAGACCGAGTTCATACATGCAGTGTCCAAAAAGTAATCCTAACCAGAAGCTTTGCTGGTCCACAGAGCCAAAACAGGGGCACACTATGACTAGGGAACTTTGCAAGGCTTGGATATGCCTGATTTGGATCCTCAGGTGAGGATTTTTTCTGGTCTCAGAACCTGGTTTGCCAATGCCCAAGAAACAAGCTGAATCACAACCCCATCTGCAGTGGAGAATGTCTTTAAGCCCCAGAAAGGCTAGCAACAATTTGTGGAAGGAATGCAGCTCAGAAGCAATAAAGCTGAGAGGCAGGTGGGCAGAACTGGTTACCCCAGAGCAAAGGTACTAGGTGTGGAGCATTCCTGTGCTGTGTAAAGGCAGGGAGATTAATTCATATCCAAGCCTGAGAATAGCTCCCAGCACCTACTATTTTAAAAGACTGGGAAAATTGAAGTAGCCTGAAGAAGTTCCTTCCTCTCCTACCCAGATAAGGAATCTGTGACAGTCCCACCCACTGTGGGGAGAATCTTTCAGTTTCAACCAACCAGCAGGGCTGGTGCATATCCTGTAAGCTGTACAGCCCAGTGTCACACGAACCAAAACATAGGCAGTAAAGCTTAAAGTTTTCAGAGCAATGTCAGTGACCCTCTTTATAAGGGAACATAAGATATGGGTCAACTTGACTTAAGAAAACAAAGAGCTTTATAAGCTTTAAAGCTATTTTTCCTTCTGTATCCAGACAAATAATTTAATTTGTAGCTATGTTCATTGCTGAATATACCTTTAGCTTGTCAAATCAGAGAAAATAACCAGAGCATACAGGAAGCTGCGTAGCCCATTCAAAAGCTATGCATACAATAGCACTTAAACAGAGAACACAGCCTTGCTTTCCCCTCTCTGCACAGCACAACTGGTGTCCACAATCAAATAGGGAATTAAGTTCACACTCTGCCTGATTCAGATCTCAAACAAGTTGTACAGGTTCTGGGTCCACTACTACTGCCTGACTAGAGCAGGTAAACTAATTCAAAACCCCACCTATTACTAAATATAGTACCCAGTCCCTACCATCTAGTAAGTATTATCAGAGAATGCAAACCGTTGTGGAGGTTACCCTACAACCTCACCTGGGTAGGGAACAAAACCAGTAGCCCTATCTAATCATTCTGAGCCAATGGTACACCCCAGATCACCATTCTCAGAGCTCAAATAGTAGCTTCACCCAGAAATAGACCTTAATAGTAGACCTCATATGCTCAAGGATATTATAAGTAGTCATGCCTAGAAACCCTACTGAGCTGACTGGTGAAGAACTGTCTACCAAAGCAAACATGTGAAGTCTAGAAGACGGGAAAACTGCAAATGCTCAGATATCGAGGTAAGTAATCAAGGCTCACAAAAAAATCAGGTAAATAATGACACGACCAAATGACACTAATAAAACTGACCCTAAAGAAATGGAGAACTGTGAACTATCAAAGAATTTAGAATAATACCATTAAGAAATGTTAGTGAAATCCAAGCAGGGGAAGATAAATAAACATCAGAGCAAAAATCAATGAAATAGAAACTAGAACAGTAGAACAGATCAACAAAACTAGGATCTGGTTCTTTGAAAGAATTAGTAAGATATATAAACCCTAGCCAGACTTATTAAAATGGAAAGAGAGGTGGGGGAGGGGCAAGATGGTGGAAGAGTAGGGTCCCCAAATCACCTGTTCCCACCAAATTACCTATATAACCTTCAAATCATACTGAAAATCTACAAATTCAGCCTGAGATTTAAAGAGAGAACAGTTGGAATGCTACAGTGAGAATTTGCTTCTATCAAGGTAGGAAGATGGGGAAAAAAGAAATAAAGAAACAAAAGGCATCCAAGGGGGGGGCGCCCCGTGAGGAGCCAGGCTAAGGCCAGGGAGAGTGCCCCCAGAACAGGAAAGCTCCATACCAGAGAAGCAGGAGCTGCACCAATCTTCCCAGGCGCAAAGGCACTTGCAGGGAGTTAGAGCAGGACCTCAGGAAGGGCAGGGATGCCCTCAGCCTCCCTGGGACACTAACAGACACCAGCGCCCTGGGGAGAGTGCGCCGAGCACCCTAAAGAACTGCAGCAAGGCCTGCGAATTGACCCAGGAGCAGCTCAAAGGAGCTCGCTCCATGGAGAGGGAGCTGCGCGGCGGGCCGGGAGCGCAAATCCAACAGCGCAAGTTCCGGAGCACAGGGAGCCGGGGACAGAGCCCAGGATCCGGCCTCCCCCTGGGACAGGCAGAGGCCAGGAGGGCCCAGGACAGCAAGGACGCTCCTGCCCCGAGCTGAGCAGATCAGGGACCCCGCCCGCGAGCCTCCAGGCCCTGCAGACTGAGAGCTCTATAGTTACTGTGGGAGCTGAATACAGGGCTCCAGAGCTGGCCGCTGCCACTGTGGTTGTTCCTCCTGGGGCCTCACGGGGTAAACAACCCCCACTGAGCCTGCACTAGACAGGGGGCTGAGCAACTCCCCCAAGTGCTAACACCAGAAAATCGGCACAACAGGCCCCTCCCCCAGAAGACCAGCGAGATGGACAAGTTCAGGGGAAGTCAAGGGACTTAAAGTATACAGAATCAGAAGATACTCCCCCGTGTGTTTTTTTTCTTTTTGATTTCTGATTGCTTCCCCCATCTTTTTTTTCCTTTTCTTCTTTTTCTCTTTTTCTTCTCTTTTTTCTTTTTTTCATCCTTTTTTATCTTTTTCTCTTTTCTTTCCTTCTTTCTCTCCTCTCTTTTACTCCTTTTCACAAAACAACTTGTTTTTGGCCACTATGCACTGACCAAAATGACTAGAAGGCAAAAGTCACCTCAAAAGAAACAATCAGAAACACTCATCTCTCCTACAGAGTTACAAAATCTGGATTAAAATTCAATGTCAGAAACCCAACTCAGAAGCACTATTATAAAGCTACTGGTGGCTCAAGAAAAAAAGCATAAAGGACTCAAGAGATTTCAAAAATGCAGAATTTAGATCTAATCAGGCAGAAATTAAAAATCAATTGAATGAGATGCAATCCAACTAGAAGTCCTAATGACGAGGGTTAACGAGGTGGAAGAACGAGTGAGTGACATAAAACACAAGTTGATGGCAAAGAGGGAAACTGAGGAAAAAAGAGACAAACAATTAAAAGACCATGAGGATAGATTAAGGGAATTAAATGACAGCCTGAGGAAGAAAAACCTACGTTTATTGGGGTTCCCGAGGGCGCCGAAAGGGACAGAGGGCCAGAATATGTATTTGAACAAATCCTAGCTGAAAACTTTCCTAATCTGGGAAGGGAAACAGGCATTCAGATCAGGGAAATAGAGAGAACTCCCCCCCCTAAAATCAATAAAAACCGTTCAACACCTAGACACTT
Organism: Canis aureus; assembly: GCF_053574225.1. Classification (NCBI taxonomy): domain Eukaryota; kingdom Metazoa; phylum Chordata; class Mammalia; order Carnivora; family Canidae; genus Canis; species Canis aureus. The sequence continues at coordinate 63,024,809 of NC_135649.1, read as the reverse complement.
AATAGTTAAGCTTGCAAATTCCAAAGATAAAGAGAAGATCCTTAAAGCAGCAAGAGACAAGAAATCCCTGACGTTTATGGGGAGGAGTATTAGGTTAACAGCAGACCTCTCCACAGAGACCTGGTAGGACAGAAAGGGCTGGCAGGATATATTCAGGGTCCTAAATGAGAAAAACATGCAACCAAGAATACTTTATCCAGCAAGGCTCTCATTCAGAATGGAAGTAGAGATAAAGAGCTTCCAAGAGAAGCAGGAACTCAAAGAATATGTGACCTCCAAACCAGCCCTGCAAGAAATTTTAAGGGGTACTCTTCAAATTCCCCTTTAAGAAGACGTCCAGTGGAACAATCCACAAAAACAAGGACTGAATAGATATCATGATGACACTAAACTCATATCTTTCAATAGTAACTCTGAACGTGAACAAGCTTAATGACCCCATCAAAAGGCGAAAGGTGTCAGACTGGATAAAAAAGCAGGACCCATCTATTTGCTCTGTACAAGAGACTCATTTTAGACAGAAGGACACCTATAGCCTGAAAATAAAAGGTTGGAGAACCATTTACCATTCAAATGGTCCTCAAAAGAAAGCAGGGGTAGCCACCCTCATATCAGATAAACTAAAATTTACCCAGAAGACTGTAGTGAGAGCTGAAAGAGGGACACAATCTCATACCTAAAGGATCTATCCAACAAGAGGACATAACAATCCTCAATATATATATGCCCCAAATGTGGGAGCTGCCAAATATATCAATCAATTAATAACCAAAGTTAAGATATACTTAGATAATAATACACTTATATTTGGTGACTACAATCTGGCGCTTTCTACCCTCGATAGTTCTTCTAAACACAACATCTCCAAAGAAACGAGAGTTCTAAATGTTACACTGGAACAGATGGATTTCACAGAAATCTACAGAACTTTACATCCAAACGCAATTGAATACACATTCTTCTCAATGCACAAGGTACTTTCTCCAGAATAGACCACATACTGGGTCACAAATCGGGTCTGAACCTATACCAAAAGAATGGGATTGTCCCCTGCGTATTCTGAGACCATAATGCCTTGAAATTAGAGCTAAATCACAAGAAGAAGCTTGTAAGGACTTAAAACAAGTGGAGGTTAAGGAAAATCCTGCTAAAAGATGAAAGGGTCAACCAGGAAATTAAGGAAGAATTAAAAAGATTCATGGAAACTAATGAGAATGAAGATACAACCGTTCAAAATCATTGGGATGCAGCAAAAGCCATCATAAGGGGGAAATACATTGCAATACAAGCATCCATTCAAAAACTGGAAAGAACTCAAATACAAGAGCTAACCTTACACATAAAGGAGCTAGAGAAAAAACAGCAAATAGATCCTACACCCGGCAGAAGAAGAGAGTTAATAAAGATTCGAGCAGAACTCAATGAAATCGAGACCAGAAGATCTGTGGAACAGATCAACAAAACCAGGAGATAGATCTTTGAAAGAATTAATAAGATAGATAAACCATTAGCCAGCCTTATTAAAAAGAAGAGAGAGAAGACTGAAATTAATAAAATCATGAATGAGAAAGGGGAGATCACTACCAACACCAAGGAAATACAAACGATTTTAAATACCTATTATGAACAGCTATACGCCAATAAATTAGGCAATCTAGAAGAAATGGACACATTTCTGGAAAGCCACAAACTATCAAAACTGGAACAGGAAGAAATAGAAAACCTGAACAGGCCAATAACCAGGGAGGAAATTGAAGCAGTCATCAAAAACCTCCCAAGACACAAAAGTCTAGGGCCAGATGGCTTCCCAGGGAATTCTATCAAACTTTTAAAGAAGAAACCATACGTATTCTACTAAAGCTGGTTGGAAAGATAGAAAGAGATGGAGTACTTCCAAATTCGTTCTATGAGGCCAGCATCACCTTAATTCCAAAACCAGACAAAGACCGCACCAAAAAAGGAGAATTACAGAGCAATATCCCCGATGAACATGGATGCAAAAATTCTCAACAAGATACTAGCCAATAGGATCCAACAGAACATTAAGAAAATTATTCACCCTGACCAAGTAGGATTTATCCCCGGGACACAAGGCTGGTTCAACACTCGTAAAACAATCAATGTGATTCTTCATATCTGTAAGAGAAAAACCAAGAACCATATGATCCTCTCATTAGATGCAGAGAAAGTATTTCACAAAATACAGCATCCATTCCTGAACAAAAATCTTCAGAGTGTAGGGATAGAGGGAACATTCCTCAACATCTTAAAAGCCATCTACGAAAAGCCCACAGCAAATATCATTCTCAGTGGGGAAGCACTGGGAGCCTTTCGCCTAAGATCAGGAACAAGACAGGGATGTCCACCCTCACCACTGCTATTCAACATAGTACTAGAAGTCCTAGCCTCAGCAATCAGACAACAGAAAGACCTTAAAGCATTCAAATTGGCAAAGAAGAAGGCAAACTCCCTCTTCACTGATGACATGACACTCTACATAGAAAACCCAAAAGCCTCCACCCCAAGATTGCTAGAACTCTTAAAGCAATTTGGTAGCGTGGCAGGATACAAAATCAATGCCCAGAAATCAGTGGCATTTCTATACACTAACAATGAGACTGAAGATAGAGAAATTAGGGAGTCAATCCCATTTACAATTGCACCCAAAAGCATAAGATACCTAGGAATAAACCTATCCAAAGAGGTAAAGGATCTATACCCTAAAAACTGTAGAACACTTCTGAAAGAAATTGAGGAAGACACAAAGAGGTGGAAAAATATTCCATGCTCATGAATTGGTATTGTGAAAATGTCAATGTTACCCAGGGCAATTTACACGTTTAATGCAATCCCTATCAAAATAGCATGGACTCTCTTCAGAGAGTTAGAACAAATTATTTTAAGATTTGTGTGGAATCAGAAAAGACCCCGAATAGCCAGGGGAATTTTAAAAAAGAAAACTATAGCTGGGGGCATCACAATGCCAGATTTCAGGTTGTACTACAATGCTGTGCTCATCAAGACTGTGTGGTCCTGGCACAAAAACAGACACATAGATCAATGGAACAGAATAGAGAACCCAGAAGTGGACCCTTAACTTTATGGTCAACTAATATTCGATAATGGAGGAAAGACTATCCATTGGAAGAAAGACAGTCTCTTCAATAAATGGTGCTAGGAAAATTGGACATCCACATGCAGAAGAATGAAACTGGACCACTCTCTTTCACCATACACAAAGATCAACTCAAAATGGATGAAAGATCTAAATGTGAGACAAGATTCCATCAAAATCCTAGAGGAGAACAGAGGCAACATCCTTTTTGAACTTGGCCACAGTAACTTCTTGCAAGATACATCCACGAAGGCAAAAGAAACAAAAGCAAAAATGAACTATTGGGACTTCATCAAGATAAGAAGCTTTTGCACACCAAAGGAAAGACAACCTACAGAATGGGAGAAGATATTGGCAAATGGTGTATCAGATAAAGGGCTAGTTTCCAAGATCTATAAAGAACTTATTAAACTCGGGATCCCTGGGTGGCGCAGCGGCTTAGCGCCTGCCTTTGGCCCAGGGAGTGATCCTGGAGACCCGGGATCGAATCCCGCATCAGGCTCCCGGTGTATGGAGCCTGCTTCTCCCTCTGCCTGTGTCTCTGCTTCTCTCTCTCTCACTGTGTGCCTATCATAAATAAATAAAAATTAAAGAAAAAGAAAAGAAATGCTTTAAAAAAAAACTTATTAAACTCAACACCAAAGAAACAAACAATCCCATCATGAAATGGGGCAAAAGACATGAACAGAAATCTCACAGAGGAAGACATAGATATGGCCAACATGCACATGAGAAAATGCTCTGCATCACGTGCCATCAGGGAAATACAAATCAAAACCACAATGAGATACCACCTCACACCATTGAGAATGGGGAAAAGTAACAAGGCAGGAAACCACAAATGTTGGAAAGGATGTGGAGAAAAGGGAACCCTCTTACACTGTTGGTGGGAATGTGAACTGGTGCAGCCACTATGGAAAACTGTGTGGAGGTTCCTCAAAGTGTTAATAATAGACCTGCCCTACGACACAGCAATTGCATTGTTGGGGATTTACCCCAAAGATTCAGATGCAATGAAACGCCGGGACACCTGCTCCCCAGTGTTTCTAGCAGCAATGTACACAATATCCAAACTGTGGAAGGAGCCTCGGTGTCCATCGAAAGATGAATGGATAAAGAAGATGTGGTTTATGTATACAATGGAATATTACTCAGCCATTAGAAATGACAAATACACACCATTCGCTTCAATGTGGATGGAACTGGAGGGTATTATGCTGAGTGAGGTAAGTCAATCGGAGAAAGGCAAACATTATATGGTCTCATTCATTTGGGGAATATGAATAATAGTGAAAGGGAATATAAGGGTAGGGAGAAGAACTGTGTGGGAAATATCAGAAAGGGGGATAGAACATAAAGACTCCTAACTCTGGGAAACGAACTAAGGGTGGTAGAAGGGGATGAGGGCCGGTGGTGGGGGTGACTGGGTGACGGACACTGAGCGGGGCACTTGATGGGATGAGCACTGTGTGTAATTCTGTATGTTGGCAAATGGAACACCAATAAAAAACAAATTTATTATAAAAAATGGAAAGAGAAAGGACCCATATTAATAAAATCATGAATGAGAGTAGACAGGTCACTACCAACACCAAGGAAATACAATTTTAAGAATATATTATGTAATATATGCTAACAAATTAGACCGTCTGGAAGAAATGGATGGATTCCTGGAAACTTATCAGTTACGAAAACTGAAGCAGGAAGGAATATAAAACCTTAACAAATCCATATTTTATGAGTCTGCAAGGCAATTAAATAGAAATTAAAAAAGGGGGACCCCTGGGTGGCTCAGCACATTCAGCTCAAGTCGTGATCCCAGAATCTGGGAACAAGTCCTGCATTGGGCTGCCTGCAAGGAGACTGATTCTCCCTATCCCTATGTCTCAGTCTCTCTCTCAATCTATGTCTCTCATGAATAAATAAATAAATCTTAAAAAAAATACCCCACAAAAAACAGGAGCCGAAGGTCAAATGGCTCCAGGGGAATTCTACCAAATATATTTTTTTAAAGATTTTATTTATTTATTTTTTTAATTTATGATAGTCACACAGAGAGGGAGATAGGCAGAGACACAGGCAGAGGGAGAAGCAGGCTCCATGCACCGGGAGCCTGATGTGGGATTCGATCCCGGGTCTCCAGGATCGCGCCCTGGGCCAAAGGCAGGCGCCAAACCGCTGCGCCACCCAGGGATCCCTCTACCAAATATTTAAAGAAAAATAATACTTATTCCACTGAAGCTCTTTCAAAAAATATAAACGGAAAGAAAACTTCCAAACTCATTCTATGAGGCCAGCATTACCTTGACCCCAAAAACAGACAAAGAAACAATCAAAAAGGAGAAATGCAAACCAGTATCCCTGATGAATATGAATGTCAAAATACTCACCAATATACTAGTCAATAGGATCCAATGGTACATTAAAAGGATTTTTCACCACAATCAAGTGGGATTTATTTCTAGGATGAAAGTGTGGTTCAACACTCATAAAACAATCAACGTGATAGATAATATTAATGAAAGAAAAGCTAAGAGCCATATGATCCTCTCAACTGATCCAGGGAAAACAGTTGACAAAATACAGCATTCTTTCTTGATTAAAGCTCTTCAAAGGATAAGGATAGAGGGAACATACCTCAAAATTATAAAAGCTATCTATGAAAAACCCACAGTAATACCATTCTCAACAGAGGAAAAACTGAGAGCTTTCCCCTAAGGTCAGGAACACAGCAGGGATGCCCACTCTCACAATTATGTGGATAAACATATTACTAGAAGTCCTAGCCTCAGCAATAAGACAAGAGAAAGAAATAAAAAGCATTCAAATTGGCAAAAAAAGTACTCAAACTGTCTCTCTTTGCAGATAACATGATACTGCATGTGGGAAACCCAAAATACTCCACCCCAAAATTGCTAGAACTCATACAGCAATTCAGCAATGTGGTAGGATACAAAATCAATGCCCAGAAATCAGTTGCATTTCTATACACTAAGACTGAAGAAAAAGAAATTCAGGAATCAACCCCATTTACAAATGCTCCAATACCACAAGCTAACCAGGAATAAACCTAACTAAAGAGGTAAATTATCTGTACTCTAAAACCCACAGGATATTTATGAAAGAAATTTTGGAAAACACAAAGAAATGGAAAAACTTTCCATGCTCATGGATTGGAAGAATAAATATTGTGAAAATGTCTATGCTACCCAGAAAAATCTACACACATTCAAAGCAATCCCTATCAAAATACCATAGGTATTTTTCACAGAGCTGGAAAAAGTCATCCTAAAATTTGTATGGAACCAGAAAAGACCTCGAACGGCCAGAGGAATGTTGAAGAAACCTAAATCTGGGTGTATCACAATGCCTGACTTCAAGCTATATTACAAATCTGTGATCATCAAGACAGCATGGTATTGGCACAAAAACAGACACATAGATCAATAGAACAGAATAGAGAACACAGAAATGGACCCTTAACTCTATGTTCAACTAATCTTTGACAAAGCAGGAAATAATATCCAATGGAAAAATAATAGTCTCATCAACAAATAGTGTTGGAAAAATTGGACAGCCACATGCAGAAGAATGAAACTAGATGATTCTCTGACACCATACACAAAGGTAAACTCAAAGTAGATGAATGTGAGACAGAAATTCATCAAAATCCTAGAGGAGAACAGAGGTAGCAACATCTTTGCCCTTGGCTGCAGCAACATCTCGATAGACTTGTCTCCAAAGACATTGGAAACAATAGCAAAAATGAACTATTGAGGCTTCATCAAGATAAAAAGCTTCTGCATAGCAAAGGAAACATTCAACAAAACTAAAAGGAAACCTACAGAATGAGAGAAGATATTTGCAAATAACATATCAGACAAAGGGCTAATATCCAAGATCTATAAAAAACTTATCAAACTCAACACCCCAAAACCAAACAATCCAATCAAGAAATGGGCAGAAGACATGGACAGACATTTCTCCAAAAATATACATATGGCTAACAGACGAATGGAGAAAAAAATGCTCCACATCACTTGTCATCAGGGAAATACAAATCAAAACCACAATGAGATACCACCTCACACCAGTCAGAAGGGCTAAAATTTGCAAGACAGGAAATAATAAATGTCGTTGAAGATGATGTGGAGAAAGGAAAACTCTCTTACATTGTTGGTCGGAATGCAAGCTGTTACAGTCCCTGGAAAACAGTATGGAAGTTCCTCAAGAAGTTAAAAATAGAGAGCTACCTTAATACCCAGGAATTGCACTACTGGGTATTTACCCCAAAAATACAGATGTGGTGAAACAAAGGGACACCTGCACCTCAATGTTCAGAGCAGCTATGTCCACAATAGCCAAACTGTGGAAGGAGCCACAATGTCCTTTGACAGAAGAATGGATAAAGAATATGTGATAATGGAATATTACTCAGCCATCAGAAAGGATTTACATTTACATTTACTTGGACATGGATGGAATTGGAGAGTATTATGCTAAAGTGGAATAAGTCAATCATAGTAATACAATTATATCATTTCACTCATATGCAGAATATAAGTAATAGTGCAGAGGAACATAAAGGAAGGGAGGAAAAACTGAATGGGGAAAAATCAGAGAAGAAGACAAACTATGAGTGTCTCCTAACTCTGAAAAAAGAAAGTGAGGGTTGCTGAAGGGCAGGTGGGTAGGTGGATGGGGTAACTGGTGATGAGCATTAAGCATGGCACAGATGGAAGGAGCACTGGTTAGTTATTATATGCAAGTGATGAATTATTGAAAACTATGTCTGAAACTAATGATATACTATTATGTTGGCTAATTGAATTTAAGTAAAAAATGAAAAAAGGAAAGGTTATTGAAATACAATAAAATGCAGAAAGAAAACCAAATGAATTTAGGAAACCAATGTATAAATTAAAAAATAAGTTCAACAAGGAGATAGCAATCATCCAGGAGGGGGAAAGAAGCACAAAAATTCAGAAATCCTAGGGCTGAAAAATATAACAACAGAAGAATTCAAGTGTTTTATAAAGCCGATTTGATCACGCAGAAGAAAGGATAAGGCATTGAAATTCACCTAGTAGGAGAAGACAAAAAGGAGTAAAGAAAGCCTAGGGGAATTGTGGAACACAATGAAAAGAAACAACAATCACATTTTGAGGATTTTAGAAAGAAAAGAGAATGAGAAAAAGGAAGAAAGTATTTTTTAAAGTGATAACGTCTAAAAAATGAACAAACATGAGGAAAAATGGACATTCATATCCATGAAGCCCTAAGTATAACCATATTAGTTTAAACTAAGTAGAGCTACAGCTAGACACATTATAATTATATTGTCAAAGTTAAAGACAAAGAAATAATTTTAAAAACAGAAAAAGGAAAGAGATAAGTTACATACTAAAGAATCCCTATGAGCCTATTAACATATTTCACAGGAAACATTTTAGGATAGTAGAGAATAGTGTGAAATAATCAAAATATTGAAAGAAAATAATTGTCAAACAAGATTTCCATGCCTGGCAAAGTAGTCTTTTAGACAAAAGACGGATAAAGACTTTCCCTAAGAAGCAAAACCTGAGGGTATTCATTACCAACACACCTGTTCTACAAAACATGATATGGTATTTTGAGTGGAAATAAAATAACACTAATTAACATAAAAATATAAAACTTCACTGTAAATCTCACTGGTAATAGTGAATATCTAGTCCCAGATAGATTCTTCAATATGGTTAAGAGTGGTGCATAATTTAGTTACAACTCTAGTTTAAGAGTTAAAAACTAAAGCAAACAATTAAAATAACCATAATTACAGCAATCTGCTGTTCATTACACACACAAAAAACCCTTGTAAATTATAACAGCAATAGCCCAAAATGTGAGGGGGAAGAGAAGTAAAATATAAAATTTACGAATTATTTTTAAAATTGTATTTATTTATTTATTTATTTATTCATTCATTCATTCATTCATTCATTCATGAGAGATACAGAGAGAGAAAGAGGCAGAGATGCAGGCAGAGGGAGAAGCAGGCTCCATGCATGGAGCCTGATGTGGGACACGATCCCAGGTCTCCAGGATCAGGCCCTGTGCTGAAAGCGACACTAAACTGCTGAGCCACCCAGGCTGCCCTAAAATTTACTAATTCTATTGAATTTAAGATGTTGGTGAGTTCTAAATAGGGTATTATAAGTTTAATATAATTTATATAAACCTCATCATAACCACAAACGAAAATCCTATAAAAGTTACATAAAATAACACAATGAATGAGTCAAAGTATACTGAACCCAAAAGACATGAACACACACACACACACACACACACACACACACAGAGCAGAATAAGAGGCAAAGAAAAACAAATCTATAAAACACCCAGAAAACAAATATCAAAATTGCAATAGTAAGTCCTTACTATCAATAATGACGTAGAATATAAACAGATTCTCGAATTCTAAGAAGTAGAACGTCTGAAATATGATCAAATATACTGCCTAAAAGAGACTTATTTTAGCATTAGAGATACACATAGTGAAAAACTGGAAACAAGATATTTTGGGCAAAAAGCATGGGTAACCATACTTTTATCAGACAAAATAATCTTTAACATAAGAATGTTAGAAAGAGTCAAAGTAGGTCATTATATAATGATAAAGTGGTCAACATACTAATGAAATCTAAGAATTATAAATAATTAAGCACCCAATATTAGAGCATTGATTTATATAAAAGCAAATATTTTCTCCAAAGAAATTATACAGATGGCCAATGGACACATTAAAAAAATCCTCAACATCACTAATCATCAGGTGAATGCAAATGAAAACCATGGGATATCACCTCACACCTGTGTGAATGGGTAAAATAAACAACACAATAAACAATCATTGGCAAGAATATGGGGGAAAAGGAACCTTTGTGGAAGATTGGTTGGAATGCAAACTTATGTACCCACTGTGTATGGAGTTTCCTAAAAATATGCAAAATAGAAGACAGGAAGATGATGGTGGAGTACGAGGACCTTAGGTTCACTTAATCCCATGAATACAACTAGATAACTATCAAATCATCTTAAATGCCCCCAAAATCAATCTGAAGACTGACAGAAAAAAAAATCCATGAATAAAAGAAGAGAAGAGGTCACATCAAAGAAGGTAAGAAGTCCACAGTATTTTGATAGGGATTGCATTGAACCTGTAAATTGCCCTGTGTAACATAGATATTTTCATACTATTTATTCTTTCAATCCATGAGCATGGAATGTTTTTCCATCTCTTTGAGTCTTCCTCAATTTCTTGCAGAGTGTTTTGTAGTTTTTAGGGTATAGATCCTTTACTTCTTGGGTTAGGTTTATTTCTAGGTATCTTATGCTTTTGGGTGCAATTGTAAATGGGATTGGTTCCTTAATTTCTCTTTCTTTAGTCTCATTGTTAGTGTATACAAATGACACTGATTTCTGGGCATTAATTTTGTATCCTGCCACATTCCTAAATTGCTGTATGAGTTCTAGCAATCTTGGGGTGGAGTCTTTTGGGTTTTCTATACACATTATCATGCCATCTGCGAAGAGGGAGACTTTGACTTCTTTGTTAATTTGAATGCCTTTTATTTCTTTTTGTTGTCTGATTGCTGAGGCTAGGACTTCTAGTACTCTGTTGAATAGCAGTGGTGAGAATGGACATCTCTGTTGTGTTCCTGATCTTAGGGGAAAGGCTCTCAGTTTTTCCCCATTGAGAATGATATTCATTGTGTCTTTTTTTTAAAATTTTTTATTTATTTATGATAGCCACAGAGAGAGAGAGAGAGAGAGAGAGAGAGAGAGAGGCAGAGACACAGGCAGAGGGAGAAGCAGGCTCCATGCACCGGGAGCCCGATGTGGGACTCGATCCCGGGTCTCCAGGATCGCGCCCTGGGCCAAAGGCAGGCGCCAAACCACTGCGCCACCCAGGGATCCCCATTGTGTCTTTTCATAAATGGCTTTTAAGATATTGAGGAATGTTCCCTCTATCTATACACTCTGAACAGCTTTTACCAGGAATGGATGCTATATTTTGTCAAATGCTTTCTCTGCATCTATTGAGAGGATCATATGGTTCTTGATTTTTCTCTCATTGATGTGATCTATCATGTTGATTGTTTTACGAGTGTTGAACCATCCTTGCATCCCAGGGATAAATCCCACTTGGTCATGGTGAATAATCTTCTTAATGTACTATTGGATCCTTTTGGCTAGTATCTTGTTAAGAATTTTTGCACCCATGTTCATCAGGGATATTGGTCTATAATTCTCCTTTCTGGTGGGGTCTTTATATTATGCCAAGTGAAGTAAGTCAATTGGAGAAGGACAATCATCATACGGTTTCACTCATATGGGGAATATAAGAAATAGTGAAAGGAATTATAAGGGAGAGATGGGGAACTGAGTGGGAAAAAAATTAGAGAGGGAGACAAACCATGAGACACTCCTAACTCTGGGAATCAAACAAAGGGTTGCAGAAAGGGAGGTGGGCAGGAGGTTGGGGTAACTAGGTGAGGGGCCCTGAGGAGGGCACTTGATGGGATGAGCATTGGGTGTTATACAATATGTTGACAAATCAAACGTCAAAAAAAAAGGTAGGAAGTGCAGAGAATTGGTTTAGGAGAGAAAAGGATCCCGGCCACTATGGAGGTGGGGGAGATATGGTTATGGAGAAGGGAAAGAGAGAAAAGCACATTGGAGAATGCACACAGAGAAAGTTTCCTCATAACCATTGGCTTAGAAAATGAGAAGGAATGAATTTCATGAATTCTTTAATTTTTTAAGAAAATATTTAAAAATATTTTTTAAAAATATTTTATTTATTCATGAAAGACACACAGAGAGAGGCAGAGATATAGGGAGATGGAGAAGCAGGCTCCCCACAGGGAGCCTGATGTGGGACTCAATCCCAGTACCCTGGGATCAGGACCTGAGCCAAAGGCAGATTCTCAACCACTGAACCACCCAGGGGCCCTTGAATTTAATGAATTTGCAACCCAGCAGAGCTGAAAGCCTGGAATTTTAAAGGTCAGTGGGATTGTCTGGGATAGAGCCTGGGGGTACTGTGCTGCTTTTGAAAAGACAGACAAACAACATGGAAAAAAAGGGATCTAAAGAGCGCCTTGGGCACAAAGTAGGGAGATAATTTGCTCTTCTCACATCATGTCTCAAAGAGGCAACAGTTGTAGAGAGACTGCTCCAAGATTAAAGGAGCTGACTGACACCATTTCCCTCCCCGTCACTCAGCATAAACACAGAATCATCTATGGAAAGCATCATAATGGCGCACTGACTACCTACTTTGTTTACACTAAGCCTCATGCCCCTGTGCTCCAGTGGAACTTCCTTTGCTAATCACACTTATCTCAGTTCCACTGTGAAGGACCCTTCCTATAGAAGAGAAGCACGAACCCCTGCCCACATCATGTCTCTCTACTAGAGAGTTTTTCTGTTGGAGGTGGTATCAGATCTCATTTCACAAGCAGACAGACCAAAGCACACCTAATTAAAACTTGTCACATTCATGCCAAGGACAAAACACAACCCACAGTAGGGAAAAAAAAAGCTTCTGTTGATAACTGATCTGAGGACAGAGAAGCAAGAACACAGCAGCAGACATCATGCAATACTCATTCTGGAGACACTCCCTGAAGTGCCAAGCCCTGAGCAGTACATGACATCTTCTTCATAAGACCGTTATATTGAGAAGCAGGAGACATAACTGGCTTTTCTAACACAGAGAAGTAAGTAGAGACTTAGACAAAACGAAAAGACAGAAGAATTTACTCAGATGAAAGAACTAGATATCATTATAGCTAAAGATTTAAGCAAAACAGATATAAGAAACATGCCTGAAGGAGAATTGAAAGCAATGATTATAGGATACTCACTGAACTTTAGGAAAGAATGTAAGACATCATTGAGACCCTTACCACAGATATAAAAGAGTTAAAAAAAGAATGAATCAGAGATGAAGGATGCAATAAATTATATCAGAAATAGGCTTGATTCAATGAACAGCAAGCTGTAAGAAGCAGTGGAACAAATTATTGACCAAGAAGAAAAGTAATGGAAAATAATGAAGCTGAACTAAAGAAAGACAGAATTATGCAACATGAGAAGACACTTAGGACTCAATGACTCCATCAAATGTACTAATATTCCTATTATAGAGGACTCAGAAAAAGAAGAGAGAGAGAAGGGAGCAGAAATTTTATTTGAAGAAATAATAGTTGAGGGACATCTGGGTGGCTCAGTGGTTGAACATCTGCCTTTTGCTCAAGTCGTGATCCTGGGATCCTGTGATCGAGTCTCACATCAGACTCCCTGCAGGGAGCCTGCTTCTCCCTCTGCCTATGTCTCTGCCTCTCTTTCTGTGTCTCTCATGAATAAATAAATAAAATTTTTAAAAAAAGAAATAATAACTTAAAATATACATACTGTGAAGTGGAAAACAGGCATGGAGATCTGGAAGGCAGATAACTCCTAACAAAAACAAAAACTGCAGGCCCACACCAAGACATATTAAAATTAAATTTGCAACAGACACTGATAAAGAAAATATTTTAAGGGTAGCAAAACAAAAGATATCCTTAACTTACAAGGGATAAGCCATAGGAATAGCAGGAAATTTTTCAATAGAAACTTGGCAAGACAGAAGGGAGGGGCATGATATATTCAAAGTGCTGATTGGGAGAAAATTGTAACCACAGATATGCTATCAAGCAAGGTTCTCACTCAGAAGGAGAGATAGAGTTCCCTAGGCAAGCAAAAACCAAAGGAGTCATGACCACGAATTCAGCCCTGCAACAAATATTAAAGGGAACTACTTAAGTGTAAAGGAGAGACCAACAATTACAATTTAAAGGCAAGAAACACAAAATCAGTAAAAATGAATATTTCTGTAAAAAGTCAATTAAAGAACTCACACACATAAACGCAAAACAGATATAAAATATAATAATATATACATAAACTGTGGGGAGGAGAAAATAATGAGTTTAAAATTAAACAACCATCAACTTAGTACAGACTACTCTATGCAGAAGAGGTTATATACAACCCTAATGGTAACCATATATCAGAAACCACTAATAAACATGCATAGAATAAAAAGAAATAAATGCAAATATGTCAATAAAGAAAGTCAACAAAACATGAGAGACAAGATCAGAAAAAACTTCCAGAAACAACAACCACAAAATGAGTAATAAAATGGCAATAAAAATATATCTTTCAATAATAACTTTTAATGTAAATGGACAAAAAGTTCCAATCAAGACACACATAGGGTATCAAAATGGGTTAAATAATAAAATCTATGTATATGCTACGTGTAATACACCCATTTTAGAGAGACACCTGAGCAGTTCAGTCAGTTAAGTGTCTAACTCTTGATTTTGACTCAGTTCATGATCTCGGGGTTCTGATATTGACTCTGCACTCAGCGTGGAGTCTGCTTAAGATTCTCTCTCCCTTTCCTTCTGCCACTACCACTTGTGCTTTCTCTCTCTCTCTCTGACATAAACAAATAAGTATTTTAAAAAGACACATAGGGTGTCCGAATGTATAAAAAGAACAAGACCCATGGATATGCTATCTATAAGAGACTCATTTTAGACATAAAGACACCTGAATATTGAAACTGAGGTGAAGGAGAAATATTTTCCACGTGAATAGATGTTAAAAGAAAGCCAGAGTAGAAATACTTCTATTGGAGAAATGATATTTAAGACAAAGACTAAGAAGAGAGAAATAAGGAAACTATATAATAATAAATGAGACAGGGGCATCTGGGTGGCTCAGTGGTTGAGCATCTAACTTTGGCTCAGGTCATGTTCCGGGGTCCTGGGATTGAGTCCTGCATCAGATTTCCTGTGGGGAGCCTGCTTCTCCCTCTGCCTATGTCTCTGTCTGTGTGTCTCTCATGAATACATAAATAAAACATTTAAAAAAATAATAAAGGGAACACTCCAATAAGAAGATGTAAAAATTATAAATATTTTTGCACCCAACATGGGATCACCCAAATATATAAGAAAATAAATAACAAACCTAAAGTAACTGATGTATACTAATACAATAATAGTAGGGGCTTTAACACCCACTCACATAAATGAACATATCATCTAAACAGAAAATTAACCAGGAAAAATAGCTTTGAATGACACATTGGAACATATGGATGTAATAGATATATTTAGAACATTTCATCCTAAAATAACAGAATACACATTCATTTCAAGTTTTCAAGTCCACATGGGACATTCTTCAGAATAGTTCACACATTAGGCCACAAAACAAGCCTCAACAAATACAAGAAGATTGAAGTCAACATGCACCTTTTCTCACCACAGTACTATGAAAGTAGAAGTTGAAAAAAAAATCTGGAAAGACCACAAATACATGGAGCTCAAAAACCATGCTACTAAACAATGAGTGGGTCAACCAGCAAATAAAAGAAGAAATAAAACATTTAATGGAAACAAATTAAAATGAAAACAGTGGCCCAAAGCCTGTGGGATGCACCAAAAGAGGTCCAAAGGGAGAAGTATATAGCAATACAGGAAGCACAAAAAATCTGGGGCACCCATGTGGCTCAGTCAGTTAAATGCCCTACTCAATTTCAGCTCAGGTCATTATCTCAGGGTTGTGAGATTGAGCCTCACATTAGGTTCCACACTCAGTATAGAATCTGCTTGAGATTCCTTCCCTTTCCCTCTCCTTCTCCTTCTGCTCTTTTCTCCATTCTCTCTCATAAATAAATAAATAAATAAATAAATAAATAAATAAATAAATAAATAAAATGTTTTTAAAAAATGAAGTAAGTTGGGATGCCTGGGTGGTTCAGTGGTTGAGCATCTGCCTTTGTTTCAGGGCATCATCCCAGAGTCCTGGGATCAAGTCCCACATTGGGCTTCCTGCATGGAGCCTGCTTTTCCCTCTGCCTATGTCTCTGCCTCTCTCTTTTTCTTTTATGAATAAATAAAGAAAACCTTTAAGAATGAAGAAAAATATAATATAAACAACTTAATCCTACACCTAGAAGAACTAGAAAAAGAACAACAAATAAGGCATAAAGCCAGCAGAAGGAAGAAAATTATAAAGGGTGGGGCAGAAATAGATAATAGAAAAACTAAAAAACAAAACAAAAAGTGGAATAGATCAGTGAACCCAGGACCTGTTTCTTTGAAAAAAAAATCAGTAAAACTGATCATCTTCTAGCCAGGCTTCTCAAAAAATAAAATAAATAAATAAAAAGGTGAAAGGACCTAAAACAACTCACATATGTGGGAGGAGAAATAAGAACCTACACCACAAAAATACAGAGTTATAGAAGAATATTATGAAAAGCTGTAATGACACCATCTGGAGAACTTAGAGGAAATGGATAAATTCCTAGAAATATATAAATTACCAAAACCAAAATAGGAGGAATTAGAAAGTTTGAATGGACTAATAACCTGCAAAGAAATTGAATCAGTAATAAAAAGAAATCCCAAACAACAAAAACCCAGGGCCACGTGGCTTCACAGATGAATTCTACAAAATATTTAAAGAAGAGTTAACACCTATTCTTCTCAAATTATTCCCCCAAAATGGAAGGAAAGCTTCCAAATTCATTCTATGAGGCTAGCTTTACCATGATACCAAAACCAGATAAAGGCACCACAAAAGGAGAACTACACAGACCAATAACTCTGATGAGAATATATACAAAAATTCTCACAAAATACTAGGAAACTGAATCCAGTAGTACATTAAAAAATCATTCAGTATGATCAAGTGAAATTTATTCCCAACTTGCAAGAGCAGTTCAATATTGGCAAATAATTCAGTGTGATATATCACATTAATAAGATAAATCATAAGAACCACATGATAATTTCAATAGATGCAGAATAGCATTTGATGAAGTACAATAAAAAATCTTTCAGGAAAGTGGGTTTTAAGTAAAACACCTCAACGTAATAAAGGTCATATATGAAAACCCCACAGCTAAGGTCAACTTGAATGGGGAAACACTGAGAGCTTTTCTTCTACAGTCAGGAACAACAGAGGAATACCCATTCTCACTATTTTAATTAAACGTAATTTTAGTTTAATTTAAACGTAATTAAATTTAATTAAACGTAATCAGACAACAAAAAGAAGTAAAAGGCATCTAAATGGCAAGGAAGAAGTAAAGTTTTCACTATTTACAGATGACATTATACTACATACAGAAAACAAAAAAAACTACGAAAAGACTGCTAGAACTGATAAACAAATTCAGTAATGTCACAGGATACAAAATCAACATACAAATAGATTGCATTTCTATACACCAATAATGAAGCATCAGAAAGATAAATTAGGAAACATTCTCATTTACAATTGAACCAAAAAACAATAAGATATGTAGGAAGAAATGTAACCAAAGAGTTAAAAAACCTATACTCTGAAAACTATAAAATACTTATGAAAGAAATCGAAGATGGGATGCCTGGGTGGCTCAGCCATTGAGCATCTGCCCTCATCTCAGGGCATGATCTGGGGATCTGGGATTGAGTCCTGCATTGGGCTCTTTGCAGGGAGCCTGCTGTTCCCTCTGCCTGTGTCTCTGCCTCTGTAGTGTGTGTGTGTGTGTGTGTGTGTGTGTCTGTGTGTGTGTGTGTCTCATGAATAAATAAATAAAACCTTTTTAAAAAGGAAAGAAATTGAAGACGACACAAAGAAATAGAAAAAAATTCCATCTTCATGGATGGAAGAACAAATACTGTTGAAATGTCTATACTACTCAAGGCAATCTACACATTTAATGAAATTCCTTTCAAAGATTAACAGAATTTTTCATAGAATTAGAACAATCCTAAAATGTGTATGAAACCACAGAAGAATCTGAATAGCCAAAGCAATCTGGAAAAAGAAAAGCAAAACTGGAGGCATCAAAATTCCAGACTTAGAGTTAAATTCCAAAGTTGTAGTGATCAAAATAGTATGGCTCTGACATAAAAATAGACACATAGATCAATGGAACAGAATAGAAAACCCAGAAATGGACCCATACCTATATGGTCAATTAATCTTCAACAAAGCAGCAAATGATATCCAGTGGGGAAAAAGACAGTCTCTTCAATAAATGATGTAAGAAAAACTGGATAGGAAGATATAAAAGAATGAAACTGGACTGGTTTCTTACACTATAGACAAAAATAAATTCAAAATGAATGAAAGACCTAAATGAAACCATCAAAATCCTAGAGGATAACACAGTAACTTCTTTGACATCAGCCATAGCAACACTTTCTAGATATGTTTCCTGAGTGAGGCAAGGGGGGGGGGAAGCAAAAATAATTTATTGGGACTTTGTCAAGATAAAAAGATAAAAAATTCTGCACAGTGTAGGAAACAGTCAACAAAACTAAAAGTCAGCCTGCTGAATGGAAGGAGATATATGGAAATGATATATCTGATAAAGGGTTAGTATCCAAAAAAAATCAAGAACTTCTATAAATCAACACTCAGAAAAAGAATAATTCCTTTAAAAAATGTGCAGAACACATGAATAGATATTTTTCCATAGAAGACATATAGAAAAGATGCTCAACATCATTCAAAATCAGGGAAATACAAATCAAAACCACAATGAGATACTATCTTCCACTTGTCAGAATGGCTACAATTAACAACACAAGAAACAATAGACATTGGCAAGGGGCTGGAGAAGAGGGAACCCTCTTGCATAGTTGGTAGGAATGTAAACTGGTACAGCCAATCTGGGGAACAATTTGGAGGTTCCTCAAAAGGTTAAATATAGAACTACCCTATGATCCAGTAATTGCACTACTAGGTATTTACCCAAAGGCTACAAAAATACAGATTTGAAGAGGTACATATATCCTAATTTTTATGGCAGCATTATCAATAATAGGCAAACTATGGAGAGAAGTCCAATGTCCATCAACTGATGAATGGATAAAGAAGAGGTGATATAGATAGATATAGATATAGATTTGGTGATATAGATATAGATATAGATATAGATATAGATATAGATATAGATATATAGATATAGATGACATAGCTATATAATGGAGTATTACTCATCCATTAAAAGAATGAAATCTACCACTTGAAATGATTCAGATGGAGCTAGAGTATATTATGCCAAGCAAAATAAGTTAGAAAAAGATAAATATCATATGATTTATTTCATATGTGAAATTTAAAAACAAAACAAACAAATCTTTGAAAAATGCAGAAGCTTTTAATTTGTTTTCTCTTTGTTCCTTGCAAAATTGGCTGAGAGGAATTTGTTTCTGCACAAATGAACTCAATTTGTTAATTCTGCAAACACTTGTCAAACACCTACAATATACCAAAAAAATTGGTAGGGTCATGAATACATAGCTAAAATTTACAAAGTCTTTAAAGAATCTCTAAGTCTAACTCTACAATCAGAATTTAAAATGCATACATTGGCAGCCAGGAAGATGGCAGAGTAGGGGGACTCTAAGCTCACTTTGTCTCACTGATACAACTGGTAGCATTTATATCGGTGTAAATAACACAGAAAATGACCTTCATACTGGCAGAACAAACACAACTAAAGATAGAGGAAAGGCCACATCAAAGAAGGTAGGAAGATCAAAGATTGTCCAGTTGGATGGGATCCAGTGGTTCACAGAAGGATGAAATACTATCACACCAGGGAGCCTACAAAGAAGACAAATCTCTATAACATTTGATTTTTTTGCCACTCATCTATTTTTATTTTTTAAAGATTTTATTTATTTATTTTAGAGAGAGAGAGAAAGAAAGAGAGAGAAAGAGACAGCATGATTAGGGGGAAGAGCAGATGGAGAAACAGAGTCCCCACCCAGCAGAGGGCCCAATGTGATGCTTGGTCCCAGGCCCCAGGGATCATGACCTGAGCCAAAGGCAGATGCCCAGCTGACTGAGCCACCCAATCATCTTTTTACTTTTATCTTCTTTTTTTAAGTTTTTATTTGCATTCCAGGTAGTTAACATAGACTGTTATATTAGTTTCAGGTGTACAATATAGTGATTTAACACTTCCATACATCACCCTGTGATCATCACAAGGGCATTCCTTAATCCCCATTACCTATTTACTCATCCCCCACATCAGGCTCCCTGCATGGAGCCTACTTCTCTCTCTCTCTCTCTCTCTCTGTCTCTGACTCTCTCTCTCTCTCTGTCTCTCATGAATAAATAAATAAAATCTTTAAAAAAAGAAACTATAACTTAGTTTTCAAAATGGCTTTGAAGTTACTTAAGATAAAAGAAAAAAAATGTTTCTGAGCCAATGCTGTAAATCTGAAAAACAAGTGTAAGTGTCTTGGAAGCTCATCACAAATTGTAAGGAGTGTGAAAATACCATCCTCACAGTTAAATTTCAATATAAGGATTTGGAAAGGCTTGAAGTAGATTAGCTTGTTCTGGTTGGGTTAAAATACCAATAAAGCTAACCCAATTGTTTATTTTTAGTGAATGTAATATTACAATACTACAAATTTATTTGCTCAGTAATTTTTATTATTTAATGGCACCAAAACAACTAATATTTAAATGGGACTAGAAGTTGCCTCTCTCACTCACCCTCAAATAGATGGATAACACTGTAATTTGTTATACTCGTTTTCAGAAATGAGGTATGTTTTGGTCATTTAAATCTGTGAAGGAAAAGACAGGTTGAGGTCAGAAAAAGGTGTAGTAGGGGGCAAAAAAATACAAATTAAAGGAAAAATGATCATCCTAACAAATCAATTCTTATGTGTCTAATGCCTTTGTATGAACAGATTAGCTTTTGATTATTAGGCAAACTATCCTTGAACTTTTTTCCTTCTTTCTTCTTTGTCTACTCTCGCAATTAAGTTATATAATGTCTCTCTACTGGTATTCCTTTAAGTAGAAACAAAAAACTCAATATATTTTTAAGAAAAAAGAATCCTTGAGAACAGGGGTCATGGCTTATTCATTAATGTACAAGTAATCACAGTGCCTTGTAAGTACTAGTATTTAAATAAATACTTGAATAGATAGATGATGCCCTTTTTCCTTTTATGTGATAACATCACTCAGCTCAAAATAGAGTAAGTATTGACCAAGGCTCAAAATATAATAACTGTTTTTTCCCCTTGTCCTTCAGCCCTCAAATCAATTACACAAAATTCAGTTGTTACTTTCTTTGTTTACAAGTGTTGAACCAGTTTTGCATTCTGGGGATAAATCCCACTTGGTCATGGTGAAAAATCTTCTTAATGTATTGTTGGATCCTATTGGCTAGTATCTTGAGAATTTTTGAATCCCTGTTCATCAGGGATATTGGTCTATAAATCTTTTTCGTGGGGTCTTTGTCTGGTTTTGGAATTAAGGTGATGCTGGCCTCATAGAACGAGTTTGGAAGTATTCCATGTCTTTCTATCTTTCAAAAAACCTTTAGTAGAATAGGTATTGCTTCTTCTTTAAAGGTTTGTTAGAATTCCCCTGGGAAGCCATCTGGCCCTGGACTTTTGTATTTTGGGAGGTTATTGATGATTGCTCCAATTTCCTCCCTGGTTATTGGCCTGTACAGGTTTTCTAATTCTTCCTCTTCCAGTTTTGGTAGTTTGTGGTTTTCGAGAAATGCATCCATTTCTTCTAGATTGCCTAAATTGTTGGCATATAGCTGCTCATAATATGTTTTAAAAATCGTTTGTATTTCCTTCGTATTGATTGTCAACTCTCCTCTTTCATTTGTGACTTTATTAATTTGAGTATCTTCTCTTTTCTTTTTAATAAGGCTGGCTAATGGTTTATCTATCTTATTAATTCCTTCAATGAACCACCTCGTGGTTTTCTTGATCTGTTCTACAGTTCTTCTGGTCTCCATTTCATTGAGTTATGCTCGAATCTTTATTATCTCTATTCTTCTGCCTGGTGTAGGTTTTATTTGCTGTTCTTTCTCCAGTTCCTTTAGGTGCAAGGTTAGCTTGTGTATTTGAGTTCTTTCCAATTTTTTGAGGGATGCTTGTATTGCAATGTACTTCCTTCCCAGGACTGCTTTTGCTGTATCCCAAAGATTTTGAACGGTTGTATCTTCATTCTCATTAATTTCCATGAATCTTTTTAATTCTCCTCTAAAGTCCTGGTTGACCCTTTCATCTTTTAGCTGTATGCTCTTTATCCACCACGTGTTTGAGTTTCTTCCAAATTTCTTCTTATGATTGAGTTCTAGTTTCAAAGCATTATGATCTGAAAATATGCAGGGGACAATCCTAATCTTTTGGTATCAGTTAAGACCTGATTTGTGTCCCAGTATGTGGTCTATTCTGGAGAAAGTTCCATGTGCACTTGAGAAGAATGTGGATTCAGTTGCATTTGGATGTAAAGTTCTGTAAATATCTGTGAAATCCATTTGGTCCAGTGTACAATTTCAAGCTCTTGTTTCTTTGGAGATGTAGTGCTTAGAAAATCTGTCATCTGCAGAAAGCACCATGTTGAAGTCTCCCTCTAGAAGTATGTTATTACTGAAGAATGTCTTTATTTTGGTTATTAATTGATTGATATACTTGGAGCTCCCACGTTAGGAGCATAAATATTCATGATTGTTAGGTCCACTTGTTGGATAGATCCTTTAAGTATGATATAGTGTCCCTTTTCATCTCTTACTACAGTCTTTGGGATAAACTTCAATGTATCTGATATGAGGATTGCTACCAGAGCTTTCTTTTGAGGACCATTTAAATGGTAAATGGTTCTCCAACCTTTCATTTTCAGGCTGTAGTGTCCTTAGGTCTAAAATGAGTCTCTTGTAGACAGCAAATAGATGGGTCTTGCTTTTTTATCCAGTCTGAAACCCTGGGTCTTTTGATGGGATCATTAAATCCATTCACATTCAGAGTACTATTGAAAGATATGAATTTAGTGTCATCATAATACCTATACAGTCCCTGCTTTTTTGGATTATTTCTTTGTTCTTCCTTTTTCTTTTACAGAGTTTCCCTTAATATTTCTTGCAGAGCTGGTTTGGTGGTCCCATATTCTTTCAGTTACTGCCTATCTTGGAAGCTCTTTATCGTTCCTTCTATTCTGCATAAGCCTTGCTGGATAGAGTTTTCTTGGCTGCATATTCCTCTCATTTAGGACCTTGAATATATCCTGCCAACCTTTCTGGCCTGCTAGGTCTCTGTGAAGAGGTCTGCTGTTAATCTGTAGTTCTCCCCATATAAGTTAGGGATCTCTTGTCTCTTGCTGCTTTAAGGATCTTCTCTTTATCTTTGGAATTTGCAAGTTTCACTATTAAATGTCGATGTGTTGAAAGGTTTTTAATTATTTTGGGGGGGGACCTCTCTGTTTCCTGGATCTGAATGCCCATTTCCCTCCCCAAATTAGGGAAGTTCTCAGCTGTGATTTTTTCAAATATGCTGTCTGGTCCTCTGTCCCTCACAGTGCCCTCTGGAACCCCAAGTGAACGTAAATTTTTCCTTCTGAGGCTGTCATTTATTTCCCTTAACCTTTCCTCATGGTCTTTCAATTGTTTTTCTCTTTTTCCTCAGCTTACTTCCTTGCCATAAACTTGTCTTCTATGTCACTCACTCTGTATTATACCTTATTAACCCTCGTCGTTAGGACTTCCAGTTTGGATTGCATCTCATTTAATTGATTTTTAATTTTTGCCTGATTAGATCTAATCAGTCTAATCAGTCTGCAGTCATGAAGACTCTTGAATCCTTTATTCTTTTTTTCCAGAGCCATCAGTAGCTTTATAATTGTGCTTCTGAATTGGCTTTCTGACATCTAACTGTATTCCAAATTCTGTAACTCTGTAGGAGAGAGTACTGTTTCTGTTTCTTTCTTTTGTGCTGTGTTGTTCTTTCTAGTCATTTTGCTCAGTGCAGAGTGGCTAAAAGGAGTTGTACTGGATAAAGGAAGAAAAAAAAGAAAAAAAAAACAAAGAGGGGTATCCTCTGGTTCTATTTACTGTAAATCCCTTGACTTCCCTGGAGCTTTCCGTTACTGCTTGGTCAAGAACTTGCTCTTCCCCCACCCTTCCCACTGGTCTTTTGGGGAGGGGCCTATGTGCAGATTCTCAGGTGTCTGTACCTGGTGCACCATCTCCACCAGGTGTGGGCTCCGGGAAGCTGTTTACCCTGTGAGGCCCCTGTTCCCTGGCAGCCGTGCTCCATCCCAGGCACAAGGTGACACAAGGAGGAACAATAACACTGGAGGTGGCCAGGTCTCCAGCTCTGCAGTCAGCTCCCACAGTAACTACTGTAGTCTCCCAGTCTGCGCTGGACTGGATGCTCCAGGGACAAGGGGTGCTGTCCTACTCAGCTTGGGGGCCCCTGGTGGCAGAAGAGTCCTCGCTGTCCTGTGCCCTCCCCGCCTCTGCCTGTCCCAGGGAAAGTGCAGGATCTCGGGCTCTGTCTGCTTGGTACCCTGGGATCCGGGGCTTATGCTGCTAGAATTGTACTCTTGGAGCCGTGGCTCCCAAAAGCAGCAAGGCGCAGCCCCCTCTGTCCAAGCCACCGCCTGACTTCTCCTGAAGCCCCGCCAGGTGTGCGCTCCAGCCCTTTATCGAGATTGGCCCACAGTCTGGGGTGTGCTCTCCCTGGGGCACACTTCCTCTGTTAGTGACCCCAGGAGACTGAAGGCTCCACTGACCTTCCTGCGGTTTTGCCCGAGTTCCCTGTTAAGTGCCTTTTCATCTGGGAAGAATCCCATGTGGATTTTTAAAGTTCCTGCTTCTCTGGGACTGGGCAAAAATTCTTTTTTTCTGCCTTCCTACCTTTTTTTTTTTTTTTTTTACCGGGGGAAGAGTCCTTTATTTGTCTTTTACATGAAAACAAAATGGAGGGGGGAGAACAAGAAGGGAAATAGCCAGCTGTTTAGATTTCTCGAGTCGGAATGGGGCAGCTGGCTTCACAACAGGAATCTGGGTCCCCACAACCACAGGGCAAGTGCCACTGGACCGGAAGTGGCTTAGTGAAGCACCATTTCTACTAAGTCTTATCCCAAGCTAAGCAGACATAAGCTTACAGTGGGAGGTGACACTGGAATACTTGAGCACAGAGAGGAGGTGACATGCAGCAAGGTGACGGCGGGGCAGGCAGCACAGGCCAGGCTAGGCTGGGAGCAGGATCAGTTCACTGATCGAGTGAGTGGGTGAACTCCACGTAGTCAAAGGCACTGGGGAGTTCGCGGCCCTTGCCATCCATGTAGGGCTTCATGTGGGAGACGCAGTAGTCGGCTTGTTCTCAAGTCAGGTTCTGATACAGCTCCTCCTTGGTCACGTAGGGCTTTCCCTCGGAGCTCAGGGCCCGGAAAGTGCTCTCAATCTCCTCACTGGATTTAACCTTCTCCGTTTCACAGCTGATCATGGCCATGTACTCTTCTCTCTGTAGCATTCCAGCTGTTTTCTCTTTAAATCTCAGGTCGAATTTGTAGGTTTTCAGGATGATCTGAAAGTTATTTAGGTAAGTTGGTGGGGACAGGTGACTTGGGGACCCTACTCTTCCACCATCTTGCCCCCCCCCCCCCGTTACTTCCTTTGTAACATCTCTCACATCCATTTCTTCTTATTGTAACCACCAATCTTATCTGCCACAGTCTTCAGAGATACAGTGAAGTGGCTCTCCTTGTTCCTCTGTGTATCTTTTGCACATACCTTGCCAAATCTTGTTCACTTACACATAATAGGTTATAGGAGTTCAGGAATTCTTTCTTCTCAGAATATTGGTTACAATTTTCCTGTGTTACTTATATGGAATTACTCCCCTATGATTGCTTATGAAACTTTATATTTTTGGGATCCCTGGGTGGCACAGCGGTTTGGCGCCTGCCTTTGGCCCAGGGCGCGATCCTGGAGACCCGGGACCGAATCCCACGTCGGGCTCCCTGCTTGGAGCCTGCTTCTCCCTCTGCCTTTGTCTCTGCTTCTCTCTCTGTGTGTCTTTTATGAATAAATAAATAAAATCTTAAAAAAAGAAACTTTATATTTTTTTAGAATTTTCATAATTTTTATCATCTATATACATCTGTATATATAGCTCTCTAATAATTTTCATGTTTTTATTTTTATCTTCTATCTATATTCATCTCTTTATGTTTCCTACTCATTTTCTCCAAAACAAAATTGAAAGTAGTTTACAATGGAAGCAATTGTAAAATATGAGAGTTAAAATAAATATTAGCAATAAAAATCTATTAAAAATTTGCCCACAATTTCAAGGGTTTTATGTGTGTACTGATATCTATCCATGGTTTCAAGATTAAGATCTGATTTGGGGGGAGAACAGAAGATAATTGTGGTAGGGACATGGAACAAGGAATTCATAAGAGTAAATTCAGCTCTGAATGTCCTAGAAACTGGAGTGGAGAAAAAACAAATGTAGGTGGCTACACTGTCTCATTGCCAGGCAGCACTACTCTATGATCTTCACAGTACCCTTTAAAGCAGCTGATCTTCTGACTGCCTCCTATTGATGGGATAGGAATTCAGTCTATTCCTTTGCAGCAACCTATCTTCCTATTTAGTGCCAATTTTCAATTGCTCATGGCCTGTTCATGATACAGTCCAACTCCAAATTTTTATCAACTCATGCTTGGATTGTTACAATACTCCTGAATGGTTTCCTTGCCTTCAGACTCACTTCCTCCCCAATTTATTTGTACACTATCTTCAGAAGATTTTTAGAGATGATATATTTGATCATGGCCATGTCTAGTCCATCTAATTCCTTTATAAAATTATTTTAAAAATGACACTTTCAATCTAGTATTGTCCTCTCGTTAAAAGATTTGTATTTTTTTAATTAGAAAATTACACATCTTCCTCCAGGTGAATCAGCGCTGTGCTTAGGATTACTATTTCACTTAGATTTCAGCTCTCATGAACATCTTGTATAGTTACTCTTCCGCACTGCACAATTATATGCAGCGTTTCTTCCTTTCTTTACATTATTCTTCCATGATAAACATTTATTGAGGCCCCCATGGCTTCTAATAAATATCATAATCATTTTATTTTTCTTCCATATAGGCAGGTCCAAAATAGTCTGGAAAGGAAAAGAGCCAAAAGTACAAGAAGGTCCCAGACATCCACTTAAAATCTTGTACTCTCAAACTATAACTGCATCAGTAGTAAAAAGTAACATTTTGAGAGGAATCAATGAGACTTATTCCAAAGATCTCACCCACTTTTTGGTTTCAATGCTCTGCTCTTTCTGGCTTTAGTTATGTTTTTCAGACCAAATGCTGTTGAATGACTATTAGTGTATCCTTCTAATGGGATCAGTCAATGTCAAGGTCATGAAATCCTGAATGTTTGTCTTTGAAATCCTTAATACTCCTTCCTGAGCAGCTTTCTCCATGTTTACACATTTTATTCATTTTTGACCCATGCATAAGATTTCCCAAACAACACGTTGCCAATATGGTGTTAATAATTTAATAAGAAGGTGGGTGGAAGGAAGATAATTGGGTGATGGGCATTAAGGAGGGAAATTGATAATGAGCACTAGGTTTATTTATTTTTATTTTCTTAAAATTTCTTTTTATTGGAGTTCAATTTGCCAACATATAGCATAACACCCAGCGCTCATCCCACCAAGTGCCCCCCTTAGTGCCCATCACCCAGTCTCCCCAACCCCCTGCCCACCTCCCCTACCACTACCCCTTGTTCATTTCCCAGAATTAGGTGTCTCTCATGTTTTGTAACCCCCTTGATATTTCCCACTCATTTTCTCTCCTTTCCCCTTTATTCCCTTTCACTATTTTTTATATTACCCAAATGAATGAAACTATATAATGTTTGTCCTTTTCCAATTGACTTATTTCACTCAGCATAATACCCTCCAGGTCCATCCACGTCGAAGCAAAAGGTGGGTATTTGTCATTTCTAATGGCTGAGTAATATTCCATTGTATACATATACCACATCTTCTTGATCCATTCATCTTTCGATGGACACCAAGGCTCCTTCCACTGTTTGGCTATTGTGGACATTGCTGCTATAAACATTGGGGTGCAGGTGCCTCAGCTTTTCACTGCATCTGTATCTTTGGGGTAAATCCCCAGCAGTGCAATTGCTGGGTCGTAGGGCAGATCTATTTTTAACTCTTTGAGGAACCTCCACACAGTTTTCCATAGTAGCTGTACCAGTTCACATTCCCACCAACAGAACACTGGGTTTATATGCAAATGATATATCATTAAATTCTACCCCTGAAACTATTAATACAGTGTATTAACTAAATTGAATTCAAATAAAGAATAATAAAAAAGACACATGTGAAAAAATTCATGTGCTAAAACTAGCATTTTCTTTTTTACCTTTTTAAAAAATATTTTATTTGTTTATTCATGAGAGGCAGAGGGAGAGGTAGGCTCTCCGCAGGGAGCCTGTTGCAGGACTTGTTCCCAGGATCCCAGGACCAAGACATGAGCCAAAGGCAGATGCGCAACCACTGAGTCACCCCTAAAATTAGCATTTTCAGTGACAAGTGTATAAATAAAGCAATGCTTAATCCAAAAGAATGTCTCAAAGAGTAATTTTAGTCATTTTTATGGGAGACATTAAGCATAATCTTTCTGCTGACCTCAAATTATTCAATTTTGGTGACCCAATATGGTTTGCCTCGATTTCCAAGGAAGTTCTTATTTTTACCACCCTTTAACACTGGAAACAGACAATATAACATAGCATGGCAATATGATCTAAATATTTCAGTTTGGCTTGGAAACATTTATAGCCAGCCTAAAAATTATTTTTTATTTATTTTTAAAGATTTCATTTACTTATTCATGATAGACATAGAGAGGGAGAGAGAGGGGCAGAGACACAGGCAGAGGGAAAAGCAGGCTCCATGCAGGGAGCCCGATGTGGGACTTGATCCCGGGACTCCAGGATCACACCCTGGGCCGAAGGCAGGCGCTAAACCGCTGAGACACCCAGGGATCCCCCTCCAGCCTATGACTCACATACATGTACACATACACACCAGTTGTTTTGTTTTGGTTGTAAAAAAAAGTAAGAAAGATGATAAGATGATGATACAGAAACACAGGTATGTAACTAGTCGGAAGCTTATTTCATCCTTGTCACATTCTCTTCCCAAGTACCATTACAAAGACATGTGACCTTTCAGGCCACTAATAGAAAAAGTCAATGTATTCATGAGATCTAATGCTTTCTGGAAGAATAGTTTCTTCTGTCAGTTCAGCAAACTTCCTGATAGTCTTCAGTGTAGTTAGCCTCCTGATACTCTTCAATTTGTACAAATAAATTTCCCTAAGAAAATGCCAAGACTCTGAAGCATGAAGTAGTCATGGGAAGAAGAAACAAAACATAAAGATAGATAATGGGGAATCATTGTAAAAGTAATATTTAATGCTCTCTGTTAAAAAATAACATTTAAAATGCACTATAACTTATTTGTTTTATTTTGTTTTTAAATAGAAAAGTGACATTCTAACAGTTAAGCTGAATCTTGCACTTTAAACTTTCAGAATAGACTGAGAAAGGTATGGTAGTATGTTGCAAATTAAAATCAGATTCTCTGTTGCTGGTTGAAGTGTACAAATCATGGAAATTCTCAATTTATCAAAGCTAAAATTTCAATCATCTTTGCCCACAATATCCTCTGAGGGGAATGTTTTCCAAAACAACTGAGTAAGGCTGCCGAAGAGTTCTACCTCCCATTAGAGGTAAAAGCTTTTATTTTTTATTTATTTATTTATTTTTGGTTGTTGTTGTTGTCGTTTTACCTATTTTACTGAATAAACTATGTGACTTCCTTTTGTAGCTGTAAAAGCCTACAGTTTTCTCCAGGATATCTGGGTAGAAAGGGTAAGGTTCTTGGTTTTCTCTTAATACATTATAAAATAGAATTTAAAAATCTCTATGAATTGAAAACGACGATGCAAATTTCTGCTGCTTCCATCAAGATGTAATTCTGAATCTGCTAATATTTAACCTTTTGAGGGAAGTATTGATATGAAGTATGGAGATTCTCAGTAAGGAGATTACTCAGTGAAGTAATATCTATTTATAAGTTTAAGTGGTTAAAATGTTCACTGAAACTGCTGAATGTTTTGTGTAAGGAAATGTGGCTGTCTAGAGAGAACGCTCCTTTCTCTATAAGCTAATATGCCACTGACATAAACCAGGAGTCCAGACATAAATACTGCTCCTAATAATTATATGTTAAAATTAGGATAGTGGGGATCCCTGGGTGGCGCAGCGGTTTGGCGCCTGCCTTTGGCCAAGGGCGCGATCCTGGAGATCCGGGATCGAATCCCACGTCGGGCTCCGGTGCATGGAGCCTGCTTCTCCCTCTGCCTGTGTCTCTGCCTCTCTCTCTCTCTGTGTGACTATCATAAATAAATAAAAATTTAAAAAAAAATTAGGATAGTGGTTGCTTAAAAACAATTCTGTTAGTATGAGCAGAGGAGGGGGGAGGACTTAAAATTTTAAGTCCAGTGTTTTGTCAAACAAATTAAGTGGCATTCAAGTGATGAATACATTTAAATGACTAAATCTTTTCCTAAGGTGATACTTGACATGTTTCTTTTGATTGAGACATTTTTCATACATTCATTTTGTGGTGGGAGATAAGAGTTTCAAATAGTACAAAAAGATTTTCATCAAGCCCTTAGTGGTAGTACAGCTGTCAAATCTCAGAGAGGTTGATTCTCAACTTATGATGAACATTTCTTTAGATGTATTTTTAATTTGAGAACATGGGAAATATTTTAGGAAGGAGTTCCAATTATTGTGCTGTGTTTGTTAGAAGGAATTTATTCCATTTTCCTTATTTGAAAGAATGAAACAACAGTTTCCCTTTTTAAAAATCTGCTAATTTCACACATGGAGTTTGATTCTTAATTATGTGGGATTATTCAAACATATAAAAATTATATATCCTAGAAAAGTTGGTACAAGTTATCTAATGTCAGTAAAATCTAGTCATACTGATACCTTCTCATGATATGAGCAAATCAGTATATTTTGTATATACTGAATTCCTCCAGATTAAAAACTTGGAGACGCTAAATTCCCTTTTAGTAAAAGAAGTCTCAAAGAATATTTTCACTGTGAAATATCAGGGTAAAAACTTTATTGTACTACTAGTTTATTTCAAGAAAAAACACGTAATTAATGGCTGTAGACTACATGAACTTGACTTATAGGATGGCATTATCTGCATATTATGGTTGCCAAGTGGCACCATAATGTTGCATGTTGAAAGCAACTCTGCTCACTCTCTCTGACCACAAATATAGATGGGGTTTTTCCTCCATTCAAGCAGTTCCAAAGTGGCTAAGACAGGATAGCATAGGAAACACAAACAGCTTAGGCAGCTTCAGGGATTTAGGAACCTTCAAAGGAGCTGAAATAAGCAATGCTCCTTAGACTGATATTCCCCAGAAATTGTGTTTTGGCAGGAATATGAAGAAAGGACCTTCTCAGTAGACTTAAAAGACTTAAAAGTTCTGGATTGAGGTTTTTTTCTCCCAATTTTCCCTTAGCTACCAAGAAAGTTGACTGAGGAGGAGTTTGGTTACTTAAACAGCTTCTGAAATTGGGTGAAAGGAGGGAGGACATTAATCATCTCTGTATCTCTAATAGCAAAATTCAGACTAAATCTGGTACTGAGTGGGGACTAGGTATTTATTGAATTGTAGAGCCCTAAGGGGAGGGAGGATTTGCTCGTTAAATGGCTCTATGCTGAGGTCTTGCTTTCTGCAGCTGGAAATGTGGATGTCCAAGAATACTAAGAAATTCTTTACTAGAGCTTGAGACAGTTTTCCACTTGGTCAAATTTATTCCTCAAAGTAGGAAAATAATACATCTCTATAATTTTGAGGGGTATTAAATGATAGTGTGCTACTAGAATTAGACTTACAAATTGACAATAATTTAAGCATACTATTTTGAGATTGGGAGAATTCACCCCAAACCGGATGTGTCTCTTAGATTTACCTGTTTGTCTGCCTCCAACCAGAAATGCCACTATTATTAATCTATTACCAGAGTTTACTTATTGCCTCTCTAAGTTCCTATTTTTGAAATATAAATGCTTATGAGATAGATAAAAAGCTAAGCTAATGCTAATTCAGAGAATGAATTTATGGGCTACATTTATCAGCCAACTATTAAATTTTCTCAAACAAGGAAGGTTGGTACTCCAGAAGATACTAAAGAATTGAAAAGAATTGGCAGAAACAAATCCACAATTATATGGTCAATTAATCTTTGATAAAAGAGCAATGAATATACAATAGTAAAAATACAGTCTCTTCAACAAATGGTGTTGGGAAAGCTGCACAGTCACATATAAATGAATGAAACGGGACCACTTTCTTACACTATACACAAAAATAAATTAAAAATGTATTTAATACATAAATGTGATACCTGAAACCTTAAAAATTCTAGAAGAGAATACAATCAGTAATTTTTCTGACATCAGATATAGCAGCATTTTTCTAGGTATGTCTCCTAGAAAAGGCAAGGGAAACTAAAGAAAAATCAACTATTGGAACTACAACAAGATAAAAAGCTGGAGGAAACAATAAACAAAACTGAAAACAATCTACAAAGTGGGAGATAATATTTGCAAATGACATATTCAATAAAGGGCTAGTATCCAAAAAATGTAAATAACTGATACAACTCCACACCCACAAAACAAATAACCCAACTTAAAAAATGTCAGAAGACATGAACAGACATTCTCTGGATACAGATGTCCAAGAGACACATGAAAAGGTATTCAAGACCACTCATCATCAGAGACATACAAATCAATACCACAATGAGATATCATCCCACTCCTGTCAGAGTGGTTAAAATCAAAAGCACAAGAAATTACAAGTGTTGTTGAGGGTATGGCGAATAAAAGAATCCTTGTGCACTGTTGGTGGGCATGTAAACTGGCACTGTCAGTGTAGAAGATAGATGAAAAAATTAAAAATAGAACTCAAAAACTCAATTAAACTAAAAAAATTAAAAATAGAATTATCCTATCATCCAGTAATACACTACTGGGTATTTACCAAAAGAACACAAAAATACTAATTCAAAGAGATTATGCATTCATATGTTTATTGCAGCATTGTTAATAATAAAATTATAGAAGCAGCCCAAATGTCTGTTGAGAGATAAAGATGTGATATATACATATATATGTATATATTCATATATATGAATATATATTCAGCCATAAAAATAATGCAATATTGCCATTTGCAATAACATGAATGGAGCTAGAGAGTATAATGTTAAGTGAAATAAGTCAGTCAGAGAAAGACAAATACCATATGATTTCACTTATGTGGAATTTAAAAACAAAACAAACAAGGAAAGAATAAAAGAGAGGGATACAAACCAAGAAACAGACTCTTAACTACAGATGGTTACCAGATGGGAAGTGGGTGGGGGGTGGCTAAAGTAGATGATGGGGATTAAAGAGTACACATAACATGATTAGTACTGAATAATGTATGGAATTGCTGAATCACTATATTGTACACCTGAAACTAATATAATACTGTATATTAAATCTAAATAGTAAAGAAAAAGCAGAGAGGGAAACAGGCTCAAAAAGGAAGATTATACTGAGTAATGGAAGGGAAATTTGATTACATCACACTTCCTGCCTTCTTATTAATCAAACTGTTTTATACCTAGCCAGCAACCCCATGATCATAGCTATGACTAGCCCAGAGAGTGACAAGTGCCAATCATGGGCTTAACTTTTTCTCTGGCTTTAGATTAGAGTAATGCTGCTGTATCACTCTGGGCATGTTAGAGATTACACTGTTGGCTACGATTTACAAATTTCCTGAATGTTTTGCTGAGAGATGGCCATGATGAGAAATACAGTTCAGTGGCTGCAGAATGAGCATATGTTTGTTTGTTTGTTTGTTTGTTTGTTTTTCCAGAGAGGTTTCTGGAGGATTTGTAATTTTACTTGGCCAGAGTGATTTGTCTGTCAAACAAAACCAAGAAGAAATCTGTTTCTTTTTTTTTTTGATAGTCAGAGAGAGAGAGAGAGAGAGAGGCAAAGACACAGGCAGAGAGAAGAAATGTTTCTTTTTTTTCTTTTTTTTAATTTTTTTTATTTTATTTTACTTATTAATGATAGGCACACAGTGAGAGAGAGAGAGGCAGAGACACAGGCAGAGGGATGAAGCAGGCTCCATGCACCGGGAGCCCGATGTGGGATTCGATCCCCGGTCTCCAGGATCGCTCCCTGGGCCAAAGGCAGGCGCTAAACTGCTGCGCCACCCAGGGATCCCAAGAAATCTGTTTCTTAATTGCAGATCAATATTCATGAAAATTAGTAGGATGGCAATTTAGGATTTGGTGGATCATATGATGATTTCTTACAGAATGTGTTATATATGAAGAACCTAAGATAAGTCCTTTTTGACTGGTTTCCTCATTGGACTAGACAACTGCCTCAGTGCATCTCAAGAGAACACTTTTCTTAAATGTTTTGTTTTGGAATAATTTTATACTCACAATAAAACTATGAATCTTAGTTTTTCCCAGTTTCTACAAGCACTTATTTGTTTGTTTATGTATGTGCAATTCCATAAAATTTTCTTACACATATATATTTATGCAATCACCACCACAATCAAGATTCAAGATTGTCCTATCACCCACCACAAAAAAAAAATTTTGTGTTACACCTTTATATCACAAATTCTGCCCATTCCTAACACTCTGGCAACTACTAATATGTTCTCCATCTCTATAATTCTGTCATTTTTAGGATATTAAATAAATGTAACCTTTTCGGGTTTGCTTTTTTTCACTTAGCATAGTATCTTTAACACATATGCAAGTTGTTATGTACCTCAATAGTTGGTTCATTTTAATTGCTGAGTACTATTCAATTGTATGCATACACCATGTTCATTTTTCTATTCACCCACTGAAGGACTTTTGGGTTGTTACCATATTTTGGATGTTAAAAATAAAACTGGTGGGGTACCTGGATGGCTCAATCAGTTAGGCGTCTGCCTTAAGCTCAGGTCATGGTCTCAGGGTTCTGGAATCAAGCCCCACATCAGGCTAACTGCTTAGTGTGGAGCTTGCTTCTCCCTTGCCCTCTGCCCCTTCTCCCTGCTCATGCTTTCTCTCTCTCTCAAATAAATAAAATATTTTTAAAAATTAAATAAACAAACAAACAAATAAATACATACATAAATCTGCCAAAGTGTTTTCCAGAGTAATTGTACCATTTACCATTCCTTACAGCAATGCATGATGGATCCATTTCTTATTCTCAGCACTTAACGTCAGTTTTTATTTTAGACATTCTGACACATATGTCATGTGTTTCATTGTGTGGTTTTAAATCATTTTCCTAATGGCTAGTGACCTTGAGTATCTTTTCATGGGCTCTTAAGTGAATTGTCCGTTCATGCCCTTTTGCCATTTTCAAATTGAGTTGTTTGTTATCTTACTCTTGAGTTTTGAGTGTACTTTACATATTTTAGATGCAAACAATTTTTGGATATGCGGTTTGCAAACATTTTTTCCAAGACTGTTGGTTAGTCTTTTCATCCTCTTAACGTGTTCTTTCATAAGCAGAGTTTTGAATTTTTATGAGGTCCAATGTATTGATTTTGTTTTTTTTGGATTATTCTTTTGGTGGTATGCCTAAGAATAATTTACCAAGTCCTAGATCCTGAATATATTCTCTATGTTTCATCTAAGATTTTTATAGTTTTATAATTAGATATATGATCTATTCTGAGTTAATTTTTATATAGGCTGTGAAGTTAAGTTCAACATTAGTTTCTTTTCTGTTTATAAATGGATGTATAATTGCTAAAATGTCATTTGTTGAAAAACTATTCTTTCTTTATTGAATTTTGCACCTTGTAAAAAAAATCAGGTGGCTCTATTTGTGTGGATCTATTTCTTTATTTTCTATTCTGTTTTATTAATCTATGTATCTCACCTTCTAACAACACCACAACATCTTGATTTATTTAGCCATATAGTAAGTCCTAAAATTGAGTACTGTAGTTCCTCCAACTTTATTTTTTGTTTTTTATAATTGTTTTAGTTACTTAAGTACATTTGTTTTTCCACATATATTTTAGAATAAGCTTGTCTATATCTGCAAAACTACATGTGGGGATTTTGAGAGTAATGCTATTAAATCTATTTAGCAATTTGTGGAGAATTTTCATCTTTATTATTATGTTGTATTGTCTAATCAATGACAAATTTGTGTCTATCCACTTATTTAGGTCTTTGATATCTTTCATCATCATTTTGTAGTTTTCAACTTATACTTCTTTTTTTGGTATATTTTTTAATTGGAGTTCAATTTGCTGGATGTTACGCTCTATGTTGGCAAATCAACATAGTTCTTGTAAGATGCTATGTTACATTTATACCTAAGTATTCCTTATTTTGGAACTGTTTTAAGTGGTATTATGTTTTTAATTTTCACAGTAGTATGGGTTTTTATTTTTAAATTTAATACTAGCAATGTTTGCTGCTAACATATAAAAATACAGTTGATGTTTTGTGTGCTAACATGTGACCTTGCTAAACTTAAAACTCTAGTTCTAAGATATTTTTTTCTAAGAGATTTTTTTAAGGTAGATTCCTTAAAATTTTCTACTGTAAAAGCATATCAACAGTGGTAGTTTTTGTTTTGTTTTGTTTTCAATCTTTATTCCTTTATTCCTTCCTTCCTTTATTGTACTGGCTAGAATTTCTGTGGAGGCCAAGAAAATTAGGGCCATTCAAGTTTAACATTGGCATGAATACAGCCATTGTAGCTTCGGCAGCCATCTCAGGCCACTATGACAAGGCCACTGACCAGGAACTGAACTCTACCTTACCCCAGCTACAGAAAAAAAAACACAAAGCATGCCTGTATCAGAATAAGGAAGCAAGAGCTTGTGAGAGCTCTTTACTGGAGATTCTCACACCCTCACCCTTACTGAAAAACCTCTCCTTACTCCTAGACCAGCCCATAAAAACCCAGCTGTAACTCACCTAGGGGTCCAAGTCCCTGCTCCGCTGTGTCTGGTATACTTGGACCCAAGCTCGAGCTTGTTAATAAACCCTCACGTACTTGCATCGGTGTCGGCTCCTCGGTGGTTTTCTCGGATTCGCAACCTTGAGCACAACAT
This sequence comes from Canis aureus, assembly GCF_053574225.1. Taxonomy (NCBI): domain Eukaryota; kingdom Metazoa; phylum Chordata; class Mammalia; order Carnivora; family Canidae; genus Canis; species Canis aureus. The sequence goes on along the minus strand of NC_135649.1, from coordinate 62,987,503 downwards.
TTCTACTGATATTTTTTTAAGATTTTATTTATTTATTCATGAGAGACAGAGAGAGAGAGAGAGAGAGGGAGAGAGGGAGAGAGGCAGGCAGAGACACAGGCAGAGGGAAAAGCAGGCTCCATGCAGGGAGCCTGATGTGGGATTCGACCCGGGGTCTCTAGGATCATGCCCTGGGCTGCAGGAGGTGCTAAACCGCTGAGCCACTTGGGCTGCCCTCTACTAGTATTTTGAATAGGAGGTAAGAGTGGACATCCTTACCTTGTGATTGATTTTAGAATCAATCATCCTTACCTTGTGATTGTTTAGTCTTTCTTTTTTTGTTCTTTATTTTTTTATTTTTTATTTTTATTTTTATTTTTTTAATAAATTTATTTTTTATTGGTGTTCAATTTACCAACATACAGAATAACACCCAGTGCTCATCCCGTCAAGTGCCCCCTCAGTGCCCGTCATTGCATTTAATGTTAACTCTAGGTCTATTAGAGATATTCTCTATCAAGTTGAGGTAGTTTCCCTTTATTCTTAATTTGCTGAGAGGTTTTAAGCTGAATGGGTATTGGATTTGTTAAATGCTTTTTCTGCCTTAGCTGATATCTTCACGTGTTTCTTTTAAACATGTTAACACAGTAGATTATGTTGTTTGCTTTATTTTATTTTATTATTTTATTTCATTTTAATTTCAACATAGTTAACATGCAGTGTTATATTAGTTGCAGGTATACAATATAGTGATTCGACAATTCATTTATTACTTACTGCTCGTCAAGATAAGTGTACCTTTAATCCTCTTAACTTATTTCACCCATCCTTCCATGCACCTCCCCTCTGGTAATCATCTGTTTGTTCTCCATAGTTAAAAGTCTATTTCTTTATTTGTCTCTTTTTTGTGTATGTTCATTTGTTTTGGTTTTAAAGTTTCACATATGAATGAAATCGTATGGTATTTATCTCACTCTGATTGACTTATTTCACTTAGCATTATACTATCTAGCTCCATTCATGTTATTTTAAATGGCAATATTGCATTTTTTTATGGTTGAATAATATTCCAGTGCATATATAATCTTCTTTAACCATTAATCTATCAATGGACATTTGGGCTGTTTACATAATTTGGCTACTGAAATTATACTATAATAAACAGAAAGGTGTATATATCATTTTAAATTAGTGCTTTTGTGTTCTTTGGGTAAATACCCAGTAGCGTGATTATTAGATCATAGCGTCATTCTATTTGAAATTCTTTTAGGAATCTCCATTCTGTCTTCCATAGCAGCTGCACCAGTTTGCATTCCCACCAACAGTGCATGAGGGTTCCTTTTTCTCCACATCCCCACCAACATTTTTTGTTTCTTGTGATTTTTATTTTAGCCATTCTGACAGGTGTAAGGTAATATTGAATTTCCCTGTTGATGAGTGATGTTGACTACCTTTTCATGTGACTGGTGGCTATTTGCATATCTGCTTTGGAAAAATGTCTGTTCATGTTTTCTATCCATTTTTAAATTGGACTGCTTGTTTTTTGGGAGTGTTGAGTTGTATAAGTTCATGAGATATTTTGGATACTAATCCATTATCAGAGATACCATTTGCAAATATCGTCTTCCATTTAGTAGAGTGTCTTTTATTTTTCTTGATTGTGTCCTTCACTGTGCAAAAACCTTTTATTTTAATGTAGTTCCAACAGGGTTTTTTTGGTATATTTTTTTAATTGGAGTTCGATTTACCAACATATAGTATAACACCCAGTGCTCATTCTGTCAAGTGCCCCCCTCAGTGCCCATCACCCACAGTTTATTTTGTTTTTGTTTCCCTTGCCTCAGGGGACATATCTAGAAAAAAGTTGTTTGAGTGATTTCAGAGAAATTACTGCCTGTGCTCTCTTCTAGGATTTTTTCCCATTTTTAATATATTTTTTATTGAAGTCCGATTTGCCAACATATAGTATAATACCCAGTGCTCTTCCCGTCAAGTGCCCCTCTCAGTGCCCGTCACCCAGCCACCCCATTACCCCTGCCCGCATCCCCTTCCACTAACCCCTGTTCATTTACCAGAGTTCCCAGAGTTTCTTTTATAGGATTTTTATGGTTTTATGTATCACATTTACATCTTAAATCCACTTTGGGTTTATTTTGTATATGGTGTAATAAATGGTCTAGTTTCATTCTCTTATATGTAGCTGCATAGCTTTCCCAACACCATTTGTTGAAAAAACTTTTTCCCATTGTATATTCTTGCTTTTTTTGTCATAGCATAATTGACCATAAAAATATTGGGGGTTTTTTTTGGACTCTTTATTAGTTCTATTGATCTATGTGTCTATTTTTATGCAAGTACTATACTGTTTCAATTTACTACCTATATTTGTAATATAACTTGAATTCTGAAATTGTGATTACTTCAGGTTTTTCTTTTTAAAATTTTTTTTAAAGATTTATTTATTTATTAATAGAGAGAGAGAGAGAAGCAGAGACACAGGAAGAGGGAGAAGCAGTTTCCATGCAGGGAGCTCAACGTGGGACTCGATCCTGGGTCTCCAGGATCACACCCTGGGCTGCAGGCAGCGCTAAACCGCTGCACCACTGGGGCTGCCCTTGCTTTTCTTTCTTTTTTAAGGATTTTTTAAAATTTATTCATGATAGACACAGAGAGAGAGAGAGAGAGAGAGAGAGAGAGAGAAGCAGGCTCCATGCAGGGAGCCCAACAAGGGACTGCAGGATTGCGCCCTGGGCCAAAGGTAGGCGCTACACCGCTAGGCCATCCAGGAATCTCCCCTTGCTTTTCTTTCTTAAGATTGCTTTAGCTATTTGGAGTCTTTTGTTTTTCCATACAATTTTAGGATTGCTCTTATTCTGTGAAAAATGCTGTTGGCATTTTGATAGTGTTGCATTAAAACTGTAGACTGCTTTGAGTAGTATCAACATTTTAACAATATTTTTCGTCCAATCTATAAACATGGAATATCTTTCCATTTGTTTGTGTTGTCTTCGATTGCTTTCATCAATATTTTATGGTTTTCAGAGTACAGGTCTTTCATCTCCTTAGTTAAGTTTATTTCTAGGTATTTTACTATCTCGGGTGCAATGATAAATGGGATTATATTCTAAATTTCTCTTTCTGCTGCTTCATTATTAGTGTATAGAAGTGCAATGGATTCATGTACATGAATTTTTATTTATCCTACGACCTTACTGAATCCTTTTATCAGCTCTAGACTTTTTTATTATATTGTTTGATTTTAGAATATTGAACCAATCTTGTATTTTGAACCACTTCTACTTATACATTTAGTATAATTCCTTATATATGTTTGATTCCATTTGATAATATTTCTCAGAGTTTTTGCATATATAATTATGAGAGAAGTCAATCTGTAGTACTTTGGTTTTTCTTTAATATTGTATTTGGATTTAGTATCAGGGAAAGGGTGGCTTCACAAAGTGATTTGAGAAATATTATTTATTCCTCTGTTTCTGGAAGTGATTAGGTATAATTTGTATTATTTCTTTATTAAATGTTTGGTAGAACTGTCTGTGAACCCACTTGGGCCTTAAGATTTATGTTTTGAACACTTATCACATAATTTCATTTTAAAAAGTAGTTATAGGACTATTCAAAATGTGCATTTTACTTTGTATGAATTTGTTCATTTGTGGTAGTTAAGGAATTGGTACATTTCATCTAATTTGTCAAATTTAAGTACATAGCATTGTACTCCATATGTCCTTATTAGCTTTTTAATGTCTGCAGGGTCAAGAATAGCATTCTTTTTTTTTTAACTCCTCATACTTTGATAGGGATTGCATTAAACATGTAAATTGCCCTGGGTAACATTGACATTTTCATAATATTAATTCTGCCAATCCATGAGCATGGAATATTTTTCCATCTCTTTGTGTCTTCCTCAATTTCTTTCAGAAGTGTTCTATAGTTTTTAGGGTATAGATACTTTCCCTCTTTTGTTAGGTTTATTCCTAGGTATCTTATGCTTTTGGGTGCAATTGTAAATGGGATTGACTCCTTAATTTTTCTTTCTTCAGTCTCATTGTTGGTATAGAAATGCCATTGATTTCTGGGCATTGATTTGTATCCTGCCATACTCCAAATTGCTGTATGAGTTCCAGCAATCTTAGGGTGGAGACTTTTGGATTTCCTATGTAGAGTATCACGTCATCGGTGAAGAGGGAGAGTTTGACTTCTTCTTTGCCAATTTGAATGCCTTTAATGTCTTTTTGTTGTCTGATTGCTGAGGCTAGGACTTCCAGTACTATGTTGAATAGCAGTGGTGAGAGTGGGCATCCCTGTCTTGTTCCTGATCTTAGGGGAAAGGCTCCCACTGCTTCCCCATTGAGAATGATATTTGCTGTGGGCTTTTCATAGATGGCTTTTAAGATGTCGAGGAATATTCCCTCTATCCCTACACTCTGAAGAGTTTTGATCAGGAATGGATGCTGTATTTTGTCAAATGCTTTCTCTGCATCTAATGAGAGGATCATATAATTCTTGGTTTTTCTCTTGCTGATATGATGAATCACATTGATTGTCTTATGAGCGTTGAACCAGCCTTGTGTCCCGGGAATAAATCCTACTTGGTCATGGTGAATAATTTTCTTAATGTACTGTTGGATCTTATTAGCTAGGATCTTGTTGAGAATTTTTGCATCCATGTTCATCAGGGATATTGGTCTGTAATTCTTTTTCATGGGGTCTTTGTCTGGTTTTGGAATTAAGGTGATGCTGGCCTCATAGAACGAATTTGGAAGTACTCCATCTCTTTCTGTCTTTCCAAACAGCTTTAGTAGAATAGGTATGGTTTCTTCTTTAAACGTTTGATAGAATTCCCCTGGGAAGCCATCTGGCTGTTGTCTTTTGTGTCTTGGGAGGTTTTTGATGACTGCTTCAATTTCCTCCCTGGTTATTAGCCTGTTCAGGTTTTCTATTTCTTCCTGTTCTGGTTTTGGTAGTTTGTGGCTTTCCAGGAATGTGTCCATTTCTTCTAGATTGCCTAATTTATTGGCATATAGCTGTTCATAATATGTTTTTAAAATCGTTTGTATTTCCTTGGTGTTGGTAGTGATCTCTCCTTTCTCATTCATGATTTTATTAATTTGAGTCTTCTCTCTCTTCTTTTTAATAAGGCTGGCTAATGGTTTATCTATCTTATTAATTCTTTCAAAGAACCAACTCCTGGTTCTGTTGATCTGTTCCACAGTTCTTCTGGTCTCGATTTCATTGAGTTCTGCTTTAACCGTTATTAACTCTCTTCTTCTGCTGGTTGTAGGATCTATTTGCTGTTTTTTCTCTAGCTCCTTTATGTGTAAGGTTAGCTTTTGTATTTGAGTTCTTTCCAGTTTTTGAATGGATGCTTGTATTGCAATGTATTTCCCCCTCAGGACTGCTTTTGCTGCATCCCCAAAAATTTTGAATGGTTGTATCTTCATTCTCATTAGTTTCCATGAATCTTTTTAATTTTTCCTTAATTTCCTGGTTGACCCTTTCATCTTTTAGCAGGATGGTCCTTCCCCTCCAACGTGTTTGAAGTCCTTCCAAACTTCTTGTTGTGATTGAGTTCTAATTTCAAGGCATTATGGTCTGAGAATATGCAGGGGATGATCCCAATCTTTTGGTATCGGTTCAGACCCTATTTTTGACCCAGTATGTGGTCTATTCTGGAGAAAGTACCTTGTGCATTGAGAAGAATGTGTATTCAATTGCGTTTGGATGTAAAGTTCTGTAGATATCTGTGAAATCCATCTGTTCCAGTGTAACATTTAGAACTCTCGTTTCTTTGGAGATGTTGTGTTTAGAAGAACTATCGAGGGTAGAAAGCACCAGATTGTAGTCACCAAATATAGGTGTATTATTATCTAAGTATATCTTAACTTTGGTTATTAATTGATTGAAATATTTGGCAGCTCCCACATTTGGGGCATATATATATTGAGGATTGTTATGTCCTCTTGTTGGATAGATCCTTTAAGTGTGATATAGTGTCCCTCTTCAGCTCTCAATACAGTCTTCTGGGTAAATTTTAGTTTATCTGATATGAGGGTGGCTACCCCTGCTTTCTTTTGAGGACCATTTGAATGGTAAATGGTTCTCCAACCTTTTATTTTCAGGCTATAGGTGTCCTTCTGTCTAAAATGAGTCTCTTGTACAGAGCAAATAGATGGGTTCTGCTTTTTTATCCAGTCTGACACCTTTCGCCTTTTGATGGGGTCATTAAGCCTGTTCACGTTCAGAGTTACTATTGAAAGATATGAGTTTAGTGTCATCATGATATCTATTCAGTCCTTGTTTTTGTGGATTGTTCCACTGGACGTCTTCTTAAAGGGGAATTTGAAGAGTACCCCTTAAAATTTCTTGCAGAGCTGGTTTGGAGGTCACATATTCTTTGAGTTCCTGCCTCTCTTGGAAGCTCTTTATCTCTACTTCTATTCTGAATGAGAGCCTTGCTGGATAAAGTATTCTTGGTTGCATGTTTTTCTCATTTAGGACCCTGAATATATCCTGCCAGCCCTTTCTGTCCTACCAGGTCTCTGTGGAGAGGTCTGCTGTTACCCTAATACTCCTCCCCATAAAAGTCAGGGATTTCTTGTCTCTTGCTGCTTTAAGGATCTTCTCTTTATCTTTGGAATTTGCAAGCTTAACTATTAAGTGTCTAGGTGTTGAACGGTTTTTATTGATTTTAGGGGGGGGGAATCTCTCTATTTCCTGGATCTGAATGCCTGTTTCCCTTCCCAGATTAGGAAAGTTTTCAGCTAGGATTTGTTCAAATACATATTCTGGACCTCTGTCCCTTTCGGTGCCCTCGGGAACCCCAATAAACGTAGGTTTTTCTTCCTCAGGCTGTCATTTAATTCCCTTAATCTATCCTCATGGTCTTTTAATTGTTTGTCTCTTTTTTCCTCAGTTCCCACTTTGCCATCAACTTGTGTTCTATGTCACTCACTCTTTCTTCCACCTCGTTAACCCTGGTCGTTAGGACTTCTAGTTTGGATTGCATCTCATTCAATTGATTTTTAATTTCTGCCTGATTGGATCTAAATTCTGCAGTCATGAAGTCTCTTGATTCCTTTATGCTTTTTTCTAGAGCCACCAGTAGCTTTATAATAGTGCTTCTGAATTGGCTTTCTGACATTGAATTGTAATCCAGATTTTGTAACTCTGTGGGAGAGAGGACTTTTTCTGATTCTTTCTTTTGAGGTGAGGTTTTACTTCTAGTCATTTTGCTCAGTGCAGAGTGGCCAAAAACAAATGTATTAGGAAAAGGAGAAAAAGAGAGGAGAGAAAGAAGGAAAGGAAAGAGAAAAAGAAAAAAGAAAAAAGAGAGAAGAAAAAGAGAAAAAAAGGTGCAGGAAGCAAACAGAAATCAAAAATAGAAAACAAAAACAATAAAACCACGGGGGAGTATCTTCTGTTTCTGTATACTTTAAGTCCCTTGAATTCCTCTGGAACTTGTCCGTCTAGCTGGTCTTCTGGGGGAGGAGCCTGTTGTGCTGATTTTCAGGTGTTAGCACTTGGGGGAGCTGCTCTGCCCCCTGCCTGGTGCAGGGCTCAGTGGGGGGTTGTTTACCCCGTGAGGCCCCAAGACGAACAACCACAGTGGCAGCGGCCAGCTCTGGAGCCCTGGATTCAGCTCCTGCAGTAACTACGGAGCTCTCAGTGTGCAGGGGCCTGGATGCTCCAGGTTTGGGGCCGCTGATCTGCTCAGCTTGGGGCAGGAGTGTCCTTGCTGTTCTGGGCCCTCCTGTCTGCTGCCTGTCCCGGGGGGAGGTCGGATCCTGGGCTGTGTCCCTGGCGCCCTGTGCTCCCCGGCCTGCGCTTTTCGATTTGCGCTCCCGGGGGGCAGCCCCTGTCCGTGGAGCTACCGCCGAGCCCCTCCGAGCTGCTCCCAGTCCCAGGCCGTGTAGCCCCCTCCGCCTGGAGCCTCTTCCTCTGCCAGAGCCGCGTCTGAGCTGCTTGCGGGGCTGCGCAGACCCTTCCGTGCGCGGAGCCTCCGCCCGAGCCCCTCCGAGCTGCTCCCAGGTCAAGCCACGCGCGCTGCAGCCCTTCGGGAGCTCGGCGCACTCTCCCTGGGGCGCAGGTGTCTGTTAGTGTCCCAGGGAGCCTGAGGGCATCCCCGCCCCTCCTGGGGTCCTGCTCCAACTCTCTGTAAGTGCCTTTCCACCCGGGAATATTGGTGTAGCTCCGGCTTCTCTGGGCGGAGCTTTCCTGTCCTTGGGGCACTCGCCCTGGCCTTAGCCCAGCTCCTCTCGGGGCCCCTCCCCCTTGGATGACTTTTGTTTCTTTATTTCTTTTTTCCCCATTTCTACCTTGATAGAAGCGCGAACTCTTCTCACTGTAGTATTCCAGCTGTTCTCTCTTTAAATCTCAGGCCTAATTCGTAGATTTTCAGGATGATTTGAAGGTTATCTAGGTAATTTGGTGGGGACAGGTGACTTGGGGACCCTACTCTTCCGCCGTCTTGCCCCTGCAGCCTTTCTTATTCGGATTTCAAGACTGCTGCTGACTCTCAAGGCTGCTGCTGGCTCTCCCTTATTTAATATAAAATTTCAACCACCATTCAAAGTAAATGCATTTGAAAAATTATTCTCCACGATGGATTCAATTCATCTGTCAGATTTTTTTCTTTTAAATAGAAATTTAAATTTTATTTTTAAAAGATGTTATTTATTTATTCATGAGAGACACACAGAGAGAGGCAGAGACACAGGCAGAGGGAGGCTCCCTATGGGGTGCCAGATTCAGGATTTTATCCCAGGACATTGGAATAATGACCTGAGCCAAAGGCAGATGCTCAAACACTGAGCCACCCTGGTGCCCCTGAAATGTAAAATTGAAATATAAAACCTATGTAAAATCATAGCTTTTGATGTCTATTTTTTTAATAATAAATTTATTTTTTATTGGTGTTCAATTTACTAACATACAGAATAATACTCAGTGCTCATCCCGTCAAGTGCCCCCCTCAGTGCCCGTCACCCATTCACCCCCACCCCCCACCCTCCTCCCCTTCCACTACCCCTAGTTCGTTTCCCAGAGTCAGGAGTTTTCATGTTCTGTCTCCCTTTCTGATATTTCCCACACAGTTCTTCTCCCTTCCCTTATATTCCCTTTCATTATTATTTATATTCCCCAAATGAATGAGAACATACACTGTTTGTCCTTCTCCAATTGACTTACTTCACTCAGCATAATACCCTCCAGTACCATCCACGTTGAAGCAAATGGTGGGTATTTGTCGTTTCTAATGGCTGAGTAATATTCCATTGTATACATAAACCACATCTTCTTTATCCATTCATCTTTCAATGGACACCGAGGCTCCTTCCACAGTTTGGATATTGTGAACATTGCTGCTATAAACGCAGGTGTCCCGGAGTTTCATTGCATCTGAATCTTTGGGGTAAATCCCCAACCGTGCAATTGCTGGGTCGTAGGGCAGGTCTATTTTTAACTCTTTGAGGAACCTCCACACAGTTTTCCAGAGTGGCTGCACCAGTTCACATTCCCACCAACAGTGTAAGAGGGTTCCCTTTTCTCTGCATCCTCTCCAACATTTGTGGTTTCCTGCCTTGTTAATGTTCCCCATTCTCACTGGTGTGAGGTGGTGTCTCATTGTGGTTTTGATTTGTATTTCCCTGATGGCAAGTGATGCAGAGGATTTTCTCATGTGCATGTTGGCCATGTCTATGTCTTCCTCTGTGAGATTTCTCTTCATGTCTTTTGCCAATTTCATGATTGGACTCTTTCTTTGGTGTTGATAAGAAGCTTTTGCACAGCAAAGGATACAGTCAACAAAACTAAAAAACCTATAGAATGGGAGAAGATATTTGCAAATGACGTATCAGATAAAGGGCTAGTTTCCAAGATCTATAAAGAACTTATTAAACTCAACACCAAGGAAACAGACAATCCAATCATGAAATGATGTATATATTTAAAGAAAAATTGATATAACCACAAATTGTCCACCTGAACTTATTAGTAAATTTCACATTTTTAGCAGTTGGGATTCATACTGTGCTTTCTAGCTTTAATCTTTGTGTTTTCCCCCCGTTTTGTTGTGGATTTTTTGTTTACTTTTTTCCAAATGCATTAATATATTATTGACATATATATAAATTATTTAAGTCATATGATTTGGTGAATATAGGTGATTTCCACAATAAATTTAGTTAATTCCTCCACCCTTTTAAATAATTGTATTTTGGGGATCCCTGGGTGGCGCAGCGGTTTGGCGCCTGCCTTTGGCCCAGGGCGCAATCCTGGAGACCCGGGATCGAATCCCACATCGGGCTCCCGGTGCATGGAGCCTGCTTCTCCCTCTGCCTGTGTCTCTGCCTCTCTCTCTCTCTCCGTGTGACTATCATGAATAAATAAATTTAAAAGGAAAAAAATTTTTTAAAAAAATAAATAAATAATTGTATTTTGTGTATGTGCAGTGATAATATTTGAGGTTTACTCTACTAAGAACTTTGAAATGTATAATGTAGTACTGTTACTTATAGACATGTTTTGTACATAGTTTTCCACAAATTGCCTATCTTATAGCTGGAATTTTGTAACTTTTGGCTGACATATTCTCAGTTTGCCCAGCCCCTAGTCCCTGGCAACCACTTTGTAAAGCTGTTTCTATCACTTTGGCTTTTATAGATTCCACTAATAAGTGAGAATGTACATTATTTGTCCTTCTGTGTAGGACATTTCATTTAGCATAATGCCCCAAAGGATGATCCATTTGTCAAATAGTAGGATTTCCTTCTTCTTTGTGGATAAGCAACACACTGCTAGATAAATATAGATGATGGTTGGATAGACAGATAGATGATAGACAGATGATAGATAGATAGATGATAGATAGATAGATAGATGATAGATTTTGTCCATTTGTCTATGTGCTATAATTTTAGGTGCATATATGTTTTAATTGCTAGGTCTCCCTGATACAATTTCTCTTTAATTGTTATGTCATATCTTTTCTGTCTCTAATAGCAATTGGTATATAAAATCTATTTTTTCTGATATTAGTATAGCTCTTCAAGCTCTCTTTTAATTACTGTTTGCACTGTATATCTTTTATCTTATTTTTATTTTCAACCTATTTGTGTCTTTGAATCTAATGTGTGTCTCCGTAGATAGTATATGTTTGTATATGATCATTTATTTTAATACACTCTACCAATCTCTGCTTTGCTATTGGAGTGTTTAATCCATTTACAGTCAATGTAATATATAATGTATTTATGGATTTGCTATTTTACTATTTGTTTTCTTAACGTCTTTTGATATCTAATCATCCATTTGTGCTACATAAGCAATGTATTGTATACTATTTCAATTCTGTTGTTGTTTATTTTACTTTAGTTTCATATTTATTTTCTGAGCAGTTTCCTTGTGGATTTCAACTAACAACTTACCTTAAAACAATTTAGTACAGATTAATGTAAACTTGATTTCTATATATATAAAAACCTTGCTTCAATATAGCTCCATTATTAGCTTTTCTTCTATCTTTGCCTTACGTATTATATCTTTATACATTATAAATCAACCAACACATTTTTATAATTATTGGTAATAGATATTTTATTTTTTTTAATTTATAAATTTATTTATTTTAGAGAGAAGGGAGGGCAGAAAGAGAGAGAGTCTCAAGTCGACTCTGTGCTGAGTACAGAGCCAGATGGGAGCTCGATCTTATAGCCCTGAGATCACAACCTGAGCCCAAAACCAAGAGTCAGTTCATTAACCAACTGTGCCACCCAGTGCCCTGGTAATAGATGTTTTATACAATTTTCCTTTAAATCATAGAGTAGAAGAAAGGTCCTTTAAAAATATATGTTTATGCTCTCTTTTATATTTGCTTATGTAGTTACCTGTAATGGTGATATTTGCTTCTTTCTTTATGTTCTAGTCACTGTTGATTTCCTTAAAGTTCATCTGAAGAAGCTCTTTGTAGAATCTTTATTGAAGAATGCTACTATCAAACAATTATTTCTATTTTTTTTAAATTTGGGATTGTCTTAATTTTTCCTTCACTTTGAAGGATAGTTTTTCTGGATATATTATTTTTTAGGCTAATCTTTCTTAATTCTTTTTTTTAAGTTTTTAAACATTTTAAAGGAGCCAATAAGGCATGTAAGTTGTGTCCTGGCAGACATTAAGAACTCCTTTACTTACCAAAGAAAATGGCACGTATTTTATTAAAATTTGACAATTGAGATTAAAGGGTACTGAGATTGCCAAAGCATCAACTAAAACAAAAACAACCAAAATTTAAAAATATATATTATTCAACATGGAATGAAGAATAGAACCAAGACATAAAAGGGAGGTTAAATAGGTGTTCCTCAACCTCAAAATCCTTCAGCACAAGGAGTTCTGGCCAACTGTGAACATTGTCCAAACCACCAAATCTCAATTCCAAAATCCAAATTTACAACAATAGAAAAACAAAGATAATTCTAAATTCATTTCTGAGCATATTCCGAAGGAAAGCTTGAAAGTGTTCATAGTACACAAGCCTGTGTGTTTCAGGTAAAATGACGGATTTCTGTAATTCTTCCCACTATTATATTCAAAGGAGAAAATAAGATTCACTTTTGCTAATATTTAAAAATACCTCACTTTCATGCTTATTTTTAGTATGGAATTGAAATTTTTTTTAATAAGGGCTATATCTATAATGAATACAGAACTTTAGCACACACTTTTCTTTTTTAAATATTTTATTTATTCATCCATGAGAGACAGAGAGAGAGAGAGAGAGAGAGGCAGAGACACAGGCAGAGGGAAAAGCAGGCTCCATGCAGGGAGCCCGACACAGGATTTGATTCTGGGTCTCCAGGATCACGCCCTCAGCTAAACCGCTGAGGCACCCGGGCTGCCCTTAAGGACCATTTGAATGGTAAATGTTTCTCCAACCTTTTGTTTTCAGGCTGCAGGTGTCCTGAGGTCTAAAATGAGTCTCTTGTAGACAGCAAAGAGATGGGTCTGGCTTTTTTATCCAGTCTGAAACCCTGCGCCTTTTGATGGGTTCATTAAGTCCATTCACGTTCAGAGTTACTATTGAAAGATATGAATTTAGCGTCATCATGATATCTATTCAGTCCCTGTTTTTGTGGATTGTTTCCTTGGACTTCCTCTTTCTTTTACAGAGTCCCCCTTAATAATTTTTGATGAGCTGGTTTGGTGGTCTCATATTCTTTCAGTTTCTGCCTATCTTGGAAGCTCTTTATCTCTCCTTCTATTCTGAATGAAAGCCTTGCTGGAAATAGCATTCTTGGCTGCATATTCTTCTCATTTAGGACCCTGAATATATCCTGCCAACCTTTCTGGCCTGCCAGGTCTCTGTGGAGAGGTCTGCTGTTAATATTTCTCCCCATAAAGCTTGGGGATTTCTTGTCTTTTGCTGCTTTAAGGATCTTCTCTTTATCTTTGGAATTTGCAAGTTTCACTATCAAATGTCGATGTGATGAGCAGTTTTTATTGATTTGAGGGGGGAAATGTCTCTTTCCCCTGGATCTGAATGCCTGTTACCCTCCCCAAGTTAGGGAAGTCTTCAGCTATGATTTGTTCAATACACTTTCTGATCCTCTGTCCCTTTTGGCGCCCTATGGAAGACTATTAAATGTAGATTTTTCCTTCTGAGGCTGTCATTTATTTCCCTTAACCTTTCCTCATGATCTTTTGTTTTTCTCTTTTTTTCCTCAGCTTCCTTCCTTGCCATCAACTTGTCCTCTATGTCTCTCACTCGTTCTACCTCATTAACCCTCGTCGTTAGGACCTCTAGCTTGGATTGCATCTCATTTAATTGATTTTTAATTTCTGCCTGATTAGATCTAAATTCTGCAGTCATTAAGTCTCTTGAATCTTTTATGCTTTTTTTCTAGAGCCACCAGTAGCTTTATAATTGTGCTTCTGAATTGGCTTTCTGACTTCAAATTGTAATCCAAATTCTGTAACTCTGTGGGAGAGACTACTGTTTCTGATTCTTTCTTTTGTGCTGAGTTCTTCCTTCTAGTCATTTTGCTCAATGCAGAATGGCTAAAAACAAGTTGTATTGGAAAAAGGAATTAAAAAAGAGAAAAAAAAAGGAGAAAACGAAAAAACAAAAAACAAAAACAAAAGAACTCAATACAAAACAAGAAAAAAAAAACAAAAAGAACAAAAAACAGACAAGGAAGGGTATCCTCTAATTCTATACACTGCAGATCCCTCAACTTCTCCTGAAGCTTTCCAGCACTGGTCAGTCCAGAACTTGCTCTTTCTCTGTCCTTCCAGCTGGTATTCTTGGGCTGGTGCCTGCTGTGCAGATTATCAGGTGTGTGCACCTAGGGGAGGTGCCCTGCTCCCTGCCAGGTGCAAGCCTCAGTGGGAGCTGTTTATCCTGTGAGCCACCTGTTCCATGGCGGTCCTGATCTGTCCCAGGCACAAGGTGACACAGGGAGGAACAAGAAGACTGGCGTGGCCAGCTCTGCAGCCCTGGAGTCAGCTCTAGCAGTAACTACTGCAGCTCCCAATGGGCATGTCCCTGGATGCTCTGGGGGCAGGGGGCGCTGACCTGCACAGCTCAGAGTCACCCAGCGGCAAGAGTGTCCTTGCTGTCCTGTGTTCTCCTGGCCTCTGCCTGTCCTAAGAGGAGTGCCGGATTCTGGGCTGTGTCACCTGGCACTTTGAGCTCAGGGGCCTGCGCCAGTGGAATCCATCATAAGATCTTTTTATTTTTAAAAAATTTATTTTTTATTGGTGTCCAATTTGCCAACATATAGAATAACACCCAGTGCTCAAACCATCAAGCACCTCCTCAGTGCCTGTCACCCAGTCACCCCCAACCCCCGCCTACCTCCCTCCCACCACCCCTAGTTCGTTTCCCAGAGTTACGAGTCTCTCATGTTCTGTCTCCCTTTCTGATATTTCCCAACCATTTTTTTCTCCTTTCCCCTTTATTCCCTTTTACTATTTTTTATATTGCCCAAATGAATGTGACCATATAATGTTGGTCCTTCTCCGATTGACTTATTTCACTCAGCATAATACCCTCCCATTCCATACACGTCAAAGCAAATAGTGGGTATTTGTCTTTTCTAATGGCTGAGTAATATTCCATTGTATACATAAATCACATCTTCCTTATCCATTCATCTTTTGATGGACACAGAGGTTCCTTCCACAGTTTGGCTATTGTGGACATTGGTGCTATAAACATCAGGGTGCAGGTGTCCCGGCGTTGCATTGCATCTGTATCTTTGGGGTAAATCCCCAACAGTGCAATTACTGGGTCAGAGGGCAGATCTACTTTTAACTCTTTGAGGAACCTCCACACAGTTTTCCAGAGGGGCTACACCAGTTCATATTCCCACCAACAGTACAAGAGCGTTCCCCTTTCTCCACATCCTCTCCAACATTTGTTGTTTCCTGTCTTGTTAATTTTCCCCATTCTCACTGGTGTGAGGTGGTATCTCATTGTGGTTTTGATTTGTATTTCCCAGATGGCAAGTGATGCAGAGCATTTTCTCATGTGCTTGTTGGCCATGTCTATGTCTTCCCTGTGAGATTTCTGTTCATGTCTTTTGCCCATTTCAGGATTGGATTGTTTATTTCTTTGGTGTTGAGTTTAATAAGTTCTTTATAGATCTTGGTAACTAGCTGTTTATCTGATGTCATTTGCAAATATCTTCTCCCATTCTTTAGGTTGTCTTTTAGTTTTGTTGACTGTTTCTTTTGCTGTGCAAAAGCTTCTTATCTTGATGAAGTCCCAGTAGTTCATTTTTGCTTTTGTTTCTCTTGCCTTCATGGATGTATCTATCTTGCAAGAAGTTGCTGTGGCCAAGTTCAAAAAGGGTGTTGCAAAAAAAAAAAAAAAGGGTGTTGCCTGTGTTCTCCTCTAGGATTTTGATGGAATCTTATCTCACATTTAGATGTTTCATCCATTTTGAGTTTATCTTTGTCTATGGTGCAAGAGAGTGGTCTCGTTTCATTCTTCTGCATGCGGATGCCCAATTTTCCCAGCACCATTTATTGACGAAACTGTCTTTTTTTCCAGAGGGTAGTCTTTCCTGCTTTGTTGAATATTACTTGACCATAAAGTTGAGGGTCCACTTCTGGATTCTCTATTCTGTTCCATTGATCTATGTGTCTGTTTCTGTGCCAGTACCACACTGTCTTGATTACCACAGCTTTGTGGTACAACCGGAATTCTGGCATTGTGATGCCCCCAGCTATGGTTTTCTTTCTTAATATTCCCCTGGCTTTTCAGGATCTTTTCTGATTCCACACAAATCTTAAAATAATTTGTTCCAACTCTCTGAAGAAAGTCCATGGTATTTTGACAGGCATTGCATTCAACGTGTAAATCGCCCTGGGTAACATTGACATTTTCACAATATTAATTCTGCCAATCCATGAGCATGGAATATTTTCCCATCTCTTTGTGCCTTCCTCATTTATTTCAGAAGTGTTCTGTAGTTTTTAGGGGATAGATCTTTTACACCTCTTTCGTTAGGTTTATTCCTAGGTATCTTATGCTTTTGGGTGCAATGGTCAATGGGATTGACTCCTTAATTTTTCTTTCTTCAGTCTCATTGTTAGTGTATAGAAATGCCACTGGCTTCTGCGCATTGATTTTGTATCCTGCACACTTCCAAATTGCTGTATGAGTTCTAGCAATCTTGGGGTGGAGAAGATCTTGACAGCTATAACTGCCCTAATATTCTAGGAATTTTTTTTTAATTTTTTTTTAATTTTTATTTATTTATGATAGTCACAGAGAGAGAAAGAGAGAGAGGCAGAGACATAGGCAGAGGGAGAAGCAGGCTCCATGCACCGGAAGCCCGATGTGGGATTCGATCCCAGGTCTCCAGGATCGCGCCCTGGGCCAAAGGCAGGCGCCAAACCGCTGCGCCACCCAGGGATCCCCATATTCTAGGAATTTCTAATGAGTTTAGAAGCCAAACTATTTTCAGGGATCTATATGAGGAAGTATGGAGGCTAAAAAAACAAAGTAAAATTTCTAAAATGCCTTCTAAAGGGTTCTTCTTTTGATTTTATACAGGTTGTTGGTGATTCGTCCTTTAGTATAATTTCTCCCTTAATACAATTTTAAAACAAATGTGTCAAATTTTTAAAAATATTTGAACATTGGTACACTTCTGACACCTGGTGGTCAAATCAAATATCACATCTAAATAGTAATTCGTGGAAGGACTACCACTCTTTCTCTGCGTAACTTTTTCCTCCCCCTGATTTATCCACCCATCATGAATTCAAGTCATTCACTCCACAAACACACAGTGAATTCCTTGTATGTTCAAAACACTTTAGGAAACACTTTTCTATGGAGGAAAGAAAGCAGTAAGAGAATGAGTCTTTAATATGTAGGAGATCACAATCTATATAGAGGTACAGAAAAGACTCCATCAAAGGCAATTACCACAGCATGTTAAGTGTATTAAATGTACTCTCCCCCCCAAAAATGATCAGTACTATGAATACTGTGAGGCCATAGAAGTGACCTCTGGCTTGGAGAGGTCAAGGAAGGCTTCTTGAAGCAGGTGATACATCCTTTTCTTGGGACCTCAGTTTCCACAGCTGTAAAACAGTGGTAATGTTATACTGTTGCATAAGATTGCTGTGAGAGACAGAATGAGAGCATGTATAGAAAGTGCTTACTATAGTGCCTCATCCAAAGTAGGCATTCAGTGATTTTTAATAATTATTTTAATAAAACCATAGATGATCAGGGAAGACTTCATGCATGTTAACAAGTTTTCTAAATTTTATTTCAAGAATAATACTGATTCAAAGAAAGAATAATTCTGGTTAAAGTTTACACAGCTTTTTATTTAAACTGAGTATACAGAATGAAAGATCAATTATTTTAGTTCAGTGGGCAAACAAACAGATCCTAGGTGTTGCTTTTATTTACAGTTTGCTAGACTAACTGGCTGATTTACTAAAATAGTCAACTTAGTAGAAAAAAAACATTCAAAGTAGTTGTTTACCTGAATAATCTTGCTGTTTGACTGCAATGAACTTTCAGTAAATATAGCATATCTGAAAACACCATGTAGTCAGTGCAAAGGCATCAAATAGATGGATCAGCACTGTATGAGCTGTGTGTGTTAACTGAATTTTTACAATTTTCAATTGGTTGTATTTTGGGTTAAATACGCACTGTCTTAGACTTTATATTGCTTTCAATAGTTAAGTGTGTCTCAATTTCCCTTTAATTCCATGAAATGTAAAACAAACTAATTGCTTTTGCAAGCAATACAAAATAGAAGGGAATATTAAAATTCTATTTATCCTTTTACAATCAAAAGCATGTTATACTTCCTGAGAATATCAAACATTTAGGTAAACTGTCATTTTCAAGGGCTAAAATAAGCTGTATTGTAGTGGTTTTGAGGACAAAAGCAACAATGATATGATCCAAAAGGAATCCAAGTACAGGGAATCTACATTTTAGGAGTGAATGTTTAACCTGAATAAAGGAAGATTTGAGAGAGACAAGATTGCTGCCTTCAGAAATTTGAAGAGTTTCATGTACAACAGGGGGTAAACTTTATTGTATTTGACGTTGGTAGGCAGAATTAGGTTGAAATGACAGGGATATAGATTTTAACTCACTGGAAGGAAAAATTTTCTAACAATTATGACTGTTAAAAGTGTAACCATTCAAAATTAATAACTTTTCAATAAACTTACCCTCAAGAGCTGAAGTGTAGGTAGCCCTTTTGCTGCAACTACCACCAGATACCTTCTAGTTTTTGACATACTCTGATAGCTGTTTAAAATGGGAGCAAGGATAGTTTCAATAAAGGTGAATATCTGAAGTTACCATAAATATATTAATAAGCACAGATCTTCAAATTTACAGAAGATTTTGAAAAGTGCCATGGCACACAAGAAGGATTAGTTTTATCCTTAGCCAAATTTTTTTAAAAATTTTTTTACTGGAGTTCAATTTGCCAACATAACACCCAGTGCTCATCCCACCAAGTGCCCCCGTCAGTACCCATCACCAAGTCACCCCAACCTCCTGCCCACCTACTCTTCCACTACCCCTTGTTCATTTCACAGGATTAAGTGTCTCTCATGTATTGTCACCCTCACTGATATTTTCACTCATTTTATCTCCTTTCCCTTTATTCCCTTTCACTAATTTTTATATTCACCAAATGAATGAGACCATATAATGTTTGTCCTTTTCCGATTAACTTATTTCACTTAACATAATATAATACACTCCAGGTCCCTCCATGTTGAAGCAAATGGTGGGTATTTGTTGTTTCTAATGGCTGAGTAAAATTCCATTGAATACATAGACAACCTTTTGTTTATCCAATCATCTTTTCATGGACACCGAGTCTCCTTTCACATTTTAGCTATTGTGGACATTGCTGCTATAAACATTGGGGTGCAGGTGTCCCCGCGTTTCACTCCATCTATACTTTTGGGGTAAATCCCCAGCAGTGCAATTGCTGGGTCAGAGGTCAGATCTATTTTTAACTCTTTGAGGAACCTCTACACAGTTTTCCAGAGTGGATGCACCAGTTCACATTCCCACCAACAGTACAAGAGCGTTCCCCTTTCTCCACATCCTCTCCAACATTTGTTGTTTCCTGTCTTGTTAATTTTCCCCATTCTCACTGGTGTGAGGTGGTATCTCATTGTGGTTTTGATTTGTATTTCCCTGATGGCAAGTGATGCAGAGCATTTTCTCATGTGCTTGTTGGCCATATTTATGTCTTCCTCTGTGAGATTTCTGTTCATGTCTTTTGCCCATTTCATGATTGGATTGTTTGTGTCTTTGTTGTGGAGTTTAAAGTTCTTTATAGATCTTGCATACTAGCCCTTTATCTGATAGGCCATTTGCAAGTATCTTCTCCCATTCTGTAGGTTGTCTTTTAGTTTTGTTGACTATTTCTTTTGCTATGCAGAAACTTTTTATCCTGATTAAGTCCCAAGAGTTCATTTTTTCT
Source organism: Canis aureus (assembly GCF_053574225.1). Classification (NCBI taxonomy): domain Eukaryota; kingdom Metazoa; phylum Chordata; class Mammalia; order Carnivora; family Canidae; genus Canis; species Canis aureus. The sequence continues at coordinate 62,967,512 of NC_135649.1, read as the reverse complement.
TTTGTTTCCCTTGCCTTCATAGATGTATCTCGCAAAAAGTTGCTGTGGCCAAGTTCAAAAAGGGTGTTGCCTGTGTTCTCCTCTAGGATTTTGATGGATTCTTGTCTCCCATTTAGATTTGTCATCCATTTTGAGTTTATCTCTGTGTATGGTGTAAGAGAGTGGTCTAGTTTCATTTTTCTGCATGTGGATGTCCAATTTTCCCAGCACCATTACTATTGAAGAGACTGTCTTTTTTTCCAGTGGATAGTTTTTCCTGCTTTGTCGAATATTACTTCACCATAAAGATGAGGGTCCACTACTGGATACTCTATTCTGTTCCATTGATCTATGTGTCTGTATTTGTGCCAGTACCACAGTGTCTTGATGACCACAGCTTTGTAGTACAACCTGAAATCTGTCATTGTGATGCCCCAGCTATAGTTTTATTTTTCTTTTTTTTTAAGATTTTATTTATTTATTCATGATAGAGAGAGAGAGAGAGAGTCAGAGACACAGGCAGAGTGAGAAGCAGGCTCCATGCCGGGAACCCGAATTGGGACTCAATCCCGGGACTCCGGGATCATGCCCTGGACCAAAGGTAGGCGCCAAAACACTGATCCACCCAGGGATCCCCTGGTTTTCTTTTTTAAAATTCCCATGGCTATTGGGGGTCTTTTATGATTCCACACAAATAATAAGATGATTTGTTCCAACTCTGAAGAAAGTTATTTTGATAACTAAAATAAATAAATCCCTATCAAAAACTTTGATAAACTTTCTGAAGAAAGTTATTTTGATAACTAAAATAAATAAATCCCTATTTTGATAGGGATTGCATTAAATGTGTAAATTGCCCTGGGTAACATTGACATTTTCACAATATTAATTCTTCCAATCCATGAGCATGGAATATTTTTCCATCTTTTTGTGACTTCCTCAATTTCTTTCAGAAGTGTTCTGTAGTTTTTAGGGTATAGATCCTTTACCTCTTTGGTAAGGTTTATTCCTAAGTATCTTATGCTTTTGGGTGCAGTTGTCAATGGGATTGACTCCTTAATTTGTCTTTCTTCAGTCTCATTGTTAGTGTATAGAAATGCCACTGATTTCTGGACATTGATTTTCTATCTTGCCACCCTGCCGAATTGCTGTATGAGTTCTAGCAACTGGGGTGGAGTCGTTTGGGTTTCTATGGACAGTATCATGTCATCTAAAAAGAGGGCGAGTTTTATTTCTTCTTTGCCAATTTGAATGCCTCTTATTTCTTTTTGCTGCCTGATTGCTGAGGCTAGGACTTCTAATACTATGTTGAATACTAGAGGTGAGAGTAGACATTCCTATCGTGTTCCTGATCTAAGGGGTAAGGCTACAAGTGTTTCTCCATTGAGAATGATATTTGCTGTGGCCTTTCACAGACGGCTTTTAAGATGCTGAGAAATATTCCCTCTTTCTCTACACTCTGAAGAGTTTTTATCAGGAATGGATACTGTATTTTGTCAAATGCTTTCTCTGCATCTATTGAAAGGATCATATGGTTCTTGTTCTTCCTCTTGCTGATATGATCAATCACATTGATTGCTTTATGAGTGTTGAACCAGCATTGCTTCCCAGGGATAAATCTCACTTGGTCATGGTGAATAATCTTCTTAATGTATTGTTGGATCCTATTGGCTAGTGTCTTGCTGAGAATTTTTGCATCCATGCTCATCAGGGATATGGGTCTGTAATTATCCTTTTTGGTGGGGTCTTTGTCTCATTTTGGAATTAAGGTGATGCTGGCCTCATTGAATGAGTTTGGAAGTATTCCATCTCTTTATATCTTTTGTAACAGCTTTATAGAATAGGTATGGTTTCTTCTTTAAACGTTTGATAGAATTCCTCTGGGAAGCCATCTGGCCCTGGACTTTTGTGTCTTGGGAGGTTTTTGATGACTGCTTCAATTTCCTCCTTGGTTATTGGCCTGTTGAGGTATTCTATTTCTTCCTGTTCCAGTTTTGGTAGTTTGTGGCTTTCCAGAAATGCGTCCATTTCTTCTCGATTGCCTAATATATTGGCATACAGCTGCTCATAATAAGTTTTTAAAATTGTTTGTATTTCCTTGGTATTGGTGGTTATCTTTCTCATTCATGATTTTATTAATTTGAGTCTTTTCTCTCTTCTCTTTAATAAGGCCGGCTAATGGTTTATCTATTTTATTAATTCTTTCAAAGATCTAACTCCTGGTTTTGTTAATCTGTTTCACAGTTCTTCTGGTCTCTATTTCATGAGTTCTGCTCGAGTATTTATTAATTCTCTTCTTCTGCTGGCTGTAGGCTCTATTTGCTGTTTTTTCTCCCACTCCTTTAGGTGCAAGGTTAGTTTTTGTATTTGAGTTCTTTCCAGTTTTTGAATGTATGATTATATTGTGATGTATTTCCCCCTACGGACTGCTTTTTCTGTATCCCAAAGATTGTGAACGGTTGTATCTTCATTCTCATTAGTTTCCATGAATCTTTTTAATTCTTCTTTAATTTCCTGGTTGACCCTGTCATCTTTTAGCAGGATGGTCCTTCACCTCCACATGTTTGAAATCCTTCCAAACTTCTTATTGTGATTTAGATCTATTTTCAAAACATTATGATCTGAAAATATGCGGGGGATGATCCCAAACTTTTGGTATCAGTTAAGACCTGACCCAGTATGTGGTCTATTCTGGAGGAGGTTCCCTGTGCACTTGAGAAGACTGTGTATTAAGTTGCATTTGGATGTAAATATCAGTTAAATCCATCTGGTATAGTGTGTCATTTAAAGCTCTTGTTTCTTTGGAGATGTGCTTAGAAGATCTCTCAGTGGTAGAAAGTGCTACATTCAAGTCTCCCATTATAAGTGTATTATTATCTAAGTATGTCTTAACTTTGGTTATTAATTGATTGATATACTTGGCAGCTCACACATTCGGGCATAAATATTCATGATAGTTAGGTACTTTAGTTGGATAGATCCTTTAAGTATGATATAGTGTCCCTCTTCATCTCTTACTACAATCTTTAGGATAAAGTTTAATTTATCTGATATAAGTATGGATACCCCTGCATTCTTTTGAGGATCATTTGGATGGTAAATGATTCTCCAATCTTTTATTTTCAGGCTGTAGGTGTCCTTATGTCTAAAATATGTTTCTTGTGGCTAAGAAACAGATGGGTCTTGCTGTTTTATTCAGTCTGAAACCCTGTGCCTTTTGATAGGGTCATTAAGCCCATTCACGTTCAGAGTTATTCTTGAAAGATATGAATTTAGTATCATCATGATACCTATTCAGTCCCTGTTTTTGTGGATTGTTCCCTTGGACTTCCTCCTTCTTTTACAGAGTCCCCCTTAATATTTTTTGTAGAGCCAGTTTGGTGGTCTCATATTCTTTCAGTTTCTGCCTGTCTTGGAAGCTCTTTATCTCTCCTTCTATTGTGAATGAGAGCCTTGCTGGATAAAGTATTCTTGGCTGCAAGTTCTTCTCATTTAGGACCCTGAATATATCTTTCCAGCCCTTTCTGGACTGCCAGGTCTCTGTAGAGAGGTCTGATGTTAACCTAATAGTTCTTCCTATTGAAGTTAGGGATCTCTTGTCTCTTGCTGCTTTAAGGATTTGTTCTTTATATTTGGAATTTGCAAGTGTCACTATTGAATGTCGAGGTGTTGAACGGTTTTTATTAATTTTTTGCGGGGGAATCTCTCTAGCTCCTGGATCTGAATGCCTGTTTCCATCCCCAGATTAGGGAAGTTGTCCACTATGATTTGTTCAAATGTGCTTTCTGGCCCTCTGTCCCTTTCGGTGTCCTCTTGAACCCCAATTAAATGTAGATTTTTCCTTCTGAGGCTGTCTTTTATTTTCCTTAACCTTTCCTCATGGTCTTCTAATTGTTTTTCTCTTTTTTCCTCAGCTTCCTTCCTTGCCATCAACTTGTCTTCTATGTCATTCACTCTTTATTCCACCTCATTAACCCTCATTGTTAGGACCTCCAGTTTGGATTGCATCTCATTTATTTGATTTTTAATTTTGGCCTGATTAGGTTTTATTCTGCGATCATGAAGTCTCTTGAATCCTTTATGCTTTTTTCCAGAGCCACCAGTAGCTTTATAGTTGTGCTTCTGAATTGGCTTTCTGACATCCAATTGTAATCCAAGTTCTGTAACTCTGTGGGAGAGAGTACCGTTTCTGATTTTTTCTTTTGTTGTGAGTTCTTCCTTCTAGTCATTTTGCTCATTGCAGAGTGGCTGTATGAGCAAGCTGCATCAAAGATATCAATCACAACCTAAGTAAATTTCACTCTGGATGATTCCATCGAGGTTAGGGACCAGAAATTGAAAACAAAGATCAGAATGAAATAAAACCAATGGACAACTAATGTGAAAAAGGAATTTAAAAACCGAATAATAAAAAATAAAATGCTAGGGATCCTAAAGAAGGAGAGAATTAAAAGGAAAAAAAAGAAAAGTAAAATAAAATGAAAAAAAAGGAGAAGAAAAAAAGGGAGGGCTGAGTAATGATGGTGAACAAGTTGTAGTGGAGGGAGCATGTAGTCTACCTGAGGGTTTCTAGAGGGTGATCCTCTTGTTTCTGAGTATATTAAATTCTGTATATTATACAATGCTCAGCGTCAAATTTATATAAACCAGAAATACTTGTAGTGGGCCCCAACATTGACCACCAAAACATAAATGTGATAAAAGAGAAGGGCAGAATGGGAATGAGATATCTCACAGAATTGACCAGCATGATATACCGCTTGCTTCTGGGTGCATACTGGTCATGTTTTATAAGGTATTAACTTCAGCCATTGTAGAATAAAATGAGGCAGAGAAAACACAAAACAAAACAAAACAAAAAACATATCTTGTATATATTCCCAAATTATATTGAGTATGTTGAAGTGAATCTAGAAGTGGAAAATATATCTAGGACCTGTAATTGTGGAAATATGAATGCCAAGAAGGAAGAATCTTAAAAATGAGGGGTGGTAAAATATTGTAGTTAAAGTGGGAAAAGAGAAAAAAATAGAAATTTACAGTCTGATATAAAAACGAGTTGTACTGGGAAAAGGAAGAAAAAAACAAGGATAGGTATCCTCTAGTTCTATATACCGTTAATCCCTCGAGTTCCCTGAAGCTTTCCAGCGCTGCTCGGTCAAGAACTTGCTCTTCCCCTGTTCTTCCAGATGGTCTTCTAGGGGAGGGGCCTGTTTTGCTGATTCTCAGGTGTGTGCACCTGGGGGAGCTGCCCCACCCCCTGCCAGGTACAGGGCTCAGTGGGAACTGTTTAACCTGTGAGGCCCCTGTTCCCTGGAAGCCCTGCTCTGTCCCAGGCGCAGAGTGACACAAGTAGGAACAACAATACTGGCGGCAGCCAGCTCTTCAGCTCTGGAGTCAGCTCTCACAGTAACTACTGCAGTCTCCCAGTTCGCACTGGCCTAGATGCTCTGGGGGCGGGGGTGCGGATCTGCACAGCTTGGGGGCGCTGGGCTGCAAGAGAGTCCTCGTTGTCCTGTGTCTCCCTGCCTCCGCCTGTCTTGGGAGGAGTGCAGGATCCTGGGCTGTGTCTGCTCATCACCCTGGGGTCTGGGGCCTGTGCTGTTGGAATCATGCTCCCAGGGCCAGAGCTCCCGAAGGTAGCAGGGCACAGACCCCTCTGTCCGGAACCACCACCTGAGCTTCTTCTGAGGCCCCGCTGGGCGCAGCCCTTTACCGAGATGAGCCCACAGTCTGTGGTGCACTCTTCTCTGGTGCACTTCCTCTATTAGTCACTCCAAGAAACTGGAGGCTCCACTGCCCCTCCTGCAATTCTGCCTGAGTTCCCTGCAAAGCGCCTTTCTTTCTGGGAAGAATCCAGTGAGGACTTTTAAAGTTCCTGCTTCTCTGGGACTGGACGTTCCTGTCCTGAGAGGCTTTCACTGCCATGCTTTAGCCCGGCGCCTCACGGGGTCCCTCACCCACTTGATTCTTTTTTATTTTTTTTCTGCCTTCCTTCCTTGTTAGAAGCGAAATCTTTTCTGTCTGTAGCATTTCTGTTGTTTTCTCTTTAAATCTCAGGTCGAATTCATAGGTTTTCAGGATGATTTGAAAGTTATCTAGGTAAGTTGGTGGGGACAGGTGATTTGGGGACCCTACTCCTCTGCCATCTTGCCCTGCCCCCTGCTTGATAGATTTTAAATAATGACTTGAAGTAACATGTATAGTTTTTCAGTTAGAATTCATTTCTTACAAATAAAGATATGTATAAGGAGAATATTGGTGAATTGAATATTATGAATGCAGAATGAAAATTGCTATTTTTAAAATATGTGTGATAAAATAATTCTGTAATACAAATTATACCATTGAAAAATTTGAGACTTAAAATTTCATATATTGGGTTTCGTTAAAATGGTATTTTATAAAGCAGTATTCATGTTTATAAAATTATAAAGACTTTCTTGTTTTTATAAGTTTGGAAATCCACAAACTGTTTTATCTGGATGAATTTTGTAATAGTGATTGCTTGTCAGAAGAGGAAGACATAACATTTGCTACAGTGTCAAGAAAATAAAGTACAACCTATAAACTTGTCAAATCACTATGAAATTTTAAGTTTCATGAGTAAAACCTATAAAATTGACAAATAACTATGTTGTACATATGCAACTAATGAAACTTTGTGTGTCAACTATACTCAAAAAATAATTTAAAAATGAGAGGAAAGTGCTTCTTGGAAGAGGAAAATTGCAGTAGAGTAGGAGGACCCTAGGCATGTCTTTTCCCAAGAACACAGCTAGATAACTCAAATCAACCTAAATACCCCAGAAATTGCCCTGAAGACTGAAAGAATAAACTCCACAACTAAAGGGAGAGAAGAGGCCATCTCAAAGAAGATAAAAATATGGAGATGTGTTTTAGAAGAGAAAGGGATTGCAGCTGCTGCTGAGGGAAGGGAACCATAGTCATGAAGAAGGGCAAGAGAGAGAGGAGTACCCTGAAAATACACAAGAAAATTTCCCAGAAGCCATTGACTTGGAAAATGAGAGGGGCTGAATTTTGTGGGTTTTTGCAACTAGCAGGGCTTAAAGCCTAGAATTTTTAAGGTCAGAGGGTTTGCCTGTGGTAGACCTCTGGAGGCATTATGCTACTCCTGGAGAGAAAGCAGGCAAACAACGTGGGGATAGATAGCACTGAAACAAAATCTGAAGAACTGGGGCACACAGAAGGGAGATAGATTACTCGTTCTCCTTGGAGCACATCCCTGAGAGCATTCATAGAGACACCTCTCCTGGAACAAAGGAGCTGGCAAGTGCCATTTCTTCCCCTACCCCTCAACATACAGAACCACCTACTGGAATCAGCTCAGGTCCTACGCTGGCTACCCAAGTTGCCTACACCAAGCCTCAACCCCCAGCACTCTGGTGGGGCTGTCCTCAGACACCTTGCTTCAGTCCCAGTGCAACAGGTCTCTCACCCAAAAGGTGAGCATAAACCCTGCCCACACAATGTCTCTTGACCAGAGAGTTTAACAGGGCCTCAGTTTTGGTGGAAGTGGTGTCAAGTCTCACTTCACAAGCAGATCAGAACATACCTAATTACAACTCACTGCATTCAGGTCAGGGGACCAAATGTAGTACATTCTGGTCAGGGACTGCCCACAGCAAGAAAAGAGAGCAGATGATTAGATGAAGGAGAGAGCAGCAAAAGCACAGCAGCAGGGTGCATGCAGCACATAACGGAGATACTCCCTGAAGTGGTAGGTCCTGGGCATTACATGACCCTTCTTCATAATGTCACTATTTTCAGAAGCAGGAGACATAATTGGATTTTGTAACACAAAAAAGAAAGCAGAGACTTAGACAAAATGCAAAGATGGAGGAATTCATTCCAAATAAAATAACAAGGCTTATTTTACTTAGATCTCTGTACAGGAGATCTAAGTAAAACAGATGGAGTATTTAAAGCAACAATTATGAGGATAATCACTTGGCTTGAGAAAAGAACAGAAGTCATTAGTGAGACCCTTATCACAAAGATAAAATAATTAAAAAAGAATCAGAGATGAAGAATGCAATGAATAAGATTGGAAAGAGACTGCATGTAATGAAGAGCAGGATGAAAAAAAAAAACCCAGAAGAATAATTGTGACCTAGCAGACAAAATAATAAAACTGAATAAAAGAGAAAAGTAAGAATTGTGCAACATGAGAATAGATGTAAGGAACTCAGTGACTACATCAAATTTAATAACACCCTTATTAGAGGAGTCGAAGAAGAAGAAGAAGAAGAAGAAGAAGAAGAAGAAGAAGAAGAAGAAGGAGGAGGAGGAGGAGGAGGAGGAGGAGGAGGAGAGGAGAGGAGAGGAGAGGAGAGGAGAGGAGAGGAGAGGAGAGGAGAGGAGAGAGAGAGAGAGAAAAGGGGGCAGAAAATTTATTTGAAAAAATGAAAGATGAATGGATAAAGAAGATGTGGTTTATGTATACAATGGAATATTACTCAGCTATTAGAAATGACAAATACCCACAATTTGCTTCAACGTGGATGGAACTGGAGGGTATTATGCTGAGTGAAGTAAGTCAGTCGGAGAAGGACAAACATATGTTCTCATTCATTTGGGAAATATAAATAATAGTGAAAGGGAATATAAGGGAAGGGAGAAGAAATGTGTGGGAAATATCAGAAAGGGAGACAGAACGTAAAGACTGCTAACTCTGGGAAACAAACTAGAGGTGGTAGAAGGGGAGGAGGCCGGGAGGTGGGAGTGAATGGGTGACAGGCACTGGGTGTTATTCTGTATGTTAGTAAATTGAACACCAATAAAAAATAAATTAAAAAAAAAGAAAAAATGATAACTGATTTTGGTTTTGATTTGTATTTCCCTGATGGCAAGTGACGCAGAACACTTTCTCATGTGCTTGTTGGCCGTGTGTATGCCTTCTTTGGTGAAATTTCTGTTCATGTCTTTTGCCCATTCCATGATTGGATTGTTTATTTCTTAGCTGTTGAGTTTAATAAGTTCTTTATATATCTTGGATACTAGCCCTTTATCTGATATGTCATTTTCAAATATATTCTCCCTTTCTGTAGGTTGTCTTTTAGTTTTGTTGACTGTTTCTTTTGCTGTGCAGAAGCTTTTTATCTTGATGAAGTCCCAATAGATCATTTTTGCTTCACACCAGTGAGAATGGTGAAAATTAACAAGACAGAAAAGAACAAATGTTGGAGAGGATGTGGAGAAAGGGGAAAATTCTTGCACTGTTGGTGGGAATGTGAACTGGTACAGCCACTCTGGAAAACTGTGTGGAGCTTCCTCAAAGAGTTAAAAATAGAGCTACCCTACAACCCAGCAATTGCACTACTGGGGATTTCCCACAAAGATAGAGAGGCAGTGGAAAGCTGAGGCACCTGCACCCCAATGTTTATAGCAGCAGTGTCCACAATACCCAAACTGGAAGGAGCCTCGGTGTCCATAGAAAGATGAATGAACAAAGAGGATGTGGTGTATATATACAATGGAATATTACTCAGTCATTAGGAAGGACGAATACTCACCATTTGCTTTGATGTGGATGGAACTGGAAGGTATTATGCTGAATGAAATAAGTCAATTGGAGAAGGGCAATCATTATATGGTTTCACTCATACGAGGAACATAAAAAATAGTGAAAAGGATTAAAGGGGAAAGGAGAGAAAATGAGTGGGAAAAATCAGAGAGGGTGACAAAACATGAAAGACTCCTAAGTCTGAGAAACAAACAAGGGGAAGTGGAAGGAGAGGTGGGCGGGGGGGATGGGGTGACTGGGTGACAGGCACTGAGGGGGGCACTTGACGGGATGAACACTGGATATTATACTATATGTTGGAAAATTGAACTCCAAAAAATATACATAAAAAAAGAGAAAACGATAGCTGAAAACTTCTCCAATCTAGAGAAGGAAACAATATCCAGATTCAGGAAGCACAGAGAACTCCAATCAAAATCAGCAAAAGCAGGGTAACACCAAGAAATATTGTAATTAAATTTACAAAATGCAGTGATAAAGAAAAAATATTTTAAAAATATCAAGTAGGGGATTCCTGGGTGGCTCCACAGTTTAGTGCCTGCCTTCCACCCAGGGTGTGATCCTGGAGTCCCAGGATCGAGTCCCACATTGGGCTTCCTACCTCTGCCTGTGTCTCTTTGTCTTTCTCTTTCTATCTCTCTCTGTCTCTCTCTGTGTGTTTCTCTCTGTCTCTCATGATAGAATACATAAAATCTTAAAAAAATAAAAAATATCAAGACAAAAGAAATCCTTAACTTACAAAGGAAAATACATAAATCTAGCTGGATATTTCTTAATAGAACCTTGGCAAGCTAAATGGGATTTGGTGTGATATATTTGAATTGCTGAATGGGAAAAATATGCAGCCAAGAATGCTCTAACCAGCAAGGTTATCTTCCAGAATAGGAGAGTTAAAAAATTTCTCAGACTGAAACTAAAGGAGTTCATGGCCACTAAGTCCTGTAAGAAATATTAAAGGGGACTCTGAGTGCAAAGGAGAGACCAAAAGTGAAAAATACAAGAAAGGATCAGAGAAAATCTCCAGGAACAACAACAAAACAGGTATAAAATGGAAATAAATACATATCCATCAATAATTACTCTGAATGTAACTGGACTAAAAACTCCAATCAAAAGACAGAGGATGTCAGAATAAATAGTAAAATAAGACCCATCTATATACTTTTATAGGAGACTCATTTTAGACCTAAAGAAACCTTCAGATTGAAAGTGAAGAGATAGTCAAATATTTATCATGTAAACAAACAAACCAAAAAAAAATCGTCAAAAGAAAGCCAGAGCAACAATGTTTATATCAGGCAAACTAGACTTTAAAACAAAGACTTTAGAAAGAGACAAACTAGGGTATTTTATTATAATAAAGGGGACAATCCAATTAGAAGATCCAACAATTGTAAACATTTATGCATCTTATATGGGAACATCAAAAACAATTAATAACAGAAATAAATAATCTAATTGATAATAACACAATAATTAGTAGTGGAGTTTAACACCCCACTTACATCAATGAGCAGATCATCTAAACAGAAAGCAAAGAAGGAAACAACGGATTTGAAAGACATACCAATAATGACTCAGAGAAATTAAAGCACCAATTCCACTTAGAATTTCACCAAAACCAATAAGATACCTGGAGGAAATCTAACCAAATAAGTAAAAGACCTTTATTCTGAAAACTATAAAACACTGATGAAAGAAATTGATGATGGTACAAAGAAATGGAAAGATAGTCCATGCTTATGGATTGGAAAAATAAATACTGATAAAAATGTCTATACTACTCAAAGCAATATACACATTTAATACACTAGGGATTGTATTAAAAACAACATTTTTTCCCAGATCTAGAACTAACAATCCTAAAATTTATATGGAACACAAAAGACCCCAAATAAATAAAGCAACTTTGAAAAAGAAGAGCAATGCTGGAGATATCATAATTCTGGACTTCAAGTTACATTATAGGAGATCTCTGGGTGGCTCAGCAACTTAGCTCCTGCCTTCAGCCCAGGGCATGAACGTAAAGTCCTGGGATCGAGTCTGACATCAGGCTCCCTGCATAGAGCATGCTTGCCCCTCTGCCTGTGTCTCTGTGTGTCTCCCATGAATAAATCAATAAAGTATTTTTAAAAATTACATTATAAAGCAGTAGTGATCAAAATAATATGGTACTGGCACAAAAATAGACATAAGGGTCAATGGAACTGAATAGAAAACCCAGAAATGAACCCACAACTATATGGTCAATTAATCTTTGACAAAGCAAGAAAGAAGATCCAATGGGAAAAAGACAATCTCTTCAACAAATGGTGTTGGGAAAACTGGACAGCAATAATGCAAAAGTAAATTGGACCATTTTCTTTTTTTTTAATTTATTTTTTATTGGTGTTCAATTTACTAACATGCAGAATAACCCCAAGTGCCCGTCACCCATTCACTCCCACCCCCCGCCCTCCTCCCCTTCTACCACCCCTAGTTCGTTTCCCAGAGTTAGCAGTCTTTACGTTCTGTCTCCCTTTCTGATATTTCCCACACATTTCTTCTCCCTTCCCTTATATTCCCTTTCACTATTATTTATATTCCCCAAATGAATGAGAGCATATAACGTTTGTCCTTCTCCGACTGACTTACTTCACTCAGCATAATACCCTCCAGTTCCATCCACGTTGAAGCAAATGGTGGGTATTTGTCATTTCTAATGGCTGAGTAATATTCCATTGTATACATAAACCACATCTTCTTTATCCATTCATCTTTCGTTGGACACCGAGGCTCCTTCCACAGTTTGGCTATCGTGGCCATTGCTGCTATAAACATCGGGGTACAGGTGTCCCGGCGTTTCATTGCATTTGTATCTTTGGGGTAAATCCCCAACAGTGCAATTGCTGGGTCGTAGGGCAGGTATATTTTTAACTGTTTGAGGAACCTCCACACAGTTTTCCAGAGTGGCTGCACCAGTTCACATTCCCACCAACAGTGTAAGAGGGTTCCCTTTTCTCCGCATCCTCTCCAAACATTTGTTGTTTCCTGCCTTGTTAATTTTCCCCATTCTCACTGGTGTGAGGTGGTATCTCATTGTGGTTTTGATTTGTATTTCCCTGATGGCAAGTGATGCAGAGCATTTTCTCATATGCATGTTGGCCATGTCTATGTCTTCCTCTGTGAGATTTCTCTTCATGTCTTTTGCCCATTTCATGATTAGATTGTTTGTTTCTTTGGTGTTGAGTTTAATAAGTTCTTTATAGATCTTGGAAACTAGCCCTTTATCTGATAGGTCATTTGCAAATATCTTCTCCCATTCTGTAGGTTGTCTTTGAGTTTTGTTGACTGTATCCTTTGCTGTGCAAAAGCTTCTTATCTTGATGAAGTCCCAATAGTTCATTTTTGCTTTTGTTTCTTTTGCCTTCGTGGATGTATCTTGCAAGAAGTTACTATGGCTGAGTTCAAAAGGGGTGTTGCCTGTGTTCTTCTCTAGGATTTTGATGGAATCTTGTCTCACATTTAGATCTTTCATCCATTTTGAGTTTATCTTCGTGTATGGTGAAATAGAGTGGTCTAGTTTCATTCTTCTGCATGTGGATGTCCAATTTTCCCAGCACCATTTATTGAAGATACTGTCTTTCTTCCAATGGATAGTCTTTCCTCCTTTATCAAATATTAGTTGCCCATAAAGTTCAGGGTCCACTTCTGGATTCTCTATTCTGTTCCACTGATCTATGTGTCTGTTTTTGTGCCAGTACCACACTGTCTTGATGACCACAGCTTTGTAGTACAACCTGAAATCTGGCATTGTAATGCCCCCAGATATGGTTTTCTTTTTTAAAATTCCCCTGGCTATTCGGGGTATTTTCTGATTCCACACAAATCTTAAAATAATTTGTTCTAACTCTCTGAAGAAAGTCCATGGTATTTTGATAGGGATTGCATTAAACGTGTATATTGCCCTGGGTAACATTGACATTTTCACAATATTAATTCTGCCAATCCATGAGCATGGAATATTTTTCCATCTCTTTGTGTCTTCCTCAATTTCTTTCAGAAGTGTTCTATAGTTTTGAGGGTATAGATCCTTTACATCTTTGGTTAGGTTTATTCCTAGGTATCTTATGCTTTTGGGTGCAATTGTAAATGGGATTGATCAAAACTCTTCAGAGTGTAGGGATAGAGGGAACATTCCTCGACATCTTAAAAGCCATCTATGAAAAGCCCACAGCAAATATCATTCTCAATGGGGAAGCACTGGGAGCCTTTCCCCTAAGATCAGGAACAAGACAGGGATGTCCACTCTCACCACTGCTGTTCAACATAGTACTGGAAGTCCTAGCCTCAGGAATCAGACAACAAAAAGACATTAAAGGCATTCAAATTGGCAAAGAAGAAGTCAAACTCTCCCTCTTCGCCGATTACATGATACTCTACATAGAAAACCGAAAAGTCTCCACCCCAAGATTGCTAGAACTCATACAGTAATTCGGTAGCGTGGCAGGATACAAAATCAATGCCCAGAAGTCAGTGGCATTTCTATACACTAACAATGAGACTGAAGAAAGAGAAATTAAGGAGTCAATCCCATTTACATTTTCTTATACAATATACAAATATAGATTCAAAGTGGATGAAAGACCTAAATGTAAGACTTGAAATATAAAAATTCCAGTAGAGAAAATAGGCAGTAACTTCTTTGACATCAGTCATAGCAAATTCTTTCTAGATATGTCTTCTGAGGAAAGGGCAACAAAAGCAAAAATAGACTATTGGGACTACATCAAAATAAAAGCTTCTGCATTGCAAAGGAAACAATTAAACTATGAGGCAACCTACAGAATGGGAGAAAATATTTGTAAATGATATATTCAATAAAAGGTTAGTATCCAAAATATTTGAATAATTTTTTAAAACTCAACAACCTAAAATAAATAGTCCTATTATAAGTGGGCAGAAAACATAAATGAACATTTTTCCAAAGAAGACCTACAGATATTCAACAGACACACAAAAAGCTATTCAACACCACTTAGCATCAGGGAAATACAAATCAAAACTATAATGAGAGATTACCTCACATTTGTCTGAATGGCTAAAATGTACAACACAAAAAATAGGTGTTGGTGAGGATGTGGAGGAAGTGGAACCCTTGTGTAGTGTCAGTGGGAATGCAAAGTGCTGCAACCTGTCTGGAAAACCGTATGGAGTTTCCTCAAAAGTGAAAAATAGAACTACCCTATGATCCAGCAATTGCATTAATAGATATTTACCCAAAGAATACAGAAATAGTAATTCAAAGAGATACATGCATCTTGCTGTTTATAGCAACATTATCTATGATAGTGAAATTATGGAAACAACCCAAGTGTCCATCAACTGATGAATACATACAGAAGAAATTGTATATAGAGAGAATGGAATATCACTCAGTGATATAAAAGAATGAAATCTTGCCTGAACATTTAAAATGCCATTTTAGGTGCAAATATTTATAAATTATATTATATCCTATACATTTAAGTAGTTTGTTTTAAGTAATGAGACATAGTGCTTGAAAAAGCATTAATACAGACTCAGAAGACCAAGATACTAGTTTTAGATCCACCACGGATAAGTTAGGTATCTTTGGGCAAGTTAATTTTAAACACTTTAGAAATATTTGTTTTTGTATTAGTATTATTATTTAAGAAGAGCTTCTACTCTAACATTTAATGTAAATTTCACGATGACTGAGGGTCATTATTATACACATCTCAGTTATTATACTGTATATGTTTGCTAGTCTCATTGCTATTAAAATCTGTACCTATTGACATTTTGACTTATACCTACACTAAAATGGATTCATGGATTTTTAGTTCTTATATATTTGATTGTATAAGTCTTCTTTTTCTATCTTTTCAGACTATGTATTCTTACTTGTTGCCATTGTCAGTGGACCTGACTAATGAAGTCCATATCATTTCAATTAGTTCTTTGTCATCTTTTGTGGCTTTGAGAACATGCTAATCAAGCTAGTTATAATAGAACTGAAAATTAACAAAAATGAATAGAGATTGCTTGTTATTTTATTTGGAGAGGTGTGTGTGTGGAAAAGGGAGAACATTCTATGGAACAAAATGTATAGTTTTTAGTATATGCACTTTATGACATCTATTTTGGCCATTAAGGACTATTTTACTCCCTTTTTTGTTGTCAGCTGTGTTTGGATAGTTGGGGATGCAAGATATTTGGATTCCAGATCGCTGAGGTGTGACTAGCTGTTTGACATCTAAAATTTCTTGGAATATAAATTGCCGGATTTTATACAAATTTTCAAAAATCACTACTTGTTTCATTAATAAATAGTTTCATTAAAATTGTTTTATTGCTCTTGGGGAAGTTGTTTTTCATTTCCCATAATGTTCTTGAAATAACATCTACTCATTATGGCCTTTGCTCCCTTCCTCCTTAAGGGCACTTGGTAGAAATTCTCCTATGTATTTGGAGTCATTTTTGAGATACATTAATCCTTTCTTCTGAAGTTGGCCTATTGTTTCCATCAGTAATGAATATTGTCCAGAAGATTTGGAGAAGCACAGAAAACAGACTGGCTTACCATCAATTTTCAAAATTTCAGACTTTCCCAGAAGGTTCCAATTTACTAATACTTATAGAAGATGGTTCACAAGTAGTCACCTTAATCCTGTATTTCTGGGGCCAGGCAAATCCTGTCCCTCTAATCACTATTGCCCAAAATACTGAAGTTCAGGAGTCTCAAGAACGGCAAGCTTAGGCGGGGCAAGATGGCAGAAGAGTAGGGGTCCTCAACTCACCTGGATGCACCAACTTACCTAGATAACTTCCAAATCATCCTGAACACCTATGAATTCAACCTGAGATTTAAAGAGGGAACAGCCAGAACACAACAGAGAGAAGGGTTTTTGCTTCTAGCAAGGTAGGAAGGTGGAAAAAAAATAAAATAAAAAAGAATCAAGATGGTGAGGAGCACTGCAAACTGCCGGGCTAAAGCCAAACAGCCAAAGTGTCCGGGACAGGAAAGCCCAGTACCAGAGAAGTGGGAACTTTAAAAATCCGCACTGGATTCTTCCCAAATGGAAAAGGGCTTAGCAGGGAAATCAGGCAGATCATGGGAGGGGCAGTGAAGCCTCCAGTTTCCAGGAGGCACTACTACAGGAAGTGAGCCCAGGGGAAAACACACCACAAATTGTGGACCAATCTTGGTAAAGGGCTGGAGTGCGCACTTGGCAGGACATCTGGGAGAAGCCAGTTGGTTAGGTGGGCAGCTCCAGACAGAGGTGTCTGTGCCCTGCTGCCATTGGGAGCCACGTGCCCTGGGAGCGGAATTCCAGCAGCACAGGGCTCTGGATCCCAAAGCACTGAGCAGACAAAGCCCACGATTCTGCACTCCCTCTAGGACAGGCAGAAGTGGGAAGGGCACAGGACAGCGAGAACTCTCCTGCCACTAGGTGCCCTGCAAACTGTGAATATCAGTGCACCCTCACCAGCCCCAGGAGCATATATAGGCCAGTGCAGACTGGGAGACTGCATTAGTTACTATTGGGGAGCTAAGATCTGGCCACTGCCATTGTTGTTTTTCTTCCTTGTTTCACATTGTGCCTGGGAGAGAGGGGGCCCGGGAACAAAGGCCTCACAGGATAAACAGATCCCACTGAGTCCTGCATCTGGCAGGGGGCAGAGCATCTCCGCCCAGGCATACAGACCTGATAATCAACATAGCAGATCCTCCCCCCAGAAGACCAGCTGGAAGAACAGAGAAGAGCAAGTTCCTGACAAAGCAGCTCTGGAAAGTTCCAAGGGAAGTTGATGGATTTATAGTATATAAGAAATAGAGGGTATCCTGTTTTTCCCCCTTTATTCCAATACTCGTTTTTATATCAAACTAAAATTTTCTAATATTTTTCCTCTTTTTCCATCTTAACTACAATATTTTACCACCACTTCTTTTTTAAGTTTCTTCCTTTTTGACTTTCCTATTTCTAGAATTACATATCTTAGATATATTTTCCACTTCTAGATTCCCTTCAACAACTCAACTTAATTTGGGGAGATATACAAGATATGTTTTGTTTTGTGTTTTTTGTTTCCTCTGCTTCATTTTGTTCTACAATGGCAGAAGTTACTACCTTCTAAAACATGACCAGCATGTGTCCAGACCCAAGTGGTATACCATGCTAGTTCATTGTGTGATATCATATTCTCCCTTCATACCCATTCTGCCCCCCTGTTTTATCTCATTTATGTGTTGGTGGTTAATGTTGGAGCTCTCTACAAGTATTTCTGGTTTATATAAATTTGGGACTGAGCATCTGCTAACATACAGGATTTAATACACTCAGAAACAAGAGGATAGTCCGCTAGGACCCCTCAGGTAGACTACATTCTCCCACCACTACAACTTCTTCAACACCATCATCTCCCAGGCCCCCCCTTTCTGCCTTCTCTCTTTTTTTTCCCTCTTTACTTTTTCTTTTTTTTCTTCCTCTTTGGGATTGTTGGCCTTTTATTTTTTAATAATTTGTTTTAAAATTTGTTTTTCACTTTAGTTCCTTCTGTTTTATTTCGTTCTGAACTTTTTCATTTTCTGGTCTGTGATGTTGTCAGAATCATCTAGGGTGAAATCAACTTAGGTCATGGTTGAAATACTTTTTAAAAGATTTTATTTATTTACTCATGAGAGACAAAGAGAGACAGACAAAGAGAGAGAAAGAGAGAGAGAGGCAGAGACACAGGCAGAGTGAGAAGCAAGCTCCATGCAGGGAGCCCGACATGGGACAATATTCTGGGTCTCCAGGATCAGGCCCTGGGCCAAAGTCAGCACTACACCACTGAGCCAACTGGGCTCCCCCATGGTTGATATTCTTGATTCAACCCACTCATAGAGCCACTCTGCATTGAGCAAAATGACTAGAAGGAAGAGCTCACCACAAAAGAAAGAATCAGAAACAATACTCTCTTCAACAGAGTTACAAAATTTGGATTAAAATTTGATGTCAGAAAGTCAATGCAGAAGCACAATTATAAAGCTACCTGTGACTCAGGAAAAAAGCACAAAGGATTCAAGAGACTTCATGACTGCAGAATTTAAATCTAATCAGGCCAAAATTAAAAATCAATTAAATGAGATGCAATCCAAACTGGAGGTCCTAACAACAAAGTCTAATGAGGTAGAAGGAAGAGTGACATAGAAGACAAGTTGATGGCAAGGAAGGAAGCTGAGGACAAAAGAGAAGAACAATGAAAAGACAATGAGGAAAGATTAAGGGAAATAAATGATAGCCTCCAAAGGAAGAATCTACATACAATTGGGGTTCCAGAGAGCGCCGACAGGAATAGAGGGGCAGAAAGCATACTTGAACAAATCATAGCTGAGAACTTCCCTAATTTGGGGAGGGAAACAGGCATTCAGATCCAGGAGATAGAGAAGTCCCCACCCAAAATCAATAAAAACCTTTCAACATTTCGACATTTAATAGTGAAACTTGTAAATTTCAAAGATAAAGAGGAAATCCTAAAAGCAGCAAGAGAAAGGAGATTTCTAACTTCTATGGTGAGAAATATCAGATTAACAGCAGACCTCTCCACAGAGATCTGGCAGGCCAGAAAAGGCTGGCAGGATACATTCAGGGCACTGAATGCGAAGGACATGCAGCCAAGAATACTCTATCCAGCAAGGCTCTCATTCAGAATAGAAGGAGAGATAAAGAACTTCCAGGATAGGCAGAACCTGAAAAAAATATGTGAACACCAAACGAGCTTCGTAAGAAATATTAAGGGGGACCCTGTAAAAGAAAGAGGAAGCCCAAATAAATAATCCACAAGAACAGGGACCAAATAGGTATTATAATGACACTAAATTAAAATCTTTTAGTAGTTAATCTGAACGTGAATGGGCTAAATGATTGCATCAAAAGATGCAGGTTATAGGACTGGATCAAAAAGCAAGAACCATATATTTGCTGTCTACAAGAGACTCATTTTAGACCTAAGGTGTCCTACATCCTGAAAATGAAGGGAGTGGATAACCATTTACCATTCAAATGGTCCTCAAAAGAAAGCAGGGGTAGCAATCCTCATACCAGATAAATTAAACTTTATCCCAAAGACTGTAGTAAGAGATTAAGTGGGACATTATATCATACTTAAAGGGTCTATACAACAAGAAGACCTAAAAATCATGAATATTTATGCCCCTAATGTGGGAGCTGCCAAGTATATCAATCAATTAATAACCAAAGGAAAGACAAACTTAGATAATAATACACTAATAGTAGGAGACTTCAATACGGCACTTTCTGCAAATGACAGATCTAAGCACAACATCACCAAAGAATCAAGGGCTTTAAATTATACACTGCACCACATGGGTTTCACAGATATATACAGAACTTTCCATCCGAACCCAAATGAATACACATTCTTCTCAAGTGCACATGGAACTTTCTCCAGAATAGACCACATACTGGGTCACAAATCAGGCCTCAACTGTTACGAAAGGATTGAGATTGTCCCCTGCATATATTCAGACCACAATGCTTTGAAACTAGAACTCAATCACAAGAAGAAATTTGGAAACCTCAAACACATGGAGGCTAAAGAGCACCATGCTAAAAGGTGGATAGGTCAACCAGGAAATTAGAGAAGAATTAAAAAGATTCATGGAAGCTAATGAAAAGGAAGATACAACTTTCCAAAATATTTGGTATATGGTAAAAGTGTTCCTAAGAGGGAAGTACATCACAATACAAGCCTCCCTCAAAAAATTGGAAAAAAAT
Source organism: Canis aureus (assembly GCF_053574225.1). Taxonomy (NCBI): domain Eukaryota; kingdom Metazoa; phylum Chordata; class Mammalia; order Carnivora; family Canidae; genus Canis; species Canis aureus. Next base: position 62,947,202 of record NC_135649.1, on the reverse strand, counting down.
CAAATACACAAGCTAACCTGGCACAGGAAAGAATTGGAGAAAGAACAGCAAGTAATATCTACACGAAGCAGAAGAAGATAGATAATAAATATTTGAGCAGAACTCAAGGAAATAGAGACTAGAAAACCTGTAGAACAGCTCAACAAAGCCAGGAGTTGGTCCTTTTAAAGAATCAAAAAGATAGATAATCCCTTAGCTAGCCTTATTGAAAAGAGAAAAGACTAAAATTAATAAAATCATAAATGAAAGAGGATAGATCACAACCAAAAAGAAGAAAGTAGAAATGATTTTAAAACTCTATTATGAGCACATATGTACCTACAAATCAGGCAATCTAGAAGAAATGGATGCATTTCTGGAAAACCACAAATTACCAAAACTGGAACAGGAAGAAATGGAGACATCCATTGTACATTGTGGCCAATAACCAGGGAGGAAATAGAAGCAGTCATCAAAAACCTTTCAAGACACAAAAGTCCAGGGCCACATGGCTTCCCAGGGTAATTCTATCAAACATTTAAAGAGGAAATAACACCTATTCTAATAAGCTATTTCGAAGTTTAGAAAGGGATGGAATACTTCCAAACTCGTTTTATGTGGCCAGCATCTCATTACTCCAAAACTGGACAAAGATGCCACCAAAATGGGTTATTATAGACCAATATCTCTGATGAACACAGATGTAAAAATTCTCAACATGATACTAGCCAATAGGGATCCAACAGTACATTAAGATTATTCACCATGACCAATGGGATTTATCCCTGGGATGCAAGGATGGTTCAACACTTGTAAAATAATCAACGTGATATATACCACATCAACAAGAGAAAAAAACAGGAACCATATGATCCAATCAATAGATGCAGAGAAAGCATTTGACTAAATACAGCATCATTCCTGATCAAAATTCTTCGGTGTGTTGGAATAGAGGGAACATTCCTCAGTATCTTAAAAGCCATCTTCAGAAAGCCGACAGCAAATATTCTTAATGGGGGAAAACTGAGAACCTTTCCCTAAGATCAGGAACGTGACAGGAATGTCTACTCTCACCACTGCTATTCAACATAGTACTAGAAGTCCTAGCCTCAGTAATCACACACACACACACACACACACACACACACACACACACACAAATAAAAGGCATTCACATTGATAAAGAAGAAGTCAAAGTCTCCTTCTTCAGAGATGACATGATACTGTATGTAGAAAACTCAAAAGACTAAACCCTAAGGCTGCTAGAACTCATACAGCAGTTCAGCAATGTGGCAGGATAGAAAATTAATCCCCATATATCAGTGGCATTTCTATAAATTAACATTGAGACTGAAGAAAGAGAAATTAAGTAGTAAATCCCATTTATAATTATACCCCAAAGCATAAGATACCTAGGAATAAACCTAACCAAAGAAGGAGAGTTTCTATACCCTAAAAACTACAGTAAACTTCTGAAAGAAATTGAGGAGACATAAGGAGATAGAAAAATATCACATGCTCATGGATTGGAACAATAAGTCTGAAAATGTCTATGCTACTCAGGGCAATTTATACTTTCAATGCAATCCCTATCAAAATACCATGGACTTTCTTGAGAGTTGGAACAAAACATCTTAAGATTTGTGTGGAATCAGAAAAGACCCCAATAGCCAGGGGAATATTGAAAAAGAAAACCATACCTGGGTGCATCACAATGTCGTATTTCATTCAGCACTGTGATCATCAATACAGTGTGGTACTGGTAAAAAAAAAAAAAGCAGAGACATAGATGAATGGAACAGAATAGAGAATCCAGAAATGTGCATTCAACTCTATGGTTAACTAATATTCAACAAAGCAGGAATGAATATTCACCTGAAAAAGGACAGTCTGCTCAATAAATGGTGTTGGGAAATTTGGACAGCCACGTGCAGAAGAATGAAACTAGACCATTCTCTTACACCATACACAAAGATAAACTCAAAATGGATGAAAGATCTAAATGTATATAATGAATTATTGGGACTTAATCAAGATAAGAAGTTCTGCACAACAAAAGAAACAGTCAACAAAACTAAAAGAGAACCTACAGAATGGGAGAAGATATTTGAAAATGACCTAGCAGATAAAGGGCTAGTATCCAAGATCTATAAAGAACTTATTAAGCTCAACAGCAAAGAAACAAACAATTCAATTCTGAAAAGGGGAAAAGACCTGAACAGAAATTTCACCAAGGAAGACATAGATATGGCCATCAACCACATGAGAAAATGCTTCACATCACTTTCCATCAGAGAAATACAAATCAAAACTAGAATGAGATACCACCTCACACCAGTGAAAATGGTGAAAATTAACAAGACAGGAGAAAAAAGTTGGAGAGGATGTGGAGAAAGGGGAACCCTCTTGCACTTTTGGTGGGAATATGAACTGGTACAGCCACTCTGGAAAACTGTGTGGAGATTCCTCAAAGGGTTAAAAATAGAGCTACCCTACGACCTATTATTTGCATTACTGGGGATTTACCCCAAATATACATATGCTGTTGAAAAGCTGAGACACCTGCACCCCGATGTTAAATAAAATATTTTTTTTAAATACTACCTCTTCCTGTGTCCTCATGTTTCAATAGTTATAATTAAAAATAAGTATCATTTACATTTCTTATTGGATTTTCATAAGGGGCTTCTGAACCAGAAAGATCATTGATTATTATCATATTTCAGAGGGAGAAACAGTGTCAGAGTGTTTGTAATGTGTGTTGCTTAAGATAACAGTCAAGAAAGGGCATAGAAAGTACTAGAACCCAATTTCATCCAATTACTATCAGTGACAGCTGTAGGGTTAAGCTTGCCATTTCTTTTTTCTTTCTTTCTTTTTTTTTTTTTTTTGGAGTTCGATTTGCCAACATATAGTATAACACACAGTTCTTATCCCACCAAGTTTCCTACTTAGTACCCATCAGCCAATCATCCCACCCCAACCCCCTTCTGCAACCCCTTGTTTCCCAGAGTTAGGAGTCTGTCGTGGCTTGTCTTCCACTATAATTTTTCCCCACTCAGTTTCCTTCTTTTCCCTTATCTTCCCTTTCACTATTTCTTATATTCCACACATGAGTGAAACCATATGATGATTGTCTTTCTCAGATTGACTTATGTCAGTCAGCATACTACCCTCCAGTTCCATCCATATTGATGCATATGATAGGTACTTGTTTTTTCTTTTTTTTATAATAAATTTATTTTTTATTGATGTTAAACTTACCAACATAAAGAAAAACAGCACTCATCCCGTCAAGTGCCACCCTCAGTTCCTGGCACCCATTCACCCCCACCCCCGCCCTCTCCCCCTTCCACCACCAATAGTTCATTTCCCAGAGTTAGGAGTCTTTATGTTCTGTCTCCCTTTCTGATATTTCCCACACATTTCTTCTCCCTTCCCTTATATTCCCTTTCACTATTATTTATATTCCCCAAATAAATGAGAACATATAATGTTTGTCCTTCTACGATTGACTTACTTCACTCAGCATAATACCCTCCAGTACCATCCACATCAAAGCAAATAGTGGGTATTTGTCATTTCTAACGGCTGAGAAATATTCAATTGTATACATAAACCACATCATCTTTATTCATTCATCTTTCGATGGACACCAAGGCTCCTTCCACAGTTTGGCTATTGTGGATATTGGTGCTATAACCATCGGGGTGCAGGTGTTCCGGCGTTTCATTGCATCTGTATCTTTGGGGTAAATCCCCAACACTGCAATTGCTGGGTCGTAGGGCAGGTCAATCTTTAACTCTTTGAGGAATCCCCACACAGTTTTCCAGAGTGGATGCACCAGTTCACATTCCCACCAACAGTGTAAGAGGGTTCCTCTTGACATCCTCTCCAACATCAGTGGTTTCCTGCCTTGTAAATTTTCCCCATTCTCACTGGTGTGAGGTAGTATCTCATTGTGCTTTTGATTTGTATTTCCCTGATGGCCAGTGATGCAGAGCATTTTCTCATGTGCATGTTGGCCATATCTATGTCTTCCTATGTGAGATTTCTCTTCATGTCTTTGGCCCATTTCATGATTGGATTGTTTGTTTCTTTGGTGTTGAGTTTAATGAGTTCTTTATAGATCTGGGAAACTAGCCCTTTATCTGATACGTCATTTGCAAATATCTTCTCCCATTCTGTAGGTTGTCTTTGAGTTTTGTTGACTGTATCCTTTGCTGTGCAAAAGCTTCTTATCTTGATGAAGTCACAATAGTTCATTTTTGCTTTTGTTTCTTTTGCCTTCGTGGATGTATCTTGCAAGAAGTTACTCTGTCTGAGTTCAAAAAGGGTGTTGCCTGTGTTCTCCTCTAGGATTTTGATGGAATCTTGTCTCACATTTAGATCTTTCTTCCATTTTGAGTTTATCTTTGTGTATGGTGAAAAAGAGTGGTCTAGTTTCATTCTTATGCATGTGTATGTCCAATTTTCCCAGGACAATTTATTGAAGAGACTGTCTTTCTTCCAATGGATAGTCTTTCCTCCTTTATCGAATATTAGTTGACCATAAGGTTCAGGGTCCACTTCTGGGTTCTCTATTCTGTTCCATTGATCTATGTGTCTGTTTTTGTGCCAGGACCACACTGTCTTGATGAGCTTTGTAGTACAACCTGAAATCTGGCATTGTGATGCCCCCAGATATGGCTTTCTTTTTTAAAATTCCCCTGGCTATTCAGGGTCTTTTCTGATTCCACACAAATCTTAAGATGATTTGTTCCAACTCTCTGATGAAAGTCCATGGTATTTTGATAGGGATTGCATTAAACGTGTAAATTACCCTGGGTAACATTGACATTTTCACAATATTAATTCTGCCAATCCATGAGCATGGAATATTTTTCCATCTCTTTGTGTCTTCCTCAATTTCTTTCAGAAGTGTTCTATAGTTTTGAGGGTATAGATCCTTTACCTCTTTAGTTATGTTTATTCCTCGGTATCTTATGCTTTTGGGTGCAATTGTAAATGGGATTGACACCTTAATTTCTCTTTCTTCAGTCTCATTGTTAGTGTATAGAAATGCCACTGACTTCTGGGCATTGATTTTGTATCCTGCCACGCTACCGAATTGTTGTATGAGTTCTAGCAATCTTGGGGTGGAGACTTTTGGTTTTTCTATGAGAGTATCATGTCATCAAGGAGAGGGAGAGTTTGACTTCTTCTTTGCCAATTTAAAAGCCTTTAATGTCTTTTTGTTGTCTGATTGCTGAGGCTAAGACTTCCAGTACTATGTTGAATAGCAGTGGTGAGAGTCGACTTCCCTGTCTTGTTCCTGATCTTAGGGGAAAGGCTCCCAGTGCTTCCCCATTGAGAATGATATTTGCTGTGGGCTTTTTGTAGATGGCTTTTAAGACGTTGAGGAATGTTCCCTCTATCTCTACACTCTGAAGAGTTTTGATCAGGAATAGATGCTGTATTTTGTCAAATGCTTTCTCTGCATCTAATGAGAGGATCATACGGTTCTTGGTTTTTCTCTTGCTGATATGATGAATCACATTGACTGTTTTACGAGTGTTGAACCAGCCTTGTGTCCCAGGGATAAATCCTACTTGGTCATGGTGAATAATTTTCTTAATGTATTGTTAGATCCCATTGGCTAGTATGTTGTTGAGAATTTTTGTATCCATGTTCATCAGGGATATTGGTCTGTAATTCTCCTTTTTTAGTGGGGTCTTTGTCTGGATTTGGAAGGAAAGTAATGCTGGCCTCATAGAACAAATTTGGAATTACTCCATCTCTTTCTGTCTTTCCAAACAGCTTTAGTAGTATAGGTATGGTTTTTTCTTTAAACTTTTGATAAAATTCCCCTGGGAAGCCATCTGGCCCTGGACTTTTGTGTCTTGGGAGGATTTTGATGAGTGCTTCCATTTCCTCCCTGGTTATTGGCCTGTTCAGGTTTTCTATTTCTTCCTGTTCCAGTTTTGGTAGTTTGTGGCTTTCCAGGAATGCGTCCATTTCTCCTAGGTTGAGTAATTTATTGGCGTATAGCTATTCATATGTTTTTAAAATCGTTTGTATTTCCTTGGTGTTGGTAGTGATCTCTCCTTTCTCATTCATGATTTTATTAATTTGAGTCTTCTCTCTCTTCTCTTTAATAAGGTTGGATAATGGTTTATCTATCTTATTAATTCTTTCAAAGAACCAACTCCTGGTTCTGTTGATCTGTTCCACAGTTCTTCTGGTCTCGATTTTGTTGAGTTCTGCTCGAATCTTAATTAACTCTCTTCTTCTGGTATAAACTTTTGGCAGTTCCCACATTCGGGGCGTATATATTGAGGATTGTTAAGACCTCTTGTTGGATAGATCCTTTAAGTATGATATAATGTCCTTCTTTATCTCTCACTACAGTCTTCGAAGTAAGTTTTAGTTTATCGGATATAAGGATGGCTACCCCTGCTTCTTTTGAGGACCATTTGAATGCTAAATGGTTCTCCAACCTTTTTTTTCAGGCTTTAGGTGTCCTTCTATCTAAAATGAGTCTCTTGTACAGAGCAAATAGATGGGTCCTGCTTTTTTATCCAGTCTGAAACCCTGAATCTTTTGATGGGGTCATTAAGCCCGTTCACGTTCAGAGTTACTATTGAAAGATATGAGTTTAGTGTCATCATGATATCTATTCAGTCCTTGTTTTTGTGGATTGTTCCACTGGAGTTCTTCTTAAAGGGGAATTTTAAGAGTCCCCCTTAAAATTTCTTGCAGAGCTGGTTTGGTGGTCACATATTCTTTCAGTTCCTGCCTGTCTTGGAAGCTCTTTATCTCTCCTTCCATTTTGAATGAGAGCTTGCTGTATAAAGTATTCTTGGTTGCATGTTTTTCTCATTTAGGACCCTGAATATATCCCGCCTGCCCTTTCTGGCCTGCCAGTTCTCTGTGGAGAGGTCTGCTCTTACCCTAATTCTCCTCCCCATAAAAATCAGGGATTTCCTGGCTTTTGCTGCTTTAAGGATCTTCTCTTTATCTTTGGAATTTTCAAGCTTAACTATTAAATGTCGAGGTGTTGAACAGTTTTTATTGATTTTAGGGGGGGGGGATTCTCTCTATTTCCTGGTTCTGAGTGCCTGTTTCCCTTCCCAGATTAGGAAAGTTTTCAGCTAGGATTTGTTCAAATTCATATTCTGGCCCTCTGTCCCTTTCGGCGGCTTCAGGAACCCCAAATTAAACGTAGGTTTTTTAAAGGATCTATTCAACAAGAGTACTTAACAATCCTCAATATATATGCCCCGAATGTGGGAGCTGCCAAATATATAAATCAATTATTAACCAAAGTGAAGAAATACTTAGATAATAATACACTTATACTTGGTGACTTCAATCTAGCTCTTTCTATACTCGATAGGTCTTCTAAGCAAAACATCTCCAAAGAAACGAGAGCTTTAAATGATACACTGGACCAGATGGATTTCACAGATATCTACAGAACTTTACATCCAAACTCAACTGAATACACATTCTTCTCAAGTGCACATGGAACTTTCTCTAGAATAAACCACATATTGGGTCACAAATCGGGTCTGAACCGATACCAAAAGATTGGGATCGTCCCCTGCATATTCTCAGACCATAATGCCTTGAAATTAGAACTAAATCACAACAAGAAGTTTGGAAGGACCTGAAACACGTGGAAGTTAAGGACCATCCTGCTAAAAGATGAAGGGGTCAACCAGGAAATTAAGGAAGAATTAAAAACATTCAGGGAAACTAATGATAATGAAGATACAACCATCCAAAATCTTTGGGATGCAGCAAAAGCAGTCCTAAGGGGGAAATACATCGCAATACAAGCATCCATTCAAAAGCTGAAAAAAACTCAAATACAAAAGCTAACCTTACACATAAAGGAGCTAGAGAAAAAACAGCAAATAGATACTACACCCAAGAGTAGAAGGGAGTTAATAAAGATTCGAGCAGAACTCAACGGAATCGAGACCAGAAGAACTGTGGAAAAGATCAACAGGGGATCCCTGGGTGGCGCAGCGGTTTGGTTCTTGCCTTTGGCCCAGGGCGCGATCCTGGAGACCCGGGATCGAATCCCACATCGGGCTCCCGGTGCATGGAGCCTGCTTCTACCTCTGCCTGTGTCTCTGCCTCTCTCTCTCTCTCTGACTATCATAAATAAATAAAAATTTAAAAAAAAAAAAAGAAAAGATCAACAGAACCAGGAGTTGGTTCTTTGAAAGAATTAATAAGATAGATAAACCATTAACCAGCCTTATTAAAAAGAAGAGAGAGAAGACTCAAAATAACAAAATCATGAATGAGAAAGGAGAGATCACTACCAACACCAAGGAAATACAAACGATTTTAAAAACATATTATGAACAGCTATACGCCAATAAATTAGGCAATCTAGGAGAAATGGACGCATTCCTGGAAAGCCACAAACTACCAAAACTAGAACAGGAAGAAATAGAAAACCTGAACAGGCTAATAACTAGGGAGGAAATTGAAGCAGTCATCAAAAACCTCCCAAGACACAAGAGTCCAGGGCCAGATGGCTTCCCAGGGGAATTTTATCAAACGTTTAAAGAAGAAACCATACCTATTCTCCTAAAGCTGTTTGGAAAGATAGAAAGAGATGGAGTACTTCCAAATTTGTTCTATGAGGCCAGCATCACCTTAATTCCAAAACCAGACAAAGACCCCACGAAAAAGGAGAATTACAGACCAATATCCCTGATGAACATGGATGCAAAAATTCTCAACAAGATACTGGCCAATAGGATCCAACAGTACATTAAGAAAATTATTCACCATGACCAAGTAGGATTTATCCCTGGGACACAAGGCTGGTTCAACACCCGTAAAACAATCAATGTGATTCATCATATCAGCAAGAGAAAAACCAAGAACCGTATGATCCTCTCATTAGATGCAGAGAAAGCATTTGACAAAATACAGCATCCATTCCTGATCAAAACTCTTCAGAGTGTAGGGATAGAGGGAACATTCCTCGACATCTTAAAAGCCATCTATGAAAAGCCCACAGCAAATATCATTCTCAATGGGGAACCACTGGGAGCCTTTCCCCTAAGATCAGGAACAAGACAGGGATGTCCACTGTCACCACTGCTGTTCAACATAGTACTGGAAGTCCTAGCCTCAGCAATCAGACAACAAAAAGACATTAAAGGCTTTTAAATTGGCAAAGAAGAATTCAAACTCTCCCTCTTCGCCGATGACATGATACTCTACATAGAAAACCGAAAAGTCTCCACCCCAAGATTGCTAGAACTCATACAACAATTCGGTAGCGTGGCAGGATACAAAATCAATGCCCAAAAAGCAGTGGCATTTCTATACACTAACAATGAGACTGAAGAAAGAGAAATTAAGGAGTCAACCCCATTTACAATTGCACCCAAAAGCATAAGATACCTAGGAATAAACCTAACCAAAATGTAAAGGATCTATACCCTCAAAACTATAGAACACTTCTGAAAGAAATTGAGGAAGACACAAAGAGATGGAAAAATATTCCATGCTCATGGATTGGCAGAATTAATATTGTGAAAATGTTAATGTTACCCAGGGCAATCTACACGTTTAATGCAATCCCTATCAAAATACCATGGACTTTCTTCAGAGAGTTAGAACAAATTATTTTAAGATTTGTGTGGAATCAGAAAAGACCCCGAATAGCCAGGGGAATTTTATTTTTTTATTTTATTTTTTTTTAATTTTTTTAACTTTTATTTATTTATGATAGTCACACACAGAGAGAGAGAGAGAGAGAGAGAGAGGCGGAGACATAGGCAGAGGGAGAAGCAGGCTCCATGCACCGGGAGCCCGATATGGGATTTGATCCCGGGTCTCCAGGATCGCGCCCTGGGCCAAAGGCAGGCGCTAAACCGCTGCGCCACCCAGGGATCCCGCCAGGGGAATTTTAAAAAAGAAAACCATATCTGGGGGCATCACAATGCCAGATTTCAGGTTGTACTACAAAGCTGTGGTCATCAAGACAGTGTGGTACTGGCACAAAAACAGACGCATAGATCAGTGGAATAGAATAGAGAATCCAGAAGTGGACCCTGAACTTTATGGGCAACTAATATTCGATAAAGGAGGAAAGACTATCCATTGGAAGAAAGGCAGTCTCTTCAATAAATGGTGCTGGGAAAATTGGACATCCACATGCAGAAGAATGAAACTAGACCACTCTCTTTCAATATACACAAAGATAAACTCAAAATGGATGAAAGATCTAAATGTGAGACAAGATTCCATGAAAATCCTAGAGAAGAACACAGGCAACACCCTTTTTGAACTCAGACAGAGTAACTTCTTGCAAGATACATCCACGAAGGCAAAAGAAACAAAAGCAAAAATGAACTTTTGGGACTTCATCAAGATAAGAAGCTTTTGCACAGCAAAGGATACAGTCAACAAAACTAAAAGACAACCTACAGAATGGGAGAAGATATTTGCCAATGACCTATCAGATAAAGGGCTAGTTTCCAAGATCTATAAAGAACTTCTTAAACTCAACACCAAAGAAACAAACAATCCAATCATGAAATGGGCAAAAGACATGAAGAGAAATCTCACAGAGGAAGACATAGACATGGCCAACATGCATATGAGAAAATGCTCTGCATCACTTGCCATCAGGGAAATACAAATCAAAACCACAATGAGATACCACCTCACACCAGTGAGAATGGGGAAAATTTACAAGGCAGGAAACAACAAATGTTGGAGAGGATGCGGAGAAAAGGGAACCCTCTTACACTGTCTGTGGGAATGTGAACTGGTGCAGCCACTCTGGAAAACTGTGTGGAGGTTCCTCAAACAGTTAAAAATATACCTGCCCTACGACCCAGCAATTGCACTGTTGGGGATTTACCCCAAAGATACAAATGCAATGAAACGCCGGGACACCTGCACCCCGATGTTTATAGCAGCAATGGCCACGATAGCCAAACTGTGGAAGGAGCCTCGGTGTCCAACGAAAGATGAATGGATTAAGAAGATGTGGTTTATGTATACAATGGAATATTACTCAGCAATTAGAAATGACAAATACCCACCATTTGCTTCAACGTGGATGGAACTGGAGGGTATTATGCTGAGTGAAGTAAGTCAGTCGGTGAAGGACAAACATTATATGTTCTCATTTATTTGGGGAATATAAATAATAGTGAAAGGGAATATAAGGGAAGGGAGAAGAAATGTGTGGGAAATATCAGAAAGGGAGACAGAACGTAAAGACTGCTAACTCTGGGAAACGAACTAGGGGTGGTGGAAGGGGAGAAGGGCGGGGGTGGGAGTGAATTGGTGACGGGCACTGGGGGTTATTCTGTATGTTAGTAAATTGAACACCAATAAAAAATAAATTTAAAAAAATAAATAAAAAAAATAAACATAGGTTTTTCTTCTTCAGGCTGTTATTTCCCTTAATCTATCTTCATGGTCTTTTAATTGTTTGTCTCTTTTTTCCTCAGTTTCCCTCTTTGCCATCAACTTGTGTTCTATGTCAGTCACTCGTTTTTCCACCTCCTTAACCCTCGTCATTAGGACTTCTAGTTTGGATTGCATCTCTTTCAATTGATTTTTAATTTCTTCCTGATTAGATCTAAATTCTGCAGTCATGACGTCTCTTGAGTCCTTTATGCTTTTTTTCTAGAGCCACCAGTAGCTGTATAATAGTGCTTCTGAATTGGCTTTCTAACATTGAATTGTAATCCAGATTTTGTAACTCTGTGGGAGTGAGGACTGTTTCTGATTCTTTCTTTTGAGGTGAGGTTTTCCTTCTAGTCATTTTGCTCAGTGCAGAGTGGCCAAAAGCAAGTTGTATTGGGAAAAGGAGAAAAAGAGAGGAGGAAAGAAGGAAAGGAGAAAAAGAAAAAAGAAAAAAGGAAGAAAAAAGAAAAAAGTAGAAGAAAAAGGGAAAGAAAAAGAAAGAAAGCGAAAAAAGGTGGGGGAAGCAAACAGAAATCAAAAAGCAATAAAAAAAAACATGGAGGGTATCTTCTGATTCTCTATACTTTAAGTCCCTTCAGTTCCCCTGGAACTTGTCCGTCTAGCTGGTCTTCTGGGGGAGGAGCCTGTTGTGCTGATTTTCAGGTGTTAGCACTTGGGGGAGCTGCTCAGCCCCCTGCCTGGTGCAGGGCTCAGTGGGGCTTGTTTACCCCGTGAGGCCCCAGGAGGAACAACTACAGTGGCGGCGGCCAGCTGTGGATCCCTGGATTCAGCTCCTGCAGTAGCTATGCAGCTCTCTGCCTGCAGAGGCCTGGATGTTCTGGGGGTGGGCCGCTGATCTGCTCAGCTAGGGGCTGGAGCGTCCTTGCTGTCCTGGGCCCTCCTGGCCTCTGCCTGTCCTGGGCAGGAGCGCGGATCCTGGGCTGTGTCCCCGGCGCCCAGTGCTCCCGGGCCTGTGCTGTTGGATTCGTGCTCCGGGTCATGCATCCCCCTCCATGGAGTCGCCGCCCAAGCCCCTCTGAGCTGCTCATGGAGCCGCGCAGCCCCTTCTCCGCAGGGCCGCTGTCCGAGCGCCTCTGAGCTGCTCCCGGTTCCAGCTGGGCGCGCTGCAGCCCCTTCGTGAGCTCGGCGCACTCTCCCTGGTGCGCAGGTGTCTGTTAGTGTCCCAGGGAGCCTAAGGGCATCCCCGCCCTCCTGGGGTCCTGCTCTAACTCCCTGCAAGCACCTTTCCGCCCGGGAAGATTGGTGTAGCTCCTGCTTCTCTGGGACGGTGCTTTCCTGTCTTGGGGGCACTCACCCGGCCTTAGCCTCGGCTCCTCATGGGGCTCCTCCCCCTTGGATGCCTTTTGTTTCTTTATTTCTTTTTTCCCTGTCTTCCTACCTTGATAGAAGTGTGAACTCTCCTCACTGTAGCATTCTAGCTGTTCTCCCTTTAAATCTCAAGCCGATTTCTTAGATTTTCCAGATGATTTGAAGGTTATCTGTGTAATTTGGTAGGGACAGATGATTTGGGGACCCTACTCTTCTGCCATCTTGCCCCTCCTCTCGTATTTGTTTTGTCTTATGGCTTTTCTGATATATATCTCACATCTTCTTTATCCATTTCTCTGTCAATGGACATTGTGGCTCCTTACACAGTTTGGCTATTGTGGAAATTGCTACTATAAACATTGGTGTGCAGGTGTCTCTTCATTTTACTATTACTGTATCCTTGGGGTGAATACCCAGTAGTGCAACTTCTGGGTCATAGTGTAGCTGTATTTTTAAATTCTTGAGGATCAGGGGTGGTAGTATTAAGAAAGGAATCAAGGAAAGCAAATAATGCCCCTCTTAACCCATAAAACACATAAGATATAATCAAATATTTTTAAAAAACCTATCAGTGTCATAGAAAAGATTAAGGCATGAAGTAGTGTCCAGGATCAAGACAATACTGCCTGAGGCTTCTGTGAGTGACAGAAGGAGCCATGTACCTATTCCCTAATGAGTTAGTTAGGTCCGTCCTTTACAAGGGTAAAGTTATGATTAATATTAAGGATCTCTAAATAAATTAGATATTAGAGACTGGTCTCAACCATAAGAAAACAACAAAGATACAATAGATCACAATATCTCTTGTGAATGAATTCTGCAGATAGAATGCAAGGTTTCCAAGACTTTTGAAAGGAAGGGATCTAGAACAAATATAATGCAATCTACTGTTGTAAAGAGAAGAGCATGAAGGGAGAATAGTTTACCTAGCTATGTTGTTTGAATATGGATACATTTGTTGAGGAACATTTAAAAATTCAAAGAACATCCTTAATTCAATGCAGTTTTACAATATCTGGTCCAGTTAAATGTATCAGATAAGCAAACCTGAATAAATATAAAATATGCAAAACCTTAGGCTCTTAAGGAAGCATTGAACATACACACTTCTGCCTTTGCTCACATTGTTTCCATGTCAATTATGTCTTTTTTCTCTTGTTTATGCAGTCTTACAAATTATTTCAGATTCAGCTTACATTTTACTTCACTGTAGAACCACATACTCTCTTCTATACACTGAAGTCTTTGCCACATCAAGGAAAATACCATATGTTGTACTACATAACATATTGAAATTGAACCTAATTTCTTTTAGGGATATTAAGACAGACAGTTTCTGTTGCTAGATTAAGACATACATATTTCTTTCTCTATGAGATGCTGCATTCTGGACATAAATTAGTCTATTGTTATATGATGATCATATAATTAATCTATACTTCTCAGCATCATGCAAATAATAGATGCTTAAAAAATGCTTGTTTGGTGATTTAAAGACTATATATATATATATATATATATATATATATATATATATATATACTACCCAGGTACCCAGGGAAGGGGACTACCTTTGTGCTTATTCCACTTATAATACATATATATATATATATATTCTCTCTGAGAGAGAGAAAGACAGAGAGAGAGAGTCACTGCATCTTGGCAGATTGGTTGAACTTGTTGAATACAAATACAAATGGGGTCAAAGTCTACCTGGGTCTCCATTAACTATGTTACCATATTACACTATGCTTTGATTTTTATAGTTCTATAAATTGTGTTTATAAGCTGTGTATTAACTATTAAAATATTAGATTAATATTTTAGATTTGGTTAATGAATATTAATTGTTGATATTATTAGATTAATTAATATTAAAATATTAAAATGTTTTTGGAAGGTTATTTGCATTCTGCTTTGATGTTGTGGTGCTATTAAAAAGGATACTTTATGACTTTTCTCAGTAAGGAAGTGGAGGTGTGAAGGACTGAGCACAGAACAAAGATAATATCTCACAAGACCAGTTACTCTTTTCTTCTTTAATCTATATTTTCAGCTCTTTCTTTTATTTCCAATGTATTATATAAAGTATTGATAAAATAAAAACTGTAAGTTCCTTCCAAATTATTTAAATTGTCATTTTTAAAAAATAGTAGCCAGGAATCTACTTCTGCTCTTGCTTCTTTTCCAGCTGCAATTTTTCCAGCTCCAATTCTTTTCTAGCTTACAATTCTGTGATTACTCTCTCTCCTCTGGATCATTCTGCTCCTTGTCAATGGTGGCTGCTTAATTAGATTCTCATTGTACTTCTATGGGATTGTTCCATGTACAGATCAATGAGAAATTACTGCCTTATTGTTACATTTTAACGTTTGTGAAACTGGGTAAATGGAAGAGCAACTGTACAAGGAAGGAGAAGACCACAGAAGAACCACAATATAGCCAAGGACAAAGATCAGAAAGGCCATATAAGGAAAACTTGATATTTGTTATTGATTACTGGTAGCTTATATCTGGTTGCATATGGACCTCAAATTGTATTTAGTATAATCTCTTAGTTCCCTACCTCAGCCTATCTCCTTTGGAATCCAATGCCAGTGGCATAACAACCCAGATTCCTTGGCCTGACATCTAATCTAGCTCCAGTCTCCTTTATTCAGTGCCACCTTCATTTTTCCATTCCAGCCAAATTAGTGTTTTCATTCTCTCAAGCATTTTCATCTATGTACTTCCTGAACCCTCTTCATGGAAGACACCCTCTACTCTTCAGCATATTACTATCCCAGCATCCCTTACCCTGATAGTTTAACTTGATTCTTTATCTACCTGATTCAGTAATATTTCTCTATTCTTATCATATTCAGCAATGTTCCCTTCCTTTGTGCTCCTGTAGCACCTATAGCTGGGCCACACTTATTATACTTACCGTTCTTTGGCCATTAAAGTTGGGCTATCCTGGGCATAAATATCAGCTCCACCATCAACTATTTGACTAAAAGTGACTTACTCAATCTCTCTGATTGGTTTCCTCACTTGGAATTGAAGCTAAAAATAGTATAAAGAGAAAATATACATAAAAACTCTTAGTATAGCCACATCCAGAAGATATGTTGAACATTCTGGTGATAACAATCTATATCATGTGCAATTAGTATTACTAAGGAGTGGCTTTTTATTACATGTTTTTTTACATGACTCTAAAGCTTTATTTCATCAATCCTTGGGTAATCTTGTAGTTTGGGAGATGAGAATGGTGAAAGAACATGAAATAATGTCTTCTGACATCCCCCTCAACATACAGTCTACCAAGATTTTTTTTAAAAAAATTATTTATTTATTTGACAGAGAGAGAGAGAGAGAGAGAGCAAGTGTACAGGTATACAGAGTAGCAGGAAGAGGGAGAGGGATAGGCAGGCTTCACGCTGAGCAGAGAGCCAGACTCAGGACTTGATCCCAAGACCCCGGGATCATGACCTGAGCCAAAGGAAGATGCTTCATTAACTGAGCCATTAACTGAGCCAGGTCACCCAACATATAGCCTACCAATTCATATTTAAGGTTTACATGAGAAAAAGGAGACGGTATTAAAAAAGGTAGATGGCAGGAGAGGTGTTTAAAGGTGGCTCAAATGGAATGTGAATAGAAGAATAGAATAGAATAGAATAGAATAGAATAGAATAGAATAGAATAGAAATCAAGGAAGTAGAGAAAAGTGTAAGCAGTAAAAAGAATTTGTATGAGCTGGCTTCCAACACAGGCAGCCATTCTAGCCCTCTGAATAAAAATAGTATTCTCAATATCTAATAACAGATGTTGATTCAAGGACAAAGTTAATTTTGTCATATGCAAATACTGGGTGAGACAACTATTTTCATGGAAATGAAAACTTATTCTTATTTAAATCTCTGAATTCTACTAACAGTAATTATGTATTCATATCTTAGTTTGACTTTAGAAATTTGATGTTTAACTAATATTCAAAAGTTGACTCAGGATGACCACAGACATGAGAGGTGGCATGAGTCAGGTTTAAAAATAAGAATAAAAATGAAAAAAGAAAATACAGAGAGAGAGAGAGAGGGATAAAGGAAAGAATAAAGAAAAAGAAAGAAGAAAGAAAGAAAGAAAGAAAGAAAGAAAGAAGAAAGAAAGAAGAAAAGAAAGAAAGAAGAAAAGAAAGAAAGAAAGAAAGAAAGAAAGAAAGAAAGAAAGAAAGAAAGAAAGAAAGAAAGAAAGAAAGAAAATTAAGAATAAGGTAAATAATGAAGCCATAGAAAGAAACAAGTTTGCCAGAGTTCCCTACACCCTGACCTTGAGGCCAAACTAATGTTAAGCCAGAAAAGTGTACTTTATGGAAACTAAAATTGTTTACAGTCTTCCAGGTCTTGGTTTTGTCATGTTCCTGTTTTTTCTTTGGCCTTGACTCATTGATAAACATATGCTGGCACCTGTATTTGCTGATAATTGCAAGAAAATGTTGCTGCTGTAGGGAAGGTGTGGCTTGGGACTTAGGAGACCCAAAGTATAATCCATGCTGCATTGCTCATTTGCTGTGACCCAACACAAATCATTAGCTCTTTCTGGGCCTCAATTTCCTTTTCTGTTAAATGAAAGTGCTGGACTTTATGGTTTCTCTGGGGTCCTATCTAGTTCTGCCATAGAGTGGCTCTAAAAAGAATGTAAAAAATTTTCATAAAAGTCCAGGTACATTGATTCAAGGGCATGGGGCCTGGGAAAGCAAAAAGGCACAAAATTTCTGAGGTTGAGGAGTCAAGGCTACAGAAAGTTACAATTTAAAAGAAGTTAAGATTAAATGGCAATATATTTTATGGCTACTACTACTACTACAGTCAGGTCTTCTTAATCATTCTCTGCTTATCTAGACCCATGTGGACTATAAGGAGTGGTACTGTAATCAGGGGACAGCTAGTGAAATGCAAACAGGGACCAGACCCAAGTCCAGTTAACCAGGGAAGTAGGAAATATCTTTTTCCTTTCCTCTTTTCATAAGGTTTTATTATGAATCTTATTTGTGATGTTTAAAAAAATGGCTTCAAAACATTAACGGAAAAGGCAGGTTGTACATCAATATGTACATTACAATTCTATTTTTGTTTATATAAATAAGGGGAAGAAAACACACAAAAGTCATAATCATGGTTATCTCAAAGGAAAAATAATTTTCTTTTCTATGTTTTTATACATTTTCTAAATTGTTTTTACTCTTACCTTTGTAATGGATTCCTTATCCCACTTTTAATCCCTAGCCTACATTCCTCATTGAGACCTCAGAATACCTTTTTCAACAAATATAAATAAAGTTGTGTAAATCTCTTGCTTAGAAGCTGCCAATAGATACCTATCAAGCATGTACTACAAACCAAGCTCTTTACCACAGTCAAAATATTCTCTGTGATTTGATCCCTGACCTCTCCTAGGAACTAACTTCCTATTACTTTCCTTTCATGGCCTACTCTATTCTAACAGTTCTTTGAACTTTTGAAGACCACTCTTCCCCTCAAGACCCTTGCCTGAAATGCTCTTCCTGCAAAATTTCATGATTCATTTTCATTTTCACTCTCATTTTCAAAGTGAATGAAATACAGAGGCCTTCCTTGACTCCCCAGTTTAATTTCCCCTGATCTAATCCTTCACAGCACTTTGCATTCTTTCTATATTATATTTGCAAAATTTGTAATTATAATCAAATATAAATTGATTTTATTCATCTACTTCACTTATCTGTAAGCTCCTGAGGGAAGAGGCCGTGTCTATTGCTCAACACTGTATCTCTAGTGTCTATCTAGCACTATGCATGGAACATATGAAGTGTTCAACAATATTTGATAAATGAGTAAGTGAAGGAATGACTCAAGCAAGTATATAACTTGTGTAAGTAAGAAGAAAAATGGAAGACACAAGTGTGGTGAGGATTTTATTCCTTCGAGTATCCTTGGTGTTTTTGTCCCCAGTATAAAGGATAAGATCATTTCTGACAAGAAACCAGAGCTAGAGATTAAATCTCTTTCCTTAACAGCGATGTTGCCATATTTTTGTGCATCCACAGTATCTGATCCTCTGAGAAATTGTTGCTGGATTCATTAATTCTAACTACCTATTCTGTCTTAATAGTAAATTAGCAAGTGATGATATTCTAAGATTTAACTAGAGGAAAAGTCACCCCAAAGTCAATGAGTAGGTTACATTTCCCTTGAGTTTCTGATAAAGTGAGTAAATTGGATAGGGAGAAATGAGGTTATGGACCCTGTGGCCTCTAAGCTTATAAATTATTTTCTGTTATGACAAATGGCAGAGAGATTGCAATGCCAGCAAGTTATTTTAATATTTTATTTTTATTTATGAGAGAGAGAGAGAGAATGATATGGAGACACAGAAAGAGGGAGAAGCAGGCTTCTCATGTAGGGATCCCAGTGTGGGACTCTAACCCAAGCCCCAGGCTCACGACCCAAGCCAAAGGCAATTGCTCAACCACTGAGCCACCCTGGTGCCCCAGCAAGTTTGTTTAAAAAGAACCAAAAATCTCATTATTTCTCTTCATTTTTCTCTACACTCAAAGATGCACTGGAAAGAAAAAATATTTGGATTTGGTGATAAGAAAATGCCTCTCAAGACAACCTCTCTGATGGATAATGAGTCCATTACTATGTACTCACTTGAGGAGAGGGGAATGTGTTTTTTAAAGACCTGGAGCCAACATGGATAAGATGTACAATCAACTACCACACATGGAAAGCACAGATATTGTGATACATGAGAGGGACAGCTTAGCATGACTCCTGAAAAGGACATTTGCTTTTATGAAGGACAGCAGTAGTTCCTCCGTTTGGAGGCTTTCCAAAGAAGTTGCACTACCACTGCAAACAGCAGGCCTTGTCTCAGAAAAATATCCTAGTAGGTAATGTGTTTGTATTTGACAGTACACCCTTCTATTGTTGATATTCTGCACAGCTAATGCTATCTACCCTTCCTGGAGGAAATTCCATTTTAATATAAATCAATAGTCTCTGAGTTGTAGGGATAGAGTCATTTTAGACATAAGTATTAAAGGAACTTGATTGGGGGATAACAAATTACCTCATATTTGTAAAATTATTAGTTTAATTTTACTGAGTACTTAATGTGATAGCAGATACTCTACTAAGTATACTATTTTATTATTTTAATTTTCTCCTGGTATTTTTTGAACATACAGCTTTTTTAATATTAATATTCTTTTTTGGTATTTTTTCACTGGAGTTCAATTTGCCAACATACAGCATAACACCCAGTGCTCTTCCCATCAAATGCCCCCCTCAGTGCCTGTCACCCAGTCACCCCATCCCCCTACCCACATCCCTTTCCACTACCCCTTGTTTGTTTTCCAGAGTTAGGAGTCTCTCATGTTCTGTCACCCTCACTGACAAATACCCACCATTTGCTTCAACGTGGATAGAACTGGAGGGTATTATGCTGAATGAAGTAAGTAAATCAGAGAAGGACAAACATTATATGGTCTCATTCATTTGGGGAATATAAAAAATAGTTAAAAGGAATAAAGGGGAAAGGAGAGGAAATGAGTGGTAACATACAGGTTTTTAAAATTAGTTTCAGTATGCAATATAGTGATTCAACACTTCCATGGAACTCCTGGTACTCATCATGACAAGTACAATAATTAATCCCCATCACCTATTTGACCCATCACCCCACCCACCTTCCCTCTGGAAACCATCACTTTGTTCTCTATAATTATAAAACTAACTCATGATTTCTTTCTCTGTTTCTCTTTTCCCCTTTGCTCATTTGTTTTGTTTCTTAAATTCCACATGAAAATTTTCCCATTCAGCACTTTGAATACATCATATCTCTGTCTTCTGGCTTGAAAAAATTCTGCGGAAAAGTCCCCTGCTAGGATTAGGAGGTTTACCTTCTATATTACTATCTCCTTTTGTCTTGTTATTTAAAAAAAATCACACAGAAAATAGTAGGTAAGCTGGGGTATAAAATTAAACTTGCAGACTTCAGAGCCTGTGGGTTTAGTCATGCAAATTATTCTGCTAAATGGGTTTCTAATTGGCCCTGAAGTGAGAAGACAATGAGAATCCCTTCTGGGTCTATCTCTGGTGTTTTATAATTTTCAAATAAGGAATGAATACAAATACTTGTGGTAGATAGGAAGAAAAATAGTGGGTATAGACCTTGCTCTACCTCTCTTTGACAGAAAAAATGAGTTGATATGATATTAGTATGTCTGACAAATTAGTGTCTTGGAAAGTACTAATTATAACATTTCTCCAACATTCTATAAACAGCTACCACGTCAAATGCACACAACACCCTCTGTATTTGCCAGAACAATTTATTTCTTCTCTAGTAAAGAAGAAGACTTTATTTTCATAGAGTTGAATTACATTATGAAGTCCACACTGAGAAGGAGCACAAGTGTTTCTTTTATTGAGGTAAAATTGGTATAAAACATTCTGTTTCAGATGTACAAGATTATAAATAGACATCTGTATTCATTACAATAATCACATTCAAAAGTCTAGTTACCACCCATCACCATACATTTGACCCCCTTCATCCATTTTGGCCGCCTCCAAACCCACCCCCTTCAGGTAAACACCAATTGCTGCTTTGTGTCTATGAGTTTGTTTTTATTTTGTTGTTGTTATTCATTTGTTTGTTTTTTGTTGTAGTTTGGTTTGATTTAGTTGTGATTTTTTTTAGATTCCATTTATGTGTGAGATCATAATGCTTTCATTTTTTCCCTCTGACTTATTTCACCTAACAGAGGACTCTGAAGGCCCTTTTATGTTATTGCAAATGGCAAGATTTATTTCTTATGGCTGAGTAGTATTATATTGTGAATATAAGACACGTCATTTTCTGTCCATTTAACCAATGAACATTTATTGGTTTCCTTTTCTTGGCTATTGTAAATAATGCTGCTAGGAACATTGGGGTGCATTTATATTTTAAAATTAGTTTTTCATGTTTTTTTTATAATTACGGAGGAGTGGAATAGCTGGATCATATGGTATTTCTATTCTTTGTTTCCTTTGTTTTCTTTTTTATTTTTTTAATTGGAGTTCAATTTGCCAATATATAACATATCAGCCAGTGCTCATCCCATCAAGTGCCCCCCTCAGTGCCTGTCACACAGTCACCCTATCCCTCCACCCACATTACATTCCACCACTCTTTGTTTGTTTCCCAGAGGTAAGAGACTCTCATGTTTTGTCACCCTCTCTGGTATTTCCCACTCATTTTCTCTCATTTCCCCTATAATCCCTCTCACTATTTTTTATGTTCCCCATAAGAATGAAAACATATAAGGCTTTACTTTCTCTGATTGAATTATTTCACTCAGCATAATACCCTCCAGTTCTATCCATGTTGAAGCAAATGATGGGTATTCATCATTTTTAGGGCTGAGAAATACACCATTGTATATATAGACTACATCTTCTTTATCCATACATCTTTCCATGGACACCAAGGCTCCTTACACAGTTTGGCTATTGTGGACATTGCTGCTATAAACATTGGGGTGCAGGTTTCTTGGTCTTTCAGCACATCTGTATCTTTGGGATAAATTCCCAAAAGGGCAATTGCTAGGTTGTAGGGGAGTGCTATTTTTAACTCTTTGAGGAACCTCCACACATTTTTCAGAGTGGCTGTACCAGTTCACATTCCTACCAACAGTGCAAGAGGGTTCCCCTTTCTCCACATCCTCTCCAACATTTGTGGTTTCCTGTCTTGTTAATGTTCACCATTCTCACTGGTGTGTGGTGTTATCTCATTGTCATTTTGATTTGTATTTCACTGATGGCAATTCATGCAAAGCATTTTCTCATGTGCTTCTTGGCCATGTCTATGCCTTCCTCTGTGAAATTTCTGTTCATGTCTTTGCCCATTTCATGATTGAATTGTTTTTTTCTTTGCTGTTGAGTTTAATAAGTACTTTATAGATTTTAGATACTAGCCCTTTATCTGATATGTCATTTGCAAATATCTTCTAACATCCCATAGGCTATCTTTTGTTTTGTTGACTGTTTCTATTGCTGTGCAGAAGTTTTTCTTGTGATGAAGTCCCAATAGTTCATTTTTGCTCTTGTTTCTCTTGCCTTCATAGATGTATCTTGCAAGAAGTTACTGTGGCCAAGTTCGAAAAGGGTGTTGCCTGTGTTCTCCTCTAGGATTTTGATGGATTCTTGTCTCACATTAGATCTTTCATCCATTTTGAGTTTATCTTTGTGTGTGGTGCAAGAGAGTGGTCTAGTTTCATTCTTCTGCATGTGGATGTCAAAATTTCCCAGCACCATTTATTGAAGAGACTGTCCTTTTTCCAGTGGATAGTCTCTCCTGCTTTGTTGAATATTGATTGACTAGAGTTCAGGGCCCATTTCTGGATTCTGTATTCTGTTCCATTGATCTATGTGTCTGTTTATGGGCCAGGATCACACTGTCTTGATGACCACAGCTTTGTAGTACAACCTGAAATCTGGTATTGTGATGCCCCAGCTCTGGTTTTATTTCTTAATATTCCCCTGGTCTTTTCTGATTCCACACAAGTCTTAAGATGATTTGTTCCAACTCTCTGAAGAAAGTCCAAGATATTTTGGTAGGGATTGCATTAAATATGTAAATTGCCCTGGGTAGTGTTGACATTTTCACAATGTTAATTCTTCTACTCCATGAGCATGGAATATTTTTCCATCTCTTTGTGTCTTCCTCAATTTCTTTCAGAAGTGTTCTGCAGTTTTTAGGGTATAGATGCTTTACCTCTTTGGTTAGGTTTATTCCTAGGTATCTAAAGCTTTTAGGGTCAATTGTAAATGGGATTGACTCCTTAATTTGTCTTCCTTCAGTCTCATTGTTAGTGTAAGGATGTGCCACTGATTTCTGAGCATTGATTTTGTAAGCCCAATTGCTGCATGAGTTCTAGCAATCTTGGAGTGAATTCTTTTGGGTTTTCTACGTACTGTATCATGTCATCTGCAAAGAGGGAGAGTTTGACTTCTTCTTTGCCAATTTGAATGGCTTTTATGTATTTTTGTTGCCTGATTGCTGAGGTTATGATTTCCAGTACTATGTTGAATAGCAGTGGTGAAAGTGGACATCCCTGTTGTGTTCCTGATCTTAGGGGAAAGGCTCCCAGTGTTTCCGAATTGAGAATGATATTTGCTGTGAGCTTTTCATGGATGGCTTTTAAGATGCTGAGGAATGTTCCCTCTTTTAAGACACTCTGAAGAATTCTGATCAGGAATGGATGCTGTATTTTGTCAAATGCTTTCTCTGCATCTATTGAAAAGATCATATGGTTCTTGTTTTTTTCTTTTGTTGATATGATCTATCGCATTGATTGCTTTACGAGTGTTGAACCAGCCTTGCATCTCGGGCGTAAATCCTGCTTGGTCACGGTGAATAATCTTCTTAATGTACTGTTGGATCCTATTGGCTAGTATCTTGTTGAGAAGTTTTGCATCTGTGTTCATCCGGGATATTGGTCTATAATCCTCCTTTTTCATAGAGTCTTTGTTTGGTTTTGGAATTACTCATTCTCATTGAATGAGTTTGGAAGTATTCCATCCCTTTCTATCTTTCAGAACAGCTTTAGTAGAATAGGTATTGTTTCTTCTATAAATATTTGATAGAATTCCCCTGTGAAGCCATCTGGCCCTGGATTTTTGTGTCTTGGGAGGTTTTTGATGACTGCTTCAATTTCCTCCCTGGTTATTGGCCTGCTCAAGTTTTCTATTTCTTCCTGTTCCAGTTTTGGTAGTTTGCGGTTTTCCAGAAATGTGTCCGTTTCTTCTAGATTGCCTAATTTATTGGCATAGAGCTGCTCATAGTGTTTTTTTTCTTTTTAAAAGATTTTATTTATTTATTCATGAGAGACACAGAGAGACACAGGCAGAGAGACACAGTCAGAGGGAGAAGCATGCTTCATGCAGCGAGCCCGACATGGGACTCGATCCTGGGACCCCAGGATTATGACCCAGGCCAAAGGCAGCCACCAAACCACTGAGCCATCCAGGGATCCCCTCATAATAAGTTTTTAAAATCGTTTGTATTTCCTTGGTATTGGTGGTGATCTCTCCATTTTCATTCGTGATTTTATTAATTTGAGTTTTTTCTCTTTTGTTTTTCAATAAAATTGGCTAATGATTTATCTATCTTGTTAATTCTTTCAAAGGACCATCTCCTGGTTTTGTTAATCTGTTCCACAGTTCTTCTGGTCTCTATTTCATTGATTTCTGGTCGAATCTTTATTAACTATCTTCTTCTGTTGGGTGTAGGTTTTATTTGCTATTCTTTCTCCAGTTCCTTTAGGTGCAAGGTTAGCTTTTATTTCAGTTCTCTTCAGTTTTTGGATGGATGCTTGTATTGCGATGTATTTCCCTCTTGGGACTGCTTTTCCTGTATCCCAAAGATTTTGAATGGTTGTATCTTCATTTTCATTAGTTTCCAGGAATCTTTTTAATTCTTCTCTAATTTCCTGGTTGACCCTTTCATGTGGATGGTCTTTAACCTCCACGAGTTTGAATTTCTTCCAAATTTCTTCCTGTGATTTAGTTCTAGTTTCAAAGCATTATGGTCTGACAATAGTCACAGGACAATCCCAGTCTTTTGCTATCGATGAAGACCTGATTTGTGACTCAGTATGTGGTCTATTCTGGAGAAAGTTCCATGTGCACTTGAGAAGAATGTGTATTCATGTGCGTTTGGATGTAAAGTTCTGTAAATATCTGTGAAATCCTTCTGGTCCAGTGTACCATTTCAAGCTCCTGTTTCTTTGGAGATGTTGTGCTTAGAAGATCTTTCATTAGAACATAAAGACTCCTAACTCTGGGAAACTAACTAGGGGTGGTGGAAGGGGAGGAGGGCGGGGGTGGAGGTGAATGAGTGACGGGCACTGATGGGGGCACTTGATGGTATGAGCACTGGGTGTTATTCTGTATGTTGGCAAATTGAACACCAATAAAAATAAATTTATTATAAAAAAAGAATATCTGTCATTTACAGAAAGCGCCATGTTCACATCTCCCAGTATAAGTGTATTATTATCTAAGTATGTCTTAATTTTGGTTATTAATTGATTGATATACTTGGCAGTTCCCACACTAGGTGCATAAGTATTCATGATTGTCTGGGCCTCTTGTTGGATAGATCTTTTAAGTATGATGTAGTGTCCCTCTTCATATCTTACTACAGTCTTTTGGATAAGGTTTAATTTATCTGATATAAGTATGGTACCGCTGATTTCTTTTGAGGGCCATTTGAATGGTAAATGATTCTCCAACACTTATTTTCAGGGTGTAGGTGTACTTATGTCTAAAATGTGTCTCTTGTAGACAGAAAATAGATGGTATTTGGTTTTTTATCCAGTCTGAAACCCTGAGCCTTTTGATGGGATCATTAAGTCCATTCTCGTTCAGAGTTACTATTGAAAGATATGAATTTAGTGTCGTCATAATACCCATTCAGTCCCTGTTTTTGTGGATTGTTTCCTTGGACTTCTTTCTTTTACAGAGTCCCCCTTAATATTCTTGGAGAGCCCATTTGGTGATCACATATTCTTTCAGTTTGTGCCTGTCTTGGAAGCTCTTTATCTCTCCTCCTGTTCTGAAAGAAAGCCTTGCTGGATAGAATATTCTTGGCTGCATGTTCTTCTCATTTAGGACCCTGAATATATCCTGCCAGCCCTTTCTGGCCTGCCAGGTCTCTGTGGAGAGGTCTGCTGTTAAACTAATACTTCTCCCATAAAACTTAGGGTTTCTTGTCTCTTGCTGCTTTAAGGATCTTCCCTTTATCTTTGAGATTTGCAAGTTTCACTATTAAACGTCAGGTTGTTGAACAGTTTTTATTGATTTTAGAGGGGAGGGGACTCTCTCTGTTGCCTGGATCTGAATGCCTCTTTCCCTCCCCAATTTAGGGAAGTTCTCAGCTATGATGTGTTCAAATACGCTCTCTTGTCCTCTGTCCATTTTGGCATCCTCTTGAACTCTAATTAAACAGATTTTTCCTTCTGAGGCTGTCATTTCTTTTCCTTAACTTATCCTTGCGATCTTTTAATTGTTTTTCTCCTTTTTTCCTCAGCTTCCTTCCTTGCCATCAACTTGTCTTCTATGTCACTCACTCGTTCTTCTACCTTTTTAACCCTCGTGGTTGGACCTCCAGTTTGGATTGCATCTCATTTAATTGATTTTTAATTTTCGTCCTGATTTGATCTAAATTCTGCAGTCATGAAGTCTCTTGAGTCCTTTATGCTTTTTCTAGAGCCACCAGTAGCTTTATAATTGTGCTTCTGAATTGGCTTTCTGACATTGAATTGTAATCCAAATTGTGTATCTATGGGAGAGAGTAGTGTTTCCAATTCTTTCTTTTGTTGTGAGTTCTTCCTTCTAGTCATTTTGCTCAGTGCAGAGTGGCTGAAAACAAGTTGTAGTGGAAAAAGGAATGGAAAAAAAAGAGAAAAATAGGGAAAACAAACAATGAATAAAACACAAAAGCCAAAACAAACAAACATAAAAAAACATAAAAACAAAAACAAAAAACCAAGGAGGGGTATCCTCTGTAGGTCCCTCAACTTCCCCTCGAACTTTCCAGTGCTGGTGGGTCATGAACTTGCTCTTCCCCTGTCCTTCCAGCTGGTCTCCTGGGGGAGGGGCCTCCTGTGCTGATTCTCAGGTGTATACACCTGGGGGAGCTGCCCTGCCACATACCAGGTGCAGGGCTCAGTGGGAGCTGTTTATCCTGTGAGTCCCCTGTTCCCTGGCAGCCCTGCCCCATCCCAGGGACAGGGTGACACCAGGAGGAACAAAAAGACTGGTGGTGGCCAGCTCTCCAGCCCTGGAGTCAGCTCCTGCAGTAACTACTGCAGCTCCCAGTCAACACTGGCCTGGATGATCCAGGGCCGGGGACGCTGATCTGCACAGCAGGGGCGCCTGGCTGCAGGAGCGTCCTTCCTCCCTGTCCTGTCCATGCCTCCACCTGTCTCAAGGGGATCGCCAGATGCTGGGCTGTGTCCCCCACTGCTCTGGGTTTCAGGGCTTGAGCCTCTGGACTCTCGCTCGGGAGGCTGTGCCGCCCCCTCAGCAGGGAGCCATTGCCTGAGCTGCCACCTGAACTGCTCCCAAGGTCCTGCGGGATGAGTGCTCCAGCCCTTTACTGTGCTCAGCCCACGGTATGTAACGCGCTCTTCCCCCAGGGTGCACTTCCTCTGTTAGTGACCCCAGGAACTGGAGGCTCCACTGCCTCTCCTGGGATCCTGTCCAAGTTCCCTGCGAGAGCCTTTCCATCCTGGAAGATTGGTAAAGTTCCCGCTTCTCCACAACTGGGCTTTCTTGTCCTGGAGTCTCTCGCTGCCTGGCCTTAGCCTGGATCCTCATGGGGGCCCCTCCCCCACTGGATGCTTTTTTATTTATTTGTTTTTCCTTCTTCCTACCTTGATAGAAGCACCAACTCTTCTCACTGTAGCATTCCAGCTGTTCTCTCTTTAAATCTCAGACTGAATTCGTAGGGTTTCAGGATGATTTGAATGTTATCTAGGTAAGTTGGTGAGGACAGGTGACCCTACTCTTCCACCATCCTGCCCCTCCCTCTTGTATTTCTATTCTTAACTTTTTCAAAAATCTCCATACTGTATTCCATAGTGACTGCACCAATTTTCAACCCACCAACAGTTAATGAGGTTTCTTTTCTATCCAAATACTCTTCAACACTTGTTATTACTTGTCTTTTTGATTATAGCCAATGTAACAGGTATGAGATAATATCACATTGTAATCACATTTTATTTTCATTTTCATAATAATTAATGGTGTTGAACACACTTTCATGTGCCTTTTGGCCATCTCTATGACTTCCTTGGAAAATGTCCATTCAGGTATAGCTCATTTTTATTTTTTTTATTTTTTTAAAGATTTTATTATTCATGAGAGAGAGAGAGAGAGAGAGAGAGAGAGAGAGGCTGAGACACAGGAAGAGGGAGAATCAGGCTCCATGCAGGGAGCCTGATGTGGGACTCGATCTCAGGTCTCCAGCATAACACCCTGGGCTGCAGGCGAAGCTAAACCACTGAGCTACCAGGGCTGCCCTTAGCCCATTTTAAAATCAGGTTCTCTACATAGAAAACCCAAAAGTCTCCACCCCAAGATTGCTAGAACTCATACAGCAATTCGGTAGCGTGGCAGGATACAAAATCAATGCCCAGAAATCAGTGGCATTTCTATACAATAACAATGAGACTGAAGAAAGAGAAATTAAGGAGTCAATCCCATTTACAATTGCACCCAAAAGCATAAGATACCTAGCAATAAACCTAACCAAAGAGGCAAAGGATCGATACCCTCAAAACTATAGAACACTTCTGAAAGAAATTGAGGAAGACACAAAGAGATGGAAAAATATTCCATGCTCATGGATTGGCAGAATTAATATTGTGAAAATGTCAATGTTACCCAGGGCAATATACACATTTAATGCAATCCCTATCAAAATACCATGGACTTTCTTCAGAGAGTTAGAACAAATTATTTTAAGATTTGTGTGGAATCAGAAAAGACCCCGAATAGCCGGGGGAATTTTAAAAAAGAAAACCATATCTGGGGGCATCACAATGCCAGATTTCAGGTTGTACTACAAAGCTGTGGTCATCAAGACAGTGTGGTACTGGCACAAAAACAGACACATACATCAATGGAACAGAATAGAGAACCCAGAAGTGGACCCTGAACTTTATGGGCAACTAATATTCGATAAAGGAGGAAAGACTATCCATTGGAAGAAAGACAGTCCCTTCAATAAATGGTGCTGGGAAAATTGGACATCCACATGCAGAAGAATGAAACTAGACTATTCTCTTACACCATACACAAAGATAAACTCAAAATGGATGAAAGATCTAAATGTGAGACAAGATGCCTTGAAAATCCTAGAGAAGAACACAGGCAACACCCTTTTTGAACTCGGCCATAGTAACTTCTTGCAAGATACATCGACGAAGGCAAAAGAAACAAAAGCAAAAATGAACTATTGGGACTTCATCAAGATAAGAAGCTTTTGCACAGCAAAGGGTACAGTCAATGAAACTAAAAGACAACCTACAGAATGGGAGAAGATATTTGCAAATGATGTATCAGATAAAGGGCTAGTTTCCAAGATCTATAAAGAACTTCTTAAACTCAACACCAAAGAAACAAACAATCCAATCATGAAATGGGCAAAAGACATGAAGAGAAATCTCACAGAGGAAGACATAGACATGGCCAACATGCATATGAGAAAATGCTCTGGATCACTTGCCAGCAGGGAAATACAAATCAAAACCACAATGAGATACCACCTCACACCAGTGAGAATGGGGCTAATTAACAAGGCAGGAAACAACAAATGTTGGAGAGGATGCGGAGAAAAGGGAACCCTCTTACACTGTTGGTGGGAATGTGAACTGGTGCAGCCACTCTGGAAAACTGTGTGGAGGTTCCTCAAACAGTTAAAAATAGACCTGCCCTACGACCCAGCAATTGCACTGTTGGGGATTTACCCCAAAGATACAGATGCAATGAAATGCCGGGACACCTGCACCCCGATGTTTCTAGCAGCAATGGCCACAATAGCCAAACTGTGGAAGGAGCCTCGGTGTCCATCGAAAGATGAGTGGATAAAGAAGATGTGGTTTATGTATACAATGGAATATTACTCAGCTATTAGAAATGACAAATACCCACCATTTGCTTCAACGTGGATGGTACTGGAGGGTATTATGCTGAGTGAAGTAAGTCAATCGGAGAAGGACAAACATTGTATGTTCTCATTCATTTGGGGAATATAAATAATAGTGAAAGGGAATATAAGGGAAGGGAGAAGAAATGTGTGGGAAATATCAGAAAGGGAGACAGAACGTAAAGACTGCTGACTCTGGGAAACGAACTAGGGGTGGTAGAAGGGGAGGATGGCGGGGGGTGGGAGTGAATGGGTGACGGGCACTGGGGGTTATTCTGTATGTTAGTAAATTGAACACCAATAAAAAATAAATTAAAATAAATAAATAAAATAAAATCAGGTTCTTTGTGGGTTTTTTGTTATTAAGTTTTATGAATTTTTACATATTTTAAATATTGACAACTTCTTGAATCTGTTATTTGCACATATCTTCTATTCAGTAGGTTGCCTTTTTTATGTTGGTTTCCTTTTTTGTGCAAAATGAGTTTTAGTTTGTTGTTTCCCATTTGTTTATTTTTGCTTTTGTGTCTCTTGCCTTTGGAGTCAGATCCAAAATAACATCACTAATACTAATGTCAGGGAAGTTACTTCCTATGTATTCTTCTAGGTGTTGTAGTGTTTAAGAAATGATGTTTAAGCCTTTAATCCATTTTGACTTAATTTTTGTATTTAGTGTAAAAGAGGGATCTAAATTAATTATTTTACATGTGACTGGCCAGTTTTTCCACCACTATTTATTGAACAGACTGTTTTCTTCTCCATTATATGTTCTTGGTCCCTTCATCATAAAATAAGTGTTAATATATATAAATGGGTTTATATCTAGGCTTTTAATTTTATTCTATTGATCTGTGTATCTTCTTTTATGCCAGTACTATACTGCTTCAATTGCCATAGCTTTGTAATAGAGTTTGAAGTCAGAGAAAATGATACCTTCAGCTTTATTTTTTTCTTAGGACCTACTTTTTGGCTATTCAGAATTTTTTGTGATTCTACACAAATTTTAAAATAATTGTTCTCTTTCTTTGACAAATGTCATTGACATTTTAATTGGGATTATATTGAATTTGTAATTGCTTTGGGTATCATGGATATTTTAGCAATATTAATTTTTTTAAATCTGCAAGCATGAAATATATTTTCATATATTTGTGTCTTCAATTTCTTCATCAGTGTCTTATAATTTTCAGTGTATAGATCTTTCCTTTCATTAATTAAATTTATTCCTAGTATTTTATTCTTTTTGATGCAGTTGCAAATAGGATTGTTTTCTTAATTTCTCTTTCTGATAGTTTGTTACTAATGTATAGAAATGCCACTCATTTCTTTAGATCAATTTTATATACTGCAACTTTACTGAATTCATTTATTCTAACTGCCCTAACAGGCTTTAGTTTTAGTTTTTGTTTTTGTTTTGTAGATCATTTAAGGTATTCTATATAAAGTTTTATTTCACCCTCAAATAGTGAAAGTTTTTTTTCTAAATTAGATGCTTTTATTTTCTTCTTTTTTATGTAATTGCTATGGCCAGGACTTCCAATATTGTGTTAAATAAAAAAATGTCAAGAGTGTACAACCTTGTTTTCTCCCTGATCCTAGTGGAAAAGCTTTCAACTTTTTACCACTGAGCATGATGTAATCTGTACCTTTGTCGTATATTGACTTTATTATGTTGAAGTACATCCACTCTATAACAATTTGTTGAGTTTTTATCATAAAAGGATATTGAATTTTGTCAGATGCCTTTTCTGCATCTTTGATGCAAGAAAATATATGATTTTCATGTTGTTAATGTGGATTATCATGTTGATTGATTTGCAGATGTTGAACCATTCTTGCATCCTTTGAATAAATCTCACTTAATTGTGGTATATGATTAAGGTATTGTTAAATTCATTTGACTAATTTTTTGTTGAGTATTTTTGCATCTATGTTCTTTAAGAATTTTGGCCAGTAATTTTCTTTTTTGGTATGTGTGTAGTCCTTATCTGCCTTTGGGATCAAGAAAATGCTGGCCTTAGAAAATGAGTTTGAGGCAATCCTTCCTCTTCAAATTTTGGGAAGAGTTTGAGAAAGATAGCTATTAAATCATCTTTGAGTATTTGCTAGAATTCACCAGTAAAGTTGTTTCTGCACTTTTTTTTGTTGGGAGGTTTAGATTCAATCTTCTTTTTTTTTAAATAATAAATTTATTTTTTATTGGTGTTCAATTTGCCAACATACAGAATAACACCCAGTGCTCATACCATCAAGTGCCCCCCTCAGTGCCTGCTACCCAGTAACCCTCACCTCCCGCCCTCCTCCCCTTCCACCACCCCTAGTTCGTTTCCCAGAGTTAGGAGTCTTCCATGTTATGTCTCCCTTTCTGCTATTTCCTACCCATTTTTTCTCCCTTCCCCTCTATTCCCTTTCACTATTATTTATATTCCCCAAATGAATGGGACCATATAATGTTTGTCCTTCTCCGATCGACTTATTTCACTCAGCATAATACCCTCCAGTTCCATCCACGTTGAAGCAAATGGTGGGTATTTGTCATTTCTAATGGCTGAGTAATATTCACTTGTATACATAGATTCAATCTTCTTATTAGTAGTTGGTTTATTCAGATTTTCTATTTTCTCATGATTCAGTCTTATGTTTCTCAGAATTTGTCCATTTATTCTAGGTTTTACAATTTGTTGGCATGTATTTGGTCATGGTGTTCTCTTATAATCCTTTGCATTTATGTGGTATTAGTTTTAACTCCTCTTTCATTTTTTTATACATTGATTCTTTATTTGAAACAATTCTGAGTTTGAGGGTCCTTTCTTGCATCAAATGAGTGAAAACTCAAAGCAGGGAGGGGAAAAAAGATACTTGTCAGTTGGAAAGTCACAGACCGTTTATCTTTTTATAATTATATTAGGAGAAAAAAAAAAAACAAAGAACCCACCGGTAGCAGAAAGAATCAAGAATCTTCTAGGGTCTGGCATTTGATGAGATGGATATTCAGTTACTGTGCCTTTCCATTGTTTCTTCAGGGCAGAACATATGGCAGAGACATAGGAACATGCATGCCTGAAGCCAGGTTACTCTTATGTTCCACAGCTATGTTGCTTGCAGGGGTGTTGTTGCCACAGTAGTTGGCTGTGTCCCAGATATATGGGTTGCTGGTCTGTTCCCACAGATCCTTATCCCAGTCTTTATCACAAGGAGGGCACTGCCATGTGTACTCAGCCAGAGTCTCTTGTCCAAGGTTCCTGGTTTGGTTGACAACATCTTGCTCAATACAATGTTTATAAAAAAATACAATGTTTATCATCACAACTTGAGATATGATGACTGATTTCAGCCCAAGGAACCTGGTGGTGAGCATTGAAGGAATAAGTAGCCAATTTATTTGTGACATCAAGATGATTCTTTCTGCACTTGAGATGATAAGGAAACCTGTAGTCCCTGATCTGGTGTTTTTTTTATCATAAGGGCATTTTAATAGTTTTTCAGGGTCTGCGGAATCAATGTGAGTTTCTTCCATGTTGGAAATGAAGGAGCTGAATCCAAGTGCTAGCTCGAGACACATTCTCCTCACAGTTGCTTTCTCCCTTGTCTGTCATTTGATTTTATCTGAACCCTCACTCTTATTTTCATGAATATTCTACTTAAAGTTTTGTAAATTTAGTTTATCTTTCCAAAGAACAAGTTATTTATCTCAATAATCATTTCTATTATTTTTTTGGTTCTATTTCATTTATTTATACTCTTATATTATTTCCTTCTTTAGTTAATTTGTTCTTTTTTATTTTATTTTTATTTTTATTCTTTTAATTTGTTCTTCTTTTTGTATTACCTTGAAGTGTAAAGTAAGATGACTATTTGAATTTTTTTTATTTGTTTCTTGAAGCAAGGCTGTATTGCTATAAACTTACCAATTCATACCAATTTTGCTGTGTTCTGTATATTTGGGTATGTTGTATTTCTGTTTTCATTCATCTTTATGTACTTTTCTATTTCTTCTTTCCTTTCATCAGTGACTATTTGATTGTTCAGTTGCATGTTGGTTAATCTCTACATTTTTGTGCGTTTTTTTCCCATTTATTTGTAATTGATTTTTAGTCATACCATGTGATCAAAGAATGTGCTTGATATGATTTAAGTCTCAAATTTGTCAAGAATTTTTAGAGGCCTAATGTGTGGTCTGCCCTGAAGAATATCCCATGTGCACTTGAGAAAAACATATATTCTGATGATTTGGGATAGTTGTTCTGTATACATCCTTTAATTTTATCTGGACTGTGTCATTTAAGTTTGATGTTTTCTTTTTAAAATTTTTTTTCAGTGTTCAATTTGCCAACAAACAGAATAACATCCAGTGCTCATCCATCAAGTACCCCCCTCAGTGCCCATCACCCAGTCACCCCCACCCCCCGCCCACCTTCCCTTCTACCACCCCTAGTGCGTTTCCCAGAGTTAGAAGTTTCTCATGTTCTGTCTCCCATTCTGATATTTCCCACTAATTTTTCTCCTTTCCCCTTTATTCCCTTTCACAATTTTTTATATTCCCCAAATGAATGAGACCATATAATGTTTGTCGTCTTCGATTGACTTATTTCACTCAGCATAAAAGCCTCCAGTTCCATCCAATAGAAGAAAATGGTGGGTATTTGTTGTTTCTAATGGCTGAGTAATATTCCATTGTATACATAGACCACATCATCTTTATCCATTCATCTTTTGATGGACACTGAGGCTCCTTCCACAGTTTGGCTATTGTGGACACTGCTGCTAGAAACATCGGGGTGCAGGTGTCCCAGAGTTTCACTGCATCTGTATCTTTGGGGTAAATCTCCAACAGTGCAATTGCTGGGTCATAGGGCAGATGTATTTTTAACTCTTTGAGGAACCTCCACACAGTTTTCCAGAGTGGCTGCACCAGTTCACATTCCCACCAACAGTGCAAGAGGGTTCCCATTTCTCCACATCCCCTCCAACATCGGTGGTTTCCTGCCTTGTTAATTTCCCCCATTCTCACTGGTGTGAGGTGGTATCTCAATGTGCTTTGGATTTGTATTTCCCTGATGGCAAGTGATCCAGAGCATTTTCTCATGTGCATGTTGGCCATGTCTATGTCTTCTTCTGTTAGATTTCTGTTCATGTCTTTTGCTCATTTCAAGATTGGATTGTTTCTTTGGTGTTGAGTTTAAGAAGTTCTTTATAGATCTTGGAAACTAGCCCTTTATCTGATATGTCATTTGCAAATATCTTCTCCCATTCTGTAGGTTGTCTTTTAGTTTTGTTGACTGTATTTTTTGCTGGGCAAAAGCTTCTTATCTTGACGAAGTCCCAATAGTTCATTTCTGCTTTTCTTTCTCTTGCCTTCATGGATGTATCTTGCAAGAAGTTGCTGTGGCCAAGTTCAGAAAGGGTGTTGCCTGTGTTCTCCTCTAGGATTTTGATGGACTCTTGTCTCACATTTAGATCTTTCATCCATTTTGAGTTTATCTTTGTGTATGGTGTAAGAGAGTGGTCTAGTTTCATTCTTCTGCATGTGGATGTCCAATTTTCCCAGCACCATTTATTGAAGAGACTGCCTTTTTTCCAGCGGATAGTCTTTCCTCCTTTGTCGAATATTAGTTGACCATAAGGTTGAGGGTCCACTTCTGGATTCCTTATTCTGTTCTATTGATCTATGTGTCTGTTTCTGTGCCAGTACCACACTGTCTTGATGACCACAGCTTTGTAGTACAACCTGAAATCTGGCACTCTGATGCTCTTAGCTATGGTTCTCTTTCTTAATATTCCACTGGCTATTCGGGGTCTTTTCTGATTCCACACAAATCTTAAAATAATTTGTTCCAACTCTTTGAAGAAAGTCCATGGTATTTTGATAGGGATTGCATTGAACGTGTAAATTGCCCTGAGTAACATTGACATTTTCACAATATTAATTCTGCCAATCCATGAGTATGGAATATTTTTCCATCTCTTTGTGTCTTCCTCAATTTCTTTCAGTAGTGTTCTATAGTTTTTAGGGTATAGATCCTTTACTCTTTGGTTAGGTTTATTCCTAGGTATCTTATGCTTTTGGGTGCAATTGTAAATGGGACTGACTCCTTAATCTCTCTTTCTTCAGTCTCATTGTTAGTGTATAGAAATGCCATTGATTTCTGGGCATTGATTATGTATCCTGCCATGCTGCCAAATTGCTGTATGATTTCTAGCAATCTTGGGGTGGAGGCTTTTGGGTTTTCTATGTAGAGTATCATGTCATTGGCAAAGAGGGAGAGTTTGACTTCTTCTTTGCCAATTTGAATGCCTTTTATTAGTTTTTGTTGTCTGCTGACGTTAGGACTTCTAGTACTATGTTGAATAGCAGTGGTGAGAGTGGACATCCCTGTCTTGTTCCTGATCTTAGGGGAAAGGCTCCCAGTGCTTCTCCATTGAGAATGATATTTGCTGTGGGCATTTCGTAGATGGCTTTTAAGATGTTGAGGAATGTTCCCTATGCTCTGAAGAGTTTTGATCAGGAATGGATCCTGTATTTTGTCAAATGCTTTCTCTGCATCTAATGAGAGGATCATATGGTTCTTGGTTTTTCTCTTGCTGATATGATGAATCACATTGATTGTTTTACGAGTGTTGAACCAGCCTTGTGTCCCGGGGATAAATCCTACTTGGTCATGGTGAATAATTTTCTTAATTATTGGATCCGATTGGCTAGTATCTTGTTGAGAATTTGCATCCATGTACATCAGGGATATCGGTCTGTAATTCTCCTTTTTGGTGCGGTCTTGGTCTGGTTTAGGAATTATGGTGATGCTAGCCTCATAAAACGAATTTGGAAGTACTCCATCTCTTTTATCTTTCCAAACAGCTTTAGGAGAATAGGTATGGTTTCTTCTTTAAACGTTTGATAGCATTCCCCTGGGAAGCCATCTGGCCCTGGACTTTTGTGTCTTCGGAGGTTTTTGTTGACTGCTTCAATTTCCTCCCTGGTTATTGCCCTGTTCAGCTTTTCTATTTCTTCCTTTTCCAGTTTTCGTAGTTTGTGGCTTTCCAGTAATGCGTCCATTTCTTCTAGATTGCGTAATTTATTGGCGTATAGCTATTCAAAATAAGTTTTTAAAATCGTTTGTATTTCCCTGGTGTTGGTAGTGATCTCTCCTTTCTCATTCATGATTTTATTAATTTGAGTCTTCTCTCTCTTCTTTTTAATAAGGCTGGCTAATGGTTTATCTCTCTTATTAACTCTTTCAAAGAACCAACTCCTGGTTTTGTTGATCTGTTCTACAGTTCTTCTGGTCTCGATTTTGTTGAGTTCTGCTCGAATCTTAATTAACTCTCTTCTTCTGCTGGGTGTAGGATCTGCCTGCTGTTTTTTCTCTAGCTCCTTTATGTGTAAGGTTAGCTTTTGTATTTGAGTTCTTTCCAGTTTTTGAATGGGTGCTTTTATTGCGATGTATTTCCCCCTTAGGCCTGTTTTGCTGTGTCCCAAAGATTTTGAATGGTTGTATCTTCATTCTCATTAATTTCCATGAATCTTTTTAATTCTTCCTTAATTTCCTGGTTGACCCTTTCATCTTTTAGCAGGATGGTCCTTAACCTCCACGTGTTTGAGGTCCTTCCAAACTTCTTGTTGTGATTTAGTTCTAATTTCAAGGCATTATTGTCTGAGAATAAGCAGGGGACAATCCCAATCTTTTGATATCAGTATAGACCCGATTTGTTACCCAGTATGTGGTCTATTTTGGAGAAAGTTCCATGTGCACTTGAGAAGAATGTGTATTCGGTTGAGTTTGGATGTAAAGTTCTGTAGATATCTGTGAAATCCATCTGTTCCCGTGTATCATTTAATGTTCTTGTTTCTTTGCAGATGTTGTGCTTAGAAGCCCTATCGAGTATAGAAAGAGCTACATTGAAGTCACCAAGTATAAGTGTATTATTATCTAAGTATTTCTTCATTTTGCTTATTATTTGATTTAAATATTTGGGAGATCCCACATTCGGGGCATATATATTGAGGATTGTTAAGTCCTCTTGTTGGATAGATCCTTTTAGTATGATATAGTGTCACTCTTCATCTCTCACTACAGACTTCGGGGTAAATTTTAGTTTATCTGATATGAGGGTGGCTACCCCTGCTTTCTTTTGAGGATCATTTGAATGGTAAATGGTTTTCCAACCTTTTGTTTTCAGGCTGTCGGTTTCCTTCTGTCTAAAAAGAGTCTCTTGTAGACAGCAAATAGATGGGTCCTGCTTTTTTTATCCAGTCTGAAACCCTGCACCTTTTGATGGGGTCATTAAGCCTGTTCACGTTCAGAGTTACTATTGAAAGATATGACTTTAGTGTCATCATGATGTCTATTCAGTCCTTGTTTTTGTGGATTGTTCCACTGACTTTCTTCTTAAAGGGGAATTTTAAGAGTCCCCCTTAAAATTTCTTGCAGAGCTGGTTTGGAGGTCACATATTCTTTCAGTTCCTGCCTGTCTTGGAAGCTCTTTATCTCTCCTTCCATTTTGAATGAGAGCCTTGCTGGATAAAGTATTCTTGGTTGCATATTCTTCTCATTTAGGGCCCTGAATATATCCTGCCAGCCCTTTGTGGCCTGCCAGGTCTCTGTGGAGAGGTCTGCTGTTACCCTAATACTCCTCCCCATAAAAGTCAGGGATTTCTTGTCTCTTGCTGCTTTAAGGATCTTCTTCTTTATCTTTGGAATTTGCAAGCTTAACTATTAAATGTCGAGGTGTTGAATGGTTTTTATTGATTTTAGTGGGGGGATCTCTCTATTTCCTGGATCTTAATGCCTGTTTCCCTTCCCAGATTAGGAAAGTTTTCAGCTATGATTTGTTCAAATACATATTCTGGCCCTCTGTCCCTTTCGGCGCCCTCGGGAACCTCAATTAAACGTAGGTTTTTCTTCCTCAGGCTGTCATTTAATTCCCTTAATCTAACCTCATGGTCTTTTAATTGTCTCTTTTTTTCCTCAGTTTCCCTCTTTGCCATCAACTTGTGTTCTATGTCACTCACTCGTTCTTCCACCTCATTAACCCTGGTCGTTAGGACTTCTAGTTTGGATTGCATCTCATTCAATATATTTTTAATTTCTGCCTGATTAGCTCTAAATTCTGCAGTCATGAAGTCTTTTGAGTCCTTTATGCTTTTTTCTAGAGCCACTAGTAGCTGTATAATAGTGCTTCTGAATTGGCTCTGACATTGAATTGTAATCCAGATTTTGTAACTTGTGGGAGAGAGGACTGTTTCTGATTCTTTCTTTTGAGGTGAGGTTTTCCTTCTAGTCATTTTGCTCAGTGCAGAGTGTCTAAACACAAGTTGTATGGGAAAAGGAGAAAAAGAGAGAGAAATAAGGAAGGAAAAGAGAAAAAGAAAAAAGAATAAAAGAAGAAAAAAAGAGAAGAAAAAGAGAAAGAAAAAGAAAGGGAAAAAGGGTGGGGGACGCAAACATAAATCAAAAAGAAAAAAAAAGAAAAAAAAAAGCACGGGGAGTATCTTCTGATTCTGTATACGTAAGGCCCTTGACTCCCCTGGAACTTGTCCGTCTAGCTGGTCTTCTGGGGGAGGGGGCTGTTGTGATGATTTTCAGGTGTTAGCACTTGGTGGAGCTGCTCTGCCCCCTGCCTGGTGCTGGGCTCAGTGGGGGTCGTTTACCCCTTGAGGTCCCAGGAGGAACAACCCCAGTGGCGGCAGCAGCTCTGGAATCCTGGATTCAGCCTCCATAGGAACTCCGGAGCTCTCCGCCTGCAGGGCCTGGAGGCTCCGGGGCGCGGCCGCTGATCTGCTCAGCTCGGGGCAGGAGAGTCCTTGCTGTCCTGGGCCCTCCCGGCCTCTGCCTGTCCCCGGGGGAGGCCGGATCCTGGGATGTGTCCTGGTGCCCTGTGTTCCGGGGCCTGCGCTGTTGGATTCCCGTTCACGGCCGTGCAGCCGCCTCCGCGGAACCGCTGCCTGAGCCCCTCCGAGCTGCTCCCGGGTCCCGCTGTGGGCACTGCAGCCCATAGGGAGCTCGGCGCACTCTCCTGGTCGCGCAGGTGTCTGTTAGTGTCCCAGGGGGCCCGAGAGTATCCCCGCCCTCCTGGGGTCCTGCTCTAACTCCCTGCGGTCGCCTTTCTGCCCAGGAAGATTGTTGAAGCTCCTGCTTTTCTGGGACGGAGCTTTCCTGTCCTGGGCGCACTCGCCCTGGCCTTTGCCAGGCTCCTCGAGGGGCTCCTCCCCCTTGGAGGCCTTTGTTTCTTTTTTTTTAATTTTTTAATTTATTTATGATAGGCACACAGTGAGAGAGAGAGAGGCAGAGACACAGGCAGAGGGAGAATCAGGCTCCACGCATCGGGAGCCCGATGCGGGACTGGATCCCAAGTCTCCAGGATCGCGCCCTGGGCCAAAGGCATGCGCCAAACCTCTGTGCCACCCAGGGATCCCGCCTTTTGTTTCTTTATTTCTCCCCCCACCCCCCCGTCTTCCTACCTTGATAGAAGCACGAACTCTTCTCACTGTAGCATTCCAGCTGGTCTCTCTTTAAATCTCAGGCCGAATTCGTAGATTTTCAGGATGATTTGAAGGTTAATCTAGGTAATTTGGTGGAGACAGGTGATTTGGGACCCTACTCTTCAGCCATCTTGCCCCTCCCTCCCTTAGGTGACTTTTCAGTGCAGCAAACCAACTCAAATTCCATTCACATGCTTTTGAGAAGTGCCTTGGACCAAGTTGGAATATATAGGTGTTTTATATAGCACCTTTTAGCACCTTATAGCACTTAAAGCTAGAGCCCTGAAACTGAAAACTTATATTGCCTCTGAAATGTATAGTGCCATGAGTCATGCCTTACCAACTTACCTATAAACTCCTAGAGAGCAGGAATCTTGTCTTTTGCCTCTTTGAATTCTATCTGAAGTTTGGTGCAGGATTGAAAATAAGGCATAATAGTTAAAGGTTTATAACAGGTACTGCTACTATCTTTGTTGACTGTATGATTTTAAGCAGATCACTTAACATTCCTGAGTTTGTTTCCTATTTTTTAATATGGAGTGGATGCCATGACACATATCTCACAGGTCAAATGACAGAATGCATACAAAGTATCAAAGACAGTGATTAACACCTAAGTGTTCAAAAATGGAGCTAACTAGTAGTATTAGTATAAATTTCAGTTATCACTTGATACATGATTGATTAATCCAAGTACTCTAAGATATTAATGTAGTCTTATGAATGTTTTGAGGCAAAGATTCCTTATTTCTCTGTATTCTTACGTTATTATTAGTGTGGATCATTAATATTCATCGTTAGGATAGCAGTCTGTCCTTGAACAGTGGTAAGCATAGAAATATTTTACTTCACATTATTTCAAAACTCTTGGCTTCAGGATGTTCCTCATTCGGCATTTCTTATATTAAATCAGTGGTACTATACGGAAGAGGTTCTGAATCAATTATTTTATTTGTTTCAGTTTACAGACTCATTGCTTTGCTGAGAAATGAACTTTGGTTGCTATTCATAAACCACTGGCAAAAACAGGATATAACATCACTTCCTTGAGTTTAAAACAAAAATCCCCTACAAGGGTAACTATTATGATCAAAGTGAATATGTGAGACCAAACACTTAAAACTCATTAGTTTTTATCTGTTAATGAAAAAAAGTACAGATTTTGGAACTTACTGGAGAGTAAATTTACCATATAGGCATGTCATCATGAAGAGGTTATCCAGATATCTCCATTCTATCCTATTGAGCCAACCTGCCTTATTCAAAGTGAGACTTTAAACCCACTTCTAACAGACACAGAACAGGGATGGCAAAAAAAAAATCCCTGCTATACACATCAAATCTTAAAACATGTAGGTTGACATGCAAACCAATGGGATAAACATATACCATGCTGTTTGGGTCCTTTAACCTCACAAAATTAATTTCCTCCTTGATTTTTACTCACTTCTGAGACCACATTAATTTGTTCAGTTGTGTATTTAATTTATAGGCTCTAAGTGAGTTTATTATGGACTGTGTTCTCCAGGAGTTTACTTATCACTTAATTTAGGGGAGTAGACCCAGAAAAAAGTAGTAAATACTAAAATCATTGTAAATGAGGATAATATAATCCTAAGGCCTAGGACATTGATAATTGTAAATATTTGCAAGGGCCTTTGAAGGATAAAGGACAGTTTTGATTCGCATGGTTAGAAAGGCATATATTTTTTCCATTTCACAGGCTATTTTGGTTTTCTATTAGGATTAGTGGTGAGCATAAACTAACTTATTCTTTCTACTTGTCTCTTCACTTAACTTCTACACACTGCATGAATCTAAAGAAAAAGTCTAATAAAGGAAAAGCTGTTATTTTCTAAGCCACAAAACTTCATGAACTACACTTATGCTGAAATATAACTCCAAACACATACAAAAGTAAACAAAAAAAAATCTGGATCTCTTACTCCAATCAGGATCTCTTACTCCAATCAATTTGACTTATGTTTTAATTTTTGATATAATACCCCTTGAATATGCTCTCTGTAGCAATCTTCATCATCTGCATTTATATCAGTCTCTTCCTCAAGTACAGCCTGGCACTCCACTAAATAATCTTCAACCTTGGCAGACAGAATAAACACAGAACAATAGATTGAGCACTTGAAGACATGATTTCAATTTGAGAAGATTCAAGTTTCAAACTCTGTTTCCCAGAAATGCAAGCCTACAATTAGAGAACTCTGAGCTATCAACCAACTGAGCATTCTAAGAGAGAATATGACAGTTCAGGCTCTAATATTAAACCAAAGAA
Organism: Canis aureus; assembly: GCF_053574225.1. NCBI lineage: Eukaryota > Metazoa > Chordata > Mammalia > Carnivora > Canidae > Canis > Canis aureus. Next base: position 62,903,949 of record NC_135649.1, on the reverse strand, counting down.
GTGCCTTAAATTTCGATTTAAAATCTTAAAATTTCAGTTTCAGTTGTGGTATCACAAAGGGAAATTTTATGTCTGAGTAATAATGATAAATCATGTAAATTCCACAATAATGGACTTTTATGGAAATTTCTGAAAATTAAGTTTAAGAAATCCAAGAAAAAAGATCCTAATAATTATTGTTACACTGACCAGAATTCCATTTCTCTCAATGAGCCATCATAAAACTGGAAGGAAATTTTAGGAAAAAAGTTAGGGCCATTTCTTTTAACCCAACCTCATTTCTAAAAAAAATTTAAAAATTAAAAAATACCCTCACGAATAAGCATTTATATTAACTCTATTTTGTCCAAATGCAAAAAGCCTGACAATGGAAGCATGTTATATTCTCGGTCACTACAAGCCTTATTTTAGAAAGCTACATTTATATATTTGTTCTGGCCAATCCTAGAGAAAACCATGCAAATATATGGATTAATACATGGTTTCTTTTTTTAATAATAAATTTATTTTTTATCGGTGTTCAATTTGCCAACGTACAGAATAACACCCAGGGCTCATCCCGTCAAGTGCCCCACTCAGTGCAAGTCACCCATTCACCCCCATCCCCTGCCCTCCCCCCCTTCCACCACCCCTAGTTCACTTGCCAGAGTTAGGAGTCTTTATGTTTTGTCTCCCTTTCTGATATTTCCTACCCATTTCTTCTCCCTTCCCTTCTATTCCCTTTCACTATTATTTACATTCCCCAAATAAATGAGAACATATAATGTTTGTCCTTCTCCGATTGACTTACTTCACTCAGCATAATACCCTCCAGTTCCATCCACGTTGAAGCAAATGGTTGGTATTTGTCATTTCTAATGGCTGAGTAATATTCCATTGTATACATAAACCACATCTTCTTTACCCATTCATCTTTCGATGGACACTAAGGCTCCTTCCACAGTTTGGCTATTGTGGACATTGCTGCTAGAAACATCGGGGTGCAGGTGCCTGAGCTTTTCACTGCATCTGTATCTTTGGGGTAAATCCCCAACAGTGTAATTGCTGGGTCCTAGGGCAGGTCTATTTTTAACTCTTTGAGGAACCTCCACACAGTTTTCCAGAGTGGCTGCACCAGTTCACATTCCCACCAACAGTGTAAGAGGGTTCCCTTTTCTCCACATCCTCGCCAACATTTGTGGTTTCCTGCCTTGTTAATTTTCCCCATTCTCACTGGTGTGAGGTGGTATCTCATTGTGGTTTTGATTTGTATTTCCCTGATGGCCAGTGATGCAGAGCATTTTCTCATGTGCATGTTGGCCATGTCTATGTCTTCCTCTGTGAGATTTCTCTTTATGTCTTTTGCCCATTTCATGATTGGATTCTTTGTTTCTTTGGTGTTGAGTTTAATAAGCTTTTTATAGATCTTATAAACTAGCCCTTTATCTGATATGTCATTTGCAAATATCTTCTCCCATTCTGTAGGTTGTCTTTTAGTTTCATTGACTGTACCCTTTGCTGTGCAAAAGCTTCTTATCTTGATGAAGTCCCAATAGTTCATTTTGTTTCTTTTGCCGTCGTGGATGTATCTTGCAAGAAGTTACTATGGCCGAGTTCAAAAAGAGTGTTGCCTGTGTTCTCCTCTAGGATTTTGATGGAATCTTGTCCCACATTTAGATCTTTCATCCATTTTGAGTTTATCTTGGTGTTTGGTGCAAGAGAGTGGTCTAGTTTCATTCTTCTGCATGTGGATGTCCAATTTTCCCAGCACCATTTATTGAAGAGACTGTTTTTCTTCCAATGGATAGTCTTTCCTCCTTTATCGAATATTAGTTGACCATAAAGTTCAGGGTCCACTTCTGGATTCTCTATTCTGTTCCATTGATCTATGTGTCTGTTTCTGTGCCAGTACCACACTGTCTTGATGACCACAGCTTTGTAGTACAACCTGAAATCTGGCATTGTGATGCCCCCAGATATGGTTTTCTTTTTTAAAATTCCCCTGGCTATTCGGGGTATTTTCTGATTCCACACAAATCTTAAAATAATTTGTTCTAACTCTGCAGAAAGTCCATGGTATTTTGATAGGGATTGCATTAAACGTGTAAATTGTCCTGGGTAACATTGACATTTTCACAATATTAATTCTGCCAGTCCATGAGCATGGAATATTTTTCCATCTCTTTGTGTCTTCCTCAATTTCTTTCAGAAGTGTTCTATAGTTTTTAGGGTATAGATCCTTTACTCTTTTGTTAGGTTTATTGCTAGGTATCTTATGCTTTTGGGTGCAATTGACATGATACTCTACATAGAAAACCCAAAAGCCTCCACCCCAAGATTGCTAGAACTCATACAGCAATTTGGCCGCGTGGCAGGATATAAAATCAATGCCCAGAATTCAGTGGTATTTCTATACACTAACAATGAGACTGAAGAAAGAGAAATTAAGGAGTCATTCCCATAATACATGGTTTCTTTTTAACTTTTTATCCTTTCTTTCCTCTTCCCATTAAGCTATTCTTTCCCACCTGTTCTCACTTATCTTCCACTCTTTCCTCTAGATGCTATGGCAAGCTTGCCCTTCAAATGGACTGTCATTTCAATACACTCAACAAATCTCTGTTTAACATCTATTCATGTAAGTTTTCTTGTTTCATTTGAACTTAGATGAAGGCTTTAAACAAAGACACATATGTAGGTATATGTGTGCACGTGCACATAGGCACATATGTGGGCATACACACATATGCACACACATCTTAATTGGGGATATTTTAAGTACTTAAGGAAAGTAGAAGAAATGTTTGTTATGGGACCTGTTTGGTGAATCTGACCATATACCTTGGTGGTTCTAAAAGAGATTTGCATTACAAAGATTGAAAATCCAATATTTGTGTTTCTGAAAATCAAAGTTTTCCTCTCATTATTTACTGTGAGGCTGTTTTGAGATCCCAAAATAAGCCCTTTCTTTGTACTGATAAATTAACTGGCTTATCCAGATGAAAGAAACCCCTCTCTCCATCATCTTAATTAGTAATAATTTTAGTTTGTCAGAGATATGCTATATATATAGTAGGGGTCAATACAATCCCTTTAATATATTTTTATACAATAGTGACTATTTACTATTGAAAAATATGTTGCAAGCATTTTCACTCACATCATTAATGAAGATGAGCACCTATAACTATGGATTGAATGAAACAAGCATTATTATCTTCACTTAACAGATGAGGAAAAAGTCCAGAGGATCTCATATACTTTTTGAGTTCTAGGAATTAAATAAGTAAAGTTTCTGAGGCTATTACACATAGCTCAATAGCTTGGCCCTTTACATACTGTGTAGAAATAATTAGAAATAATTGTGTGTATCATCTATAGTTGTTGCATTGCTTAATTTGCAAGACCTCAAAACCACATGTACTTTGTGTTATGGGAATGCTTGCTATACAGTTGAAGGAAAAAAGTGCTTATCTACAGGTATATGTGAGGCTTTCATTCTCCAAAGGGTGTAAATCCTCAAGTGCAAAGGAAGGGCCTATAGGGGCTTGCAAAAATGGAGAAAGACAGCAACTCACAGCTGTTAGGGAAATGCAGTGTTATGCAACAAGCTTGGAATTCACAGGCCTCTGCTCAAATTCCAGAGACTGGCCCAAACTGTGTGATATGAGTGGAACATGGGGAATGTATGTTTTGGGTTCTGTGTACTGCTGGAAAAACCCACCCTCTGCCCCACAGTAGGAAACTCTTCCAACCCAAAGGACACAACTGGGAAAAAATATCAAAGACTTAGCAGATTTCAGAAATTTGTGGGGTTGTAAGTGGCCTAAGAAATTATCCAACGCCTACTTTTTATAGAGGAAGAAATAAGTAGGGGTGAATGGAGGTAAGGATAAGTAGGTTACACACTGAATTAGTGAGAGGGATAGGGTGAAAGGACAGCTTAGCATTCCTTGTCTGTAGTTGTTTTTCTATTTCTCTGTACTTCAGAGACAGTTTTAGTCTTGTAACAAGAACACAGTAGTATGAGCATAGGCATCTTGTGGTTGAAGGGGGACTCCATTAGAAAAGGCTACTAATTTCAGCTTTATAGATTATCTAAAATTATGCATCCCTACTGTCCAGTTACCTGGGGAGACTGAAAAGTGAATAATACAGGTTTTCTGTGTGCAGAAGGGATTCAGTAATGGACAGAGTAAAAAGTACCTAGGAGGAAGACAAGAGAGATTTTCCTTTTTTTGGAGACTTTAAGTATTTATTCATGAGAGACATAGAGAGGCAGAGACATAGACAGAGGGAGAAGCAGGCTCCTCGCAGGAAGCCGTATGTGGGACTTGATCCCCAGACCCGGGATCACGACCTGAGCAGAAGGCAGAAGCTCAACCACTTGAGCCACCCAGGTGCCCAAGAAAGATTTTCATAGCAAGGAAAACAGCTGTGCATAGCTGTGAAATAATAGAAACATTACAAGTCATGCTTGGAATTTCACAGCTTTAGGTCAAATCTGGAAAAGCTATATCCCATCTTGGGAACAATGAGTAAAGCATGAGAAACATGTACCCCTGTATGCCTAAAGCTTCAAGGAAAAGAGGGCTAGAAGCTTGGGAGGATAGTACTTTCCAAAAAGGTAATAAATATCTGCTTCTGCAGTGTTTGATATTTTATAAGTCTGATAATTTAAAATATGCATTTTTTTCATGTAAAGGCAGGAAGTATAATGTTGAAAATATAGGTCAGAAAGCAAGAGTGATTCAAATTGCATCAAGGAAAACTGGTTGCAGGTACCTCTCAACACTCTTTTAGCATTTCTGTGAGTCTTTTCTTCCATCTCTCTACTCACGCTCTGTAGCTTCATTTTGTCCTTTCACTAGTGAAAATTCCTTTCCTCAACCCTCTCCCTATGCTTGCCCTTCTCTAAAATCTCCAGAATCTCTAGATACTTCTCAGATCATAGCCATCAGCTTCCAAATTGGAATTCCCATTCTCTTGAAGCAGCCAATCATATAAATTTGTAACATGAGTTGGATCACTGATCAGGTCAACTGTATTCCCACAGTTAACTAAGATCATCTGCCTCTTAAAAGATAAGTCTTCTAAAAGAATGTCTAAGTAAGAATTTGGCTAACATTTTATGTAAAGGGCCAGATAGTGCATACTTTAGGCTTTGTAGGCTGTATGGTCCCTGTTGCAACTACTCAACTCTGTCTTTGAGTTTAAAAGCAGGCATAGACATACATACATTCATGAATGAGCTCATACATGAATGAAGATAGCTCTATTATGATAGGACTTCTTTTATGAAGACAGATTGTTAGTTGGAGGAGCACAGTAGGCTCTCTATGCAGAGCAGTAAACATTTAAGTGGTGAAAATTATCCAACTCAATGATTTAAATTATATGAAAAGTGATCTAAGCAGTACATGGTGAAATATTTGTCCAAGAAAATCTGCTAAACATAGTAAATCTCAGCAATATGAATTATAGTATGTGGAATTTGGGCTATGAACCTCTCCCATTATCTGCCATCCCCACCTCTATGTTAAGGGAGTTTTACTCTGGGAATTGTATAGTTGAACATCACATGGGCAGGATATATGTGAATCTCATGCCCTCCCCCATATGTGTGTTTTGCAAGCTCTATTCCCAGAAGATATGAATGAGAGGACTGAAAGTCCTTCCTTCCACCCAAATCCTACTCATAGGCTAGGGCTTTTCCCCAACAGTGACATAGAATACTGCAGCCTGATTGACCGCACCCCAATTTGCTCACAGGGCAGAAGTTTCACTCTGGGAGAAGCAAGCTGAATAACAGTCAAGGACTACTACACTTCTTTCCACACCAGAACCCACTGGTAGAGCAAGGTTTTCACTCCAAGAGAGGCGGTATACTCTTTCCACCTTTAGCTTCTATCTATGCAATGGCATATCTTCCCAAGAAGAGAAACAAACCACAATAACACCTCTGCCTGAGAGGACAGACTGACCTTTTGGCATACAGACTAGAGAACTCCATGTCTAAGGACCATATCAAAACAATGGAGATTTTGGTGGAGGGCAGTCAAGAGGCAGCCTATAGCTCTGATATAAGCAAAACAGCAGAGCAGCCAGATGTTTAGTTGAGATAACTAGAGAAAGACAGGTAAGAACTCTCCTGGGATCACACACAACTGTTGAAGTTGGGAAGGTTATGTGCACTACTATTCATGAACAGTAATAGCAGGCTATGGGACAGGCTTAAAAACATTCTCCAAGCCACTTTCAAATAACTCAGCAATAAGTAGAAGCCTTATTGGCTTAAGGGGTTTAAGTACAACCTCTGAGGAAGCAACAGCAGAATAAAATCATAAACTATTCTGACCCCAGGATGACTCCTAAGATTCTAGTCAGAAAAATAAGATCACATTAAACTCTGGTGGTCTAGAAGACTGCACATAAGGTCATGTAACAAAAGAAGGAATTTCTCTCAAGGGCAATAGAGGGATCTTCTGAGCCATTTATCCCAGGATGAGATTGAAGCAAAATCCAAGTTTCCTGAACTATAGAAATGCACACATCCAATGACCTAACTGGTTTAGTGACATTAAGTATAAGTTTTGCCCAATAAGTGACTTATAATAAACAAGAGGTGAACAAGAGAAGCCGGACTAAAATATTTTTTAAGAAAAGGAAAATCTGAGAATGGACATCAGAGGCTATACAATGACAAAGGAAGTGAACTTCACAGTAGTCCACTCAAGTAATTAAACAAATAAATCATCAAATAGGCATCAAAATCAAGTTCCAACAAGAAAGGAGACTCAGTATTAAGTTCCTACAATATGCCATTTATGCAGCTATCAATAAAAATGTAAGATATGTAGAGAAACAGTAAAATGTGACCTACACTGGGGAAAAGAAGCAAGCAATAGAAAAGAAAGGACATTTGAGAGGGTCCAGATGTCTGACTTAATAGACAAAAATTCCAAAACAGTTATTATAAATATGTATAAAAACTGAATGAAACTATTTTTAATGAATTAAATGAAGACACATAAATGGTATATAATCAAGTAAATATTGTTTCCTGCCTTGTTAATTTTCCCCATTCTCACTGGTGTGAAGTGGTATCTCATTGTGGTTTCGACTTGTATTTCCCGGATGGCCAGTGATGCGGAACATATACTCATGTGCTTGTTGGCCATGTTTCTGTCTTCTTCTGTGAAATTTCTGTTCGTGTCTTTTGCCCATTTCATGACTGGATTGTTTGTTTCTTTGCTGTTGAGTTTAATAAGTTCTTTACAGATCTTGGATACTAGCCCTAGCATCTGTACATAGGGATACTAGCCCTTTATCTGCTAAAGGTAAAATGACAAATTTTACACCAAATTGAACTCCAATAAAAATTTTAATAAAAATAAGTAAAAAAAAATTCAAGAATAAAAAAAGAAAGGTAGAACCATACGTATTTAAAATTGTAGGTATTATGATATGAATATGTTTAAAAATTTTTTTCAACTTTCACCTTTATTTTTTTAATAATAAATTTATTTTTTATTGGTGTTCAATTTGCCAACATACAGAATAACACCCAGTGTTATTATACAGTCAACAAAACTAAAAGACAACCTACAGAATGGGAGAAGATATTTGCAAATGATGTATCAGTTAAAGGGCTAGTTTCCAAGATCTATAAAGAACTTCTTAAACTCAACACCAAAGAAACAAACAATCCAATCATGAAATGGGCAAAAGACATGAACATAAATCTCACAGAGGAAGACATAGACATGGCCAACATGCATATGAGAAAATGCTCTGCATCACTTGCCATCAGGGAAATACAAATCAAAACCACAATGAGATACCACCTCACACCAGTGAGAATGGGGAAAATTAACAAGGCAGGAAACCACAAATGTTGGAGAGGATGCAAAGAAAAGGGAACCCTCTTACACTGTTGGTGGGAATGTGAAATGGGGCAGCCACTCTGGAAAACTGTGTGGAGGTTCCTTAAAGAGTTCAAAATAGACCTGCCCTAGGACCCAGCGATTGCACTGTTGGGGATTTACCCCAAAGATACAGATGCAGTGAAATGCCGGGGCACCTGCACCCCGATGTTTCTAGCAGCAATGTCCACAATAGCCAAACTGTGGAAGGAGCCTCAGTGTCCATCAAAAGATGAATGGATAAAGAAGATGTGATTTATGTATACAATGGAATATTACTCAGCCATTAGAAATGACAAATACCCACCACTTGCTTCAACGTGGATGTTGAAAAAAATATTTCAATGACTGTATAGTGTATTATGCAACACAATAAGCTAATTTGAAAGCAATTTTAGAATCATGAAGTAAACATTAGATGATAATGAAACATATTAATAAGAAAATTCTCTTCTCAAATCAATAACAAAAGCTCAATCTTTTCCTTTATTTATATTTTATTATTTTTGTATGAGATTTATTTATTCACTTTACAGAGAGAGCACAAGTGGGGAAGCAGAGCAGCAGGAGAGGGAGAGAGAGAATCTCAAGCAAACTCCTCTATGAGCATGGAGCCTGTTTCAGGGCTCTATCCCATGACCCTGACATCATGATCTGAGACAAAAGAAATAAAAGGAATTCAAATTGGCAAGGAAGAAGTAAAGCTTTCACTATTTGCAGATACTATGTCATATAGATAGCAAACCTGAAAGACTCCACCAAAAATCTACTAGAACTGATAAATGAATTCTGTACAGTTGCAGGATACAAAATCAATTTGCAAAACTCAACTGAATGAGTCATGCAGGTGCATTACACTTTATTATTACTATTATTACTACTATTATTATTATTATTATATCACTTTGCCTCACAAGATGAACATTATTTGTATAAATAGGAGATTATGGAGAATAATTTACAATAATTTACAAGGCCATGATGCCGTGAACAAGGCAAAACAGAATTCTTTTTAAAGATTTTATTTATTTATTCATGAGACACAGAGAGAGAGAGAGACAGAGACATATGCAGAGGGAGAAGCAGGCTTCCTTCAGGGAGCCTGATGCAGGACTCCATCCCAGGACCATGGGATGACGAACTGAGCCAAAGGAAGGTGCTTAACCACTGAGCCACCCAGGCATCCCAAAACAGAATTCTTTTTATCAATGTTTTTAAAAAATTCCAACATAGTTACTGTTACACATAGAGTGCTATCTTAGTTTCAGGTGTACAATATAGCAATTCAACACTTCCATGCATCAGCCTGTGATCATCACAAGTGCAGTCCTTAGTCCTCATCACCTATTAAACCTATTCCCCCACCAACCTACCCTCTGGTAACCATCTGTTTGTTCTCAATAGTTAAGAGTCTGTGTCCTGGCTTGTTTATCTCTCTTTTTGCTCTTTGTTCAATTGTTTTGTTTCTTAAATTCCACATATGAGTGAAATCATATTGTATGTGTCTTTCTCTGACTGACATTCACTTAGCATTATACTTTCTAGCTCAATCCATGTCCTTGCAGATGGCAAGATTTCAGTCTTTTTCTGGATGAATAATATCCTATTACATATATATGTCACATTTTCTTTATTCATTCATCTACTGATGGACATTTTATTTGGGCTGCTTCTATAATTTGGCTACAATAAACTATACAGCAAATACAGTGGTCCATGTATCACTTTCAATTCATGTTTTTGTAATTTTCTGGGTAAGTACCCTATAGAAAAATCATTTGATCATAGGGTAGTTCTATTTTACTTTTTGAGGAATCTCCATACAATTTTCCACAGTGGTAACACTAGTTTGCAGTCCCACCAACAGTGTAAGAGGATTTTTTCTTCACATACTCACCAACACAGGTTGTTTCTTATGTTTTTTATTGTAGCCATTCTGATGTGAAGGGATATCTCCTTGTGGTTTTGATTTGCATTTTCCTGATGAGAAGTGATGTTGAGCATCTTTTCATGTGTCTCTTGGCCATTTGTAGGTCTTCTTTGAGGAAATATCTATGCATTTCTTCTGCCCATTAAATTAGATTATTTGGCTTTTGGTGTTGATTTGTTTAACATCCTCCCTTTACTGGATATGTCACTTGCAAATATTGTCTCCTATTTAGTGAGTTGCCTTTTGTTTTATTGACAATTTCCTTTGCTGTACAGAAGCTTTTTATTTTGAAGTAGTACCCAAAGTTTAATCTTGCTTCTATTTACTTTATCTCAGGAAACATATCTAGGAAAAATATTCCTAAACCTGATACCAGAGATATTACTGCCTTGGCTAACTTCTAGGATTTTTATGGTGTCATGTCTCACATTTAAATTTTTATTTTTGCATATGATGTAAGAAGGTGGTTCAGTTTCATTCTTTTGCATGCAGCAGATCAGTTTTTCCAATACCATTTATTGAAGGAATTTTCCGATTAGATATTCTTTACTGCATTGTTTGATTAACTGACCATATAGTTGTGGGTTTCTTTCTGAGTATTCTATTCTGTTCCATTAATCTATGTGTCTATTTTCTGTGCCAGTATGATATTGCTTTCATTACGACAGCTCTGTAATATAACTGGAAGTATGAAATTGTGATACCTACAGCTTTGATTTTCTTCCTCAAAATTACTTTGGCAATTAATATTCTTTTGTGGTTCCATATAAATTGTAAGATTTTTGTTCTACCTCTGTGAAAAATGCCATGAGCATTTTATAGAGATAGCAGTAAATGTGTAGATAGCTTTCAGTAGTAGGGATATTTTACTAATATTTTTTCTTTTTTTTTAATTTATTTTTTATTGGTGTTCAATTTACTAACATACAGAATAACCCCCAGTGCCCGTCACCCATTCACTCCCACCCCCCCGCCCTACTCCCCTTCTACCACCCCTAGTTCGTTTCCCAGAGTTAGCAGTCTTTACGTTCTGTCTCCCTTTCTGATATTTCCCACACATTTCTTCTCCCTTCCCTTATATTCCCTTTCACTATTATTTATATTCCCCAAATGAATGAGAACATACAATGTTTGTCCTTCTCCGACTGACTTACTTCACTCAGCATAATACCCTCCAGTTCCATCCACGTTGAAGTAAATGGTGGGTATTTGTCATTTCTAATAGCTGAGTAATATTCCATTGTATACATAAACCACATCTTCTTTATCCATTCATCTTTCGTTGGACACCGAGGCTCCTTCCACAGTTTGGCTATCGTGGCCATTGCTGCTATAAACATCGGGGTGCAGGTGTCCCGGCGTTTCACTGCATCTGTATCTTCGGGGTAAATCCCCAACAGGGCAATTGCTGGGTCGTAGGGCAGGTCTATTTTTAACTGTTTGAGGAACTTCCACACAGTTTTCCAGAGTGGCTGCACCAGTTCACAATCCCATCAACAGTGTAAGAGGGTTCCCTTTTCTTTGCATCCTCTCCAACATTTGTGGTTTCCTGCCTTGTTAATGTTCCCCATTCTCACTGGTGTGAGGTGGTATCTCATTGTGGTTTTGATTTGAATTTCCCTGATGGCAAGTGATGCGGAGCATTTTCTCATATGCATGTTGGCCATGTCTATGTCTTCCTCTGTGAGATTTCTGTTCATGTCTTTTGCCCATTTCATGATTGGATTATTTGTTTCTTTGGTGTTGAGTTTAAGAAGTTCTTTATAGATCTTGGAAATTAGCCCTTTATCTGATACATCATTTGCAAATATCTTCTCCCATTCTGTAGGTTGTCTTTGAGTTTTGTTGACTGTATCCTTTGCTGTGCAAAAGCTTCTTATCTTGATGAAGTCCCATAGTTCATTTTTGCTTTTGTTTCTTTTGCCTCGTGGATGTATCTTGCAAGAAGTTACTGTGGCCGAGTTCAAAAAGGGTATTGCCTGTGTTCTTCTCTAGGATTTTGATGGCATCTTGTCTCACATTTAGATCTTTCATCCATTTTGAGTTTATCTTTGTGTATGGTGAAAGAGAGTGGTCTAGTTTCATTCTTCTGCATGTGGATGTCCAATTTTCCCAGCACCATTTATTGAAGAGACTGTCTTTCTTCCAATGGATAGTCTTTCCTCCTTTATCGAATATTAGTTGACCATAAAGTTGAGGGTCCACTTCTGGATTCTCTATTCTGTTCCACTGATCTATGTGTCTGTTTTTGTGCCAGTACCACACTGTCTTGATGACCACAGCTTTGCAGTACAACCTGAAATCTGGCATTGTGATGCCCCCAGATATGGTTTTCTTTTTTAAAATTCCCCTGAATTTCTGATTCCACACAAATCTTAAAATAATTTGTTCTAACTCTCTGAAGAAAGTCCATGATATTTTGATAGGGATTGCATTAAACGTGTAAATTGCCCTGGGTAACATTGACATTTTCACAATATTAATTCTCCCAATCCATGAGCATGGAATATTTTTCCATCTCTTTGTGTCTTCCTCAATTTGTTTCAGAAGTGTTCTATAGTTTTGAGGGTATAGATCCTTTACATCTTTGGTTAGGTTTATTCCTAGGTATCTTATGCTTTTGGGTGCAATTGTAAATGGGATTGACTCCTTAATTTCTCTTTCTTCAGTCTCATTGTTATTATATAGAAATGCCACTGATTTCTGGGCATTGATTTTGTATCCTGCCACGCTACCGAATTGCTGTATGAGTTCTAGCAATCTTGGGGTGGAGACTTTTGGGTTTTCTATGTAGAGTATCATGTCATCGGCGAAGAGGGAGAGTTTGACTTCTTCTTTGCCAATTTGAATGCCTTTAATGTCTTTTTGTTGCCTGATTGCTGAGGCTCGGACTTCCAATACTATGCTGAATAGCAGTGGTGAGAGTGGACATCCCTGTCTTGTTCCTGATCTTAGGGGAAAGGCTCCCAGTGCTTCTCCATTGAAAATGATATTTGCTGTGGGCTTTTCATAGATGGCTTTTAAGATGTCGAGGAATGTTCCCTCTATCCCTACACTCTGAAGAGTTTTGATCAGAAATGGATGCTGTATTTTGTCAAATGCTTTCTCTGCATCTAATGAGAGGATCATATGGTTCTTGGATTTTCTCTTGCTGATATGATGAATCATATTGATTGTTTTACGGGTGTTGAACCAGCCTTGTGTCCCAGGGATAAATCCTACTTCGTCATGGTGAATAATTTTCTTAATGTACTGTTGGATCCTATTGGCCAGTATCTTGTTGAGAATTTTTGCATCCATGTTCATCAGGGATATTGGTTTGTAATTCTCCTTTTTGGTGGGGTCTTTGTCTGGTTTTGGAATTAACGTGATGCTGGCCTCATAGAACAAATTTGGAAGTACTCCATCTCTTTCTATCTTTCCAAACAGCTTTAGGAAGAGTAGGTATGGTTTCTTCTTTAAACGTTTGATAGAATTCCCCTGGGAAGCCCTCTGGCCCTGGACTCTTGTGTCTTGGGAGGTTTTTGATGACTGCTTCAATTTCCTTCCTGGTTATTGGCCTGTTCAGGTTTTCTAATTCTTCCTGTTCCAGTTTTGGTAGTTTGTGGCTTTCCAGGAATGCGTCCATTTCTCTTAGATTGCCTAATTTATTGGCGTATAGCTGTTCATAATATGTTTTTAAAATCATTTGTATTTCCTTGGTGTTGGTAGTGATCTCTCCTTTCTCATTCATGATTTTATTAATTTGAGTCTCCTCTCTCTTCTTTTTAATAAGACTGGCTAATGGTTTATCTATCTTATTAATTCTTTCCAAGAACCAACTCCTGGTTCTGTTGATCTGTTCCACAGTTCTTCTGGTCTCGATTTCGTTGAGTTCTGCACGAATCTTTATTAACTCCCTTCTTCTCTTGGGTATAGGATCTATTTGCTGTTTTTTGTCTAGCTCCTTTATGTGTAAGGTTAGCTTTTGTATTTGAGTTCTTTCCAGTTTTTGAATGGATGCTTGTATTGCGATGTATATCCCCCTTAGGACTGCTTTTGCTGCATCCCAAAGATTTTGGATGGTTTTATCTTCATTCTCATTAGTTTCCATGAATGTTTTTAATTCTTCCTTAATTTCCTGGTTGACCCTTTCATCTTTTAGCAGGATGGTCCTTAACCTCCACGTGTTTGAGGTCCTTCCAAACTTCTGGTTGTGATTTAGTTCTAATTTCAAGGCATTGTGGTCTGAGAACATGCTGGGGACGATCCCAATCTTTTGGTATCGGTTCAGACCCGATTTGTGACCCAATATGTGGTCTATTCTAGAGAAAGTTCCATGTGCACTTGAGAAGAATGTGTATTCAGTTGAGTTTGGATGTAAAGTTCTGTAGATATCTGTGAAATCCATCTGGTCCAGTGTATCATTTAAAGCTCTCGTTTCTTTGGAGATGTTTTGCTTAGAAGACCTATCGAGTATAGAAAGAGCTAGATTGAAGTCACCAAGTATAAGTGTATTATTATCTAAGTATTTCTTCACTTTGGTTAATAATTGATTTATATATTTGGCAGCTCCCACATTCGGGGCATATATATTGAGGATTGTTAAGTCATCTTGTTGAATAGATCCTTTAAGTATGATATAGTGTCCCTCTTCATCTCTCACTACAGTCTTTGGGGTAAATTTTAGTTTATCTGATATAAGGATGGCTACCCCTGCTTTCTTTTGAGGACCATTCGAATGGTAAATGTTTCTTCAACCTTTTATTTTCAGGCTGTTGGTGTCCTTCTGTCTAAAATGATTCTCTTGTAGACAGCAAATAGATGGGTCCGGCTTTTTTATCCAGTCTGAAACCCTGCGCCTTTTGATGGGGTCATTAAGCCCGTTCACATTCAGAGTTACTATTGAGAGATATGAATTTAGTGTCATCATGATAACTATTCAGTCCTTGTTTTTGTGGAATGTTCCACTGAACTTCTTCTTAAAGGGGAATTTTAAGAGTCCCCCTTAAAATTTCTTGCAGAGCTGGTTTGGAGGTCTCATATTCTTTTAGTTGCTGCCTGTCTTGGAAGCTCTTTATCCCTCCTTCCATTTTGAATGAGAGCCTTGCTGGATATAGTATTCTTGGCTGCATGTTCTTCTCATTTACGACCCTGAATATATCCTGCCAGCCCTTTGTGGCCTGCCAGGTCTCTGTGGAGAGGTCTGCTGTTACCCTAATACTCCTCCCCATAAAAGTCAGGGATTTCTTGTCTCTTGCTGCTTTAAGGATCTTCTCTGTATCTTTGGAATTTGCAAGCTTCACTATTAAATGTCGAGGTGTTGAACGGCTTTTATTGATTTTAGGGGGGGATCTCTCTATTTCCTGGATCTGAATGCCTGTTTCCCTTCCCAGATTAGAAAAGTTTTCAGCTGGAATTTGTTCAAATACATATTCTGGCCCTCTGTCCCTTTCGGCACCCTCGGGAACACCAATTAAACGTAGGTTTTTCTTCCTCAGGCTGTCGTTTATTTCCCTTAATCTATCTTCATGGTCTTTTAATTGTTTGTCTCTTTTTTCCTCAGTTTCCCTCTTTGCTATCAACTTGTCTTCTATGTCACTCACTTGTTCTTCCACCTCGTTAACCCTCGTCGTTAGGACTTCTAGTTCGGATTGCATCTCATTCAATATATTTTTAATTTCTGCCTGATTAGCTCTAAATTCTGCAGTCATGAAGTCTCTTGAGTCCTTTATGCTTTTTTCTAGAGCCACCAGTAGCTGTATAATAGTGCTTCTGAATTGGCTTTCTGACATTGAATTGTAATCCAGATTTTGTTACTCTGTGGGAAAGAGGACTGTTTCTGATTCTTTCTTTTGAGGTGAGGTTTTCCTTCTAGTCATTTTGCTCAGTGCAGAGTGGCCAAAAGCAAGTTGTATTGGGAAAAGGAGAAAAAGAGAGGAGAGAAAGAAGGAAAGAAAAGAGAAAGAGAAAAAAAAGGAAAGAAAAAAACGAAAAAAAAGAAGAAAAAGAGAAAGAAAAAGAAAGAAAGGAGAAAAAAGGGAGGTGGGGGAAGGAAACAAATCAAAAAGCAAAACAAAAAAAAAAAAAAAAGAAAAAAGAACCACGGGGGAGTGTCTTCTGATTCTGTGTACTCTAAGTCTCTTGGCTTCCCCTGGAAGTTGTCAGTCAGTCTAGTTGGTCTTCTAGGGCAGGGGCCTGCTGTGCTGATTTTCAGGTGTTAGCAGTTGGGGGAGCTGCTGTGCCCCTGCTTGGTGCAGGGCTCAGTGGGGGTTGTTTCCCCCATGAGGCCCCAGGAGCAACAGCCCTAGTGGCGGGGCCAGCTCTGGAAACCTGGATTCAGCCCCCGCAGGAACTCCGGAGCTCTCCGTCTGCAGGGCCTGGAGGCTCCGGGGCGGGGCCGCTGATCTGCTCAGCTGGGGCAGGAGCGTCCTTGGGGTCCTGGGCCCTCCTGGCCTCTGCCTGTCCCCGGAGAGGCCGGATCCTGGGCTGTGTCCCGGCGCCCTGTGCTCTGGGGCCTGCGCTGTTGGATTCGCGCTCCAGGGCCGCGCAATCCCCTCCGCGGAGCTGCCACCCGAGCACCCCGAGGTGCTCCTGGAACCGCGCAGCCCCCTCCGCACGGAGCCTCTTCCTCTACCCGAGCCCCTCTGAGCTGCTCCCGGGGCCGCGCAGCCCCCTCCGCAGAGCCGCCGCCCGAGCCCCCGGAGCTGCTCCGGGTCCCGCCGTGCGCGCTGCAGCCCTTAGGGAGCTCGGCGCACTCTCCTGGGCGCGCAGTTGCTCTGTTACCGTCCAGGGGAGCCCGAGGGCATCCCCGCCCTTCTGGGTCCTGCTCCAACTCCCCGCGAGCCCCTTTCCGCCCGGGAAGGTTGGTGCAGCTCCTGCGTCTCCGGGACGGGGCTCTCCTGTCCTGGGGACACTCGCCCCGGCCTCAGCCCGGCTCCTCGCGGGGCCCCTCCCCCTTGGAGGCCTTTGTTTCTTTATTTCTTTTTTCCTGTCTTCTTACCTTGATAGAAGCGTGAACTCTTCTCACTGTTGCATTCCAGGTGTTCTCTCTTTAATTCTCAGGCCGAATTCATAGATTTTCAGGATAATTTGAAGGTTTTCTAGGTAATTTGGTGGAGACAGGTGATTTGGAGACCCTACTCTTCCGCCATCTTGCCCCTTCCTCTACTAATATTTTTTCTTCCAATCCGTGTTCATGAAATATATTTTCATTTCTTTGTGTCATCCTGAATTTCTTTCATTAATGTTCTATACTGTTCAGAGTACAGATCTTCCACCTCTTTGATTAGGTTTAGTCCTAAGTTAAGTTGTTTATTTTACATTTTTCTTGCTTATTGAGGTAGGCCTCTATTGCTCTAAATTTCCCTCTTAGAACCACTTTTGCTGCATTCCAAAGGTTTTGGCCTGTTGTGTTTCCATTTTCATTTTCACTTGTTTCCATGTGATTTTGGATGTCTTCTTTGATTTATTGGTTAACACATTCATCATTTAATAGCATGCTATTTAACCTCATGTTTTTGTGATCTTTCCAGATTTTTTCTTGTGTTTGATTCCAGTTTCATAGTGTCATGGTCAGAAAACATGCGTGGTGTGAATTCAACCCTTTTTAAATTGTTGAGAACTGTTTTATGGCCTAAAATGTGATCTATTCTGGAGAATCCTCTGTGTGCACCAGAAAAAAAATGTGTATTCTCTTGTTTTAGAAGATGTGTTTTAAATATGCCTGCTAAATCTGCCTGGTCCTATCCATCCTATAAAGCATTTGTTTCCTTGTCGATTTCTGTTTGAAAAATCTGTCTATTGATATAAGTGTAGTGTTAAAGTCCCCTATTATTGGCACTTGGAAAATTCTCCAGAATAGGTCACATATTAGGTCACAAAACAGGTCTCAACAAATACAAGCATATTGATGTCAAAACATGCATCTTTTTTAACCACAAGGTTATGAACCTGGAAGTCAGCAACAACAAAAATATCTGGAAAGATTACAAATACATGGAGGTTAAGTAATATGTTACAAAACAATGAACGTGTCAACCAGGAAACCAAAGAAGAAATCAAAAAAGCATAAGGAACCAATCAAAATGAAAACACTGTGATCCAAAAATATTTTGGAGGTGGGTGGGAAATGGGTTTAAATAGGTGATGTGGGGATGCCTGGGTGGCTCAGTGGTTGAGTGTTCACCTTTGGCTCAGGGCATGATCCTGGGGTCCTGCGATTGAGTCCTGCATCAGGCTCCCTGCAGAGAGCGTGCTTCTCCCTTTGCCTATGTCTCTCCCTCTCTCTGTGTGTCTCTTATGATTAAATAAATACAATATTAAAAAATAGATGATGGGGTTTAAGGAGTTAAGGAGTTTACTTGTTCTGAAGTGTTGTATGGAAGTCTTGAATCACTATATTGTTCATCTATAACTGCATGTTAACTAACAAATTTAAATAAAAATTTTTAAAAGTCCCGTGTTATTGCTTTTTTACTATCAGTCCCCATTATCTTTGTTATTAACTGTCTTGTGTATTTGGGTGCTCCCATGTTGGGTGCATAACTATGTAAAATTGTTATATATTCTTGTTGGATTGTCCCCTTTATTATTATATAGGGCCTTACATTGTCTCTTGTTACAATCTTTGTTTTAAACTATTTTTTTATGTAAGTATTGCTACTCAACCTTTCTTTTGACAGAAATTTGCATGATAAAGTTTTTTCCATCCCATCAGTTTAAATTTGTAGGTTTCTTTAGGTCTAAAATTAATCTCTTGTAGGCAGCATATAGATTGGTCCTGTTTTATTAATTTAATTAAATTTAATTTTTATGTTTTTAATATTTAAAATTTTAATATTTCTTTTCTATAATCACACTGATGTTAACAATATAATAAAATGATATTAACCTAATGTTTTTTTTTGTATTAACCTAATGTTATCATCTAATTAGTTTCAAGGAGAAAAAAAGCTCAATTTCAATTATACTAAAAAAAATAATTGTCTTTGGTAGACATCTTCCAGTATTTGTTTATTTATTTATTTATTTATTTATTTTAAAGATTTTATTTATTTATTCATGATAGTCACAGAGGAGAGAGAGAGAGAGGCAGAGACACAGGCAGAGGGAGAAGCAGGCTCCATGCACCGGGAGCCCGACATAGGATTCGATCCCGGGTCTCCAGGATCACGCCCTGGGCCAAAGGCAGGCGCCAAACCGCTGCGCCACCCAGGGATCCCAATCTTCCAGTATTTAGATTTACACATCTTTATTACATCAAAATAAAAAATTAAGGAATCCCTGGGTGGCTCAGCAGTTTAGCACCTGCCTTTGGCCCAGGGCATGATCCTGGAGTCCCGGGATTGAGTCCCGCATCGGGCACCCTGTATGGAGCCTGCTTCTCCCTCTGCCTTTGTCTCTGCCTCTCTCTGTGTGTCTCTCATGGATAGGTAAATAAAATCTTAAAAAATTAAATATCAACACTATTCTGAAAATGTCCATTAACTATAAGCTAAAAATTTACTTCTGAAATTCAGTTTGGGGAATGACTCTGAAGAGAATAGAAGAATGGAAGTGAGGAGGTATTCCAAGGATCTTTATACATAATATTCCATTATATATATATATATATATATATATATATTCATATCTTGACTATATTATGATAAAATAATATTATATCTTCATTTTTGGTTGATACATAGATTTTATTAATGCAATTTTTATTTAAAATTTTATTTTTTTTTCAAAATTGTAGTAGGATAAAAAATTGTCCTCACAAATGTGTCCATATCCTAAACCCTAGAACCTGTGAATATATTCCCTTACATGGCAAAAGGAACATTGCAGGAGTGATTAAGTTAAGGAACTTGAGATGGGGCAATTATGCTGAATTATCTGCATAAACTAATGTAATTAAAAGAGTCCCTATAAGAGACAGTCAAGAAAGTTGCAGATAAAAAAAAAAGAAAGTTGCAGATAGAGAAGGCAATGTGATAACAAAAGTAGAGGGAAAGAAAACATATGATGAGAACAGAAGTCAAAACATGTAGGCAGTCTCTAAAAGCTAGAAAAAAAGTCAAGAAAACAGACTGGATTCTTTCTTAGAGCCTCCAAAAGAAAGGTTGCTTGCTGACCCATTTTAGACTTCTAGCTTGAAGAACTATAAAATAAATTTGTGTTGATTTAATCCAAGGTGTGTTGTAATTTGCTACCTAAGCAATATAAAACTAATACAAAATATATCTGAATATTTATAAGCAAGCATAAACATTAACACACTAAAAGTAAATTGTTTGCACATACTTTCACAAGTATATATGCATAATATGTACTTAACATAATCAGTTGACTTGAATGACCATGCAAGCTCACTTCATTTTGTTTGAGTGTGTGTACATGTGTGTACTTTATAATTAAGAAGATCAACTACAACTTTGGGGTTTCCTTCTACCTGCCATCCTAACATCTCATCTCTTAGTAGTATTATACCTTCAAGAAGGAAGAGAGAGGGAAAGAGAAGGGGTAGGAGGACTGTGAGGAGGAGGTGGAGGAGGAGTAAGCAAAGCAAAATCCTTTAATCCATTATTTAACATTTAAAGATATGTTTAATTGAAGATGTTTAAATCAGTGTACAACAGTCATAATCTATAAATAACTACTTATCAGTAGATATTTTCATAGATAAATTTTTTTAGATAAATATAAAATGAGAAAAGCATGGACATTATTTGAAATTGAGGTTAGGGCAGCCCTGGTGGCTCAGCGGTTTAGTGCCGCCTTCAGCCCAGGGCCTGGTCTTGGAGACCCGGGATCGAGTCCCATATCAGGCTCCCTGCATGGAGCCTGCTTCTCCCTCTGCCTATGTCTCTGCCTCTCTCTCTCTCTCTCTCTCTCTCTCTGTCTCATAAATAAATAAAATCTTAAAAAAAAGAAAGAAATTGAGGTTAGCAATCACATAGCAGGAAAGAAAGAAGAGATTGTACAGGGACAATAAACTTGATAGACTTCATAAATTTCCCTTGGGTTGACTATGTTTTCATCAAATTGTCCTATAATAAATAGATGCTCCTGATTAAAATATTTTTTCATGCAGCTGCAAACCAGTATGCTTCATCAGAGTTATGAATATTTTTTTTAAATTCAGCTTATTGACTCTGAAAGGACATTTTCTACAGATAACAGGTTAGTTGAAGCATCATTATATAGTTCTATTTAAAATCTTTCAGAAATCAAAAAGAAAAAAAAACAAACGGGGGAGTATCTTCTGATTCTGTATACTTTAAGTCCCTTGACTTCCCCTGGAACTTGTCCGTCTAGCTGGTCTTCTGGAGAAGGGGCCTGTTGTGCTGATTTTCAGGTGTTAGCACTTGGGGGAGCTGCTCTGCCCCCTGCCTGGTGCAGGGCTCAGTGGGGGTTGTTTACCCCGTGAGGCCAATGTCCACAATAGCCAAACTGTGGAAGGAGACTCAGTGTCCATCGAAAGATGAATGGATAAAGAAGATGTGGTTTATGTATACAATGGAATATTACTCAGCCATTAGAAACGACAAATACCCACCATTTGCTTCGACGTGGATGGAACTGGAGGGTATTATGCTGAGTGAAGTAAGTCAATCGGAGAAGTTCAAACATTGTATGTTCTCATTCATTTGGGGAATATAAATAATAGTGAAAGGGAATATAAGGGAAGGGAGAAGAAATGTGTGGGAAATATCAGAAAGGGTGACAGAACATAAAGACTCCTAACTCTGGGAAACGAACTAGGGGTGGTGGAAGGGGAGGAGGGCGGGGGGTGGGGGTGAGTGGGTGACGGGCACTGAGGGGGACACTTGACGGGATGAGCACTGGGTGTTATTCTGTATGTTGGTAAATTGAACACCAATAAAAAATTAATTTATAAAAAAATAAATAAACACAACCTTTCTATTTCTCATGATATTGGATATGCCCATATATATTTGGAAGATTCTCAATTCATATCTTTTAATTTTTTAAAAGATTTTATTTATTCATTCATGATAGACACATACACACACAGAGAGAGAAAGGCAGAGACATAGGCAGAGGGAGAAGCAGGCTCCATATAGGAAGCCCGGTGTGGGACTCTATCCGGGACACCAGGATCAAGCCCTGAGCCAAAGGCAGATGCTCAAATGTTGAGCCACACAGGCGTCCCTCTTTTATTTTCATTTCACTTTTTTATTTTAATTATTTTCTTTATTAGAGTTCAATTTACCACCATATAGCATAACACCCAGTGCTCATTCCATCAAGTGTCCCCCTCAGTGCCCATCACCCAGTCACTGTAACCCCCCACCAATGCTCCCTTTCCACTACCCTTGTTCATTTCCCAGAGTAGGAGTCTCTCATGTTCTGTCACCCTCTCTGATATTTCCCACTCATTTTCTCTCTTTTCCCCTTTATTCTCTTTCTCTATTTTTTATATTCCCCAAATGAATGAGACCATATAATGTTTGTCCTTCTCTGATTGACTTACTTCACTAAGCATAATACCCTCCAGATCCATCCACATCAAAGCAAATGGTGGGGGATCCCTGGGTGGCGCAGCGGTTTGGCGCCTGCCTTTGGCCCAGGGCGCAATCCTGGAGACCCGGGATCGAATCCCACATCGGGCTCCCGGTGCATGGAGCCTGCTTCTCCCTCTGCCTGTGTCTCTGCCTCTCTCTCTCTCTCTCTGTATGACTATCATAAATAAATAAAAAAAATTAAAAAAAATTAAAAAGCAAATGGTGGGTATTTGTGGTTTCTAATGGCTGAGTAACATTCCATTGTATAAATATACCACATCCTCTTTATGTCCATTCATCTTTCTATGGACATTGAGGCTCCTTTCACGGTTTGGCTATTGTGGACATTGCTGCTATAAACATCGGGATGTAGGTGCCCCGGCATTTCACTGCATCTATATCTTCAAGGTAAATCCCCAGCAGTGCAATTGCTGGGTTGCAGATCAGTTCTATTTTTAACTCTTTGAGGAAAGTCCACATAGCTTTCCAGACTGGCTGTACCAGTTCATATTCCCACCAACAGTGCAAGAGAGTTACCCTTTCTCCAGATCCTCTCCAACATTTGTTGTTTCCTGTCTTATTGATATTCACCATTCTCACTGGTGTGAGGTGGTATCTCATTGTGGTTTTGATTTGTATCTCAGCTGATGGCAAGTGATGCAGAGCACTTTCTCACGTGCTTGTTGGCCATATCTATGTCTTCTTTGGTGTAATTTCTGTACATGTCTTTTGCCCATTTCAAGATTGAGTTGTTTCTGTTGAGTTTAATAAGTTCTTTATAGATCTTGGATGCTAGCCCTTTATCTGATAGGTCATTTGCAAGCATCTTCCCCCATTCTGTAGGTTGTCTTTGAGTTTCATGGACTGTTTCTTTTGCTGTTCAGAAGCTTCTTATCTTGATGAAGTCCTAATAACTCATTTTTCCTTTTATTTCCCTTGCCTTCATGGATGTATCTTACAAGAAGTTGCTGTGGCCAAGTTCAAAAAGGGTGTTGCCTGTGTTCTCCTCTAGGATTTTGATGGATTATTGTCTCACATTTAGATCTTTCATCCATTTTGAGTTTATCTTTGTGTTTGGTGTAAGAGAATTGTCTACTTTAATTCTTTTGCATGTGGTTGTCCAGTTTTCACAGGACCATTTATTGAAGAGACTCTCCTTTTTCCAGTGGATATTCTTTCCTGCTTTGTCTAATATTAGTTGACCATAGAGTTGAGGGCCCATTTCTGGATACTCTATTGTGTTCCATTGATCTATGTGTCTGTTTTTGTACCAATACCACACTCTCTTGATGATCACAGCTTTGTAGTACAACCTAAAATATGGCATTGTGATGCCCCAGCTCTACTTTTCTTTTTTGATATTTCCCGGGCTATTCAGGGTCTTTTCTGATTCCACATAAATCTTAAGATGATTTGTTCCAACTCTTTGAAGAATGTCCATGGTATTTTGATAGGGATTGCAGTAAATGTGTAAATTGCCCTGAGTAACATTGACATTTTCACAATATTAATTCTTTCACTCCATGAGCATGGAATATTTTTCCATCTCTTTGTGTCTTCCTCAATTTCTTTCAAAAGTGTTCTGTACTTTTTATGGTATAGATGCTTTCCCTCTTTGGTTTGGTTTATTCCTAGGTATCTTATGCTTTTCGGTGGAATTGTAAATGGGGATTGACTCCTTAATTTGTCTTTCTTCAGTCTTATTGTTAGGGTATAGAAATGCCATTTATTTATAGGCATTGATCTTGTACCCTTCCAAACTGCAAAATTGCTGTATGAGTTCCAGCAATCTTTTGGGTTTTCTATGGAGAGTATCATGTCATCTGCAAAGAGGGAAAGTTTGACTTCTTCTTTGCCAACTTTTTTTTGTTGTCTGATTGCTGTGGCTAGGACTTCTAGTACTATGTTGAATAGCAGTGGTGAGAGTGGTCATCCCTGTCTTGTTCCTGATCTTAGGGGAAAGGCTTCCAGAATGATATTTGCTGTGGGCTTTTTGTAGATGTCTTTTTAGATACTGAGGGATGTTCCCTCTTTCCCTACAGTCTGAAGTGTTTTGATCAGAAATGGATGCTGTATTTTGTCAAATGCTTTTTCTGCATCTTAGTGTGTGGATCATATGGTTCTTGTTTTTTCTCTTTTTGATATGATCTATCACATTGCATTATGAGTGTTGAACCAGCCTTGCATCTGGTAATAAATCTCACTTGGTCATGGTGAATAATCTTCTTAATGTATTGCTGGATCCTATTGGCTTGTATCTTGTTGAGAATTTTTGCATCTGTGTTCATCAGGGATATTGGTCTATAATTCTCCTTTTCGGTGGGGTCATTGGTTTTGGAATTAAGGTGATGCTGGCCTCATAGAACGAGTTTGGAGCTATTCTATCTCATTCTATATTTCGGAACAGCTTTAGTGGAATAGGTATTGTTTCTTCTTTCAGCGTTTGATATCATTCCCCTGGGAAGCCTTCTGGCCCTGGAGTTTTGTGTTTTGGGAGTTCTTTGATGACTGCTTCAATTTCCTCCTCCATTATTGGCCTGTTCAGTTTTTCTATTTCTTCCTGTTTCAGTTTTGGTTGTTTGTAGTTTTCCAGAAAGTGTCCTTTTCTTCTGGATTGCCTAATTTATTGCCGTATAGCTGCTCATAATATGTTTTAAAAATCTTTTGTATTTCCTTGGTATTGGTTGTGATACCTCATTTTTCATTCTTGATTTTATTAAATTGAGTCTTTTCTCTTTTGTTTTTAGTAAGGCTGGCTTATGGTTATCTATCTTATTAATTCTTTCAAAGTACCAACCCCCTGTTTTTTTTTTATCTGTTCCACAGTTTTTCTGGTCTCTATTTCATTGAGTTCTGCTTGAATCTTTATTAACTCTCTTCCTCTGCTTGGTGTAGGTCTTTTTTGCTGTTCTTTCTCCAGTTCCTGTTGGTGCAAGGTTGGCACCAATCTTGTATTTGAGTTTTCCCCAGTTTTTTGAGTGATGCTTTTATCGCGATGTATTTCCATCCTAGGACTGCTTTTGCTGTATCTCAAAGATTTTGAACAGTTGTATCTTCATTCTCTTTAGTTTCCATGCATATTTTTAATTCTTCTCTAATTTCCTGGTTGACATTTTCATCTTCTAGCAGGATGGTCTTTAACCTCCACGTGGTTGAATTTCTTCCAAATTTCTTCTTGTGATTGAATTCTAGTTTCAAAGCATTATGGTCTGAAAATATGCAGGGGACAATACTAATCTTTTGAGATTGTATGAGACCTGATTTGTGACCCAGTATGTGGTCTCTTCTGGAGAAAGTTCCATGTGCACTCAAGAAGAGTGTGTATTCAGTTGTGTTTGGATGTAAATTTCTGTTAATATCTGTGAAATCCATCTGGTCCAGGGTATCATTTAAAGCTCTTTTGTTTCTTTGGAGATATTGTGCTTAAAGATTTTTCATTTACAGAAAGCATGGTATTGAAATCTCCCAGTATAAGTGTATTATTATCTAAGTATGTCTTAACTTTGGTTATTAATTGATTGATATACTTGGCAGCTCCCACATTCGGGGCATAAAGATTCATGATTGTTAGGTCCTCTTGTTGGATAGATCCTTTGAATATGATAGTGTCCCGCTTCATCTCTTACTACAGTCTTTGGGGTAAACTTTATCTGATATGAGCATTGCTACCCCTGCTTTCTTTTGAGGACTATTTGGATGGTAAGTAGTTTTCCACCCTTTCATTTTCATGCTGTAGGTGTCCTTAGGTCTAAAATGTGTCTCTTGTAGAAAGCAAATAGATGGGTCTTGCTTTTTATCCAGTCTGAAACCCTGCACCTTTTGATGGGTTCATTAAGCCCATTCACATTCAGAGTTACTATTGAAAGATATGAATTTAGTGTCATCATGATACCTATTCAGTCCCTGTTTTTGTGGATTATTTCTTTGGGCTTCCTCTTTCTTTTACAGAGTCCCCTTTAATATTTCTTGCAGAGCTGGTTTGGTGGTCACATATTCTTTCACTTTATGCCTATCTTGGAAGCTCTTTATCTCTCCTTCTATTCTGAATGACAGCCTTGTTGGATAGAGTATTATTGGCTGCATGTTCTTCTCATTTAGGACCCTGAATATATCCTGCCAGCCCTTTCTGGCCTGCCAAGTCTCAGTGGAGAGGTCTGCTGTTTATCTTATACTTATCCCCATATAATTTAGGGATTTCTTGTCTCTTGCTGATTTAAGGATTTTCTCTTTGTCTTTGGAATTTGCAAGTTTCACTATTAAATGTCAAGGTGTTGAAAGGTTATTATTGATTTTAGCGGGGATCTCTCTATCTCTGGATATGAATGCCTGTTTCCCACCCCAAAGTATGGAAGTTCTAAACTATGATTTGTTCAAATACACTTTCTGATCCTCTGTCCCTTTCTGGTGTTCTCTGGAACCCCAATTAAATGTAGATTCTTTCCTTCAGAGGCTGTCATTTATTTCCCTTAACCTTTCCTCATGATCTTTTAATTGTTTTTCTCTTTTTTCCTCAGCTTCCTTCCTTGACATCAACTTGTGTTCTATGTTAGTCACTCTTTTTTCTACCTCATTAACCCTTGTCATTAGGACCTCTGTTTTGGATTGCATCTCATTTAATTGATTTTTAATTTTGGCCTGATTAGATCTAAATTCTGCAGTCATGAAGTCTCTTGAATCCTTTATGCTTTTTTCCATACTCACCAGTATCTTTATACTTGTGCTTCTGAATTGGCTTTGTGACATCGAATTGTAATCCAAATTCTTTAAGTCTGTGGCAGAGAGTACTGTTTCTGAATCTTTCTTTTGTCGTGAGTTCTTTTTTCTAGTCATTTTGCTCAGTGCAGAGGGGCTAAAAAAAAGTTGTACTTGTTAGAAGCACTATCTATTCTGTCTTTAGCCTTCTGGCTGTTCTCTCTTTAAATTTCAGGCCAAATTGGTAGGTTTTCAGGATGACTTGAACTTTATCTATGTAAGTTGGTGTGGACAGGTGACTTGGGGACCCCAGTCTTCCACCATCTTGACCTGCTCCCGGTCCTGTTTTTTAAAATTCTATTCTGTCATCCTATGATTGGATCATTTAATCGATTTACACTTGAAGTAATTATTGATAGATATTTATGTGTTGCCATTTTATTTTTTTGTTTTGAGGTTGTTCCCGAAGATTTTTTTCTGATCCTTTCTTATCTTTTATCTTTCATTTTTTTAATTTTGTTTTGTTTAGTGATATATTTAGATTTCTTTCTTTTTTTATCTATGTATTACTGGTATTTAATATATTTTTACTAGTAGCTTTGTATATAACCTCTTCTGTTTATAGCATTTTAAATTAAGTTGATGTTCATTTAAATTAGAACCCATTCTTTTCTTCTCTCCTCCTCAAGTGTTAGGTATACATTAACATATTTTATAACTTTTACTTTGTGACTTTACTGAGTGATTTTTTTAAATAGAGTATTTATTTTTACTGCTTTTTTATTTCCTACTTTCTTAATGTCACTTTTGCCCTCTCCTTTCTGCTCAAACAATCCCCTTCAATAGTTCTTGCAGATCTGCTTTTGTTAATTTTGTTGGAGTTTATCTGTGCCTTGTGGGTCTGGATATTTGTTTTCCTTCCTAATTTATGGGTGTTTTAAGCTATTTTTTCTTCAAATATGTTTTCTGCCCTCTTTTCTCTATATTCTTCTTATTGGACCCCTATAATATGAATGTTCTGAGTTCCACAATTTTGCAAGTCTATCCTCATTTTGTATAATCTTTTTTGTCTCTTTTGTTTGGCTTGATTACTTTCCATTACTGTTTTCTTGGTCCTTTATTTATTCCTCTGCTTCTTGCAGCCTGCTGTTCTTTCTATCAAGAATGTTCCTTATTTTGTTTATTGAACCCTTTATCTCTACTACATTATTTTTTTATTTTTGTGGTGAGGGTTTTCCTGATGACTTCCACTCCTTTCCATAGTCTGTGAGAATCTTTATAATCATTACTTTCAATTCTCTATTGGGCCTGCATTTATATCTGTTTTGGTAGATCTCTGACTCTGGCCTTGTCCTATTATTTCATTTGGGACAAAATCTTCTGTTTTCTTACTTTGTCTAAAAGTCTCTGTGTCTGTTTCTCTGTGTTAGGAAAGTCAGCTACATCTGTTCTTGAGAGTAATGGCCTTATGAATAAGAGGTCCCATATTGCCCTTCAGTGTAGTGTCTTTTGTTCCCCAGGGCCTGACATTTAAGAGTGTCCCAATGTGTGCTGTGTGGGCTCTGCTGTTTTATCCTGGTTAATTTCTTTCAGGCCAGTAGTCTACAGAAACTTTTTTTTTTGCCCTTGTGTGTGGTGTTTGGTCCCTGGCCTGAATATAGCAAGTTTTAAGAAGGTGTACTCTGGTCTGCTAGCAAAATGATACCTGTTGTCACTGCCTCTGGAACTGTGTCCCTGAGAAATTCCTGGAACTTCTGGGGGAGGAGCCCCACCACCTTTTACTGACACAAGCATGACTGGGGAAGGGAAGGGTGGTTCCACTGGAGTGATGATCTTCCACTGCGGAGTGGTTCAGGTCTTGCTGTAAGCAGTTAAATAGTGAGATTTGGATCCTTGCTGGTTTCTGCAGGTGGCTCTATGCTTATGCTGAAGGGAGGGAAGTGAAATGATGCCTCCTAATAATAATAATAATAATAATAATAATAATAATAATAATAATAAAGTATTACTGGAGGGATCCCTGACTTCCTTTGTAAAATCTTATGGCAGTACATATGACATTTTTAGACTCTTATGACATGTATGTTTCCTTATATTTGTGAATACAGCTTCTTTGGTACATGTTCTGAAATAAGCAAATAACATCTCCACTGTGTACCCCAGGTTCTCTTCAGATTGCTGTTTTCATGCCTATATTCCCAGACTGTTTGCCCTTCTTTCTCTACAAGAGCAGACCCAATGTTGTTCATGTTACCTTGGAGTCAAGCCTACTGATCTTTAAAATTCCAGGCATTAAGCCCAGCTGGTTTCCTGAAGTCAGGAAATTCATTCCCTCTTGATTTTCAAGCCAATGACTATGGGGATATCTTTTCCCCATGCACTTTCCCTTGAGCTAGTCTGTCTCTCATCCTTCTCTACCACCATGGTTCCATCCCCACTGCAGGGGCCACAATCCATTTCTCTAACAAACCACATCTCTGTACTTTTTATCTTCTTCAGTGTGGATTGTTCTTTACTTTTAGTTGTGGAGTTTGTTTTGGGAGTCTTCAGGTCAATTTCTGGGGCATTTAGGATGATTTCATACTTATCTAGTTGTATTTGTGGGAGGAGATGAACCTAGGGTCCTCCTATTCTGCCACCATTACCCCCCCTTTTTTCCACTTTAACATGTTTTATATTTCAAAATTACACTATTGAGATAAAATTTATAGTCTTGGCCTATATCTCTAGCTTGAGTGGGCTTAAACTTTCTTTTCTTTTTTAAGTGGATCTAAGTGAGTCAAAATATCTACCTCTTTGATGTATAAAAACAGAGGCATAGAATTCAGCTTTTGAGTTTGATATTTGACCTTTCCTCTGTAACTAAGTAAGATAAAGCCTGGCCACAGATGATATAATTGCGAACAAATTACTCATATCATTAATGTCATAAGACACTGGTCAGATGGAAATGACTTTGGTAAGGACATTGTCTTAAAAGGCAGGAAACCTACGCTTAAGTACCAGCTTTACTATTATTAACTCACTGTGAGACATGAATCAGGTTATTTCTATGACCTTCTTCACTTTTAAAATGAAAGCTTAGACTAAATCATCACTCATAATCACTCATATTGCAATCAGCTTTGATATAGTATTCTTATTTGACCAATTTGGAGTGGAAATTAACAATGTTCCAATAGGGGTATTACTTTGATTCTAATCAGGCTAAAGTTCCTTGATTAATTAGGAATGATAAGTACAGTCTAGGTCAGGAAATTTTATTACTCGGTATTTTAATTTATTTTTTATTTTTATTTTTTATAATAAATTTATTTTTTATTGGTGTTCAATTTGCCAACATACAGAATAACACCCAGTGCTCATCCCGTCCAGTGCCCCACTCAGTGCCCATCACCCATTCACCCCTATCCCCCACCCTCCTCCCCTTCCACCACCTCTAGTTCGTTTCCCAGAGTTAGGAGTCTTTATGTTCTGTCTTCCTTTCTGATATTTCCCACACACTTCTTCTCCCTACCCTTATATTCCCTTTCACTATTATTTGTATTCCCCAAATGAATGAGAACATATAATGTTTGTCCTTCTCCGATCGACTTACTTCACTCAGCATAATACCCTCCAGTTCCATCCACGTTGAAGCAAATGGTGGGTATTTGTCGTTTCTAATGGCTGAGTAATATTTCATTGTATACATAAACCACATCTTCTTTATCCATTCATCTTTCAATGGACACCGAGGTTCCTTCCACAGTTTGGCTATTGTGGACATTGCTGCTAGAAACATCGGGGTGCAGGTGTCCCAGCGTTTCATTGCATCTGAATCTTTGGGGTAAACCCCAACAGTGCAATTGCTGGGTTGTAGGGCAGGTCTATTTTTAACTCTTTGAGGAACCTCCACACAGTTTTCCAGAGTGGCTGCACCAGTTCACATTCCCACCAACAGTGTAAGAGGGTTCCCTTTTCTCCGCATCCTCTCCAACATTTGTGGTTTCCTGCCTTGTTAATTTTCCCCATTCTCACTGGTGTGAAGTGGTATCTCATTGTGGTTTGGATTTGTATTTCCCTGATGGCAAGTGATGCGGAGCATTTTCTTGTGTGCTTGTTGGCCATGTCTATGTCTTCCTCTGTGACATTTCTGTTCATGTCTTTTGCCCATTTCATAATTGGGTTGTTTGTTTCTTTGGTGTTGAGTTTAAGAAGTTCTTTATAGATCTTGGAAACTAGCCCTTTATCTGATACGTCATTTGCAAATATCTTCTCCCATTCTGTAGGTTGTCTTTTAGTTTTGTTGACTGTATCCTTTGCTGTGCAAAAGCTTCTTATCTTGATGAAGTCCCAATAGTTCATTTTTGCCTTTGTTTCTTTTGCCTTTGTGGATGTATCTTGCAAGAAGTTACTGTGGCCGAGTTCGAAAAGGGTGTTGCCTGTGTTCTCCTCTAAGATTTTGATGGAATCTTGTCTCACATTTAGATCTTTCATCCATTTTGAGTTTATCTTTGTGTATGGTGAAAGAGAGTGGTCTCGTTTCATTCTTCTGCATGTGGGTGTCCAATTTTCCCAGCACCATTTATTGAAGTGACTGTCTTTCTTCCAATGGATAGTCTTTCCTCCTTTATCGAATATTAGTTGATCATAGAACACTTCTGAAAGAAATTGAGGAAGACACAAAGAGATGGAAAAATATTCCATGCTCATGGATTGGCAGAATTAATATTGTGAAAATGTCAATGTTACCCAGGGCAATTTACACGTTTAATGGAATCCCTATCAAAATACCATGGACTTTCTTCAGAGAGTTAGAGCAAATTATTTTAAGATTTGTGTGGAATCAGAAAAGACCCCAAATAGCCAGGGGAATTTTAAAAAAGAAAACCATATCTGGGGGCATCACAATGCCAGATTTCAGGTTGTACTACAAAGCTGTGGTCATCAAGACAGTGTGGTACTGGCACAAAAACAGATGCATAGATCAATGGAACAGAATAGAGAACCCAGAAGTGGAACCTGAGCTTTATGGTCGGTATTTTATTTCAAAATACATGAGGATTGGTGCCTAAGAGTTCTACTAGGGACAGCCAGCTGAAACTTGGAGACTGATATGTCCATGCCCAAAGCTTATTTGGTGGAAGCAGACAGGAAGAACTGGAGGATAATAAAAGGTGAGACTATAAAATGTAGCAAAATTCATAGATTTTAGAAATCTGAAAAAAAAATTTTTTCTGTTTTGTACTTATTTAAATCCTATCATTTAAAAAAGATTGTATTTATTTACTCATGAGAGACACACAGAGAGAGGCAGAGAAATAGGCAGAGGGAGAAACAAGCTTCTCAAGGGGAGCCCGATGTGAGACTCAATCCTAAGACTCTGGGCCCATGCCCCAAGCCAAAGGCAGATGCTCAACCACTGAGCCACTGAGGTGTCCTGAAATCCTTTCATTCTTAATAGGCTTAGCCCAAACTCTCATTCTTCTGGAAGATTTGCCTGACTTGCATCCTGAAATTCCATTCGTTATCCCAGCTCCCCTGGGATCTCTGACTTCCTCTGTAAAATCTTATGGCAGTATATATGACATTTTCAGACCCTTATGACATGTATGTTTCCTTATGTTTGAGGCAATTACATGATGTCTTATCTGCTTAACTACATTTTAAAATGTTGCTGGGACATGGCATCCTTTTGTTTACCCTCAGCTCTCTCCTACTCTTTTTCCCTTATTCTCTCTTCTTCATCTGTGTTTGGTCTACTGGTCTGTATTTGGCAGGTATTCAGTAGGTGTTTGCTGAATGAAGCTAAGTTTGCATGAAGGGAGAGAACATCACAATAACCTCTAGATACGGCAAAAAACAAGTAGGAAAGTTTTCTTCAAATAAACAAAGCATTAATGCCATATTCTTCCAGACTGTGAAATACAGAATAAAAAGATACAGCAGGAGCAATGAATTGTCGTCCGTTGTAAATATATCTGACTTAATACAAATTTAGATTAATTTACCCCTTTCCCTCATATTTTCTCCACTTGCTCAAAACTATTCTCACCATAGCTAGCTTAGTGCAAAATCATTAAAGATTCCTCTTTGCAAATCAGTTTTTGTGTCCTGGAATCTTTTCATTTTTCTTTTATATCCTGCTCCCACCATCTACTCTCATCTTTTCAATTCTAATAAATTCATTCACAAAGAGGTTTTCAACTAAGTATATTCCTAAGAGTGTCAGGATTTGAAACTCAAGACTCAGGAAGAAGGAAATGCTTGCCTCCAAAGGACTTGTGTTTCAGGCATTTGTGAAGGAAGTATTTTGAGGCAAAGCATCCTGTAGATGCTTTCTATAATTTACTGTGAAGGTATGTCCTGGCATGAGGCTGGACCTGCACTGATATGTTTCTTTGTCCCATGGTCAGTGTGCAAACTTCCCTTGGTATAATGTAAAATACTACTCAAGACATTGCCTTCAGTTGCCCTCTCTTCATCTCCCAGGGGTGCTGCTGCTGGTGATATGTTAGGTGTCTAATACAGTGTGGTGCTGGGCCCTGAGGCTCTGAGACTCCTTGAAACACCGTCTTCAACAGGCTGCGGTTAAGGGTCTGGGCTCCAGGAAATGAGGCCCTTTTCACCGAATTATCCGTAACCACTGAGAGGAAATGGAGGTTTACTTGCACTTCCTGGCCCAGGACTCTGGGGGGAATGGGTGAACAGGAAGTAAGAGGTGAGTTAGGTATCTTAAAGTTTTTCTTAACGAATTTAACATTTATTTTAATCCTAGGTCTGCACATCTAAGAATGTGCTAGGCAGAGATCATGCCCACTTTGAACTCTTCTATTGGGAGCTACCTATGGGTCAACCTTAAGTTAGGAGTGCCCACTTTGGTATCTGAACACAACAACTGAGGGCCTGAGATAAAGGATCACAGTAATGATTGCAGTGGTTCACTATCTATGAAAGGAACCAGAGGGCACATAGCTGCTGCAAAAAGCTCCATAAACAAATAGGCCATGTATTGTCACAAACTCAAAGCTGAGTGCAACCACAAGATTGGAAGAAAATGCACGGTGGCCCTATAAATAGAAACAAGAGTTTCTTTGCTAAGTGTGAAGCTTAGCAGGCTTTATGTACAACCCATATCATAGTTCTGCATCATTAACCAGAGAGAGAGAGAGAGAGAGAGAGAGAGATCAAGCACCAGTGAGCTTGCTAGCTCAAGCTACCCCCTGGAAAACGGAAATGTTCAGTGTTCACAGAGGCTTGTGTATTTCACGCTGATTTCACTACAGTGTTTTCCAACATGATGGTGGAATGCTAAAAATTTTATTTTTTTCCTTTTATCTTCATTTTTTTGGCTTTTAAAAATTTTTGTTTTCTTTTTATTCTTTCCTCCCTCTGTCCCTACCTCCCTCCTTCCTTCCTTTTTTCTTTTCTTTTCTCTTTCTTTCTTTCATTTATTTTTGTCTTTATTTCCTTTTTAATTTTTTTTTTGGTAGTAAATAGGATTCGAATAGTTTTTCTCAGAACAGGGAGCTGGAATTGATGCACATATCAGTAGCATCTTTGTTGGAATGGCTTTCGCTTGGATTCTTTGGGGATTACTGGAGAAAATGGAGAGAAACTGAAACGGTAGGCTCTTTTTTAAATTATAAATAAGATCTTATCTGTGCTTTTTACTATTAATAATCTAGAATTGGTCTCTTCACACCCGGTTCTGGGTAACCTGTCATATCTAAGGGTGATATGGATATCATGAACCTGGACCATCCTTGTATGTCGTTTCCTTAGTATTTGCACAAACAAAAATAATTATGCAGTTGGCTTCTTGATGTAGGAGGGGGAGGTAACTTTGAATGGGGAGAAATGTAAGTTTGACATGGAGAGATTTTTTCCTGATTTGTTTCACTCAATTGATATTGAATAAAATAACCCCATGAACATTTGTAATTTAACCAACTCTGTATTAAGTAGAGTTACTTGCAGAATGTGCAGAATGTTTTTTTTTATCTACTCTTTGTTATATTTTTTGGAGGTGATTTTTTTATCTACTAAATTATTAAAATGGTTAGGTTTCTGTTATTTTCAAAATGAGCTATGATTAAAAAATAAGAACTATAATGTCTCAGGACCTTTACTAACATGACTGCATGTTCTTATCAGCTTGTATAAGTTACATATTTTTACTGCAAAAGCGAATTGTAATTAATGTTAGATAAAGAGATTCTGCTTTCAATGAAAGCACTCCTGAACAACAAAAAGACACATTTATAATAAAAGAGAAGAAATAAGACAAGAGATATAGTTGCTGTTTCTCATAGATAATCTGTATCTATCAGAATAATCAGTACATTAAAAAATCAACAGTTGGCTAAATGATTTTAGGTTAAATTTACATTTTTAGATACTAGTAATCAACTTATTTTGAGACAATGTAAGTAAAATTGTTCCCTGGTTTGCATGTTGTTTCTTTTATGCTCAGGTAGAAATACTGAAGAAGATGCCTTCTAACTTTAAACCAAATTGTGGAGTTATCAGTAGCATGTAACTGTTAGGAGCTGCATTCAGAGTTTTTTTTTTTTTTTTTTTTTAAAGGGAAGGGTGGATTTCCATGTTGCAGCGTAACCCAGGATGAAATCTCAAATGACTTTCATTCTTCTTTCTCTGCTGTCAATAATAGTGTGCATGGACTTCATTTTGTTTTATTTTTTATTATTTTTTTTCATGGACTTCATTTTATACTGCTCTAATCTTTGAAGGGAAGAAAAAGAATATAATTTCATTCAACTAGAGCTACATTTGTTAGAGAGGTTTGGATCATTCAGCGAGGTGTATTTCTTTCCTGCAGCTGCTATAAATACCAGGTTTTGTGGAAAAGGCATTAATCTTATAGATGGGATTCAAGTTTTTTTAGCTGAAGGAAAGATTCCACCAGCCACACTAGCAAATATCTGGATCACATAAAAGCCATCCTTCAAGAAGTTTGTGTCTAAGGGGGAGGATTTTTTTTTTAATTATAGAAAACATTCCTTGCACTTGTAAACACGTGTACCGCTCTATCTTGCTATATGTTTTCAGCAATATTTCTGTGAGACAAGAATCATCTAATGTATCTATTCTATTTTGGCTGGTACTATATTGTATTTAATATTATAAAGGTGAATAAATATAAAAGGGGACACTGATTCTTCCAAATAGTTCACTGATTTTTCACCTAGAGACTCTTAGGAATGAATGAACTCAGTTTTCCCCCTTTGCATTAGGAAAATGAAATGAATAGGAGAAAGAAGCATTCTTTTTGTATTCCTCTAATAGAAACGTTTGGCATTAATTATATGCTCAGAACCAGAAAGGGAATTCAACTCTTTCTTCTGAATCCTACCTAATCCTGAAAGAAGGCACCACAGATAGTGCTGTTTCCCTTGCCCACTAAAGTGACCTCTCAGAAAAAGTCTTTTTCTTGTGCCATATGTCTAGAGAATAAGTCTGCAGACCCCAAGTCTAAGAAAGTCAGAAAAAGAGTCCAATCCTGTCAGTGATGGAGCAATGGAAAACATCTAAGACTCTTATGATTTGAAAAATGACAGAGATTGACAGTTTGCATTTTATAATCGGAAAAACTGATGCTCAGAGAATTGAAATGACGGGGCCAAGTACTTCTGTGAGTCTATCACAGAGAAAAGGCTGCAATGTACATCTGTGACACTTCATCCAGTGCTCATTTCATTTTTTCTTACTGTTTAGCAAGGCTTGAGGATTAAGAGACAAATGTATTATTCATTGGGAAATGTTAAAAGATATCATTTTGAAATCACTCAAGAATGAGGGGCACCCTTCAGACTTCTTCCACGGGAGAATGTAACAAATTTGGGTTTACTGGACTTTGCCACAGTTTCCCTGCAAGAATAGGAGATAATTATTCTACTATCCTCAAAGAAAAAACCTAAAATGACAATGGATATGCACAAAGTGCTATATAATACAACATTAACACAGACCTGGTCATGTACTGGATGTTTATGTACCATATCATGTGCCAGAGCAATAGTTTGGCCAATCTATAAGACAAAAGAAAGTATTTGAGGTCTAGGAGATTCCAAGTCCGAGAAAGGAGTCAAGGTTACAGGGTAAGCACAAAAGTTAGACAGATTTAGAATAAAGTGTGAGGAAGTTAATATTATAATAATTGGTGGTATGTGAGTCCAGAAGCAGATGCAGTCATTGATGGCTTGACTATTACTGCTTATCATATAACAACATGATATCTAGGATTTGAAAATTAAAGCAGGTTCTCTTGGTATAGTCACTGAAAGATAATCCAGGGTGTGCATCAGAGGAATAACTTTTACTTGCAGGAATGACTGCATTAGCATAAGCTGTGAATCAAGAATCACAGTACCTGAGAAATAATCAGAAGTACAGGTTAGTAATCAAAATCAAGTCTGTATAGATTCTGCAGATGCATATGGGTAAAGAAATTCACTAAATCTAATTAGCTAGTGGGGAAACAAAAGTTTAAATCATTGGCCATGATCAGTTCATAAATCATGAAAAAAATTTCTCCTGCCCAGAGCATGAGGCAAGCCTGCCCACTCAGGTTCAATTGTATCTTGAATAGCATGATTACTATCTCATTAGATGCCTAAAATATATGCAAATGCCATCCATTATCTAAAAAAGCCTTTCAATTCCTTTCTTACTTCCTGATGATATATTTTTTCTTCTAAAAGGTTTTGCTCAATGTTATGCTATGTAGGGAAGGGAATAGCAAGGTTTACTCCACATTCTCAGCAACAGAAGAAAGAATTTAATTTTGTTATAATTATAAATACTTAGCTAAACTTCTTTTCAGCTTTACTTAGCAGATCACATTCAGGTATTTCTATAAAGCTAACAACATATTACCACATATTTATTTTTTTAAGTTTTTATTTAAATTCCAGTTAGTTAAAATATAGTATTAGTTTCAGGCATACAATTTGGTGATCTATACTTTCCTACAATACCCCATGCTTGTACTCCTTAATCCCCATGCCCTATTTTATCCATCCTCACCACTCACTTCACCTCTGGTAACCATCACTTTATTCTCTATAGTCAAGAGTCTATTTCTTGGTTTCCTTCCCTCTATATTTTTCCCCTATACTATTTTGTTCTGTTTCTTAAATTCCACATATAAGGGAAATCAAGTGGTATTTGTCTGTCTCTGACTATTTCACTTAGCATAATATTCCTTAGACCCATCTACATCATTGTAAAGGAAAAGATTTCATTCTTTTTATGACTGATATTCCATTGTGTATAAATATATATATATATATATATATATATATATATATATATATATATACCTCATCTTCTACATCAATTCATCAGTAGACAAATACTTGGGCTAGTTCCATAATTTCGTTATTGTAGATAATGCTGCTATAAACATCAGGGTTCATATGCCCCTTCGAATCAGTATTTTGTATCTTTTTTTTTTATTTTTTTTTTATTTTATTTATTTATTTATTTATTTTTTTTTTTTAGTATTTTGTATCTTTTGAGTAAGTACCTAGTAGTGCAATTGCTGGATTGTAGGGTAGTTCTATTTTTACCTTTTTATTTATTTATTTATTTATTTATTTATTTATTTATTTATTCTTTAATAAATTTATTTTTTATTGGTGTTCAATTTACCAACATACAGAATAACACCCAGTGCTCATCCTGTCAAGTGCCCCCTCCCAATGCCTGTCACCCATTCACCCCCACCCCTCGCCCTCCTCCCCTTCCACCACCCCTAGTTCACTTCCCAGAGTTAGGAGTCTTTATGTTCTGTCTCCCTTTCTGATATTTCCCACACACTTCTTCTCCCTTCCCTTATATTCCTTTCACTATTATTTATATTCCCCAAATGAATGAGAACATACACTGTTTGTCCTTCTCCGATTGACGTACTTCACTCAGCATGATACCCTCCAGTTCCATCCACGTTGAAGCAAATGGTGGGTATTTGTCATTTCTAATGGCTGAGTAACATTCCATTGTATACATAAACCACATCTTCTTTATCCATTCATCTTTCAATGGACACTGAGGCTCCTTCCACAGTTTGGCTATTGTGGACACTGCTGCTATAAACATCGGGGTGCAGATGTCCCTGCGTTTCATTGCATCTGAATCTTTGGGGTAAATCCCCAACAGTGCAATTGCTGGGTCGTAGGGCAGGTCTATTTTTAACTCTTTGAGGAACCTCCACACAGTTTTCCAGAGTGGCTGCACCAGTTCACATTCCCACCAACAGTGTAAGAGGGTTCCCTTTTCTCCGCATCCTCTCCAACATTTGTGGTTTCCTGCCTTGTTAATATTCCCCATTCTCACTGGTGTGAGGTGGTATCTCATTGTGGTTTTTTTTTCTTTTTTCTTTTTTCTCATTGTGGTTTTGATTTGTATTTCCCTGATGGCAAGTGATGCAGAGGATTTTCTCATGTGCATGTTGGCCATGTCTATGTCTTCCTCTGTGAGATTTCTCTTCATGTCTTTTGCCCATTTCATGATTGGATTGTTTGTTTCTTTGGTGTTAAGTTTAAGAAATTCTTTATAGATCTTGGAAACTAGCCCTTTATCTGACACGTCATTTGCAAATATCTTCTCCCATTCTGTAGGTTGTCTTTTAGTTTTGTTGACTGTATCCTTTGCTGTGCAAAAGCTTCTTATCTTGATGAAGTCCCAATAATTCATTTTTGCTTTTGTTTCTTTTGCCTTTGTGGATGTATCTTGCAAGAAGTTACTGTGGCCGAGTTCAAAATGGGTGTTGCCTGTGTTCTCCTCTAGGATTTTCATGGAATCTTGTCTCACATTTAGATCTTTCATCCATTTTGAGTTTATCTTTGTGTATGGTGAAAGAGAGTGGTCTAGTTTCATTCTTCCGCATGTGGATGTCCAATTTTCCCAGCACCATTTATTGAAGAGACTGTCTTTCTTCCAATGGATAGTCTTTCCTCCTTTATCGAATATTAGTTGACCATAAAGTTGAGGGTCCACTTCTGGGTTCTCTATTCTGCTCCATTGATCTATGTGTCTGTTTTTGTGCCAGTACCACACTGTCTTGATGACCACAGCTTTGCAGTACAACCTGAAATCTGCCATTGTGATGCCCCCAGATATGGTTTTCTTTTTTAAAATTTCCCTGGCTATTCGGGGTTTTTTTCTGATTCCACACAAATCTTAAAATAATTTGTTCTAATTCTCTGAAGAAAGTCCATGTTATTTTGATAGGGATTGCATTAAACGTGTAAATTGCCCTGGGTAACATTGACATTTTCACAATATTAATTCTGCCAATCCATAAGCATGGAATATTTTTCCATCTCTTTGTGTCTTCCTCAATTTCTTTCTGAAGTGTTCTATAGTTTTTAGGGTATAGTTTTATGAGTTCTTTATATATCTTGGATACTCACCCTTTATCAGATATGCCATTTAAAAATATCTTCCTCCATTTTATAGGTTATCTTTTAGTTTTGATGATTGTTTCCTTCTCTGTGCAGAGCTTTTTATTTTGATGAAGTCCCAATAGTTTCTTTTTGCTTTTGTTTCCCTTGCCTCAGGAGACATATCTAGGAAAAACATGCTATGATGTATGTCAAAGAGCTTACTGTCTGTGTCCTTCTCTAGGATTTCTATGGTTTCATGTCTCATATTCAGGTCTTTAATCCCTTCTGAATTTATTTTTGTGTATGGTGAAGAAAATTGTCCAGTTTCATTCTTTTGCATTTGCTGTTCAGTTTTTCCAACACCATTTGTTGAGAGGACTTTTTCCCATTGGGCATTCTCTCCTCCTTTGTTGAATATTAATTGACCACATAGTTATGAGTTCATTTCTGGGTTTTTATTCTGTTCTTTTGATCTATGTGCTATTTTTGTGCTGGTACCATACAATTTTGGTCACTAAAATTTTGTAATAAAACTTGAAGTCTTGAGTTGCAAAACTTAATTTAGAACACAAAATGTTTCTGTAGTTTCTTGCTATTATATTACTACTTTATTCATCTTCATAATCAGCATAGTTTAGTCCATATTGATGTGACATCAATCAGAAATGCCAAGAAAACATTTCCTTCTGCAGGTTTAGAGTTAAATGGGTATTTAAAAAAACATAACTGATGAACAATAAATAAGTCTGGTTTTACACATCAGTACTAAAAAGGAGAATAATTTTGATTAATTTCACATCAGTGGATATAATTAAACTAACCTAGTGATGATTTACCTAGCTGAAGTAAAGTATGAATATGACAGTCAGTGAAGTGGCCAGTCTAGAAAATCAATCTATATGAATTAAGGAACATTGATTCAGGGCCTGTGTTATCCAGAGCGGGTGATAATCCGTTGGATTTTGGGCTACTCAGCTTTATTCTGGCCATTTGCTGAAAGGTCCTTCTAGTCCCGGAGGATAGAGTAAGCTTCCCCCAATTTTGAACCATGAAATATGATTAAGCAAAGCTCTGTGAAGATATTTTGCAATCTGCAGAGAGAACAGCGATTTCTTTCAGAATTCACAGAGTGTGCCCTAGGTCATATTTAACATAAAATTACTTATTAATAACCATCTTGGTTCTAAGTTAAAGTTGTATGATTTGCACATGGATCAATGCCATATCTGTCTGAGCATTTCCTAGGGGGAGAAAATCACTGAGGAAATTTAAAGCTGTCAAAATTCTGGGAATCAATAAATTTTCTAATTTATTAGAAATCACAGAGATTTTCTCTGTGACCATGGTTCATGGTCAAGAACTAAAGTTTATTACCCTGGATTACAAGCTACTCCCTAACTGAGACTTGAGCCAAGCATAGCCAGAGTAAAAACCGAGGCTAAACTAACACTGGAGAATATGGGCATGATGGTCAATCATGCTGGCTCTCCCCAAATGCTATGGAATATCCAATGTGTGGAATGCTTTAATACACTAAATAGAGATATTTTTCCCCTGACTTTTCATTTACCAACATTGGGGAACTGGTTGGAAATATTTTGGATACATATACAATTAAAATTGCTGGTGAACCACTATAATGTATTGTCCTCCAAAGACTGTATCATGTTGCATAGGAAATTTTAAGACTAATTTAGTAATGTTTTCATTCATTAACCCACTAGTCATATGGGGCCAAGAAATATGAAGTACTTCAAGGAGTGGTTATCAGTTCAGTATCTCTTTCTGTAAATTTTCAGCACATTGATTTAAAAAATTGATTTATTTGCATAACTAAAACTTTGTTTTCAAAATAAAGTTTTAATTTTACATAACCTTTTTGTGGCATGGAGTTATTTTTAGGTTTGAAAAATTCACTTTGGAATATAAATTGGTTTTGATTTCCTTGGTTTTATTCCTAATCATGCCAACTTCATTTTCTTCATGGAGAATTCTGAGTGTTTGGTCATGGTCTATTCTCACAGCTCTGGGAAGTCAATATGGTTTTTAAAGCAAAGGGAAAATAAATCAGAATTCTCCAAGGTGAATTGGGGGTTCATAAGTATATTTAGTGTATGCCAAATCCTCCTTAAAACTCAGTATGAATGTCATAGCATGGCTAAAGTCCTCACATGGAGTAAAGGTCTACATGAGATCCACGCTA
Organism: Canis aureus; assembly: GCF_053574225.1. Taxonomy (NCBI): domain Eukaryota; kingdom Metazoa; phylum Chordata; class Mammalia; order Carnivora; family Canidae; genus Canis; species Canis aureus. The sequence continues at coordinate 62,861,332 of NC_135649.1, read as the reverse complement.
TTCCAAAGCTTTTAATTTTCTCCTGAAATAACATACACTATTCAAAAACGATTATCTTCCTATTAATGATTCCAGAAAAAGCTAATAAGCATCTGAGCAGCTACCTAGAGTCTACCAGATAGACTAAGCTTTTGATGCCTATCTATTACTGGCTCTAACTTTGATTTTAGGTGCTCTATCATAAAAAAATAATAATGATTCTTATTTATTTTGCATTTATGATGTACTCTTATTGGGCAAGGTTTCTTATATTTTTACAATAACTCTATTAATTTCCACCATTTTATAAATGAGGAAACCAAAAATTAAACAACCTATCCCAAATTGTACAACTGTCTTGGTTGTGTTTCAAACGCAGTTCTATTTGCTGCCAAAAGTCTTTACATTAGACTATACTGTGTATATGATACGGCTATATTTCATGATTTTGAGGATCAAGATAATTAATAACAGAGATAAGATGTACCAATTTAAAAATAGGTTGTTCTTTTATTAGATTTCTGTTAGATGAACTAAGAGATGGGGGGAAATTTAAACATAAAATAGGGAATAAAAGAGATTAAAATGGGGATCCTAGAAAACATAGAGGAGGGCCGCCCCGGTGGCGCAGCGGTTTAGCGCCACCTGCAGCCCAGGGTGTGATCCTGGGGACCGAGGATCAAGTCCCACATCAGGCTCCTTGCATGGAGCCTGCTTCTACCTCTGCCTGTGTCTCTGCCTCTCTGTCTCTCTGTCTCTCTCTCTCTCATGAATAAATAAAATCTTAAAAAAAGAAAACATGGATGACATACTTTTTCTTTGAGCAATCTTTATGGTGTGTTTACTATTTTTCAGGTGGAGTATGAGTAATAATAAGAATCATATAAGATATAGCCCCTACCATTATGGAGCTTATTTACTTGTGGAGGATATAGTAGTACATATTAAATCTCACTATACAAAAGGAATTTTGAATAAGGTATAAGATTTCATAACATAGTTTGCCTTAAACAGGAAGTCATCATCACCATTCACATTTAAACTGCTGTATTGCAAAAAGGAAATCATACTAGAGCTTCTGCAAAATATTTGATTTCTTATGTTCTGCTAATCTATGTTATGCTAAGTTTAAAGCAAAGGAATTCCAGATGTATTCCTTACATCCTGAATTCCAGATGTAAGGCTATATCAGAGAGAAGGACAGAATGTGTGATTTTAGATGAAAGTTAAAATCTACACAAGGAAAGGGCTCAGAAGAAAATTATACATAGAGAATCTCTGAAATAAGTCCAGAAGAATAGATTTATTTATGTGTATACATATCTGCTGTCCTCCACCTTCACTCAATATTAGTTATAGGGCATCTAAGCTAGAAAGAAAAACATTAGATCTTTCATATACAAATTTGAAGCTACACATCAACCATCAGAAGAGAAGGTAGACTGTTTTGGGTAGTATAGACATTTTAACAAAATTTGTTCTTCCAACCCATGAGCATGCAATATCTTTCTATTTTTTCTCGTTTTAAAGATTTTATTTATTTATTCATGAGAGACACATAGAGAGACAGAAACAGAGATATAGGCAGAGGGAGAAACAGGCTCCCTGTGGGGAGCCTGATGTGAGATTTGGTCCCAGGACCCTGAGATCATGACTGGAGCCAAAGGCAGACACTCAGCCACTGAGCCACCCAGATGCCCCTGTTTTTCCATTTCTTTGTGTTCTTTTCAATTTCTTTCTTTTTTAGAAAATATTTTATTTATTTATTCTTGAGAGACACAGAGAGAGAGAGGCAGAGACATAGGCAGAGGGAGAAGCAGGCTCCCTGCGAGGAGCTTGATGTGGGACTTGATCCTGGAACCGCAGGATCATGCCCTGAGCCCAAGGCAGACGCTCAACAACTGAGCCACCAGGTTTCCCTCAATTTCTTTCATAAATGTCCTACAGTTTTCAGAGTATTGATCTTTTACTTCATTGGATAGGTTTATTCCCAGGTATCTTATGGTTTTTGGTGCTATTTTGTAAATGGGACAAATTCTTTGATTTCTCATTCTGATGCTTCATTATTGGTGTGTAAAAATCCAGCAGATTTCTATATGCAGATTTTATTTTTAAAAGATATTTATTTATTGATTTATTTGAGAAAGATATGGAGCACAAGGGGTGGGGAGAAGATGGAGAGAGAGCCAGAGAAGCAGACATCCTTCTGAACAGGGAGCCCTATGTGGGACTCCATCCCTAGATCATGACCTGAGCTGAAGGCACATGGTTAACCAACTGGGGCACCCAGGTCCCCTGTATTCTGTGACTTTTCTGAAATCATGTATCAGTTCCAGTAATTGTTTGCTGGAGTCTTTCAGACTTTCTACATGGAGTATCATGCCATCTGTGAATAGTGAAAGATTGAATACTTTGCTGATTTGGATGATTTTTATTTCTTTTTGTTGTCTGTTTGTGGCAGATAGGACTTCCAGTACTATTTTATTTATTTATTTTTATTTTTTATTGGTGTTCAATTTGCGAACATATAGAATAACACCCAGCGCTCATCCCATCAAGTGCCCCCCTCAGTGCCCATCACCCAGTCACCCCCACCCCGCCCACCTCTCTTTCTACCACCCCTAGTTCGTTTCCCAGAGTTAGGAGTCTCTCATGTACTGTCTCCCTTTCTGATATTTCCCACTCATTTTTTCTCCTGTCCCCTTTATTCCCTTTCACTAATTTCTTATTCCCCAAATGAGTGAGACCATAAAATGTTTGTCCTTCTCCGATTGACTTATTTCACTCAGCATAATACCCTCCAGTTCCATCCACGTCGAAGCAAATAGTGGGTATTTGTCGTTTCTAATGGCTGAGTAATATTCCATTGTATACATAGACCACATCTTCTTTATCCATTCATCTTTCAGTGGACACCGAGACTCCTTCCACAGTCTGGCTATTGTGGATATTGCTGCTAGAAACATTGGGGTGCAGGTGTCCTGGCGTTTCATTGCATCTGTATCTTTGGGGTAAATTCCGAGCAGTGCAATTGCTGGGTCATAGGGCAGATCTATTTTTAACTCTTTGAGGAACCTCCACACAGTTTTCCAGAGTGGCTGCCCCATTTCACATTCCCACCAACAGTGCAAGAGGGTTCCCCTTTCTCCACATCCTCTCCAACATTTGTTGCTTCCTGCCTTGTTAATTTTCCCCATTCTCACTGGTGTGAGGTGGTATCTCATTGTGGTTTTGATATGTATTTCCGTGATGGCAAGTGATACACAGCATATTCTCATGTGCATGTTGGCCATGTCTATGTCTTCCTCTGTGAGATTTCTGTTCATGTCTTTTGCCCATTTCATGATTGGATTGTTTGTTTCTTTGCTGTAGAGTTTAAGTTCTTTATAGATCTTGGATACTAGGTAGACGGACAGGGGAAAAAGAAATTATTGACGAAGCCACACTGGAAGTTCCAGGGGAAGTCGAGGGATTTACAGTATATAGAATCAGAGGACTTTCAGTACTATTTTATTTTTTATTATTTTTTAATAATAAATTTATTTATTATTGGTGTTCAATTTGCCAACATACAGAATAACGACCAGTGCTCATCCCTTCAAGTGCCCCCCTCAGTGCCCGTCACCCATTCACCCCCAAACCCCGCCCTCCTCCACTTCCATCACCCCTAGGTCGTTTCTCAGAGTTAGGAGTCCTTATGTCTTAACTCCCTTTCTGATATTTCCCACACAATTCTTCTCCCTTCCCTTATATTCCCTTTCACTATTATTTATATTCCCCAAATGAATGAGAACATACAATGTTTGTCCCTCTCCGATTGACTTACATCACTCAGCCTAATATCCTCCAGTTCAATCCACGTTGAAGCAAATGGTGGGTAGTTGTCATTTCTAATGGCTGAGCAACATTCCATTGTATACATAAACCACATCTTCTTTATCCTTTCATCTTTCAATGGACACTGAGGCTCCTTACACAGTTTGGCTATTGTGGACATTGATGCTAAAAACTTCGGGGTGCAGGTGTCCTGGCGTTTCATTGCATCTGAATCTTTGGGGTAAATCCCCAACAGTGCAATTGCTGGGTCGTAGGGCAGGTCTATTTTTAACTCTTGGAGAAACCTCCACACAGTTTTCCAGAGTGGCTGCACCAGTTCACATTCCCACCAACAGTGTAAGAGGGTTCCCTTTTCTCCGCATCCTCTCCAACATTTGTGGTTTCCTGCCTTGTTAATGTTCCCCATTCTCACTGGTGTGAGGTGGTATCTCATTGTGGTTTTGATTTGTATTTCCCTGATGGCAAGTGATGCAGAGGATTTTCTCATGTGCATGTTGGACATGTCTATGTCTTCCTCTGTGAGATTTCTCTTCGTGTCTTTTGCCCATTTCATGATTGGATTGTTTGTTTCTTTGGTGTTGAGTTTAAGAAGTTCTTTATAGATCTTGGAAACTAGCCTTTTATCTGACACGTCATTTGCAAATATCTTCTCCCATTCTGTAGGTTGTCTTTTAGTTTTGTTGACTTTATCGTTTGCTGTGCAAAAGCTTCTTATCTTGATGAAGTCCCAGTAGTTCATTTTTGCTTTTGTTTCTTTTGCCTTTGTGGATGTATCTTGCAAGAAGTTACTGTGGCCGAGTTCAAAAAGAGTGCTGCCTGTGTTCTCCTCTAGGATTTTCATGGAATCTTCTCTCACATTTAGATCTTTCATCCATTTTGAGTTTATCTTTGTGTATGGTGAAAGAGAGTGGTCTAGTTTCATTCTTCTGCATATGGATGTCCAATTTTCCCAGCACCATTTATTGAAGAGACTGTCTTTCTTCCAATGGATAGTCTTTCTTCCTTCATCGAATATTAGTTGACCATAAAGTTCAGGGTCCACTTCTGGGTTCTCTATTCTGTTCCATTGATCTATGTGTCTGTTTTTGTGCCAGTACCACACTGTCTTGATGACCACAGCTTTGTAGTACAACCTGAAATCTGGCATTGTGATGCCCCCAGATATGGTTTTCTTTTTTAAAATTTCCCTGCCTATTCGGGGTCTTTTCTGGTTCCACACAAATATTAAAATAATTTATTCTAAGTCTCTGAAGAAGGTTCATGTTATTTTGATAGGCATTGCATTAAACGTGTAAATTGCCCTGGGTAACATTGACATTTTCACAATATTAATTCTGCCAATCCATGAGCATGGAATATTTTTCCATCTCCTTGTGTCTTCCTCAATTTCTTTCAGAAGTGTTCTCTAGTTTTTAGGGTATAGATCCTTTACCTCTCTGTATAGGTTTATTCCTAGGTATCTTATGCTTTTGGGAGCAATTGTAAATGGGATTGACTCCTTAATTTCTCTTTCTTCAGTCTCATTGGTAGTGTACAGAAATGCCACTGATTTCTGGGCATTGATTTTGTATCCTGCCACGCTACCGAATTGCTGTATGAGTTCTAGAAATCTTGGGGTGGAGACTTTTGGGTTTTCTATGTAGACTATCATGTCATCGGCGAAGAGGGAGAGTTTGACTTCTTCTTTGCCAATTTGAATGCCTTTAATGTCTTTTTGTTGCCTGATTGCTGAGGCTAGGACTTCCAGTACTATGTTGAATAGCAGTGGTGAGAGTGGACATCCTTGTCTTCTTCCTGATCTTAGGGGAAAGGCTCTCAGTGCTTCCCCATTGAGAATGGTATTTGCTGTGAGCTTTTCATAGATGGCTTTTAAGATGTTGAGGAAAGTTCCCTCTATCCCTATACTCTGAAGAGTTTTGATCAGGAATAGATGCTGTATTTTGTCAAATGCTTTCTCTGCATCTAATGAGAGGATCATATGGTTCTTGGTTTTTCTCTTGCTGAAATGATGAATCACATTGATTGTTATACGAGTGTTGAACCAGCCTTGTGTCCAGGGGATAAATCCTACTTGGTCATGGTGAATAATTTTCTTAATGTGCTGTTGGATCCTATTGGCTAGTATCTTGTTGAGAATTTTTGCATCCATGTTCATCAGGGATATTGGTCTGTAATTCTCCTTTTTGGTGGGGCCTTTGTGGTTTTGGAATTAAGGTGATGCTGGCCTCATAGAACGAATTTGGAAGTGCTCCATCTCTTTCTATCTTTCCAAACAGCTTTAGTAGAATAGGTATGATTTCTTCTTTAAACGTTTGATAGAATTCCCCTGGGAAGCCATCTGGCCCTGGACTCTTGTGTCTTGGGAGATTTTTGATGACTGCTTCAATTTCCTCCCTGGTTATTGGCCTGTTCAGGTTTTCTATTTCTTCCTGTTGCAGTTTTGGTAGTTTGTGACACTCCAGGAATGCGTCCATTTCTTCTAGATTGCCTAATTTATTGGTGTATAGCTGTTCATAATATGTTTTTAAAATCGTTTGTATTTCCTTGGTGTTGGTAGTGATCTCTCCTTTCTCATTCATGATTTTATTAATTTGAGTCTCCTCTCTCTTCTTATTAATAAGGTTGGCTAATGGTTTATCTATCTTATTAATTCTTTCAAAGAATCAACTCCTTGTTCTGTTCATCTGTTCCACAGTTCTTCTGGTCTCAATTTCATTGAGTTCTGCTCGAATTTTAATTAACTCTCTTCTTCTGCTGTGCGTGGGGTCAATCTGTTGTTTTTTTCTCTAGCTCCTTTATGTGTAAGTTTAGCTTTTATATTTGAGTTCTTTCCAGTTTTTGAATCGATGCTTGTATTGCAATGTATTTCCCCCTTAAGACTGCTTTTGCTGCATCCCAAAGATTTTGAACGGTTGTATCTTCATTCTCATTAGTTTCCATGAATCTTCTTAATTCTTCCTTAATTTCCTGGTTGACCCTTTCATCTTTTAGCAGGATGGTCCTTAACCTCCACATGTTTGAGGTCCTTCCAAACTTCTGGTTGTGATTTAGTTGTAATTTCAAGGCATTATGGTTTGAGAATATGCAGGGGATGATCCCAATATTTTGGTATCAGTTCAGACCCAATTTGTGACCCAGTATGTGGTCTATTCTGGAGAAAGTTCCATGTGCACTTGAGAAGATTGTGTATTCAGTTGAGTTTGGATACAAAGTTCTGTAGATATCTGTGAAATCCATCTGGTCCAGTGTATCATTTAAAGCTCTTGTTTCTTTGGGGATGTTGTGCTTAGAAGACCTATCGAGGGTAGAAAGAGCTAGATTGAAGTCACCAAGTATAAGTGTATTATTATCTAAGTATTTTTTCACTTTGGTTATTAATTGTTTTAAATTTTTGGCAGCTCCCACATTTGGGGCATATATATTGAGGATTCTTAAGTCCTCTTGTTGGATAGATCCTTGAAGTATGATATAGTGTCCCTCTTCATCTCTCACTACAGTCTTCGGGGTAAATTTTAGTTTATCTGATATAAGGATGGCTACCCCTGCTTTCTTTTGAGGACCATTTGAATGGTAAATGGTTCTCCAACCTTTTATTTTCAGGCTGTAGGTGTCCTTCTCTCTAAAATGAGTCTCTTGTAGACAGCAAATAGATGGGTCCTGCTTTTTTATCCAGTCTGAAACCCTGCGCCTTTTGATGGGGTCATTAAGCCCATTCACGTTCAGAGTTACTATTGAAATATATGAGTTTAGTGTCATCATGATATCTATTCAGTCCTTGTTTTTTGGATTGTTCCACTGAACTTCTTCTTAAAGGGGAATTTTAAGAGTCCCCCTTAAAATTTCTTGGAGAACTGCAAGAAATTCTTTCAGTTCCTGCCTGTCTTGGAAGCTCTTTATCTCTCCTTCCATTTTGAATGAGAGCTTTGCTGGATAAAGTATTCTTGGTTGCATGTTTTTCTCATTTAGGACCCTGAATATATCCTGCCAGCCCTTTCTGGCCTGCCAGGTCTCTGTGGAGAGGTCTGCTGTTACCCTAATATTCCTCCCCATTAAAGACAGGGCTCTCTTGTCTCTTGCTGCTTTAAGGAACTTCTGTTTATCTTTGGAATTTGCAAGCTTCCCTATTAAATGTCGAGGTGGTAAACGGTTTTTTACTGACTTTAGGGGTGTATCTCTCTTTTTCCTGGATCTGAATGCCTGTTTCCCTTCTCAGATTAGGAAAGTTTTCAGCTATGATTTGTTCAAATACATATTCTGGCCCTCTGGCCCTTTCGGCACCCTTGGGAACCCCAATTAAACATAGGTTTTTCTTCCTCAGGCTGTCGTTTATTTCCCTTAATCTGTCTTCATGGTCTTTTAATTGTCTGTCTCTTTTTTCCTCAGTTCCCTCTTTGCCATCAACTTGTCTTCTATGTCACTCACTCGTTCTTCCTACTCGTTAACCCTCGTCTTTAGGACTTCTAGTTTGGATTGCATCTCATTCAATTGATTTTTAATTTCTGCCTGATTGGATCTAAATTCTGCAGTCATGAAGTCTCTTGAGTCCTTTATGCTTTTTTCTAGAGCCACCAGTGGCTTTATAATAGTGCTTCTGAATTGGCTGACATTGAATTGTAATCCAGATTTTGTAACTCTGTGGGAGACAGGACTGTTTCTGAGTCTTTTTTGAGGTGAGGTTTTCCTTCTAGTCACGTTGCTCAGTGCAGAATGGCCAAAAACAAGTTGTCTTGGGTTAAGGAGCAAAAGAGAGGGAGAGAAGGAAAGAAAAGAGAAAAAGAAAAAAGAAAAAGGGAAGGAAAAGAGAAGAAAAAGAGAAAGAAAAAGAAAGAAAGGTGAAAAAAAATGGTGGGGAAAGCAATCAGAAATCAAAAAGAAAAAAAAAACACGGGGGAGTATCTTCTGATTTTGTATACTTTAAGTCTCTTAACTTCCCCTGGAAGTCGTCCGTGTAGCTGGGCTTCTGGGGGAGGGGCCTGTTGTGCTGATTTTCAGGTGTTTGCACTTGGGGGAGCTGCTCTGCCCCCTGCCTGGTGCAGGGCTCAGTGGGGGTTGTTTACCCCGTGAGGCCCCAGGAGGAACAACCACAGTGGTTGCTGCAGCTCTGGAAACCTGGATTCAGCTCCTGCAGGAACTCTGGAGCTCTCCGTCTGCAGGGCCTGGAGGCTCCGGGGCGGTGCCGCTGATCTGCTCAGCTCGGCGCAGCAGCGTCCTTGCTGTCCTGGGCCCTCCCGGCCTCTCCCTGTCCGGGGGGGGCCGGATCCTGGGTTGTGTCCCGACGTCCTGTGCTCCATGTCTCCGCTATTAGATTCGCGCTCCCGGCTGCGCAGCCGCCTCCGCGGAGCCTCTGCCGGAGCCCCTCTGAGCTGCTCCCGGGCCGCGCAGCTCCCTCTGAAGAGCCGCCGCCCAAGCCCTTCCGAGCTGCTCCGGGTCCCGCAGTGCGCGCTGCAGCCCTTAGGGACCTCGGCGCACTCTCCTGGGCGCGCAGGTGTCTGTTAGTGTCCCAGGGAGCCTGAGGGCGTCCCCGCCCTCCTGGGGTCCTGCTCCAACTCCCTGCGAGCCCCTTTCCGCCCGGGAAGGTCGGTGCAGCTCCTGCTTCTCCGGGATGGGGCTCACCTGTCCTGGGGACACTCGCCCCGGCCTTAGCCGGGCTCCTCGCGGGGCCCCTCCCCCTTGGATGCCTTTTGTTTCTTTATTTCTTTTTCTCCATCTTCCTACCTTGATAGAAGAGCGAACTCTTCTCACTGTAGCGTTCCAGCTCTTCTCTCTTTAAATCTCAGGCCAAATTCGTAGATTTTCAGGATAATTTGAAGGTTATCTAGGTAATTTGGTGGGGACAGGTGATTTGGGGACCCTACTCTTCTGCCATCTTGCCCCTCCTCTATAGTCTTCTTTCTTATAACAGGTTTTGCTGTATCCCAAATATTTTGGACCATTGTGCTTTTATTTTCATTTCTCTTCACATATGTTTTTTAGTTCCTCCTTAATTTCTTCTTTGGCACATTAATTGTTTACTAACATACTACTTATCTTCCATGTATTTGTTATTTCCAGATTTTTGTTGTAATTGATTTCTAGTTTCATATCATTGTGTTTGAAAAAGAAGTATGAAATGATTTTGATATATTTGTTAAAGATTTTATGTATTCATTCATGAGAGACACACACAGAGAGAGAGAGAGAGAGAGTCAGAGACACAGGCAGAGCAAGAAGCAGGCTCCATACAGGGATCCTGATGTGGGACTTGATCCTGGGACTTCAGGGTCACACCCTGAGCTGAAGGCAGGCACCAAACCACTGAACCACCCAAGGATCCCCTGATGTTGACATTTTTAAAGTTTATTGAGACTTGTTTTGTTGCCTAACATGTGATCTGTTCTGGAAAAAAAGTGTTCCATATGTACTTGAATGTGTGTTCAGCTGTTTTTGAATGGAATGTTCTGAATATATGTTAAAGTCATCTGTTCCAATGTGTTATTCAAAGCCATTGTTTCTTTATTGATTTTCTGTCTGGAATATCTATCAATTGATGGAAGTGGAGTGTTAAATTCCTCTACCATTGTTTTTTTTTTGTATTTTTTAATTGGAGTTTGATGTGCCAACATATAGTATAACACCCAGTGCTCATCCCATCAAGTGCCCCCCTCAGCGCCCATTACCCAGTCACCCCATCCCCCCACCCATCTCCCCTTCCACTAACTCTTGTTCATTTCCCAGTTAGGAGTCTGTCATGTTCTGTCACCTTCTCTGATATTTCCCACACATTTTCTCTCCTTTCCCCTTTAATCCATTTCACTATTTTTCATATTCACTGAATGAATGAAACCATATAATGTTTGTCCTTTTCCCTTGTTGTGTTACTATGGAGGTTTTCCTTCATGTCTGTTAATACTTGTTTAATGTCTTTGGGTGCTCTCATGTTGAGTCCATCAATATTTATAATTGACATATCTTCTAGTTTGATTTTTCCTTTATGATCATGTAATATCCTTCTTTATCTCTTGTCATAATCTTTGTTTTAAATTCTATTTTGTTTGAGGAGCCTCAGTGGCTCAGTTGGTTAAACTTTGGTATCTTGATTTTGGCTCAGGTCATGATCTCAGGGTTATGGGTTCACGTCCTGCATCAGGCTCTGTGCTCAGGGTGGAATCTGCTTGAGATTCTCTCTCTCTCTCTGCCCCTTCCTCTGCTCATGAATGCTCTCTCTCTCTCTCTTCCTCCCTAAAACAAATGAATATTATATTCTTTAAAGTATGTTTTGTTTGATATAAGTACTGCTACCATACTTTCTTTTTGCTTCAATTTTCATGATAATTGTTTTTACATCTTTTCACTTTCAATCTATATATGTCTTTAGGACTGACATGTATCTCTTCTATGCAGCACATAGGTAGGTGTTGCTGTTTTGTGTAGTCTTTCTGCCTGTGTTTTTGATTGGACCATTTACTGCATTTACAAAATAATTATTGACAAGTGTGTGCTCATAGTCATTTTGTTACTTGTTTTATAGTTGTTTTTGTATTTTTCTCTCTTTTTTCTTGATCTCTTCTCTTGTAGCCTGATGGCTTTATTTAATGATATGCTTAGATTCTTTTCTCTCTATTTTTTGCAAATCCATTACAGGTTTTTTATTTGTGGTTACCACTAGGTTTATATATATAACATCCTGTGCATATAAGTCTATATTAAGTTGATGATCACTTAAGTTCAACTCATGCTAAAAGTACTAATTTTTACTCCACTTTCCACATTTTACTATATGATATCATGCCGTAAATTACTTTTATTTCATAAATACATTGATTTTTGTAGGTGTAATTGATTTCACTGCTTTTGTGCTTTACTCTATATTGGTTTATAAGTGATCAATCTACTACCTTTGTTATGTTTTCATGTACTTGTAAATTTTTTTTCCTTTCCTAATTTTCTTACTCCTGATTATGGCCTTTTCTTTCCACTTGAAGAATGCCCTTTAACACTTCTTGTAAGGCTATTTTAGTGATGTGACCTCCATTAATTTCTGTTTGTCATGGAAAATATCTGTACTTATATTTTGAATTTTTTTTTATTTTTTATTTTTTATTTATGATAGTCACAGAGAGAGAGAGAGAGGCAGAGACACAGGCAGAGGGAGAAACAGGCTCCATGCACCGGGAGCCCGTCGTGGGATTCGATCCCGGGTCTCCAGGATCGTGCCCTGGGCCAAAGGCAGGCGCAAAACCGCTGCGCCACCCAGGGATCCCCTGTCCTTATATTTTGAATAAAACCTTATTGTATAGAGTATTTCTGATTACAGGTGTTTTACTTCTTTTAGCGCTTTTAATATGTCATGCCAGTGTCTTCTGTCCTACAAAATTTCTGCTGAAACATCAGCTGATAGCCTTATGGGGTTTCCCTTTATGTAACTGTTTTGTTTGTTTGTTTTGTTCTTACTCCTTTTAAAACTCTCTATTATTACTTTTGGCCATTTTAATTATTATGTGTCTGGGTGCAAACTTTCTTGGCTTTCTTTTGTCAGTAGCTATGTGATTTATGAATCTGGATGTCTGTTTCTTTCCCCAGATTAGGGAGTTTTTCAGCCATTATTTCTTCAAATAAATTTTATGTTCCTTTTCTCTCTCTTTTCCTTCTGGAATCTCCATAATGACAATATTATTACAATTGATGATGTCATTGAATTCCCTTAACCTACTCTCCTTTTTAACTATTTTTTTTCCTTTTTGCCATTTAGCTTAGTTGGCTTCTATTTTTTTGTCTTCTAACTCACTGATCTGTTTTTCTATGTCCTCTAATATGCTATATATTCTCTATAGCATATTTGTCATTTCAGTTATTGAGTTTTTCTTGTCTGGTTCTTTTAAAAATATAATATTTTTTCTTTGTTGAAGATATCCTCTACTCTTTTCTCAAGTCTAGTAAGTATCTTTATGGCCATAACTTTGAATTCTTTATTATGCATATTGCTCATCTCCATTCCATTTAGCCCTTTTGCTGTGATTTTTCCCCCTTTTTTTCATTTGGGACATATTCCTCTGCGTCATCATTTTGTTTAACTTCCTATGTTTGTTATTAGGAAGATCAGTTATGGTTCTTATCTTAAAAGTAGTGGTGTTATGAAGAAGAGATCCTGCAATGCCCTGTAGGTCAATGTTTCCTAGTTACCCAGGCCAGGCACTTCAAGGATGTCTTCTTTGTGTTGCATGCACCCTACTGTTGTGGCTGAATCATGTTTGCCTTCAGTCTAGTCAGCTGCAATGGCCCACTTTGCCTGTTGGTCCTTGTACCAGTAAGGGGCCAGTCTAGGACTGCCTTGGAATTATAGTTGGGTCATAGCTGATGCCTTCTCTTAGCCCTTTTGCTGGGGCTGCTGTTGAACTGAACTGCAGGGTTCTCTTCTTACATTGTGAGATGATTTCCTTGGTGAGTGGGACCTGTGGTCAGACTCAAATGTCTGCCTTAAGTCTGTCTCTTGGGGTTTCAGTGACCTCAAACTACAAGGCTTTCTCCTTGTGCTGCCCTTGGTGAGGTTTTTATTGACAGTAGAGGCCAGACCAGATATCTGCCCTCAGCCCACTGCTGGGACTGCAGTTGAGATGGTATGTGTGGTTATATTTTATCTCCCCAGAGCAGGAGTCACTTTGGAGGGACTACTGCTGCGTGGATTGGATTGGATGGGCAGCTATGCAGAAGAACACAGAGATGGGGCCTACAGTGTTATCAAGCTAGGTGAAGAGAGTTCAAGATGGTTCCAGGAGGTGTTTGGCTATCTAGGTTGGGATTGGGTAGATAAATGGTGCCCACCAGCCATTTTGTTCTTGAAGTCTTTTAAAGAACAATGTTTTTCCAGCTCACATTCTGAGATTAGTAAATAAATCTCCTTCCCTTATACTCCAGGCACTGCTCAAACTGTTGGTTCTTTGCTGTGTTTTGCAGAAATTGATATTCTGTCTCCGTAATGGATGGGACTCAGCTTCCCTTTTGGCTTTCCCACAGCTAAAAATGCTGATTTTTAAAGCACCCAGAGTCAAGTCCTACTTATTAAAAAAGTTCAAAGTTAAATGCCACTGGTTTTAAAAGCCAAATTTAGGACTCATCTTCCCAATGTGGTCGCTTTTGTCTGGGGTGCCTGGTGTGGGGTTTATTCATTTTCTTTTCCATGCTTGTTCTCTCCCTTCCATTTGTGGTTAGTCTGGCCATGAGTTTGGTTTGCAATCACATCCCTGCTCCTACTGCCATTTTTGATGCAGGCTTTTCCCTGGGATTAACTGCAGAGTCTGTTCTGTCAGTCTTTGTGTTGTTTCCTGGATTAGTTGCACTGGTGTGACGAGGTATACCCATGGGACGAGGTGAGCTTAGGATCCACATACTATAATATCTTCCTATGCTAACTAAATCAAACTTTGTACTAGACTTAGACTGTTAGAACTCAACGAAACCTTAGGGATAATATAGTCCAACTATTACATTTTACAGATGAAATATTGAAGCCTAGAAATAGAAGTAATTTTCTCAAAGTCATACCACCAGTTAGTGATAAGGTGAAAACTAGAAGGCAGGTGTCCTAGTTCTCTCACCTGTGCTTTCCCCCCATACTCTGCTTTCTCTCAGCTTATGTGGCCAGTCTTGGGAGTTGAAAAAGCCAGCAAATAATGTGAAATACTTTGGGAGTATATGACTTCTCTACAAGTACTTGATGAAGTAAACCCCAAACTAAAACCAGTTTTTATATTTTACATGACTCTTGTCCATGAAATATAATTAACATAGACTTGAAAAAAAGTCCCTGAAAATATTCACCATTTCAATAAGATCTGCTTCTCTCTAGCTGGATTTACCTGGTGATGTTTATGATTAATCTGTAACTCTTCTCAGTCACTGAATTATGTCCTTATGAACAATTGCTCTAGTTTGTCTTCATATATCTAGCCCACTTGGGTAGTATTTGGATAGTTCTGACTATGCCTTCACACATTAAAAAGTACCAATAAGGATCATAACTCTGTTAATTTGTAATTTTCTGTCTGGGCTTTCTTTCCTAGCCCTTATGAAATACTAATATGGATTGCCTTTTGGTTACTCTAGTATATTTTATTGTCACCACTATTTTTTTCCTTCACCAAGTCTTTTTAAGCATTTATGAAAAGTCCCTTTGTACCCTTTGTAAATAAGATGTAAACATCTTATTTAATATATGTTAGAGGCCAGAATAAAAAAGAAAATGACAGGTATTGAGATCTATTATGTGCAAAGCACTGTCCTACTGCCTTTTACTTGGGATATCTTACGTAATCTTAACAACACACCCCAGGGGTATACATTATTGTACTTATTGTAAAAAAGGATGAAAATGAAGCAGGGCATGGAGGAGAGCAGAAAACAAGTGGTTCAACAGCTCCAAAATGAAGCTGGTATTCAAATTCTAGTTTCCTCGAAAGGAAGCCTCTCCCCAAGGAGATTGCACTCTTGATGAGAAAAGACTCTTAAAAGAACTAGTTTGACACAAATTTGTTTAGTAGAAGCTATTATGTTGGCTGTCTGCCTTCTATCTTTCCTGTCTACTCCTCCCTTTTGTAGAATTCTCTGACAACACTTATGATATAATCTGGCTTCTCTAGTAATCCTAATACATTGCACCACCTAAGACTGTCCCCATCTTTGTTCCATTACTTCCCTTTTCTACAAAGTAAAATGCATCTCTATTTGTATATTTCATCCTGTTCAGTCTCTAAGGTGAAAATTAACATATCTGATTGACTACAGTTTATAGGTTAATGTTAAAATCCTCCTTGTAGTATTTTCGTTTATTAAGAAATACTTGTAGAGTCACCTGGGTGGCTCAGTCAGTTAAGCATCTGACTTTAGATTTTAGCTCAGGTCATGATATCAGGGTAGTGAGATTGAGCCCCACATGGGGCTCCGTGTTGGGTGTGGAGCGTGCTTAAGACTCTCTCTCTCCCCGTCCCTCCCCCATTCACACATTCTCTCTCTCTCTCTCTCTCTCTCTCTCTCTCTCTCTCTCTCAGAATACAAGCCATTAAAAAAAAGGAATTCTTGGAGACCAAGTGAGTTAAAGAATTGAATCTATAATGGGATATTTCAGGGAAAGTGGCAACCCCAGGCAAGATATCATTGCACAACATGGAACAGAAAGGAGTGGAGTATGTTTTTTGGTGCATCTAAACTACCCCACATAAGAAGCCATCTGCAAGCATTGCAATGGTACCTGCGAGGCAGTTTTTTTGTAGAAGTTAATCTCTCTCAGCATCAGCTGAGCCAGTGTCCATTTAGATCTCTCTCCGTGTGTATACATTAATCAATGAAGCAGTTGTGGTTATAAGAATTCAGAAAAGATTCCCATGTGAGAAAAATCAGTTTCTACCCTCCAACTGTTTTGTGTTTGACTACAAGCTATGGGATTTTTCTAGGCTAGTTAATCATAGTTAAGAGTTCCTTGTGACCAAGGAGTGACATGTGAATCCTGCCACTGAAATTCCTATCATTGCTCACCCTTTCCAAAGACTAAGTCAAAAAAATATGTCAGATGGTAAAGGGATGCCCACTCAACTTTACTACCACCAGCAGCTAAGTATAACTCGCTCCATACTATTTTTGCCCATGGTAATCCATTTTTGGGGTATCAGCATCCATCTACTGAAATATCCCAGCCCTCTATGAGAATCTTCTTCACTTGATCACTGTTTTTCTATTTTTTTCAAGCATAAATGAATTAAACCAGCAAGATTCCTCATGGCTTCTTCAGAAGACCCTATTGCTCTGATTAAGGAACTCCACCAGCATTGGAGAAAAGGGTAGGTACTCAAATAGTCTTGATTCCATTTTGACATCATCCCTAAAAGAGTGCTTTTTCATTGTGAGCACTGGCCTGAGAGCCTTCACTAGTCACCTGTCCTACATTTGCTGGTTCATTTTTAGATTACCAGAAAATAATCAGATTCTTGCAGTCAAAGAATGTATCTTATGGAACATGAAAAGCTACTGTTTCTGGAGTATTTTGTAGAATGAGATATTCTTTCAAATATTGTCTTGTTGAGTCATATTGGAAACTGAGGCAAAAGGGAAATGAGCCATACTGTCCCTGACTTTATCTATTAAGCAAACAAAAATACATAAGTATCACTCAGCACATATTGTCCGTTCTAGTTATAAAGAGTAATATGTGTGCACTGAGGAAGGAGATGCTATTTACTGAGAAGGAATAATAGGATAGTTGTAAGTGAATCACATGAATAATAGGAAAGAGCTATTTATTGATTGGTAAACTTAAAAGTCATTGAATCTTAGGTTAAGAACAGATTTGGAAGATGCAGATTTTGGAGAGAGGGGAGTGTTGATTTTTTATTTTTGGCTCATTTTTCTAGATGTTTATTCTTATAAGAAAGGTATTATTGAAGCGCCAGCCTAGATATCTAACCATTGTAAGAGGACATGTCTAATACTTAAGCTCATTAAAAAATATCAGTCAGAAATATCTCATTGTGATTTTAATTTACATTTTCCTGATTATTAGTGATGTTATCTTTTCATGTATCTGTTGGCCACTTGTATGTCTTCCTTGGGAAAAAAAATGTCTATTTAGATCCTCTGTCCATTTTTTGATAAGGTGATTTATAGGTTTTTGCTGTTGAGTTGTATGTATTTTTTATATATTTTAGATATTAATGAAATATTGGATACATCATTTGCATTATTTTCTTTCATTCAGTAGATGGCCTTTTTTTGACAGCTTCCTTTGCTGTGCAAAAGCTGTTTATTTTGGTGTTATCCAAATACTTAAATGTACAACAGGTAAATTATGGAAGCAACCCAAGTGTCCAGCGATAGATGGATGGATAAAGAAGTGATATCTATCATCTATCTATCTATCTATCTATCTATCTATCTATCTATCTAATGGAATATTACTCAGCCATAAGAAGAATGAAATCTTGCCATTTGCAACAATATGGATGGACCTAGGGAGTATTATACTAAGTGAAATCAGTCAGTCAGAGAAAGACAAATACCATGTGATTTCACTCACATGTGAAATTTAAGACACAAAAGAAACAGGAACATCTGGGTGGCTCAGCCAGTTAAGCATCCAACTCTTGATTTTGGGTCAGGTCATGATCTCAGAGTTGTGAGACTGAGCCCTAAATCCAGCTCTGTGCTGGGGGTGGAGCCGGCTTAAGATTCTCTCTCTCTCTCCTTCTGAACTCTCTCTCTTTCTCTCTCTCCTTCTAAAAAATTAAAAAGAAACAAAACAAACAAAAACTACAAACAAAAAAAAACAAATTATTAAATACAGAGAACAAACTGGTGTTGCAAGAAGGAAGGTGGATTGGGGAATGGGTGAAATAGATAAAGGGGATTGAGAAAACACTTACTTTGATGAGCACTAAGTAATGTGTACAGTTATTGAATCATTATATTTCATACCTAAAACTAATATAACACTGAATGCTAATTATACTTCAAAAGAATCAGGAGCAAAATGACTGCACAGATAACTTAAACATGGAGAGAAAAAGACCCTAAACATGGTCACATTCAATTACCCAGGAGTTCAGAGTTTTAATAACTAACACAACTCCTTAGAGTGTTCATAATCCCTGTTTGTGAATACGTGCACGTTTAACTTTTTAGTGTATGGATTTATGGCTATCTGGAAGCAAAATTGAAATCATTCTATCTTTTCTTTCTAGTTGCACTTTCTTGTAAAAGTGGAAAGAACCTCTGTACAAGACTACTTGAAACTTTTTCCCTGACATAATCAGGATGAGTATAGATGGAGAGCTCAGTGAAACAAGAATAAAAATAATTAGGTGCCTGTTGAAGCACATTATATTTTCAACACTCATAAATTAGTAATTAATAAGTGGGGTAGCCTAAATAGCATACTTCCTTTGTCAAAAAATAATTATCTTTTGCCTCAAGTAAAGAACTATACCTCCATTGGAGGTATTAAGAAATGAAAGTGCTGGTTGATCCTGAGTTCATGTTATGATATAAAAGTCAAGTTAACTGGGGAAATTCAAGTGCATTTTTATTTATTAATAGCCACAGATGTCTCTAATCATAATACAACCTCAGGCTTGAGAGAGAAAAGGAAATACATAACTATTACTATTAGCCAAAAACAAAAACAAAAAGCAAAACAAACAATAGAAGTTTTTAGTAATAAAAATATATGCATGAAAAAATATGTAATTTCTTTTAATGATTAAAAGACATGAGTTTGCATTCATTAGAGCACCCCAGAATTTGTTCATTTTTAAGAACATATTTATATATCACTTACAGAAATATTAACTCATTCAATACTCATAGAGGTAGGCACTATTATCACTTTTTACAGATGAGGCAATTGAGACACAGAAATGTTCAGGTAACTTGCCCCAAATCACACAGCTAGTCAGAGGCAGAGTCTGATTTTTTTATTGATGTGTAATGAACATACAGTGCTATGTTAGTTTCAGATGTGTAGCATACTGATTCAGTAATTCTATATATTACCCAATGCTCACCATGATAATTGTAGTCACCATCTGTCCCAATATAATGTTATTACAGTATTATGGACTATATTACTTATGGTGTACGTTTTTATAACTGGAATTTTCTACCTCTTAATTGTCTTTATCTATTTTAACCATTTTTCCAGACACCTCCCTTTTGGCAGACTGGTTCCAGAGTCCCATGCTCTTATCAACCATAAATGATGCCTCATTATTTATGAAATATTTGTATATTATGCAATAATTATATATGCATCCACACGAAATATGTCATTAAATACCAGGGCTATTTAAAACCCAGAAGTAAAATGATGCAGTATTAGAGCTAAAATTGCCCATAAAAGTTAGTTTAATCTACCCATTTCAAAGAATAATGAGGAGGTAGAGAAGAAGATGCCAGCAGAGTAGGAGGACCCTCGTCTTGCCTCATTCTATGAACCCAATTATATAACTATCAAATCATTTTAATACCTCAGAAATACATCTGAAGACTGACAGAACAAACTCCACAACTAAAGGGAGAGGAGACCACACTGAAGAAGTTAGGAAGCATGCGGACATGATTTAGAGGAGAAATGGATTGCAAGTGCTACAGAAAAGGGAACCACAGGCACAGAGGATAAGAGAGAGAAGCATACAGGAGAATGCAGATAAACTTCTGCCAAAAGGCATTGGCTTGTAAAATGAGAGGCTGACTTCCATCAATTCTTGTAACCAACCCAGCTTATAGACTGGAGTAATGGTCAGTAGGGTTGGCTGATGCTAGTCAGATCAGACCCTGAAGAGAAGGCAGGGAAACAATGCAGAGGCAGACAGTGTGGAAGCAGCAATCTTAAGACTGCCTAGGGCACAAAATGGGAAGATGATTCACTCTTCCCAGAGTTTGTCCCTGAGAGGCTTCATTCATAGACACACTTCACTGGGAACAAAGGACAACAACATTTCCCTCACCCAGCACTCAGCATAAACACAGAGCCACCTTCAGGAAGCACCACAGCACCCATGCTGTCTGCCTAACTTAAATCCAATAAACCCAAAACTCTATGATCTGGCAAGAGTGCTCTTCTCAATAACTCTTGACATTCCCACCATAGCAGGCCCCTCACCCAGAAGACCAGCACAACCCCCTGCACACACCATGTCTTCCAACCAGAGAGTTCTACAGAGACTCAGTTCTGGAGGAGAAAGTGACAGGTCTCATTTCACAAGCAAACCGGAGCTCACCTAGTTAAAACACACTACATTCAGGCCAAGTATGAAACACTGCCCACAGGAGGAAAGGAGAGCTTCTGCAGATGACTGGCCTGAAAGATGGAGCAGACAAAAAAAAATACAGAACGTAAAGACTGCTAACTCTGGGAAACGAACTAGGGGTGGTAGAAGGGGAGGAGGGCGGGGGGTGGGAGTGAATGGGTGACGGGCACTGGGTGTTATTCTGTATGTTAGTAAATTGAACACCAATAAAAAATAAATAAAAAAAAATAGAGTCCATGCAGCACACACTAGTGACACACTCTGAAGCACCAGGATATGGGCACTACATGACCTTGGGTTCATAAGGCCATTACTTTCAGGAGTAGGAAACATAATTTGCCTTTCTAACACAGATAAGAAGGCAGAGACTTAGACAAAATGTAAAGATGGAAGAATTTATCCCAAATGAAAGAACAGAATAAAACCATTGCCAGAGATATAAGCAAAAGAGATATATGTAAGATCCCTGATAGAGAATTTAAAGCAACAATAATGGGGCTACTCAGTGGGCTTGAGGATAGAATAGAAAACATCAGTGAGACCCTTACCACAGAGATAAAGGAATTTAAAAGGTTTCAGAGATGAAGAGTGTGATAAACAAGATCAGGAACAGGCTTGATGCAATGAATAGCAAAGAGAGGAATGGATTCATAACCTGGAAGACAAAGTAATGGAAAGTAATCAATTTGAACAAAGAGAGAAACAAGAATAATGCAACACAAGAGTAGATTTAGGGGACTCAATGAGTCCATCAAACATAGTACATCAAAATTTCATTTTATAGAAGTGCTAAAAGAAGAGTGGGAAAAAGCATCAGAACATGTATTTCAAAAAATGATAGTTGAAAAGTTCCTTAATCTGCAGAAGGAAACATACATCGAGATCAAGAAGGCACAGAGAACTATCAAAATTAACAAAGGCAGGTCAACACCAAGGTATAGTGTGATTTAATTTCCAAAATATAATGATAAAGAAAAAAATCTTAAAAGTAGCAAAACAAAACAAGTCCCTAATGTACAGAGAAAAACCATTAAGTCTAGCTGAAGGTTTCTCAACACAAACTTGACAAGCCAGAAAGGAGTGACATTATGTGACAAATTGCTGAATGGGATATATCTGAAGCAAAAATATTCTATCCAGCAAGGCTATCATTCAGAATAGAAATAGACTGAAGAGTTTCCCAGAAAAACAAAAACTAAAGCAATTCATGACCATTGGACAAGCCCTGTGAGAAATATTAACAGAGATGTTTTTAGTGCCAAGAAGAGACTAAAAGGGACAAAGACAAGAAAAGATCAGAGAAAATCTCCAGAAACAATGACAAGCAAGTAAGAAAGTTGCAATAAATACATATCTATCAATAATTATTTTAAATATAAATGGACTAAATTCTCCAATCAAAAGGCATGGGATGTTATTATGTATTAAAAAGAAACAACAATCTATATGTTGCTTAAAAGAGACTATTTTTAGACCTAAAAACACCTACATTTATCATGCATATGGATGTCAAAAGAAAGCCTGAGCAGTAATACTTATTGTAAACAAACTAGACTTTAAAACAAGGAGTGTTACATGAGACAAATAAAGGCACTATATAATAACAAAGGGCAAAATCCAAATAGAGGATCTAACAATTGTAAATATTTATACATTAACATGAGAGCACTCACATATGAAAAACAATTAATAACAAACGGTGCCTGGGTGTCTCAGTTGGTTAAGCATCAGATACTTGATGTTCAGTTCAGGTCATGATCTCAGGGTTGTGAGATGAAGTCCACATTGGGCTCCATACTGAGTGTTAAGCCTGTTTAGGACTATCAGTCTCCCTCTTCCCTCCCCCCATACTCACGTCCACTCTCTATTCAAAAAATACCAATTAAGGGCAGTCCAGGTGGCTCAGTGGTTTAGCGCCACCTTTGGCCCAGGGCGTGATCCTGGAGTCCTGGGATCTAGTCCCACGTCAGGCTCCCTGCATGGAGCCTGCTTCTCCCTCTGCCTGTGTCTCTTCCTCTCTCTGTGTGTGTGTCTCTCATGAATAAATAAATAAAAATTTAAAATAACAAAAACATATAAGAACTAATTGGTAATAATATAATGACAGCAGAGGATTTTAAAACCTCACTTACATCAATGGACAAATATTCTAAACAGAAAATCAACTAGAAAACAATAACTTTGGATGACAAACTGGAACAGATGGACTTAACAAATATATTCAGAGCATTTCATCCTGAAACAGCAGAATACACATTCTTTGTAAGTCCACGTGGAACATTCTCCAGAATAAATCACACATTAGGCCACAAAACAGGCCTTGACAAATACAAGAAGATTGAAATCATACCATACGCCTTTTCAGAACACAATGCTATGAAACTAGAACTTAACTACAAGAAAAATCTGTAAAGACCACAAATGCATGGAGCTTAAATAACATGCCACTAAACAATGAATGGGACAGCCAGGAGATAAAAGAAGAAGTAAAAAATACACAGAAATAAGTGAAAATGAAAACAGAATGCCCAAAACCATTGGAATCCAAAACCATTTAGGATCCAAACAAAAGTGATCCTAAAAGGGAAGTATATAGAAATACAGGTCTATCTCAAGAAGCAATAAAAATCTCAAATAAAAAACCTAACCTTCACCTTAAGGAGCTAGAAAAAGAACAACAATGAAGCCTACAGATAGCAGAAGGAGGGAAATAATAAAGATTAGGGCAGAAATAAATGATAGAGAAGCTAAAAAAAAAAAAAGACCAATAGAACAGATCAATGAAAACAGAAGCTATTTATTTAAAAAAAATAAAATTGATGAAACTCTAGCCAGGTTTATCAAATAAGAGAAAGGACCCAAATAACAATAATTACAAGTGAAAAATAACAACCAATCCCAGAGAAACATACTTAAAGGAGAATATAATGAAAAACTATATACCAACAATTAGACAACCTGGAAGAAATAATTCCTAAAAAGATATAAACTACCAAAAAATGTAACAGGAAGAAAGAGAAAACTTGTACAGACCAATAACCACCAAAGAAATTGAATCATTAATAAAAAAAAATCTCCCAAAAAACAAAAGTCCATGACCATATGTGTTCACAGGTGAATTCTACCAAACATTTAGAGAAGAGTTAATACTTTTCTCCTCAAAATACTCCAAAGAAACAGAAATGGAAGAGACACTTTCAAATTCATTCTAGGTCTCCAGCATTACCCTGATACCAAAACTAGATAAAGACTCCACTAAAAAAAGGTCCAATATCTCTGATGAATAAAAACACAAAAGTCCTCAATAAAATAAGAGCAGGGATCCCTGGGTGGCGCAGCGGTTTAGCGCCTGCCTTTGGCCCAGGGTGTGATCCTGGAGACCCGGGATCGAATCCCACGTCGGGCATCCCGGTGCATGAAGCCTGCTTCTCCTTCTGCTTATGTCTCTGCCTCTCTCTCTCTCTCTGTGTGTGACTATCATAAATAAATACAAAATAAATAAAAAAATAAAATAAAATAAAATAAAATAAAATAAAATAAAATAAAATAAGAGCAAACCAAATCTAGCAGTACATTAAAGAGACCCTTCATCATGATCAAGTGGGACTTATTTCTGGTATGCAAAGATTGTTCAATATTCACAAATAAAGTAACATGATGCATCACATTAATTAAAGAAATATAACAACCATGCAATAATTTCAATAGATGCAGAAAAAACATCTGACAAACTATAACATCTATTCATGATAAAAATCCTCAACAAAGTAGATGTAGATAGAAAATACCTTAAAATAATAAAGGCCTTATATGAAAAACCTACAACTAATGTCAAGCAAAATGAGAAAGAATGGAGAGCTTTTCCTCTGTGGTCAGGAACAAGGCAAGAATGGACACTCACATGATTTTATTCAACATAGACTGGAAGTTCTAGGCACAGGAGTCAGACAACAAAAAGAAAGAAAAGGCATCCAAATCAGAAAGGAAGAAGTAAAACTTTAACTTTTTGCAGATGCCATGATACTGTATATAGAAAACCTGAAAGTCTCCACTAAAAACTACTAGATATGATAAACAAATTCAGTAAAATCACAGGATATAAAATCAATATACAGAACCCTTGCATTTCTATACACCAATAATAAAACAGCAGAAAGAGAAATTCCAGAATCAATCTCATTTATAAGTGCAACAAAATTAATAAGACACCTAGGAATAAACCTAAGCAAAGACATGAAAGACCTGTACGTTGAAAACTATAAAATACTAATGAAAGAAAATGAAGATGACCAAAGAAATAGATAGATATTTCATGTTTATGAATTGTAAAGCAAATATTGTTAAAATGTCAATACTACCCAAAGAAATCTACACATTTAAAGCAATTCCTGTCGGACATCTGGGTGGCTCAGTCAATTAAGTGTCTGCCTTCAGCTCAGGTCATGATTTCAAAGTCCTGGGATTCAGCTTCACAATGGGCTCCTTGCTCAGTGGGGAGTCTGCTACTCTCATTCCCTCTTCCCTTCCCCACCATTCATTCTCTCTCTCTCTCAAATAAATAAATTAAAATCTTAAAAAATACAATGCAATCCCTATCAAAATACCACCAGCATTTCTCACAGACCTAGAGTAAACAATCCTAAAGTTTGTATGGAAGCACAAAAGACCCCCAATGCCCAGAGCAAACTTGAAAAAGAAAAGCAAAGCTGGAGGCATTACAATTCCAGACTTCAAGTTATATTACAAAGTTGTAGTGATCAAGACAGTATGGTACTGGCACAAAAACAAATGCATAGATCAATGGAACAAATAGAAAATCCAGAAATAAATCCAAAAGTATACGGTCAGTTTATCTTTGAAAAGGAGAAAATAATATCCAATGGAAAAAAAGAGAGTCTCTTCTGCAAATGGTGTTGGGAAAAATGGACAGCAGCATGCAAAAAAAATGAAACTAGATTGTATTCTTACACATACACAAAAATAAATTCAAAATGGATGAAAGACTTAAGTGTGAGACAGGAAATGATCAAAATCCTAGAGGGGAACACAGGCAGCAACCGCTTCGTTTTTGGCACCTTGTTACTAACTAGGTCTCCTGAGGCAAGGGAAACAAAAGGAAAAATAAACTACAGGGGCTTCAAGATAAAAATCTGCACAGCTAAGTAAACAATCAAGAAATCTAAAAGGTAACCTTTGGAATGGGAGATCTTTGTAAAGGACATATCTGTTAAAGATGTAGTATCCAAAATCTATAAGGAACTAACCAAAAAACACCCCAAACCCCAATAAACCTAGTTAAAAATGGGCAGATGACATGAATAGTCATTTTTCCAATAAAGACATACAGATGATCAACATACACATGAAAATATGCTCAATATTACTGATAATCAGGAAAATGGAGATCTAAATTACAATGAGATATCACCTTATATCTGTCAGAATGGCTAAAATCAACAACACAAGACATAGATTTGACAAGGATGAGGAGAAAAGGAACCCTCTCACACTATTGGTGGGAATGCAAAGTGGTTTAGCCACTCTGGCAATCAATTTGGAGGTTCCTCAAACAGTGGAAAGTAGAACTATTCTTTGATCCAGCAATTGCTCTACTAAGTATTTACCCCAAAACTACTAAAATATTAATCCAAAGAGAGACATGCACCTGGATTTTTTTATATTTATTTTTTAAAACTACTTTACTTATCCATTTATTTGAGAGAGAGAGAGAGAGAAAGAGAGGGATAAAGAGAGGGAGAGAGGGAGAGAAAGAGTGGAGGGAGGAGCAGAGGGAGAGGGACAAGCAGACTGTGATGAGCACAGAGCCCAACACAGGGCTCAATTCCATGACCCTGAGATTATGACCTGAGTGGAAACCAAGAGTCAGATGCTAAAGTGACTGAAACACTCAGGCACCCCCATGCAGATGTTTATAGCAGCATTAACTACAATAGCCAAATTATGGAAACAGCTGATGAATGGATAAAGTGTCCATAAACTGATGAATGGATAAAGAAGTCTTACACACACACACACACACACACACACACACACACACACACTGAAATATTACTCAGCCATAAAAAAGGATGAAATTTTGTTATTTGCAATGACATGGATAGAGTTAGAGAGTGTTATGCTAAGTGAATTCAGTCAGTCAGAGAAAGACAAATGCCATGTTGTTTCACTCATATATGGAAGTAGAAAACCAAACAAAGGAGCAAAGAGTAAAAAAAAGAGAGAGAAGCAAATCAAGAAACAGACTGTTAACTATGCAGAAAAAAACGAATGATTACTGGAGGGGAGTGGGAGTTGGGGCATTGGTTCAATAGATGATGGGAATTGAGGAGTGCACTTGTGATGAGCACTGGGTGCTATATGGAAGTGTTGAATCACTATATTTTGTACAGTTGAAACTAGCATTGCACTGGATAACTATCTGGACGTCAAGTAAAAACTAAAAATCAAGAGTATTTAGAGTGCCCCCCCCAGCAAGGAAATGAGAGCCTAGATAAATTGACTTTCCCATAGTCGCACTGACATCCAATGGCAGAGATGGAACAGGAACTCAAGAATTATCACTCTTAACCTAATATGATTTTCATTACACCGAAGTTCCTCTGCTATGACTAATTTAAAGAAATGCATCACAATATATATTTTCAAATCTATATTACCTTCAAATGGTAGGAAAAGCAAACTCAGTTGGATGCTTACTTTTTGATAAGTTTTTTTTTTATTTAGTAGCACTGTGAGATGTTCCGTATTCTAAATTTTCAATGCATTGATGGAGTCCAGAATGGTAATATGTGTGTGTGTGTGTGTGTGTGTGTGTTGTGTGTGTTGTGTGTGTTGTGTTTGAGTTTCTTGGGTAATTTTCCACAAATGCAGAGGTTCCAAATAGAGAGTACTATTCATCCTCCCAGGCAAAGGATTTTCCTACAGATGAATACCTTGGTGTGGTATGTAGACTATGTTTATGGAATAGTTAGAAAGGTTATGAGAGTAATAAGTCAGATAGAGCCAGGGCTAAGGCAAAAATAAGGCTGATCAGAACAATGTTATGAGGAAGATCAAATGAACCCAGTAGCAGTCTATATAAGGAGACTGAGAAGAGGGCAGCATGGTGGCGGTTTAGCGCTGCCTTCCACCCAGGGCATGATCCTGGAGACACTGATTGAGTCCCACGTCGGGCTCCCTGCATGGAGCCTCCTTCTCCTGCCTGTGTCTCTGCCTCTCTCTGTGTGTGTCTCTCATGAATAAATAAATAAAATCATTAAAAAAAGAAGGCTGAGAAGAAAAGTCTTGGGGGGGGGGGAAGGATTAAAGAAGACTTTAAATTTGAACCCTTGAATTATTAATGATATCAGTGATGTTCCCAATATTGGAAAGGACAGTGAAAGAGAAGGGTCTTGGTTTTAGATAAATTTAGAATTGTTAGCAGTTTGTTTTAATATTCCTCTTATCTCATGTATGAAGCCTTGTCTAAGTGATTCGTGTATGGATAGTTGGATGATAGGTACATAGGTAGAGAGAGAGAGAGAGAGAGAGAGAGAGAGATAGTACCATTAACATAACAAATGATGGAAGCATATAACCATTTGAAGATCATCCTGATAAAAATAATCAGACTTCACATATTTGCAATTACTCTGTCACTGATGTGAACTGCTGATAAAAAGCAATGAAATATCAAACTGTTAGAGTTATTATTCCAATCACTTTGTACATGACATATATTTATGTTGGTAAGTACAGACGGTCCATCTGAACTCAAGCCATGGCCATCTCTTAAAGCTAAATTGTAATTTGCTAACACTTGTTAAAATGTACAAAGAAAAGGGGTAAATACAATGAACTCTAAATGCATTTCAAGGGGTGGGTACTTACATTTCATTTCAGAAATATAACCATTAAAAACAACTAAATATTGGAAATAATGCTCTTCGTTGAGAAAAAAAAAATACTTTTTACTTTGTTACTCAGCCATTAGAAATGACAAATACCCACCATTTGCTTCAACGTGGATGGAACTGGAGGGTATTATGCTGAGTGAAATAAGTCAATCGAAGGACAAACATTATATGGTCTCATTTATTTGGGGAATATAAATAATAGTGAAAAGAATAGAAGGGAAGGGAGAAAAAATGGGTAGGAAATATCAGAAAGGGAGACAGAACATGAAGACTCCTAACTCTGGGAAACGAACTAGGGGTGGTGGAAGGGAAGGAGGGTGGGGGGGTGGGGGTGAATGGGTGACGGGCACTGAGGGGGGCACTTGACAGGATGAGCACTGGGTGTTATTCTGTATGTTGGCAAATTGAACACGAATAAAAAATAAATTTATTATTTAAAAAAATGATACCACGAAACACACACACACACAATTTTTTTGGTTTAGAAATGGCCTCTCTTGGGGATCCCTGGGTGGCTCAGCGGTTTAATGCCTGCCTTTGGCCCAGGGCCTGATCCTGGAGTCCCGGGGTTGAATCCCTCATCAGGGTCCCTGCATGTAGCCTGCTTTTTCCTCTGCCTGTGTCTCTGCCTCTCTCTCTCTCTCTCTCTCATGAATAACTAAATAAAAATATTTAAAAAAAAGAAATGGCTTCTCTTTTAACCTTTTGCAAGATTCACTTAAGGGGAAGGAATTTAAAATAAGAAAATACCAAGCTCGTGACTAAATTACTCCTAAACTTCCCGTAGGCTAAACTTATTTCCTAGGCTTACAGGTATCCAGAAGTCCATCTTTTTGAGTAGTTCATAACATAGAGAGGTAAGAAATTGGCCTATGTCAGAAATAAAAGTGATAAAATCAACAGGTAAATTTAATTAGAAAAAGTATGATCTTTTTTTCAACTTCAAGTTTTAAAGACCAGGGACCATTCAACACACATTAAGGTACTTGGTGATTCCCCTTGCTATGGTGGGGGAGGGACTCGTCATTTCCTCCTATAGGAAGGCAGCAGGCTGTGGTAGAGAAAGTAAAAAGAGTACCACATTGCCACAAAGTGTGCTCTACTCCATCTTGTTGTGTATTTGAATGGAAGGGGATAATTTTTTAATCTGACTTGATTTTATTTGTACTTCCTTTGATGGTAATACAATGTGGCTGCTTAAATGTATATTTTGGAGAGTTATTTTTTTTAAAAAGCAGTGACTATTTTGAGTTGTGTATTCTGCCTTAGTTCAAGGCTGCAAATGAAAATCATAAATTTACAATTGGACTTTTTAAAAAAATGCGAAATGGACAATGAACTTGTGAGACCCCGGTTTCTCTGAAGATGTATTTTCTTTTTGATTGTTCCTGAAAGTTTCTTCAATTTGATTCCCAAATACTTAAATGAATACATTGTAAATATTTCAGGAGAAACCATGAAGGAAATCCTAATCAGTTCACTGGGATGCCATTCAGAGCACTTGTTTTATCCATTAGCAAATGATAATACATAAGAACAAATTTTACTGTTGAGGGAAGAGAGACAATTCTATAAAAAAAATCAGATGTAATTCTAATAAAAGGAAATGTTCTTTTAAAAAGTGTCTTTTGTAATCCCCAAATGCTTTGATGTAGCTCATATCAATGATTAAAACATTAGGTAGAAATTATTAAATGTTTTTGAATTTTATAACTTGAAAAGACTTTAAAACACATACTATAACACTTGTGCTATATTCATATTCAAATATATTTGAATATAACACTTGTGCAAAAATTATGTGAAACTGGATTATTCAAAAACTTGGAAAATAAAGAAGTGTAGGTTAAATTAAAAGTCAGAGATGTCAGAGCAAAGTACATGATGTATTCAAGGATACCCTGACATAATGGAAGCCTAGAGCATTTAGAAGAGTATAAGTGATAAGGCCAGAAAAATAAATAAGTTTTTTTGAATGTCAGAGTTTTAGGTCATCACGGTGTGGATACTTAAAAGATTTTGTACATATGCTTCAACCTATAACTGATAAAGACACCTGCAGATTTATATCAATCTAAACTAAGAAAGTTATGCTATTTAACATAATAAAGAGAAAACAAAGCTATTACTCATGTCAAAATGTTATAGAAAGATATAAAATATAAATATATGTTCCACCTTTTGAAATATTGCTAAATATTAATGGTTTTATTATGGAAAGTTACAAAGATTTGCATTTGCTGATAAAGATTCTTTATTTGATTTTATGTTGTTGCAAATAGCAAGATTTCATGCTTTTTTTATGGCTGAGTAGTAATCCAGTGTGTGTGTGTATACATACACATATTCTCTATCTGTTCATCAATAAACATTTATGTTGTTTCAATTATAGGCCAGTGTATCTAATGCTGCAATGAACATAGGGATACATATATCTTTTTGAATCAGCATTTTGTTACCTTTCCAAAGTTTTGTTTTATATTTTATTTTATTTTATTTTATAATTCTGGTGAGTTAACATACAATGTTAACATACAATGTAATATTAGTGGCAGTGATTAGTGAATTCAGTGATTCTCACTTACATAAAACACCCAGTGCTCATCACAATAAGTGCCCTCCTTAATACGCATCACATATTTCAAGCATCCCATCCCCCTGGCCCACCTCCTCTCCAGGAACACTCAGTTTGTTCTCATAGTTGAAAGTCCACTTTATGGTTTGCCTCTCTCTCTCTTTTTCTTGACTAGTTCAAAATTGCCTCAAAGATAAATACAAAGAATACATTATGAGAATATTTCTCAAAACATAGCATCACTAGGGTAAGCATACAGCATTGCAAAGTGACCATTTGAAGGTAACATAGATTGGAAAATATAAATTGTGATGAATTTCTTTAAATTAGTCATAGCAGACGAACTTCAGTGTAATGAAAATCATATTAGATTAAGAGTGAGAATTCTTGAGTTCTTGTTCCATCTCTGCCATTGGATGTCAGTGCGACCATGCGAAAGTCAGTTTATTTAGGCTCTCATTTCTTTACTGGGGGAGGGGGCACTCTAAATATTCTTCATTCTTTAAAAGTGTGTATATATATATACATACGTGTGTGTGTGTGTTCATATACATATGTGAATGGATAAGGAAATGGTATATATATCACTTCGTTATTTTTTATAGATTTTATTTATTTATTAATGAGACACACACACACACACACACACAAAGAGAGAGAGAGAGGCAGAGACATAGAAGAAGCAGGTGCCATGCAGTAAGTCTGATGTGAGACACAATCCTGGGACTTTGGGATCATGCCCTGAACCAAAGGCAGATGCTCAACTGCTGAGCCACCCAGGCATCCCATATATCACTTCATTATCCATTCATCAGTCTATGGACACTTGGGCTGTTTCCATAATTTGGCTATTGTAGATAATGCTGCTATAAACATCTGCATGGGGGTGCCTGAGTGTCTCAGTCACTTTAGCATCTGACTCTTGGTTTCCACTCAGGTCATAATCTCAGGGTCATTGGATTGAGCCCTGTGTTGGGCTCTGTTCTCAGCACAGAGTCTGCTTGTCCCTCTCCCTCTGCTCCTCCCTCCACACTCTCTCTCTCTCTCTCTTTATTCCTCTCTCTCTCTCTCAAATAAATGGATAAAGTATTTTTAAAAAAGAAATGTAAGGGATCCCTGGGTGGCGCAGCGGTTTGGCGCCTGCCTTTGGCCCAGGGCGCGATCCTGGAGATCCGGGATCGAATCCCACGTCGGGCTCCCGGTGCATGGAGCCTGCTTCTCCCTCTGCCTATGTCTCTGCCTCTCTCTCTCTCTCTCTCTCTCTGTGTGACTATCATAAATTAAAAAAAAAAAAATAAATGTAAAAAAACATCCACGTGCATGTCTCTTTTTGGATTAATACTTTGGTAGTTTTGGGGTAAATACTTAGTAGTACAATTGCTGGATCAAAGAATAGTTCTACTTTCCACTTTTTGAGGAACCTCCAAATTGTTTTCCAGAGTGGCTAAACCACCTTGCATTCCCACAACAGTGTAAGAGGGCTCCCCTTTCTTCATATCCTCACCAACATCTGTTGTTTCTTGTGTTGTTTATTTTAGCCATTCTGACAAATGTGAGGTGATATTTCATTGTAGTTTTGATTCGTATTTCCTGGATGATGAGTACTGTTAAATGAGCATTTTTGTATTCTTCAATTAAATACCCATAACTGCCATTGCTGAATTGTAAGGTAGTTTTATTTTTTATATTTTTGAGGAATAATGCATATTCCATCCTTCTATAGTTACTGCACCATTTACATTCTCATCAACAGTGCAGGAGCATTCACTTTTGCTCCATATCTTCTCCAATAATTGTTATTTCATATTTTTTTGATAAGAATCATTCTAACTGGTGTGAAATGCTAATTTATTGCAATTTTTATTTCCATTTTCCTAATAATTAGTAATGCTGAACATCTTTTCAAGTACCTGTTGGTTATCTGTATGTACTCTTTGGGAGAATATTTAGTCAGATACTCTGCCAGTTTTTAAATTATTTTCATCATTGTGGCTGAGTTTAATGAATTCTTTATATATTGTAGTTAGTAGCCCTTTGTCAGATAAATAATTTGCAAAAATCTTCTCCCATTCAGTATGTTGGCTTTTTGTTTTAATGATGATTTCTCTTACTGCACAGAAGCTTTTTAGTTTGATGTATTCCCATTTGCATATTTTTGCCTTTGTTTCACTTGTATATGGAGTCCAATCCAAAAAAAAAATAACACTAAAACCAATGTAAATGAGCTTACCACCTGTTTTCCTTTAGGTATTTCATAGTGTCAGGGATCACATTCAATTATCTAATCCACTTTGAGTAAACTTTTGTGTACAGAGTAAGTTAGTGGTCTAATGTCATTCTTTTGCATCTAGTTGTCCAGCTTTCCCTGTGTCATTTATTGAAGAAAATGTCCTTTCTCTATTGTATGTTCTTGGCTCCTTAGTCACAAATTAATTGTCTATGTACTGGGTTTAATACTGAGCTCTCAGTTATGTTCTCTTGATCTGTGTCTCTGTCTTTATACCAATACCATACTGTTTCAATTTTTATAACTTTGTAGCTTGGCTTGAAATTAACAAGTGTGATACCTCCAGCTTTGTTTATCTTTCTCAAGATTGTTTTGGCTATTAAGGGTCCTTTGTGGGCTCACACAAATTTTAGGATTATTTGTTCTAGTTCTGTGAAAAATGACTTTGGAATTTTTATAGGGATTGCATTAAATCAGATTCCTTTGGGTACTATGAATATCTTGACAATATTAATTTTGCAATCTATTAATATAGGTGTATTTCCAATTTTTATAAGTTTTTGTTTTAATTACAGTTAACATACAGTATTATATTAGTTCCAGTGTATAATATTGTGATTCAACACTTCCATACTTCACCCTGTACTCATCATGACCAATCCACTTTTATCCCCATAATCTATTTAACCCCCTCACACACACTTGTCCTCTGGTAACCTTCAGTTTGTTCTCCATAGTTAAGAGTCTGTTTCTTGGTTTTCTCTCTTTTTGCCCTTTGCTCATTTGTTTTCTTCCATAAATTCCATACAAGAGTTAAATCATGAGGTGCCTGGGTGGCTCAGTCAGTTGACCAACTCTTGACTTCAGCTCAGGTCATGATCTCCGGGTTGTGAGATTGAGCCACACATCAGGCTTCTTGCTAGTCTTTGAACCTACTTAAGATGCCCTTTCCCTTTCCCACTTCCTCTCCTCTACCCACTGTCTGTCTCTTTCTCTCTCTCTTTCTCTTTCTCTCTCTAAAAAGAAAAACAGTGAAATTGTAAGGTATTTATCTTTCTTTGAATCACTTCACTTACCATTATATTCTCTAGATCTATTCATGTGATTGTAAATGACAAGATTGCAGTTTTTTTCATGGCTGAGTAATATTACATTGGGTGTGTGTGTGTGTGTGTGTGTGCACATGCGCATGCCACTTATTTATCCATTCGTTAATCAAAGGACACTTGGGCTGCTTCCATATCTTGGCTATTGTATATAATGCTATTTTAAGCATAGATGTGCATGTATCCTATTGAATTCGTGTATTTGTATTCTTTTGGCAAATAGTCATGCAACTGCTGTATCATAAGGTTGTTCTATTTTTATTTTATTTTATTTTATTTTATTATTTTATTTTATTTTATTTTATTTTATTTATTTTATTTTATTATTATTTTATTTTAGAGATTGTGGGGAAGGGCAAAGGAAGAGAGAGAGAGAGAAACTCTTAAGAAGGCTCTATACCCAGCATGGAGCCAGACATGTGGTTCAATCTCACAACCTTGAGATCATGACCTGAGTTGAAATCAAGAGTTGGACACTTAACCGACTAAGACACTGAGGCACCCCAAGTAGTTCTAGTTTTAACTTTTTGAGGACAGTCCATACTCTTTTCCATTGTGACTGCATCAGTTTGCATTCCCACCAACAGTGCAGGAGGGTTCTTTTTTCTCCACATCCTCACCACACTTGTTCTTTCTTGTGTTATTGATTTTAGCTATTCTGACAGATGTGGGGTGATATCTCATTGTAGTTTTGTTTTGCATTGCCCTGATCATAAGTGATGATGGGAATCTTTTTGTAAGCTATTGGACATCTGTATGTCTTCTTTAGAAAAATGTCTGTTCATGTCTTCTGCTCACTTTTTAATTGGATTATTTTTGCAATGTTGAGTTTTATCAGTTCTTTATATTTTTGGATACTAACCATTTATTGCATATGTTACTTGCAAATATCTTCTCCCATTCCATAGGTTGTCTTTTAGGTTTTTTTATTGTTTCCTTCACTATGCAGAAGTTTTTTATTTTGATGTAGTCCCAATAGTTTATTTTTGTTTTTAATAACTTTGCCTCAGGGGGCCTATTGAGAAAGTAGTTGGTATGGACAATGTCAGAAAAGATATGGACTGTGCTTTTTTCTAGGATTTTTATGGGTTCAGGTCTCACATTTAAGTCTTTAATCCACTTCAATTTATTTTTACGTGTGATATAAGAAAGTGGTCCAGTTTCATTGTTTTGCATGTTGTTCTCCAGTTTTCTCAACACCATTCATTGAAGTGACTTTTTCCCATTGGATATTATTTCCTCCTTTTTCAAAGACTAATTGAACATATAATTTTGGACTTATTTCTGCATTTTCTATTCTGTTCTAATGATCTATGGTCTATTTTGTGCCAGTTCCATGCTATTTTATTTACTACAGCTTTGTAATAAACTTGAAGTCCAGAATTGGGATGCCTCAAGCTTTACTGTTCTTTTGAAGATTGCTTTGGCTATTCTGGGTCTTTTGTGGTCTCCTATAAATTGTAGGATTGTTTGTTCCAGTTCTGTGAATAAAGCTGTTCATATTTTGATAGGTGTTGCATTAAACCTGTAGATTTCTTTGGAGAGTATAGGCATTTTAACAATACTTGTTCTTCTAATCCATGAGAAAGAAGTGTCTTTCCATTTTTTGAGTCATTCTTGAATTTCTTTCATCAATGCTTTATAATTTTCAGAGTATAGATCTTTTACTTCTTTGGTTATTTTTATCCCTAGGTATCTTATTCTTGGTGCAATTATAAATGAGATTGTTTTCTTAATTTCTCTTTCTGCTGCTTCATTATTGATATATAGAAACCAATAGATTTCTGTATATTGATTTTGTATACTGAGTTTAGTGAATTCATTTATAAATTCATTTTTTTTCATGGAGTCTTTGGGTTTTCTATATATACTATCATGTCATCTGCAAGTAGTGGATGTTTTACTCCTACTAATATAGATATCTTTTATTTCTTTTTGTTGTCTGATGCTGCGGCTAGGACTTTCAGTACTATGTTGAATAAAGTAGCAAAAATGGTCATCCTTGTCTTATTCCTGACTTTAGAGGAAGAGCCTGCAGATAATCTCTATTAAGAATAATATTAACTGAGCAGCCCTGATGGCTCAGCGGTTTAGTGCCACCTTCAGCTCAGGGCCTGATCCTGGAGACCCAGGATCAAGTCCCACATCCGGCTCCCTGCATGGAGCTTGCTTCTCCTTCTGCCTGTGTCTCTGACTCTCTCTCTCTCTCTCGTCTCTCATGAATAAATGAATAGAATCTTAAAAAAAAAGAATGTTATTAGCTGTGGAATTTTCATATAAGGCCTTTATTATGTTGAGGTATGTTCCCTCTAAACCTATTTAGTTGAGGGTTTTTATTGTTAATGGTTGTTATACTTTGTCAAATGCTTTTTCTGCCTCTATTGAAATGGTCATATGGTTCTTATTTTTTCTGTTACCGATGGGATGTATCATGTTGATTGATTTCTGCACACGTGCAATCCAGATATAAACCCCATTTGACTGCACACTTGAAATCCAGGAATAAATCACACCTGAATGTGGTGAATGATTAGTTTATGTATCATTGGATTTAGTTAGTATTTTGTTCAGGATTGTTGCATCTTTTTCATCAGGGACAGTGGCCTATAGTTCTCTTTTGTAGTGTTGCCTTTATCTGATTTTTGTATCAAGATAATGCCAGCCTCATAGAAACAGTTTGGAGGTTTTCCTTCCATTTCTATTTTTTAGAATACTTTGTGAAGTATAGGTGTTAACTCTTATTTAAATGTTTGGTAGAAATCACCTGTGAAGATGTGTGGTCTGAGACTTTGTTTTTTGGGGATTATTATTTGTTTTTGTTTTTGATTACCAAATCAATTTCTTTGCTGGTAATCAGTCTACGATTTTTTTCTGTTTCAGTTTTGGTAGGTTATATGATTTTAGGAATTTATCCTTTTCTTCTAGGTTGTCCATTTTGTTGTTATCTAGTTTCTCATAATATTTTCCTATGGGGTTTTATTTCTATGGTGTTAGTTGTTATTTCTCCTCTCTCATTGTATTTTTCTTTATTTCAGTCCTTTAAATTTTTTTCTTTAGAAGTCTGGCTAGAGGTTTATCAATTTTGTTGACTTTTTCAAATAATCATCTTCTCATTCATTGATCTGTTGTATTGGCTTTTTAAATTTCCATTTCATTTTTTTTCTGTTCTAATCTTTATTTTCTTCCTTTTGCTGATTTTATGTATTATTTGCTGTTCATTTTCTATCTCTTTTAAATGCAATGTTAGGTTGTTTACTTAAGATATTTCTTAGTTCTTGAGGTAAGTCTTGTTATAAGCTTTCCTCTTAGTACCACTTGTGCTCCATCCCAAAGGTTTTGAACCATTGTTTTTTCAATTTTATTTACTTCCATGGACTATTTTACTTATTTTATTTCTTGGTGGACCCATTCATTGTTTTGTAGCATGTTATTTAATTTCCATATATTTGTGTTCTTTCCAGATTTTTTTGTGTGGTTGATTTCAACTTTCATACCATTGTGGTCAGAAAGGATGCATGGTATTACTTCAATCTTTTTAATTTGCTGGTGTGTGTTTTATGGCCTAATAACTCACCTATTCTGCAGAATGTTCCATGTGCATTTGAAAATAATGTGAATCCTTCTGTTTTATGATGGAGTACTCTGTTAATATATCTATTAAAGCTATCTGTTACAGTGTGTCATTCAAAGTTATTGGCTCCTTGTATATTTTCTTTATAGATGATCTGTTCATTTATGTAAGTGAGATGTTGGTGTCCCATACTATTATTGTATTATTAGCAATTGCTACCTTTATGGTGTTATTTACTGTTTGTATATTTGGGTGTCCCCATATGGCATGAATAAATATTTACAATTGTTATTTCTTCTTGATGGATTGTCCCCTTTATTATTATATAGTGTCTTTCCTTGTATTTTGTTACAGTCTTTGTTTTAAAGTCTATCTTGTATGATGTAAGTACTGGTACTTTGGCTTTATTTGGACATCCATTTTCTTTTTTTTAACACATTTTAGTTAAATTCCATTTGCCAATATATAACACCCAGTGCTCATCCCATCAAGTGCCCTCCTTCATACCCGTCACCCAGTTACCCTACCCCCAACCTCCCTCCCCTTCTGCAACCCTTTGTTTGTTTCCCAGAGTTAGGAGTCTCTCATGATTTGTCTCCCTTTCTAATTTTTTCCCACTCAGTTTACCTCCTTTCCCTTATACTTCCTTTCACTATTTCTTATATTCCACATATGAGTGAAACCATATGATAATTGTTTTTCTCCAATTGACTTACTTCACTCAGCACAATACCCTCCAGTTCCATCCACTTTGAAGCAAATGGTAGGTATTCATCCTTCCTGATGGCTGAGTAATATTTCATTATATATATATATATATATATATATATATATACATATATATATCACATCTTTTTTCTCTTTTTAATTTTTTGTATATATTTTTTAAAGATTTTATTTATTTATTCATGAGAGACACAGACAGAGGGAGAAGCAGGCTCCACGCAGGGAGCCCGATGTGGGATGCGATCCTGGGACTCCAGGATCACTCCCTGAGCTGAAGGCAGGTGCTAAATGCTGAGCCACCCAAGATCCCCTTTTTTGTATATTTTTTTTTACTGGAGTTCGATGTGCTAACATATAGTATAACCCCCAGTGCTCATCCCATCAAGTGACCCTCTCAGTGCACGTCAGCCAGTCACCCGATCCCCTTGCCCAATTCCCCTTCTATTACTCCCTGTTCATTTCCCAGAGTTAGGAGTCTCTCATGCTTTGTCACCCTCTCTGATTTTACCATATCTTCTTTATTCATTCCTCTGTCGAAGGACATTGTGGCTCCTTCTGCAGTTTGGCTATTGTGAGCATTGCTGCTATGAACATTGATGTGCAGGTGTCCTGTCATTTCACTACATCAGTATAGTTGGGGTGAATAGCCAGTAGTGCAGTTGTAGGGTCATAGAGTAGCTCTATTGTTATCTTCTTGAGGAACCTCCACATTGTTTTCCAGAGTGGCTGCACAAGTGTATATTCCCAACAGTGCAAAAGGGTTCCCCTTTCTCCACATCCTTGCCAACATTTGTTGTTTCCTGTCTTGTTAATTTTAGCCATTCTCACCAGTGTAAAGTAGTATCTCATTGTGGTTTTGATTTGTATTTCCCTGATTGATGTCTATTTTCATGATAAATGTTTCTTCATTCCCTCATTTTCACTCTGTAGGTGTCTTTAAGTCTAACAAAGATCTTATAAGCAGCATATACTATACTTGGGTCTTTTTGTGTGTGTGTATGTGTGTTTATTCTATTCTTCCAGCATATGCCTTTTGCTTGGAGAATTTAGTCAATTTGCATTTAGTGTAATTATTGATAAATATGTATTTGCTCTCTTTTATTACATGTTTTACAGATGTTTTTGATGATTTTCTCTGACACTTTTCCTGTCTTAACCTTTCCTGTTTTGTTAAATTTCTTTAGTGATATGTTTGGATTTTATTCTCTTTATTATTTTCTTATTTATTAATGGTTTTTAATATATGATTGCCATTAAATATTTATATAATCTCTTCTGCATATAATAGTCTATATTAAGTTGATTTTTTTTAAGTTTGAGCCCATTCTTTTCTCCTCTGTTACCCATACTTTAGGATTGTGTTTTCATATTTTTAATCCTTGTATTTTTTTCACTGATTATTTTATGGAAATATTCATTTCCCCTGCTTTTATGTTTCCTACTTTTACACTCTAACTTTTGGTTTCCCCTTTCCACTAAAAAATAATCTTTAGTATTTTTTTGCAGAGATGGTTTAGTGGTTATGAACTCCTTTCCCTTTTGTTTGTCTCAGAATCTCTTTGTCTCTCCTTCTATTCTGAATGATAGCCTTGCTGGATCGAGTATTCTTCGCTACAGGTTTTCCATATTCAGCACTAGATAGATAGATAAATAGATGATAGATAGATAGATAGATAGATAGATAGATAGATAGATAGATAATAGATAGACAGATGACAGATAATTTCATGTAACTTCTAGATTGCAAAGTTTCTGGTGAAAATAAGATATTCTTTTGTGGGTTCCCTTTTATATAACTGTCTTCTTTTGTATGACTGCTTTTCATATTTTTCTATATCTCTATATTTTGCATTACATTAATTATAATATATCTTGCTGTGGATCTGCTTTTGTTACTTTTTGGCAGGGATTCTCTGTTTCTCATAGATCTAGATATCTGTTTCCTTACCCAGAGTAGCAATGTTTTAATCTATTATCTCTTCAAATAAATTTTCTACCCCTTTTTCTCTCTCTTCTGCTGGGACTACTATAGTATGAATGTTACTATGTTTGATGGAGTTGCTGAGTTCCCTCAGTCCATTCTCCTGTTGCACTTGAAGAGAAGGATTGAAATGACAACCTTCTGAAGAGCACTTGAACACACAGTGAGGAAGTTATTTGTTTATTTCTTTTTTTTTTTACAGTATGTCCTACTTATTTTATTTTATTTTTTTAATAATAAATTTATTTTTTTATTGGTGTTCAATTTGCCAACATACAGAATAACACCCAGTGCTCATCCCATCAAGAGGCAACACCCTTTTTGATCTCTTCTTAACCATTATCTCTTCCTTTATTTCACTGGGTGTAGGCTAAGGTCCACAGATTTCATTGTTAAGAATCTGATTGTAGCCAACATTTTGGTCCTGTTCTCATTTGGAATACACAATGCAATGCCATTTTGGGGGTTATATCATATCCTCAGTGATTTTGGATGCAATTTTTTTCTCTATATTCGTGGGGTTGGCAGGGGAGTGTCCATTGGCACTGTCCGCCTCTTGAGTGTCTTCCAGGTCATCAT
This sequence comes from Canis aureus, assembly GCF_053574225.1. NCBI lineage: Eukaryota > Metazoa > Chordata > Mammalia > Carnivora > Canidae > Canis > Canis aureus. The sequence continues at coordinate 62,820,066 of NC_135649.1, read as the reverse complement.
CATCAGCCCCAGGAACTCCAGGTGGGCAGTGCTTAAAGGGAAAGCTTTCAAGTGCATTGTCCCTTCCATAGTCCTGTTCTGGGTCCTGCAGATACTTGTAAATATTGTGATTCCTATGTTTTTGTTTTGTTTTTAATAATAAATTTATTTTTATTGGTGTTCAATTTACCAACATACAGAATAACACCCAGTGTTTATCCCGTCAAGTGCCCCCCTCAGTGCCATCACCCATTCACCCCCACCCCCTGCCCTCCTCCCCTTCCACCACCCCTAGTTCGTTTCCCAGAGTTAGGAGTCATTTGGGGAATATAAATAATAGTGAAAGGGAATATAAGGGAAGGGAGAAGAAATGTGTGGGAAATATCAGAAAGGGAGACAGAATATTTGTTTATTTCAGAGCATGTTCCAGAGAAGCAGCATTCACAGAGAGACTCCTACTGGAACAAAGGAATGTCAGGTGCCATTTCCCTCCCCTGCATCTCAGTATAAGCACAACACCACCTGCAGGAATTACACTGGGTTTGAGGCAAGGGTGACTGGGAAGGGTGTTTCCAATAAAGTATGTCAGGGCAAGGCTTGATATAAGCAAGTTAGATAGCAGTGTTGGTGATGTGTTGGTTTCTGTAGGTGATTTTATGCTTATACTAAATTGCAACCCCTATGCCTCTGGGATCTCCCTGAGTGAAGACGGCTGACCTTTGGATCTCCAGGTTTTAAGCCCCCCCCACCCCGGTTGCCAGAAGTCGTGAGATTCAGCCCCTCTGGCTTTACAAGCCAGTTCCTATGAGAATTCATTTTCTTCATGCACACCCAGAATTTTGTGTCTCACTCTTCTCCAGGACCATGGTTCCCTTCTCACTATGGAGTCCATGGTCTCTTTCTCTCATACTGTGTCTCTACACATCCTACTTTCTTCAATATAGCCTCTTCTCTCCCTTTAGTTGTGGAATTTGTTCTGTAAGTCTTCAGGTCAATTTCTATGGCATTCAGGATCATTTGATAGTTATCTTATTGTATTTGTGGAATGAGGCAGGCCTAGGGTCTCCCTACTCTGCTGTCATCTTCTCTCTCTCAGAATATCTTTCCATATATTAAATCCATCTTCGAGTTCTTTCAGCACTGTTTTATAGTCTTTAGTGTACAAGTCTTTTACTTCCTTGATTAAATATATATCTAAATATTTTATTTTTGATGCAATTTTAAAATTATTTTTTAAATTTCTTTCTGATTATTTGATAAACATGCAGAAACACCACAGATTTCTGCATCTTGGTTTTCTCTCCTGACACTTTGCTGAGTTCATGTGTTAGCCATTTTTTTAGATGGAATATTTTGGGTTTTCTATATAAAGTATATAACTGTCAGTATTTGTCATCTGTAAATTTTGACAGTTTTACTTCCTTTCCATTTTGGATACATTTTTATTTATTTTTCCCACCTAATTGTTCTAGCTAGGACTTCTAAAACTATGTTGAATAAAAATAGGAGGTGTGGACATTCTTGTCTTTTTCATGAGCTTTGAAGAAAATTTTTCAGCTTTTCATCATTGAGTATGATATTAGCTGTAGGTTTGTCATATATGGCCTGAATTATATTTAAGTACATTCCCTCCATACCCTCTTTGTTTTATTATAAATGAATACGAATTCTGTCAAATTATTTTTCTCCATCTGCAATCATATATAATCATTTAATCATATAATTTATATTCTTCATTTTATTAATGTAATGTATCGCATTGATTGATTCGCAGACATTGAACCATTCTTGCATCCTTGGAATTAATCCCACTTGATATTGGTGTATCACCCTTTTTAAGGTATTGTTGAATTTGATTTGCTAATATTTTGTTAAGTATTTTAGCAGGTATATTTACCTGGGACACTGACATGTAATTTTCTTTCTTTGGTGTGTCTTTGTCTAATTTTTGTTTTAAGGTAATGCTGGGCTTGTAAAATGACTTTGAAAGTGTTTTTAATTTTTTGGAAGATTTTGAGGATAGTTATTAAATATTCTTTCAATGTTTGTTGAGTTAAGCAGTAAAGCCATCGGGTCCTGGACTTCTATGTGTTGGGAGGTTTTTTGGTTATTGATTCAATCTCCTAACTAGTAATCTGTCTATTCAGAATTTCTAATTCCTCATGGTTGAGTCTTGAAAAATTGTACATTTCTAGGAATTTCTCTGTTTCTTTCAGGTTGTCCAAATTGTTGGTGTACATTAGTAATAGTCTCTTATGATCCTTTGTACTTCTGTGATACCTGTTGTAACTTCTTTCATTTCAGATTTCTTTTTATTTGAGCCATCTATCTTCTTTTTCTTGGTGAGTATAGCTAAGGGTCTATTATTCTTTTTATCTTTGAAAAGAAGCAGCTTTTAATTTCATTAATCTCTTCTGTTTTCTTTTTAGTCTTTATTTCATTTTTTTTCCACTTTGATCTTATTATTTCCTTTCTTCTACTGAATTTGAGGTTTTTTATTACTCCTTTCTAGCTTATTTAGGTATAGAGTTAGATGGTTTATTTGAGATATTTCTAGTTTCTTGAGGTAGGGCTGTATTGCTAGGAAGTTCCCTCAGGCAACACTTTTGCTGTATCACATATATTTTGGTACGACATATTTCTGTTTTTATTTCTTTCTCGGTATTTTTCAAATTTCTTCATTGATTGCTTCAGTGACCCATTAGTTGTTCAGAAGCATGTTGTTTAATCTCCACATTTTTGTGGTTTTTCCAAATGTTTCTTGCCATTTCTTTCTAGTTTCATACCATATTGGTCAGAGAATGTGTTTGATACAATTTCAGTCTCCCCGAATTTATTAAGACTTGTTTAGTGGCTTAATATGTCATTTATAATGGAGAATATTCTATGTACACTTGCAAAGAATGTGTATTTATTGCTGTTGGATGCAACATTCTCTATATATTAAGTCCATCTGGTTCGGGACACCTGGGTGGCTTAGCGGTTGAGCATCTGCCTTCGGCCTAGGGCCTGATCCTGGGATCCGGGATTAAGTCCCACATCGGGCTCCCTGTGAGGAGCCTGCTTCTCCTTCTGCCTGTGTCTCTGCCTCTCTCTCTGTGTGTCTCTCATGAATAAATAAAATCTTAAAAAAAGTCCATCTGGTTCAATGTGTCATTTAAGAATGATGTTTCCTTATTAATTCTTTCTTTGGATGATCTCTCCATTAATATAAGTGAGAAGTTAAAATTTTCTATTATTATTGCATTGCTGTAATTTTTTTCCTTTTAGGTCTATTAGTATTTGTTTTATGTACTTTCGTGTTCCTACGTTTTATGTATATGTATATGTATATGTATATGTATATGTATATGTATATGTAAATGTTGGGTCCTTTTATTGGATTGACTTCTTTATCATTATGTGTTTTTCTTTGTCTATTATTACAGTCTTTGTTTAAAATCTATTTTGTCTGCTGACTATAGATATGCCAGCTTTGTTTTTATTGTTTTATTTCATTTACATGGAATATATTTATCCATTCCTTCACTTTCAATCTGTGTTGTCCTTATTTCTGAAGTGTGTCTCTCATGGGCAGCATATATATGGGTTTTGTTCTTTTATCCATTCAACCCTTCAAAGTCATCTAATTGAAGATTTTAGCTTAAGAAAATTACTAAATTAATATTGATGTTGCCCTTTGTAACTCAAAGAAGACTCTGATTTGAAGGGTCTCAGATTTGTTTATCTTAGTAGCTTGTTAAAATGTAGCTACCTTGGCTCTATCCTTTGAAAGTTAAGATTTGTTCCATCTGGAAATTTTCATTTTTAATATGCATTCCAGTTAGTGCAGAGACCACATTTTGAGAAACACTGCTTAAGAAAAAGGGAAAATAAAAACAAATAGCTTTCTATTGTGTGTAAAGAACAAGATACTGAGAGATACGAGCTGTATAAGAACAAACTAACAGTTTTTAACAGATGGTAAGAGCAAGGAAGTGGATAGTGGCTAAAGTACTTGTTAATTATCAGTGCAGATTTTAATAGCCTCTGAGGTCACCAATACCAATTGATGTTCCTTTGTCTCCAGGATATGAAAGATCAAAACGTAGGATATCAGAGAAAAGGCAACGTGACTGGGCATTACTTATTGGTAATGTGAGAGGGAGTAATATACTCCTTGCTGTCTCTTGGTAATTAAAAGAGTACTACTCAGAGTAACAAGATGCACTATCTGTTGAAGAGGAAATGGGCTTCAGAACTCCGCAAAGACATTTAGACTGAGGCAAATGGAAGAACTTACTGGCAAACTGCCAATGCCCACAGTAACTGCATTGTGTGTCCAAACATAGTTACTTCCTCCTCTTTATGAAGTTGGCTTATGAAGGAATCATAAGAGTTATCAAATATAAGAGAAATTGGAAGCCTAATTGAATGTAGTATCCAAGCAGAACACACCTCTTTAAAATAAAAATTATGATTAAATTTTCAGTAGGACAGAACTGGTAAATTCCCTAAGAGGATTAGCCAGGAAAGACTTTCTAAAGTATTTGTGTACTGTGTTGTAGTCAGCTCTTTACCTAGTTGCAGTTGCCAGACAGGTTTTCTGGAAAGATTATAAAGTATTTGACTTTGAAGATTTTTAAAAGTGAAAAAGGACACCTGATATATGCTGTGTCTTGATAAAAATCAGGAAGAAATTATTTTGCTCTCTTGCATTCAATATTTGTGATTACTTATGAATTATAGTGGAACAAACATTTGCCTCCCACACACATGTACACACCTTATTCAGTCCCACATCATTTGCAGTCACTTGAAGCACTAGATCTGCCTTTTTTTGGCTTACTAAAGTATAAACCTAACTAGAACTCTAAAATAAAATTGGCTTTTGGGTAAGTAGTTGCCTATGACCTATGACTGGATGGTTGCTGGGCAGAGTTTCACATCCCAAAATATAGTCTTTACTTGCCCCTAATATGGCTTGAAGACCACCATTAAAAATTAGGTCATTTGATGATCTAATATTTTTAATGGTTCACTTTCTTTTTTTAAAAAAGATTTTATTTATTTGAGAGAGAGAAGTAGAGAGAAATCAAGCACAAGTGAAGGGCAGAGGGAAAGGGAGAAACAGGCTCCCCACTGAGCAGGGAGCCCAAGGTGAAGAGCTTGATCCCAGGACTCTGGGATCATGACCTGAGCTGAAGGCAGACACTTAATGGACTGAGCCACCTAGGCACCCCAGTCGTTCACTTTCTTTATTAAAATACAAAAACAAATTTTGATGGGTAAAAGTCTAGCACCTTCATAGATAATAGTAACTTGTTCAGAAGAAGTCCCAGTAAAATAACACAAAAAGTTATCCCTGATATTCATTTGAATCACGTCTTTCCTGGAAAAGCAACCAAAGGCAAAATATTGCTGGAAAATACTCTTGAACCATATCATGAGTGAAATTTAGTAAAGCTTCAGGTTTGGATGAACATAAATATCTGTAAATGAAGATAATAACTTCCCATGAGGACTCCATATGAAATAGTTTCTGACGTGTAGATTGCTGGGGATCAGGCCAGATTTAGGCCATTAGTTTCATGTTTTTCTCTTCTTTTTTTCTTCGCAAAAGGAAGTATGTAAAATTAAGGAAGATTAGTCTCCTGATAGCAAAAAATAATTTGATCAAAGATGCTGACATGATTCTTTAAATAAATACCTCATTCAAACTGGAGTCTCTTTCTGTGTCTGAGATGATATGGATTTCTTTCCTAAGAAAGGAAAATCTCAGAAAATAGTGTCATGTTCTGAAGAAAAATGCCTCCTTTATTTTTTTGTCTCCATCACTCTTTAAAAACTGAGGAGTTTATATTCATTCTAAAGCATGGGTTTTAACTAGTTTCTTTTTTCCCATGAAGGAAAGCTTTTTCAGTCACTCCAAGCAACTTTTCCTACTAGAAAATAATGCTATTTAAACAAAGGGAAATCATCATCAACATTCCCAGAGGAAGCCAGAGGAATTGTAAAGTATATATTCTATTCAGAAGCATTTTGAGGTTACAGGCTAGGATATACATATGAAAATGCACTAAAATGTGCCCACTGACAGAATGACAAATAGGAAGATTATAGACTTTGGGAGGGTAGTCATAGATTTGATTTCACTTCACTTAAGGAAAAATGTTCTTAATATTTTAGTTTACCTTCATTTGTCCTATAGAGTATGCTGTAGATTGCCTACAAACACACTTTTTAAATACTGTATGGCAATTATCATTCTGCCTCACTAGAAAATAAGGTCCATGAAGACTGAAATCATGTGCCCTTTTCCACTCTATCCTCATATCAAGAGCAGTGCCTGGCAAATGGTAGATGTTGAATAAATATTTGTTGAATAAATATTGGATGAATCCATCACATTCCAAACATATCTCTGGGTGCTCCAGGGGATATAAAGGTGTCTAAACCCCAGCCTCTGACTTCAAAGAATTTCTGGCCTTGCTATGGTAGGGTGGAATAAGCAGGAAAACAGAGGCATAAAAAGGACACAGACAGAAATTAATAACTAAAAAACAGATTAGGCCATTTAAAAATATTTATTTATTTATTTATTTATTTATTTATTTATTTATTTATTTGAAACAGAGAGGTAGAGAGAGGAGGGGCAGAGGGAGAGGGAGAGAGAAACCCAAGCAGACTCTGCACTGAGCATGGATCCTCACATGGGGCTTGATCTGACAACCTTGAGATCAGACCTGAGGTGAAACCAAGAGTCCGAAGCTTAACCGACTGTGCCACTCAAGCACCCCAGAGATGTAGGCTATTGTAAATAACTTTGATCTTTCTTCTAAGTAAGAGGAGCAAAAACCATTAGATTTTTTTTATCAAAGAGATGACATAATCTGACAAGATAAGACATATTTTTGAACAAATATTAATTTTCATAGATTGAATTTTGAGGTGATAACTCAAGAGTTCTTATATAAAGTTGGAAAGAGAGCTACAGCGTAAAAGAAATATAAATTTAAGAGTCATTGCCCACAAGGAAAAATGGATGTTCAATGGAGGTTGACTGGATGTATAGTTGTATAAACTTCTAAACTAATGTCTATTCAGTGACATTAGAAGACCATGACTGCTGTATAGTTAAAAGAAGGTTGAAAACCAAGGGCTTTTGATTGTTTGATCTGCCACCTTATTTTGCCTGCCACCTATGCAAAATCACTACCTGTGTAAATATTATAAAGATGTATTTCAGTTTTAGAACTAAACAACCTCTAATTTTAATCACTTTCAATATCTATGTTATGTTATTCTTTACAGCTGTGCTTCCTTGTATATTATAATGTCATCTATCTACTTTGTCCTTACCCAAGATATAATTCATCAGGTCTTTTAGTTAAAATGAGCACCATATCTTTTTTTTAAATTTTTATTTATTTATTCATGAGAGAGAGAGGCAGAGACACAGGCAGAAGAAGAAGCAGGCTCTATGCAGGGAGCCCGATGTGGGACTCGATCCTGGGACTCCAGGATCACACCCTGGGCTGAAGGCAGGCGCTCAACCACTGAGCTACCCAGGGATCCCGAGCACCATATCTTTGAAAAAAATGTGCTATTTTTCTTATTAAGCAATTGAGTCAAAAAAATTTAACAAAACAATTCTTTCAATGGCAGGAAGCACTTTAAAGCACACTTTAAAGCACAATGGATTTGATAATATAAAGCAGGATGTTACATAATTCTTATTCCATTTTTGTTCTTCCCACATGTCTTTAAAGTCAGTTAAATCTTCCTGAATTGCAGCAGCCTTAAGGCAACTATTCAAGTCCTTAAGCTAAAATTTGTTCACCACAGAACAAAACTCATGGGTCCAGCTGAATCAATTACCTTGGGATTTTGATTCTCTCTACTGGTACTATGGTCTGTTAACCAGGATATTTAAGAGATGACTAAATGACCCATGTTAATGCAGTATTTAAAGAGAGGCTGGTTGCTCACTTATTTTCAGACATCTGAGAAGGATTCTGACCAAGTTAGTAGCCTCTATAATGATGGTTCAAGGAGGAATGCTCAGTTGACTATATCTGAATCATGTGGAAAGGTTTTAAAAAATACAAATTTGGGGCTTATATACTGAATCAGAATCTCTGGAGGAGATACCAGGAAAGCTATAGAAAGTTGTTTTTTTTTAAACTCCATCAGATGAGTCTGACAATCAATGTGGTTTGTGAATCAGGATCTAAATCAGAGCCTCTCAAATGTAAATATGCATAAAAATCACATGTCGCTTTTGTTAAACTGCAGACTGTTTCAACAGGTCCTGGGTGGGGCCTGAGAGTCCTCAGCATTTCTAAAAAGCTCTTAAAGTTGGTTCAAGACACAGACTACATTACCTTTCAGGTTACTTCTAGCTATACTTTCCTGTGATTCTAAAGTGATTTACATAAACTGGTTTGTCACCCTCACTTACATCAGAATTTTCCATTCAAATGAATAGATTTTTGTACACATAGGCTTTTTATTTTTTTGCAAAAGTGCCAGACAATAATTTGTTTATTTGTTTTTTCACTTGCAGCTCTGCCTTTGCTTCCCATTTTTTAGCTTTCAACACCTAACTGAAAAAGTCTCAGAAAGCTGATGTATCCAAGTTAATCACCTCTGAAGAACTGCGGACTCACTGAGTACTAAACAAAACCTTCCTTCTATGTGAGCCAAAAGTCAGAAAAAAAAAAAAAACTGTTGTCAAACACCTGTAAAGAGATGCCTATCATCATATGGAAATTCGAAGAGCTTCTGTGTGGCACATTCATAATCCAAATGGGAGAGAATCAACTGTCATGATGTCCCAGAAGGCCTTATAACAGTAAACAAGAGGGAAAAGTTATAATAGCTTGTTAATCGGTGCTTGCACATTAGACTTGAGTGTGATTACTATAAAAAAAATCCAAGGCAAATATGCAAATACTTCTTTGAAAGTCTTCCAAATTATGTAAAGGCTCAGACCAATGAAGTAAGAAAGAGGTTATTTTATTCTCACTCTCTACAACCCATTGATAAAAAGTCTTTAGAAAGAGGAGCAGTTGATCGTGAATTACTGTTTTGATCCACCATTTAGCAAAGATAGTTGTTCTGGAAAGAAACATGCCTATTAATGTCACGTGTACTGGGCCAGATGGGGACAAGACAGATTTTCGATATTTTATCTATGCAGTGACATATACTGTAATTCTTGTGCCAGGTCTCATAGGCAATATATTAGCATTATGGGTATTTTATGGCTATATGAAAGAAACCAAACGGGCTGTGATATTCATGATAAACTTAGCCATTGCTGACTTACTACAAGTTCTCTCCCTGCCACTGAGGATCTTTTACTACTTAAATCATGACTGGCCATTTGGGCCTGGCCTTTGCATGTTCTGTTTCTACCTGAAGTATGTCAACATGTATGCAAGCATCTACTTCTTGGTCTGCATAAGCGTGAGACGGTTTTTGTTTCTTATATACCCCTTTCGCTTCCATGATTGCAAACAGAAATATGACCTATATATCAGCATTGCTGGCTGGTTGATCATCTGCCTTGCCTGTCTTCTCTTTCCTCTCCTCAGAACCAGTGATGACACCGCAGGTAATAGAACCAAATGTTTTGTGGATCTTCCTACCAGGAATGTCAATTTGGCCCAGTATATTGCCATGATGACCATTGGCGAATTGATTGGGTTTGTCACTCCTCTTCTGATTGTCCTATATTGTACCTGGAAGACAGTTTTATCACTGCATGATAAATATCCTGTGGCCCAAGACCTTGGGGAGAAAAAGAAAGCCTTGAAGATGATTCTAACCTGTGCAGGAGTATTCCTAATTTGCTTTGCACCTTATCACTTCAGTTTTCCTTTGGATTTCCTGGTCAAGTCCAACAAAATTCAAAGCTGCCTAACCAGAAGGGTGATTCTAATATTTCATTCAGTTGCTCTCTGTCTTGCTAGTATGAATTCCTGTCTTGACCCAGTCATATACTACTTCACCACTAATGAGTTCAGAAGACGACTTTCAAGACAAGATAGCATCCAACTCCATGCAAAATCCTTTGTAAGCAACCATACCACTGAATTATGCTAAATTAAAACAAAACCTGAATGTTATCTGAAATGCAAGTATATCAGAAGGTATTTGTAATATCACAAGCCACTGGAAAGTAATCACAGGGAGCACTGACGACTTTTCAGTTATGCTCTATTTTACCTATATGAGGAAGCTGTTTAAAGCACTGTATTCCACCATCACATGTTGACATGTCCATGTAATAATTTGTTATCAAGTCAGGAATTAAACTGTAAAACTTCAGTGGCATTCTATATATATGTACTCAGAGTCATCAGTTTTATGTGAACCTAAGACACAGGAGACTATCAGCTTGGGCTCATCATAAGCACTTAGTTTTGCTGCAATGGACACTGAGTCTCTGTATTTAGAGGCAATGTAGTTTGTCTTTTTATACTAGTAGCCACAGTTTATATTCAAACATCATATTTTGATTGTATTTTAAGTAGGATGGACAATATATTATTCTGTGAAAAGAAAGTGGTATAAACATGGGACCATTTTTATCTCCCATGTGTGATTATAATCCAGGATTTGAAGACTCAAATAACTATTTCCTTCATTTAACTGTCAATATGAAACATCATCTATCACACCTGTTCATAAAATGAAAATCTGAACTCAGGCCTCTGTTATATTTAAAGTAATAACAAGAAATACATTCACATACAGTAACCTCTATGGCCTGTATAAGATGTCATACTGAATCCACCCAAGCCAAATAGTTCACCAAAGAACATACAATGTGACCCAAATTGTCTCTATAGGTCCAGGAGACAGCAGATAAGTGATAATCACAGTTCCAGTACTCTTAAACTATTTCCAAAGAATATGTAATGAAATATATGGACCTGAATAATACAAAGAGTTTTTACCATGCTCCTAGAGTAACATTGACTATCTCTGACAGGTTACTGCACTTTTTGAGCCTATGAAAGAAGCAGTGCACTAATTAATTACTAAGCTTAGGCCAGAGAAAAAAGATGAAGAGATGGGTACACCTTTTAAAAGCCTCACCATTCTGTATTTATTTCTTTAATTTAAGTGGCAACTGTCAAGTCACCTTCATGGACTGAAGGCAGCTAGGCATGTGGACCATTGAAATTTGTGGACCTTCAGAAATTTTTCTGGTCCAGCTTTACCCGAGTCATACCATTGTGAGTCATGCACAGCCTACCTCCTAGCAGCTATGGAAGGAAATTCTTTCACATTTTGGGAGAAAAAAAACTGCAAAAGATTAATTTTGGCAGCATTGGACTCCCCTTACAGTTATTTATCTGCTACCTGTAGCAGTATACTAGTACTAGTTTGGTACTAGTATGCAAGTAGCAGACCCAAGATATGATTCATAATTAAATATGAGATCTAAAATATTACTGTACTTTGAAACATGTTTTTGCAAAATGCTCTAATTTAAAACAATGATCTACATAAAATCTGTGTGCTATATAATAAAGATACATGCTACTTCTCATCTGGAGGAATGTGGAAATCAACAAAGGTTCCAACATATTTTTATAGACAAGGAGTTGTTTTAGCCACACAGTTATGATACTAATATGAATGGGGGGAATGATAAAACCAAAATCAATTCTAATATCTTAGAGAAATGGAAATTTTTCTAATGTTTTCTCTAGAAAAGTATTGATTTTGCTTGTCCTTTGTTATTAAAATATCTTACTAGAAAACAGACTTTGTGCTGCTAACAAGTGTATTTATCTCCTTATAATTCATTGTAAGATACATATTTTGATGTGTTATATGAATTCTAAATGAGTGTTATATTGTGTTTTAAAAAGAGTAACTGTAACCATTTCTGGTCTGTTTGATTTAACAGTGCTTTGTGTTTGAATATAATTTAGCATTGTAATGGGATCACAAGTAATAATTTTGTGGGTTCTTATAATGGAAGAGTCTTGTCCATATTATATTTGTTTACTATTTTTTCAGATTAGCCTGGATTATACTTTTTAGGATCATTTTGGGATACCAGAGATTTAATTTTATTAATGTATTATTATTTTAAGAATGTCTATTTTCATTTTTAAAAGGGAGAGGAAATATTTCTAGAACATTAATGAATTTCTTAGAGGAATGGTTAAAGGAGTTAGTGATCACTTATTAGGTGGCCCAGAAGCCCTTGCAGATCACTTATGACATTAGAGGAGATGACAAGTGTCCTATATTCTTATGCTGCTTAGCTAGGACCACCACTTCTCCCCAGGTCTACCCATCTAGGTTTGTATTGTGTTGTAACTTATTTACCCCTCTTCCCCATCAATATGCTTTTCCTTTTGTCCTATTTCTTTGTTCTTTTAGGGAGTAATCTGATCAATCTATTCACACTAAGGTGCTATGACGAATGTTAGCTTAATATTAACTTGCTCAGGGCTATCTGAATTCAAGTTTTAGGGATAAACGAAAAATCAAAGTGTTAATCCCTTACTTTTATTTTATTTTAAAAAGTATTTTATTTATTTATTCATGAGAGACACACAGAGAAAGGTAGAGAGAGAGTCAGAGGGTGAAGCAGGCTCCCGCCAGGGAGCCTAACACAGGGCTTGATCCCAGGACCCCAGGGTCATGACCTGAGCCAAAAGCAGACACTCAACCACTGAGCCAACCAGGTGCCCCTTCCTTACTTTTAATGGAAGGGAGAAAGACACTGAAGAAAACTGGAGGGGAAGATTTTTTTAAGAAAGTGGATTTTACAGTAGTGTCTTTTTTTTTTAAATAAAAAGTGTTACATTTTAATATTCCTGTATAATCAAAAAATGGAATTTAAAATCTTCATATGAAAAATATTATAGTCCCTGATATTTTACCTGTGATGCCATCGAACATTGAAAGATTATGGAAGTGGGCACCTGGGTGGCTCTGTCGGTTGGGCGCTGACTCTTTTTTTTTTAATAATAAATTTATTTTTTATTGGTGTTCAATTTGCCAACATACAGAATAACATCCAGTGCTCATCCCATCAAGTTCCCACCTCAGTGCCCGCCACCCAGTCACCCCTACCCCCTGCCTTCCTCCCCTTCCACCACCCCTAGTTGTTTCCCAGAGTTAGGAGTCTTCCATGTTCTGTCTCCCTTTCTGATATGTCTTTTAAATTACATATAGTAATTGATCACCTACTTTGCTTACCATAATTCTAGGAGATATATCATCTATCTATCTAACATCATCTATCTATCTAACAATATATCAGCTTCTCAGATCTCTCTTGTTTCTTTTTGACTTTTCCCCTTCCAACTCTGGACCTTATTCCCAGGAGAAAAACATCAATTTTAGGAGTAGGAGGGATGTGCTACTGCAGCTGCCATTTGGACATCAGTTTCCTCTCTGAGCTTCTCTTTTCCTTGGAAAATCTCCTTTTTGCATCTCCCATTTGTCACTCTCTGGGTTCAATGAAATCAGGGTGCAAAATGTGAATATCATCAACTATGGTAATATACAATTCAAGATAAATAAATTCACATTTCCTATATAAAGTTATTTTCAGTTCTGATTCCAAAATATACACATAATTATTCCAAAAAACAGAGATTTTTGAATAAAAGGGAAAGGAGAAAAAATGAGTGGGAAATATCAGAAAAGGAGACAAAACATGAGAGACTCCTAACTCTGGGAAACAAAGTAGGGGTGGTAGAAAAGGAGGTGGGTGGGGGATGGGGGTGACTGGGTGACAGGCACTGAGGGGGGCACTTGCACTTGATGGGATGAGCATTCTATAAGTTGGCAAATTAAACACCAATAAAAAATAAATTTATAAAAAAAAGATTTTGAATATGGAGTGATTTCCATGTTTTTATTTTCATTATTATTAATTATTATTATTTATTATTGTTGTGGTTATTATTATATTCAAATGTTTTATATGTTTTCATTGTCACTCAGGTAAGCAGCTAATTCTATTAATCTGTAATTCCATAAAAAAAGGAACCATCTGGGATCCCTGGGTGGCGCAGCGGTTTAGCGCCTGCCTTTGGCTCAGGGCATGATCCTGGAGACCGGAGATCGAATCCCACATCGGGCTCCTGGTGCATGGAGCCTGCTTCTCCCTCTGCCTGTGTCTCTGCCTCTCTCTATCTGTGTGTGTGTGTGTGTGTGTGTGACTATCGTAAATAAATTAAAAAAATTTTAAAAAAAGGAACCATCTGCCCTAGGAACAACAGAGCAACCTACCTTGATCTGAAAGACTACATAAGTGGAACATTTGTGCAACTTCATTTTTGTATCATTTTTCTATTTTTACTTCCAAGACACTGTGAACATATTGCATTTGGAATTTATTTACATCTGTAACTTATAATTTACATTTTAATAGTAAAGATAGTCTCTGTAATTACGTTTTCTGCCTCCCAAAGCCAAGGTATATTCAATGACTTTTTCAGAACATGATACACTTGAGGATTTTTTACAGTATCCTCACACATATAGATAAACCCTATGAGGTTTAAATCTCACTTTCTCTCCCTGGGAGGTGAATTCTATTCTCAAATAGAAAGATGAGGAAATTCCTTCATCCCACTCCACCCTTCCATCAACTTCTCCCACAGATAGACTATTTACTATCCACATCCTACTAAGATTATTCCTCTCACTCACTAGTGGACCAAATTTATTTGAATGACACAACACCCTGTATTTTCTAGAATATAGTTTACTGGCAGAAAAGCAGATGAAGTGGTTGAAAGGATATTTTCTCTTTATTCTTAAGGGATGTTAATACCTGATAATCTGATTTGTTTTGTGGTTTGCCAGGAAAACAAAAGAAAACAAAACCAAACCACAAGTTTCCATTGTCCCCCTCTACTCTTCCAAAAACAGACCTGAAAACAAACAAGGGATGCCTGGGTGGCTCAGTGGTTGAGTGTCTGCTTTTGGTTCGGGTCATGATCCTGGGTCCTGGGATAGAGTCTCACTTCAGGCTCCCTGTGGAAAGTCTGCTTCTCTCTCTGCCTATGTCTCTGCCTCTCTCTGTGTGTCTCTCATCAATACATAAATAAGTAAATAGATAGATAGATAAAATCTTTTAAAAATAAGTAAAATAAAAATTAATAAAAAATGCAAAGACAGTGCAATTGTCTCTGGCCTCCTTCTCATCTTATTTCTCTTTCTTACACTTTAGCAACTTCCTCTTTATCGTACCTATATCCTTAGTGCTTTGGTTAAGCCCAGATATATTCTGTAATAAGCAAGTTGTTAGTTATTACACATTTTGAACAAACTGAGGGTGCGGGAGGGGAGTGGGAGATCAATGGCCTAAATGAGTGATAAATATTAAGGAAAGAATTTGTGATGAACACCGGGTGTTATGGCTAAGTGATGAATCACTAAATTCCACTCCTGAAATCAATATTAAACTAACTAGAATTTAAATAAAAACTTTAAAAAATAAAGGATAAAGGAAAAGAAAAAAAGAATTGAACATTTTGGTTATTGCAGAAATAATTTCCTAGGAAGGGGTAAAGGATTTTCTAAAGAGAAATCTCTGATGTTTAGATAGACATGAAGAAAACAAAGGGATATAAATATGAGATCTGGCCCATGCTTCCAATATCCTCAAATCACATATATAACTTTTCTGCATCTTTCTAAAGCCAGACTAGAAGTAATTTCACTGCCTTCACTACCATACTTTGGGGAGAAGGAGTGAGAAAAACTTTCAAGTAAATGTGGCTCTTTTACTTATTCCTCAGCTACAGAGAATGTGATGTATGTTTGGGAAACAAGACAATGTACTATAACTTTCTTGAACTTTATCAACTACTTCCTCAGCAGAACTTCTTCAGACTTGAACCCTTATTTGATTTTGTCAAGACCACACTTTTTCTTCTATAGTTTGTTGACTAAGTTTTATTTAACTCCCTATTCTGCATCTGCTAATCCCTCTATAGGCATAGCTCTTATTTGACACCTTACCTTTGCCTTCTTGGATATCTTTTTTTTTGTATATTTTTTATTGGAGTTCAATTTGCCAACATATAGCATAACACCCAGTGCTCATCCCGTCAAGTGCCCACCTCAGTGCTCGTCACACAGTCACCCCATCCCCCCACCCACCTCCCCTTCCACTACCCCTTGTTCATTTCCCAGAGTTAGGAGTCTCTCATGTTCTGTCACCCTCACTGATATTTCCCACTCATTTTCTCTCCTTCCTCCTTTGTTCCCTTTCACTATTTTTTATATTCCCCAAATGAATGAGACCATATAATGTTTGTCCTCCGATTGACTTACTTGGATATCTTCAAAGAATAATAGAGCAACTATCACTCTGACCTGAATGTTATCTTTTTGCAAAAGCTTCAGAAGCAAAGTTCCAAGGCAGACTTAGGATTCTTTGCTCTTCAAAGTTTGATTCTGGGCATAATGGAAAGATTTTTCTCAGCCCTTTCTAAGCCATATTGGATATCTACAATCTGTACAAAGACAAGTTTCATTCATACATTTTAAAATGCTAATCATGTTCAGCTGTCTTCTGCCCAGGGCGTGATCCTGGAGACCCGGGATCAAGTCCCACGTTGGGCTCCCTGCATGGAGCCTGCTTCTCCCTCTGCCTGTGTCTCTGCCTCTCTCTCTCTCTCTCTCGAACAAATAAAATCTTTATAAAAAAAATAAATAAAATGCTAATCAAATAGTAAGAAAGAAATAAACAAAAGAACTCCCTTTTGATCAATATGAACAGGTTCCAACTAAAATAAAAATGTCTATTAACATGATTCTGTTTTCCTTAAATAAGCCTTCGACTGCAGAAGTGTGATGGAGACTTTATCCTGCAATGTAGCCTTCTTATATGAAGGAGAAATAAAAGTTTTCTCAGACAAACAAATGTTAAGAGAACCCACCACCACTAGACCTGCCTTGAAGGAAATGTTAAAAGTTCTTCAAGCTGAAATGAAAATGCTCATCAGTGATAAGGAAACATATGAAAGTACATGACACACTGGGAAAGGTGAAGAATAGACAGCCAGACTTAGAAAACTGTACCTATATATTAGGAAGATGAGTTAACACCCCAACTACACTATACAAGTTAGAGGGAAAAATAATTAAATTAACTATAACTACAATAAATTGTTAAATACATAACATAAAAGAAGTAAATTGTAACATCAATAATGTAAAAGAGAATAAAAGAGTAGATACTGTATAGACATTCAAAGATAAGTTCCTATCAGCCTAAAATGGACTCTTTTGTCTAGTAGATATTTTGAATAATGTAAAAGGTAACCACAAACCAGAAATCTAGAGTAGATCCACAAAGAGAAAGAGGAAACAAATTATCACTATGGAAATTAGCCAATTTACAAAAATACACAGAGGCGGAAGGAAAAATAAACAATGAAAATACAAAACAACCAAAAGTCAGTGAGATGGCATTAGTAAGTCCTTATATATCAATAATTATTCTATTTTTTAAATTATTTATTTATTCATGAGACACACACACACACACACACACAGAGACGCAGAGACACAGGCTGAGGGAGAAGCAGGCTCCATGCATGGATCCTGACTTGGGACTCGATCCCGGGTCTCCGGGATCAGGATCCATCCTAGGCTGAGGGCGGCTCTAAACCGCTGAGCCACCGGGGCTGCCCTCAATAATTATTCTAAATATAAAGGGACTGAATTTACCAATTAAAAGGCACACAATGGCTTGGTAGATTTTATTTTATTTTTTGAAGATTTTATTTATTCATTCATGGGATACAAAGAGAGAGGGGCAGAGAAATAGACAGAGGGAGAAGGAGGCTCCTTATAGGGAGCCAGATGCTGGACTTGATCCCAGGGTTCCACCCTGAGCCAAAGGTAGATGTTCAACCACAGAGCCACCCAGGCGTCCCTGGCTGGGAAGATTTTTAAAACAACCCAACTATATGCTGCCTAAAGAGAGCCAATTTCAGATTTAAGGGCACATATAAACTCAGAGTGAAGGGATGGAGATAGACATGCCATAAAAGAGGAAGCCAAAAGAAAGTAGAGGGAGCAATATCAGACAAAATAGACGTTAAGCCAAAAAAAGTAGCAACAGATAAGGAAAATCATCATATAATAATAAAAAAGACCAATGCAGGAGGAGGAGGGCAAGATGGCGGAAGAGTAGGGTCCCCAAGTCACCTGTCCCTACCAAATTACCTAGATAACCTTCAAATCATCCTGAAAATCTACGAATTCGGCCTGAGATTTAAAGAGAGAAAAGCTGGAATGCTACAGTGAGAAGAGTTCGCAGTTCTATCAAGGTAGGAAGACGAAGGAAAAAAGAAATAAAGAAACAGAAGGCATCCAAAGGGGAGGGGTCCCACGAGGAGCCTGGCTAAGGCCGGGGTGAGTGCCCCCAAGACAGGAAAGCACCTTCTCAGAGAAGCAGGAGCTTCACCAATCTTCCTGGGCGGAAAGGGGCTCGCAGGGAGTTAGAGCAGGACCCCAGGAGGGCGGGGATGCCCTCAGGCTCCCTGGGACACTAATGGACACCTGCGCCCCTGGGAGAGTGCGCTGAGCTCCCTGAAGGGATGCAGCATGTGCACCGCTGGACCCGGGAGCAGCTCGGAAGGGATCGGGCGGCGGCTCCCGGAGAGGGGGCTGTGTGCCCCGGGAGCAGCTCGGAGGCGGCTCCGGCAGAAGAAGAGGCTCCACACAGAGGGGCTGCGTGGCCCCGGGAGCAGCTCTGAGGGGCTCGGGCGGCAGCTCTGCAGAGAGGGGGCTGCCCGGCCGGGAGCACGAATCCAACAGCACAGGCCCGGGAGCACAGGGTGCCGGGGACACAGCCCAGGATCCGACCTCCCCCTGGGACAGGCAGAGGCCAGGAGGGCCCAGGACAGCAAGAACTCTCCTGCCCAGAGCTGGGCAGATCAGCGGCCCTGCCCCCAGAGCATCCAGGCCCCTGCACACTGAGAGCTCTGTAGTTACTGCGGGACATGAATCCAGGGCTCCAGAGCTGGCTGCTGCCACTGTGTTCGTTCCTCCTGGGGCCTCACAGGGTAAACAACCCCCACTGAGCCCTGCACCAGGCAGGGGGCAGAGCAGCTCCCCCAAGTGCTAACACCTGAAAAATCAGCACAACAGGCCCCTCCCCCAGAAGACCAGCTAGACGGACAAGTACCAGGGGAAGTCAAGGGACTTAAAGTATACAGAATCAGAAGATACTCCCACGTGTCTTTGTGTGTGTGTGTGTGTGTGTGTGTGTGTGTGTGTTTTTGCTTTCTGGTTTCGGTTTGCTTCCCCCACCCTATTTTTTCTTTCTTTTTTTTCTTTCTCTTTTTCTTCTTTTCTTTCTTTTTTTCTTCCTTTTTTCTTTTACTTTTTCCTTTTCTTTCCTTCTTTCTCTCATCTCTTTTTCTCCTTTTCCCAATAAAACTTGTTTTTGGTGACTCTGCACTGAGCAAAATGACTAGAAGGAAAACCTCACCTCAAAAGAAAGAATCAGAAACAGTCCTCTCTCCCACAGAGTTAGAAAATCTGGATTACAATTCAATGTCAGAAAGCCAATTCAGAAGCACTATTATACAGCTACTGGTGGCTCTGGAAAAAAGCATAAAGGACTAAAGAGACTTCATGACTGCAGAATTTAGATCCAATCAGGCAGAAATTAAAAATCAATTGAATGAGATGCAATCCAAACTAGAAGTCCTAACGACCAGGGTTAACGAGGTGGAAGAATGAGTGAGTGACATAGAAGACAAGTTGATGGCAAAGAGGGAAACTGAGGAAAAAAGAGACAAACAATTAAAAGACCATGACGATAGATTAAGGGAAATAAATGACAGCCTGAGGAAGAAAAACCTACGTTTAATTGGGGTTCCCGAGGGCACCAAAAGGGACAGAGGGCCAGAATATGTATTTGAACAAATCATAGCTGAAAACTTTCCTAATCTGGGAAGGGAAACAGGCATTCAGATCCAGGAAATAGAGAGATCCCCCCCTAAAATCAATAAAAACGGTTCAACATCTCAACATTTAATAGTTAAGCTCGCAAATTCCAAAGGTAAAGAGAAGATCCTAAAAGCAGCAAGAGACAAGAAATCCCTGACTTTTATGGGGAAGAGTATTAGGGTAACAGAAGACCTCTCCACAGAGACCTGGCAGGCCAGAAAGGGCTGGCAGGATATATTCAGGGTCCTAAATGAGAAGAACATGCAACCAAGAATACTTTATCCAGCAAGGCTCTCATTCAGAAAGAAAGGAGAGATAAAGAGCTTCCAAGACAGGCAAGAACTGAAAGAATATGTGACCTCCAAACCAGCTCTGCGAGAAACTTTAAGGGGAACTCTTAAAATTTTCCTTTAAGAAGAACTCCAGTGGAACAATCCACAAAAACAAGGACTGAATAGATATCATGATGACACTAAACTCATATCTTTCAATAGTAACTCTGAATGTGAACGGGCTTAATGACCCCATCAAAAGGCACAGGGTGTCAGACTGCATAAAAAAGCAGGACCCTTCTATTTGCTGTCTACAAGAGACTCATTTTAGACAGAAGGACACCTACAGCCTGAAAATAAAAAGTTGGAGAACCATTTACCATTCAAATGGTCCTCAAAAGAAAGCAGGGGTAGCCATCCTTATATCAGATAAATTAATATTTACCCCGAAGACTGTAGAGAGAGATGAAGAGGGACACTATATCATACTAAAAGGATCTATCCAACAAGAGGACTTAACAATCCTCAATATATATGCCCTGAATGTGGGATCTGACAAATATATCCATCAATTAATAACCAAAGGTAAGACATACTTAGATAATAATACACTTATACTTGGTGACTTCAATCTAGCACTTTCTCCCCGCGATAGGTCTTCTAAACACAAAGTCTCCAAAGAAATGATACTTTTATATGACACACTGGACCAGATGGATTTCACAGATATCTACAGAACTTTACATCCAAACTCAACTGAATACACATTCTTCTCAAGTGCACATGGAACTTTCTCCAGAATAGACCACTTACTGGGTCACAAATCAGGTCTGAACCCATACTAAAAGATTGGGATCATCCCCTGCATATTCTCAAACCATAATGCCTTGAAATTAGAACTAAATCACAACAAGAAGTTTGGAAGGACTTCAAACACGTGGAGGTTAAGGACCATCCTGCTAAAAGTGAAAGGGTGAACCAGGAAATTAAGGAAGAATTAAGAAGATTCATGGAAACTAATGAGAATGAAGATGCAACCATTCAAAATCTTTGGGATGCAGCAAAAGCAGTCCTGAGGGGGAAATACACCGCAGTACGAGCATCCATTCAAAAACTGGAAAGAGGGATCCCTGCATGGCGCAGTGGTTTGGCGCCTGCCTTTGGTCCAGGGCGCGATCCTGGAGACCCGGGATCGAATCCCACATCAGGCTCCCGGTGCATGGAGCCTGCTTCTCCCTCTGCCTGTGTCTCTGCCTCTCTTTCTCTCTCTCTCTCTCTGTGACTATCATAAATAAATAAAAATTTAAAAAAAACTGGAAAGAACTCAAATACAAAAGCTAACCTCACACCTAAAGGAGCTAGAGAAAAAACAGCAGACAGATCCTACACCCAGCAGAAGAAGAGAGTTAATTAAAATTTGAGCAGAACTCAATGAAATCGAGACCAGAAGAACTGTGGAACAGATCAACAAAACCAGGAGTTGGTTCTTTGAAAGAATTAATAAGAGAGATAAACCATTAGCCAGCCTTATTAAAAAGAAGAGAGAGAAGACTCAAATTAATAAAATCATGAATGAGAAAGGAGAGATCACTACCAACACCAAGGAAATACAAACGAATTTAAAAGCATATTATGGACAGCTATACGCCAATAAAATAGGCAATCTAGAAGAAATGGACGCATTCCTGGAAAGCCACAAACTACCAAAACTGGAACAGGAAGAAATAGAAAATCTGAACAGGCCAATAATCAGGGAGGAAACTGAAGCAGTCATCAAAAACCTCCAAGACACAAAAGTCCAGGGCCAGATGGCTTCCCAGGGGAATTCTATCAAACGTTTAAAGAAGAAACCATACCTATTCTACTAAAGTTGTTTGGAAAGATAGAAAGAGATGGAGTACTTCCAAATTTGTTCTATTAGGCGAGCATCACCTTAATTCCGAAAAGAGACAAAGATCCCACCAAAAAGGAGAATTACAGACCAATATCCCTGATGAACATGGATGCAAAAATTCTCAACAAGATACTAGCCAATAGGATCCATCAGTACATTAAGAAAATTATTCACCACTACCAAGTAGGATTTATCCCTGGGCCACAAGGCTGGTTCAACACTCGTAAAACAATCAATGTGATTCATCATATCAGCAAGAGAAAAACCAAGAACCATAAGATCCTCATATTAGATGCAGAGAACGCATTGAACAAAATACAGCATCCATTCCTTATCAAAACTCTTCAGAGTGTAGGGATAGAGGGAACATTTCTCAACATCTTTCAAACCATCTACGAAGAGCCCACAGCAAATATAATTCTCGGTGGGGAAGCACTGGGATCCTTTCCCCTAAGATCAGGATCAAGACAGGGATGTCCACTCTCACCACTGCTATTCAGCATAGTACTGGAAGTCCTATCCTCAGCAATCAGACAACAAAAAGGCATTAAAGGTATTCGAATTGGCAAAGAAGAAGTCAAACTCTCCCTCTTTGCCGATGACATGATACTCTACATAGAAAACCCAAAAGACTCCACTTGAAGATTGCTAGAACTCATACAGCAATTTGGTAGCATTGCAGGATACAAAATCAATGCCCAGAAATCAGTGGCATTTCTATACACTAACAATGAGACTGAAGAAAGAGAAATTAAGGAGTCAATCCCATTTACAATTGCACCCAAAAGCATAAGATACCTAGGAATAAACCTCACCAAAGTGGTAAAGGATATATACCCTAAAAACTATAGAACACTTCTGAAAGAAATTGAGGAAGACACAAAGAGTTGGAAAAATATTCCATGCTCATGGATTGGCAGAATTAATATTGTGAAAATGTCAAAGTTACCCAGGGCAATTGATACGTTTAAAGCAATCCTTATCAAAATACCATGGACTTTCTTTAGAGAGTTAGAACAAATTATTTTAAGATTTGTGTGGAATCAGAAAAGACTCCGAATAGCCAGGGGAATTTTAAAAAAGAAAACCATATCTGGGGGCATCACAATGCCAGCTTTTAGGTTGTTCCACAAAGCAGTGGTCATCAAGACAGTGTGGTGCTGGCACAGAAACAGACACATAGATCAATGGAACAGAATAGAGAACCCAGAAGTGGACACTGAACCTTATGTTTAACTAATATTCGATAAAGGAGGAAAGACTATCCACTGGACGAAAGACAGCCTCTTCAGTAAATGGTGCTGGGAAAATTGGACATCCACATGCAGAAGGGTGAAACTAGGCCACTCTGTTTCACCATACACAAAGATTAACTCAAAATTGATGAAAGATCTAAACGTGAGACAAGATTCCATCAAAATCCTAGAGAACACACGCAACACCCTTTTTGAACTCGGCCTCAGTAACTTCTTGCAGGATACTTCCACGAAGGCAAGAGAAACAAAAGCAAAAATGAACTAATGGGACTTCATCAAGATAAGAAGCTTTTGCACAGCAAAGGATACAGTCAACAAAACTGAAAGACAACCTACAGAATGGGAGAAGATATTTGCAAATGACGTATCAGATAAAGGGCTTGTTTCCAAGATCTCTGAAGAACTTATTAAACTCAACAGCAAAGAAACAAACAATCGAATCATGAAATGGGCAAAAGACATGAACGGAAATCTCACAGAGGAAGACATAGACATGCCCAGCATGCATATGAGAAAATGCTCTGCATCACTTGCCATCAGGGAAATACAAATCAAAACCACAATGAGATACAAACTCACACCAGTGAGAATGGGGAAATTAACAAGGCAGGAAAACAGGAATGTTGGAGAGGATGCGGAGAAAAGGTTACCCTCTAACCCTCTTACACTGTTGGTGGGAATGTGAACTGGGGCAGCCACTCTGGAAATGTGTGTGGAGTTTCCTCAAAGAGTTAAAAATAGACCTGCCCTACGACCCAGCAATTGCACTGCTGGGGATTTACCGCAAAGATACAGATGCAGTGAAATGCCGGGACACCTGCACCCCGACGTTTCTAGCAGCAATTTCCACAATAGTCAAACTGTGAAAGGAGCCTCAGTGTCCATCGAAATATGAATGGATAAAGAAGATGTGGTTTATGTATACAATGGAATATTACTCAACCATTATGAATGACAAATACCCACCATTTGCTTCAACGTGGATGGAACTGGAGGGTATTATGCTGAGTGAAGTAAGTCAATCAGAGAAGGACAAACATTATATGTTCTCATTCATTTGGGAATATAAATAATAGTGAAAGGGAATAGAAGGGAAGGGAGAAGAAATGGGTAGGAAATATCAGAAAGGGAGACAAAACATAAAGATTCCTAACTCTGGGAAGCGAACTAGGGGTGGTGGAAGGGGAGGAGGGCAGGGGATGGGGGTGAGTGTGCGACGGGCACTGAGGGAGGCACTTGACGGGATGAGCACTTGACGGGATGAGCATTCTGTATGTTGGCAAATTGAACACCAATAAAAAATAAGTTTATTATTAAAAAATAATATAAAATAAAATAAATGGTGTTGTTTAACTAGATTACCACATGCAGAAAAATGGGTGTGTATCTTATATCACTCACAAAAATGAACTCTAAAAGGATCAAAGTTGTAAACATAAGGCCTTAAACTGTAAAACACCTAAATGAAAACATAGGGGAAAGTCCTTGACATTGGTCTTAACGGTGCTTTCTTGACACCGAAAAAACACAAACAAGAAAATAAAATATCAACATGTAGGACTAAATTAAAGTTAAAATGCCTGCAAGGCAAAACAATAAACAAAAGGAAAAAAAAAAGCAACCCAGAGAGAATCGGATCAAATTTTGGCAAACTATGTTATATATCAGAAAGGGGCTACTATTCAAAATTTATGAAGAGCCCATAAAATTCAATAACAACAACAAAACCCCAAACAAATTAAAAACTGGGCAGAGGAACTAAATAGACATTCTTCAAAAGAAGACATCCAAATAGCTAACAGGTACATGAATAGGTGCTCAACACTGCTATTCATCAAAGAAATGAAATTATAATCAAGATGAGATAATAACCTCATACCTGTCCATGACAATCATCAAGAAGAAAAGTGATGTTGGTGAGGAAATAGTGAAAAGAGAACATTTGGGCAGCCTGGGTGGCTCAGCGGGTTAGCGTCGCCTTCAGCGCAGGGCCTGATCCTGGAGACCTGGGATCAAGTCCCATGTCAGGCTCCCTGAATGGAGCCTGTTTCTCCCTCTGCCTGTATCTCTGCCTCTCTCTGTCTCTCTCTCTCTCTCTCTCTCTGTCTCCCATGAATAAATAAATAAAATCTTTTTTAAAAAAAGGGAACATTTGTGCAAAGTTGGTGGGATTGTTAACTGGTTCAGCCACTCTAGAGAACAGTATGGATCTTCCTCAAAAAATTAGATACAGAACTATCATATGACCCACCAATTACACTACCAGATTTATACCCAAAGAAAATAAAAACAGATTATTGAAGAGACATATGCACTCTCATGTTTATTACACCATTATTTACAATAGCTGAGATCTGGAAATCTGGAAATAACCTGTCTCCTCAATGGTTGAACGGATAAAGAAGTGGTGAGATATAGATACAGATATAGATTTAGATGATATAGATATAGATATTAGTATATTTTATATATGTTATTTTATATTTTATTTACATCATATATTCCATTTATATTATAATATATAAAATTATCTATATTATATATTTTATTTTTATTATATAATATATAATATGTGTTATGTATATTATGTTATATAATATATAATATGTGTTATATATATTATATATTATATGTGTTATTATATATTGTATATAGCACACAATAGCATTATATTGGGTTATATATGTATCCAATATAATAATATATATTATACATGTTATGTGTTATAATATATATTACATATAGCATCCAATATAGTATTATATATATATATATATCCAATATAATACTATTGAGCTGTGAAAAATAGAAATTCTGCCATTTGCAACAACATGGATGGACATTGAGGATATAATACTAAGTATGATAAGACAGAGAAATACAAATACTGTATAGAATCTATTATATGTAGAATCTAAAAAAGACAAGAACTGAATGCAGAAAGTCAGATAGTAAAATGGTAGAACCAGAGAAATTAGGGGTTAGGGAATGGGAAAGATGATGTTTAAGGATACATACTTGCAACTAGTAGATAAGTTAGTCCTGGAGACCTAATACACAATAGAGGGGTTATAGACAACAAAAATGTATTATAAACATTAAACTTGCTATGAGACTAGGTCTTAATTTTTCTTAACCACAAGAAGAAAAGATAATTGTATGATGCTTCAAAAGTATTATCTAATGCTATAATGGTGATCATTTTGCAAAATAAATGTATCAAATCAATATGTTGTATACCTTAAATTTACATTTTGTATGCCAAATATATCTCAGTTATATATATATATTTTTGAATGGATAAATAGAAAATGAAGATAAATAAGTTGAACTCAGTTACACAGCATTCTAGTATTCTATAACAACTGACAACTTTGGTTGTATGCAATAAAGAGGTAAGGGAAGAAAAGTGGTTTGGGAAACTAGAGGAAAAGTAAGGATTATTAGAACCACTAGAGAAGCTTAAATATTGAGAAAAGGCATTTCTTTTTTTTAAGATTTTATTTATTTATTCATTCATGAGAGAGAGAGAGAGAGAGAGAGAGAGAGAGAGAGGCAGAGATACAGGCAGAGGGAGAAGCTGGCTCCATGCAGGGAGCCTGATGCGGGACTTGATCCCGGGACTCCAGGATCATGCCCTGGCCGAAGGCAGACGCTAAACCACTGAGCCACCCAGGGATCCCTGAGAAAAGGCATTTCTAATAATAAAATATACTTAATATAAATCATTTGTAAAGTTGTTTTTGTCTTCTTTCTCTATATATGAAAGGCCAGCATTACCCTGATACCAAAAGCAGATAAGAGTCCACTAAAAAATGGAATTGCAGGCCAATATACCTGATGAACATAGATGCAAAAATTCGCAACAAAATACTAGCTTACTGAATCCAACAATACGTTAAAAAGTCATTCACCACAATCAAGTGGGATTTATTCCTAGGTTGCACGAGTGATTCAATATTCACAAATAAATCAACATACCTCACATCAATGACAGGAAGAACAAGAACATATGATCATTTGAATAGATGCAGAAGAATCATTTGATAAAGTCAAAAATCCAATCATGATAGAAGCCTTAAAAATGTGGGTTTATTTTTTTTCTATTTCTTGTTTGTTTATTTGAGAGAGAGTGAGAGCATGAGTGCGGTAAGCAGAAGAGGGAAAAGTAGACTCCTCACTAAGCAGGAAGCCAGCGTGCCAATCCTAGCACCCTGAGATCATGACAAGATGAAGGTAGACACCCAATGACTGAGTCACCCAAGCACCCAACAAAGTAGGTTGAAGGAACATACCTCAACATAATAAAGGACATTTATGAATAATCCACACTTAACATCATCCTTCATCTGGAAAAGCTCTGTTTTTCCCCTAAAGTCAGGAACAAGACAAGGCAGTCCACTCCTACCTCTTTTATTCAACAAAGTACTGGAAGTCCTAACCACAGCAATCAGAAAATAAAAAGAAATAAAAAGACATCCAAATTGGTAAGGACACAGTAAAACTTTCACTATTTTCAAATGACATTATACTATATACAGAAAACCTAAAAGACTCCACCAAGAAAAAAATAAAACATACTAGAACTGATAAACGAATTCAGAAATATCACAGGATACAAAATCCACATACAGTAATGTATTGCATTTCTATACACCAAATAATGAAGCAGAATAAGGAGAAATTAAGAAAAAAAATCCCATTTACAATTACACCAAAAGCATTAAGATTCCCCTCAATAAACCTAACCAAGGAGATGAAATCCATGAACTCTGAAAACTAGAAAACACTGATGAGGGAAATTGAAGATTTCATAAAGAAATGAAAAGATATTCCATGGTCACACGTTGGAAGAACAAATACTGGTAAAATGTCTATACTACTCAAAGCAATGTACCCATTTAATGCAATCCTTATCAAAATACCAACAGCAATGTTCACAGAGCTAGAACAATCCTAAAATTTGTATGGAACCACAAAAGACTCTGAATAGCCAGACCACTTTTTAAAAAGAAAAGTAAGATTTCTCTTCATGTCTTTTGCCCATTTCATGATTGGATTCTTTGTTTCTTTGGTGTTGAGTTTAAGAAGTTCTTTATAGATCTTGGAAACTAGCCCTTTATCTGATAGGTCATTGGCAAATATCTTCTCCCATTCTGTAGGTTGTCTTTGAGTTTTGTTGACTGTATCCTTTGCTGTGCAAAAGCTTCTTATCTTGATGAAGTCACAATAGTTCATTTTTGCTTTTGTTTCTTTTACCTTCGTGGATGTATCTTGCAAGAAGTTACTGTGGCTGAGTTCAAAAAGGGTGTTGCCTGTGTTCTCCTCTAGGATTTTGATGGAATCTTGTCTCACATTTAGATCTTTCATCCATTTTGAGTTTATCTTTGTGTATGGTGTAAGAGAATGGTCTAGTTTCATTCTTCTGCATGTGGATGTCCAATTTTCCCAGCACCATTTATTGAAAAGACTGTCTTTCTTCCAATGGATAGTCTTTCCTCTTTTATCGAATATTAGTTGAAAATAAGGTTCAGGGTCCACTTCTGGGTTCTCTATTCTGTTCCATTGATCTATGTGTCTGTTTTTGTGCCAATAGCATACTGTCTTGATGACCACAGCTTTGTAGTACAACCTGAAATCTGGCATTGGGATGCCCCCAGCTATGGTTTTCTTTTTTAAAATTCCCCTGGCTATTCGGGGTCTTTTCTGATTCCACACAAATCTTAAAATAATTTGTTCTAACTCTCTGAAGAAAGTCCATGGTATTTTGATAGGGATTGCATTAAACGTGTATATTGCCCTGGGTAACATTGACATTTTCACAATATTAATTCTGCCAATCCATGAGCATGGAATATTTTTCCATCTCTTTGTGTCTTCCTCAATTTCTTTCAGAAGTGTTCTATAGTTTTGAGGGTATAGATCCTTTACCTCTTTGATTAGGTTTATTCCTAGGTATCTTATGCTTTTGGGTGCAATTGTAAATGGGATTGACTCCTTAATTTCTCTTTCTTCAGTCTCATTGTTAGTGTATAGAAATGCCACTGATTTCTGGGCATTGATTTTGTATCCTGCCACGCTACTAAATTGCTGTATGAGTTCTAGCAATCTTGGGGTGAAGGCTTTTGGGTTTTCTATGTAGAAAGGACAAACAGTGTATGTTTTCATTCATTTGGGGAATGTAAATAACAGTGAAAGGGAATATAAGGGAAGGGAGAAGAAAAAGACTCCTAACTCGGGGAAACGAACTAGGGGTGGTGGAAGGGGAGTAGGGCGGGGGATGGGGGTGAATGGGTGACGGGCACTGAGGGGGGCACTTAGCAGGATGATCACTGGGTGTTATTCTGTATGTTGGTAAATTGAACACCAATAAAATAATTAATTTATTAAACAAATAAAAATAAAAATAAAAAAGAAAAAAAGAAAAGAAAAGTAAATCTGGAGGTATCATAATTCTGGACTTCAATTTACATTACTAAGCTATAGTAATCAAAACAGAATGCTACTGGTGCAAAAATAAACACTTAGATCAGTGGAACAGAATCAAAAACTCATAAATCAAACCACAACCTTATTGTAAATTAATTTTCAACAAAGCAGGAAAAAATATCCAATGAGAAAAAGGCCAGTCTTCAATAAATAGTGTTAGGTAAACTGGACAGCAACATGCAAAAGAATGATCCTGGACCACTTTCTAATACCATATGTAAAAATAAATTCAAAATGGATTAAAAACCTAAATGTGACAACTGAAACCATAAAATTCTAAAAGAGAACACAGGCAGTAGCTTCTTTGACATTAGTCATTGCATGTTTTTTTTTCCTACATATGTCTCCTGAGGAAAGGAAAACACTAGTGAAAATAAACTATTGGGACTTCCTGAAAATAAAAATCTGCTGCACAGTGAAGGAAACAATCAACAAAGGCAATCTACTAAATGGGAGAAAATATTTGAAAATGACATATCTGATAGAGGGATAGTATCTGAAATATATAAAGAACTTATACAACTCAACATCCAAAGTACAAATTATCCTATTAAAAATAGGCATCTTGATTAAGTCCTGATAGTTCATTTTTGCTTTTATTTCCCTTGCCTTCATAGATGTACCTTGCAAGAAGTTGCTGTGGCCAAGTTCAGAAAGGGTGTTGCCTGTGTTCTTCTCTAGGATTTTGATGGATTCTTGTCTCTCATTTAGATCTTTCATCCATTTTGAATTTATCTTTGTGTATGGTCTAAGAGAATGGTCTAGTTTCATTCTTCTGTACATGGCCATCCAATTGTCCCAGCACCATTTATTGAAGAGACTGTCCTTTTTCCAGTGGATAGTTTTTCCTGCTTTGTCGAATATTAGTTGACTGTAGAGTTGAGGGCCCATTTCTGGGTTCTCTATTCTGTTCCATTGATCTATGTGTCTGTTTTTGTGCCAGTACCACACTGTCTTGATGATCATAGCTTTGTAGTACAACTTGAAATCTGGCATTGTGATGCCCTAGCTCTGGTTTTCTTTTTCAATAGTCCCTTGGCTATTCAGGGTCTTTTTTTAAAGATTTTATTTATTTATTCATGAGAGAGAGAGAGAGACAGGCAGACAGACAGACAGACAGACACAAGCAGGGGGAGAAGCAGGCTCCATGCAGGGAGCCTGATGTGGGACTCGATCCTGGGTCTCCAGGATCAGGCCCTGGGCTGAAGGCGGCACTAAACCGCTTCGCCAACTGGGCTGTCCTCAGGGTCTTTTTGATTCTACAGAAATCTCAAGATGACTTGTTCCAACTCTGTGAAGAAAGCCCATGGTATTTTGATAGGGATTGCATTGAATGTGTAAATTGCTCTGGATAGCATAGTAATTTTCACAATATTAATTATTCCAAGCAATGAGCATGGAATACTTGGGGCACTTGATGGGATGAGCACTGGGTGTTATACTATATGTTGGCAAATCGAACCCCAATAAAAAAGATGTAAATAAATAAATAAATAAATAAATAAATAAATAAATAAGGCAGAATACATGAACAGACATTTCTTCAAAAAAACATACAGATGGTAAAGAGACACATGAAAACATGCTCATGTTAATCATCATCAGGGAATATTACTCATCATCAGGAAAATGCAAAGCAAAACTACAGTAAGACATTGCTTCACATATGTCAGAATGACTGAAATAAAAAATGCAAGCAACAACTGATGTTAAAGAATATGTGGAGAAAAATGAACTCTTGTGTGTTTTTGTGAGAATGCAAACTGGCACAGCCACTGTGTAAAACAGTATGGACGTTCCTCCAAAAATTCCAAATAGATCTATTTGGAATCTATTATCCAATAGATCTATTGGATCTATTATCCAGCAATGAACATTCTGGGTATCTACCCCTAAAATACAAAAACACTAATTCAAATAGATACTTGCACCCCTATATTTATAGCAGTATTATCTACAATAGTCAAGATTTGGAAGTAGCTCAAGTGTCCATTAATTAATGAGTGGATAGAGAAGGTATGATATTATTTTATATTACTATATTATTCAACCATAAAAAAGAATGAAATTTTGCCATTTGCAATGATATGGATGGAGCTGGAGAGAATAATGCTAAGTGAAATAAGTCAGAGAAAGAAAAATACCATTTGACTCCACTCATATGTGGAAGTTAAGAAACAAAACAAGTGAGCAAAGTGAAAAAGAGAGAGACAGAGTGATAAATTAAGATAGAGACTCCTCATTTTACAGAATAAATTGATGAT
Organism: Canis aureus; assembly: GCF_053574225.1. Lineage (NCBI taxonomy): Eukaryota > Metazoa > Chordata > Mammalia > Carnivora > Canidae > Canis > Canis aureus. The sequence goes on along the minus strand of NC_135649.1, from coordinate 62,787,962 downwards.
TACTAGAGGGGAGGTGGATAGGATCATGGATGAAACAGTTGATGGGAATTAAGCAGTGTACTTGTGATGAGAACTGCATGATGTATGGAATTGTTGAATTATTACACTGTACATTTGAAACTATTATAATGCTGTGTGTTCACTAACTGGAATAAAAACTTAAAAAATAAGATCAATTTAGACCATGCAAGTGGCAAAAAAAGAAATACCTACATGTTTGTCAACAGATGAATGAATAAAGAAAATGTGGTATACACACACAATGGAATATTATTTAGTTTTTTAAAAGAAGAATATCCTACCATTTACCTTAACATAGAAGAACTTGGAAGGCATAGTGCTAAGTGAAATGAGCCAGACAGAGAAAAGTAAACACTGCATGGTATCACTTTTATGTGGAATCTAAATAAAAAAATCAAATTCATAGAAACACAGAGTAGAAAAGTGATTGCAGGGGTTAGGGGGCAGACGGAAATAAAGAGTCTGTGAAGGTTCACAAACTTCCACTTATAAGACAAATAAAGTCTGAGAATCTAATGTATATAACACAATGACTATGGTTGATAATATTATTGCATAAGTGAAATTTGGTAAGAGAGTAGAACTTAAATATTATCACTAAAAGAAGTAAATATGTGTTGTGATAGATATCTTAATTAACACAATGGAGAGAATTCTTTCACAATATATACATATGTCAAATCATCACATTGTACATGTAAATATCTAATAATTTTATCAGTGATACCTCAGCAAAGCTGAAAAAAACCATCATTGACAAAACATTTGCTAGAAATTCTAGGCAGGGTAATAAAGCTAGCAAAATAAATGAAAGTTCTCCAGATTTGAAAATAGTTAATAAAACTATCCCTGTGTGTGCAGCATATGATTGTATATGTAGCAAATCCCAATTTAGAAATTACTAGTTCTTTTTTTAAAACAATCATTTATTTATGATACAGACAGACAGACGACAGACACAGGCAGAGGGAGAAGCAGGCTCCATGCAGGGAGCCTGATGTGGGACTCGATGGCGGGTCTTCAGGATCAGGCCCTGGGCTGAAGGCTGTGCTAAACTGCTGAGCCACCCAGACTGCCCAAGTATTAGTTCTAATAAAATACTTAGCCCAGTTGTGTAATACAAAACTTATGTGCAAAACTATATTTTCTTTCTATACACTAACAATGAAAAACATAACAATAAAATTTAGAAAATATTTTTAAAAGCTTCAAGAAAAACACTTAGTGATAAATTTAAAAAAGAATTGCAAGATTTGTACAATAGAAACTAAAAAAAACTTATTGGAAGAAATTAAGGAAGATCTAAATAAATGATCTTGAATTAGAAAATTTCATACTGTCAAGATAGCAATTCTCCCAAAATCAATCTATAGATTTAACACAATACTTACTAAAATCCCAGGGTTTTATTTTCAGAAATTTATAAGCTTATCTTAAAATAAATAAGGAAAAATTAGGGATCAATAATATCTAAAACAATCTTGAGTATGTAGAACTAGAGTGACAGTCTTGCACTTTTCAATTTCAAACTTAATACATAACTATAGTAATAAAGACTGTGTGGCACTGGCATAAAGATAGATATATAGATCAATGGAATTTAATCGAGGGTAGAAGTAACCTTACATATTTATGGTCTATTGATTTTCAAAAAGTTTGCCAAGATAATTCAATAGAAGAAAAAAAAGTCTTTTCAAATATAATGCAGAGACAACTGAATATCTACATGCAAGAGTGAAGCTCTATCTATACCTTATACCAAATACAAAAATTAACTAAAAATAGATGAGATACTTAAATGCTAAGAGCTGCAATTGTAAAACTATAAGAAGAAAGCATAGGAGTACTTCTTTTTGATCTTATATAGACAATCATTTCTTCAATATGACACCAAAATCAAGAAAAAATATATAGATTGTACTTCATCAAAATTCAAACATTTGTGCTTGGAAGATCAGTATCAGTAATGTGAAAAGACAATCCAATGAATGGGATAAATATTTGCAAATCATACACTTGGGAAGGAATTAGCATCTCAAATATTTCAATAATTTTTATAATTCAATAATAAAATATTTACTAACTCAATTAAAATGGGCCTATTATTTGAATAGGCATTTCTACAACAAAAATATACAAATGACCCAAAAGCATATGGAAAAATGCTGAATATCATTAGTCATTTGGAAATATAAACTGAAATCACAAGACACAATTTAATGCCCATATATGGTTTTTTTTAATAATAAATTTATTTTTTATTGGTGTTCAATTTGCCAACATACAGAATAACACCCAGTGCTCATCCTGTCAAGTGCCCCCCTCAGTGCCCGTCACCCATAATAAAACATATTAGCAAGTGTTTGCAGGATGTCAAAATATCATAACCTTCAAACAATACTGATGGGAATGTAAAATAATGCAGCTACTTTGGAAAAAATTTTTACAATTCTTCAAAAATTTATATGTAGAATTACTCCAAGATTATCTACCAATGACAACTGGAAAACATGCTAACACAAAAATTTGCGGGTAAATGTTGATTCCAACAATACTGTCGAGTCAAAAAGCAGAAAAAAAACGAATATCCATTAACCGATGAACGAAAAAACAAAATGTGGCATATCCATACAATGGGATGCAATTTGACTATAAAAATGAATGAAATACAGCTACATACTGAAACATGGATGAACTTTGAAAACAAAATGCCTAGTGAGATAAACCAGTGTGAAAATGTCATGTATTTTATGAGTCCAGTTATATGAAATATCCAGAATAGGCAAATGCTGAGACAAAAAGTAGATTAGTGGTTTCTAAAGACTCTGTGTGTGAGGGAATGGGGAATGACTGCTAATGGGTATGAAGTTTCTTTTCGGGGTGATGAAAATTTTCTGAAATTAGACAATGGTGATTGTTGCACAATTTTTTGCAATATACTAAAAACCACTAAAAAGTTAACTGTAGTGTTATTTATAAAGCTATTGATTTCTTATCAGAATCACTGATTCTGTTTTTCCCTCTCTCATTCATTCCCTGCATAACTATTTTATGAACATCTTTTAAATGTCTGAAAATATACTAGACATTGAGAACATTGACTCTAGTTGGATTTGAGTATCCGCACAAATCCTTATAACGCTTCGCAGTGGATACTGATTATTGATACCAGTCCTTATCTGGTAAGCTGATTTTTGGTTGATATGACCAGCAACAGATTCCCTAAGACATCCACAAAAAGAATGGATATTTTGGTGGTCTTTTCAGAATAAGGCTCATTGAGCATTCAGAAATCAGAAACCTCTTCCTGTAACTTTAAAAAATCACTTGACTACATCAAAAAATTTCCTTCATGAATTTTGTCATATAAAATGAATCCCCTTCTGTTTAGCACTCGATAAAATACTTTTTCAGATGATTTCAAACAGTAGCCTCAAAAAAAAAATAGCTATGTAGAATATCCTATTCACATATGATGAAACGAAGGCTCTAAGAAGGTAAGGAATTCACCAAATGTTGTCATCCTTAATAGCAAGTAACAGTGATTGCACTAGAATCTGCTTTTTTTTCTTTAAATTCTGAAATAATCATTCTTTTCTCTATACCAGTAACTTTTTATTTTAGTATCATAACTTGTACATTCAAAAATATGGGTTTTTTAGTCTTTTTTTTGAATTGATGAAGTTGATTAATTTATTTTTTTTCTTTTTTTATAATAAATTTACTTTTTATTGGTGTTCAATTTGCCAACATACAGAATAACACCCAGTGCTCATCCTGTCAAGTGCCCCCCTCAGTGCACGTCACCCAATCACCCCCAATCCCTGCCCTCCTCCCCTTCCACCACCCCTAGTTCGTTTCCCAGAGTTAGGAATCCTTATGTTCTGTCTCCCTTTCTGATATTTCCCACACATTTCTTCTCCCTTCCCTTCTATTCCCTCTCACTATTATTTATATTCCCCATATCAATGAGACCATATAATGTTTGTCCTTCTCCGATTGACTCATTTCACTCATCATAATACCCTCCAGTTCCATCCACGTCGAAGCAAATGGTGGGTATTTGTCATTTCTAAAGGCTGAGTAATATTCCATTGTATACATAAACCACATCTTCTTTATCCATTCATCTTTCGATGGACACCGAGGCTCCTTCCACAGTTTGGCTATTGTGGACATTGCTGCTATAAACATCGGGGTGCAGGTGTCCCGGCATTTCATTGCATCTGTATCTTTGGGGTAAATCCCTAACAGTGCAATTGCTGGGTCTTAGGGCAGATCTACTTTTAACTCTTTGAGGAACCTCCACATAATTTTCCAGAGTGGCTGCACCAGTTGACATTCCCACTAAAAGTGTAAGAGGGTTCCCTTTTCTCCGCATCCTCTCCAAAATTTGTTGTTTCCTGCCTTGTTAATTTTCCCCATTCTCACTGCTGTGAGGTGGTATCTCATTGTGGTTTTGATTTGTATTTCCCTGATGGCAAATAATGCAGAGCATTTTCTCATGTGCATGTTGGCCATGTCTATATCTTCCTCTGTGAGATTTCTCTTCATATCTTTCGCCCATTTCATGATTGGATTGTTTGTTTCTTTGGTATTGAGTTTAAGAAGTTCTTTATAGATCTTGGAAACTAGCCCTTTATCTGATACGTCATTGGCAAATATCTTCTCCCATTCTGTAGGTTGTCTTTCAGTTTTGTTGACTGTATCCTTTGCTGTGCAAAAGCTTCTTATCTTGATGAAGTCCCAATAGTTCATTTTTGCTTTTGTTTCTTTTCCCTTTGTGGATGTATCTTGCAAGAAGTTACTGTGGCCGAGTTCAAAAAGGGTGTTGCCTGTGTTCTCCTCTAGGATTTTCATAGAATCTTGTCTCACATTTAGATCTTTCATCCATTTTGAGTTTATCTTTGTGTATGGTGAAAGGGAGTGGTCTAGTTTCATTCTTCTGCATGTGGATGTCCAATTTTCCCAGCACCATTTATTGAAGAGACTGTCTTTCATCCCATGGATAGTCTTTCCTCCTTTATCAAATATTAGTTGACCATAAAGTTAAGGGTCTACTTCTGGGTTCTCTATTCTGTTTCATTGATCTATGTGTCTGTTTTTCGGACAGTACCACGCTGTCTTGATGACCACAGCTTCGTAGTACAACCTGAAATCTAGCATGGTGATGCCCCCAGATATGGTTTTCTTTTTTAAAATTCCCCTGGCTATTCGGGGTCTTTTCTGATTCCACACAAATCTTAAAATAATTTGTTCTAACTCTCTGAGGAAAATCCATGGTATTTTGATAGGGATTGCATTAAACGTGTAAATTGCCCTGGGTAACATTGACATTTTCACAATATTAATTCTGCCAATCCATGAGCATAGAATACTTTTCCAACTCTTTGTGTCTTCCTCAATTTCTTTCAGAAGTGTTCTATAGTTGTTAGGGTATAGATCCTTTACCCGTTTGGTTAGGTTTATTCCTAGGTATCTTATGCTTTTGGGTGCAATTGTAATTGTATTGCACCCTTAATTTCTCTTTCTTCAGTCTCATTGTGAGTGTATAGAAATGCCATTGATTTCTGGGCATTGATTTTGTATCCTGCCACGCTACCAAATTGGTGTATGAGTTCTAGCAATCTTGGGGTGGAGGCTTTTGGGTTTTCTATGTAGAGTATCTTGTCATCCACAAAGAGGGAGAGTTTGACTTCTTCTTTGCCAATTTGAATACCTTTAATGCCTTTTTGTTTTCTGATTGCTGAGGATAGGACTTCCAGTACTATGTTGAATAGCAGTGGTGAGAGTGGACATCCCTGTCTTGTTCCTGATCTTAGGGTAAAGGCTCCCAGGGCTTCCCCACTGAGAATGATATTTGCTGTGGGCTTTTTGTAGATGGCTTTTAAGATATTGAGGAATGTTCCCTCTATTCCTACACTCTGAAGAGTTTTGATCAGGAATGGATGCTGTATTTTGTCAAATGCTTTCTCTGCATCTAATGAAAGAATCATATGGTTCTTGGTTTTTCTCTTGCTGATATGATGAATCACATTGATTGTTTTACTAGTGTTGAACCAGCCTTGTGTCCCGGGGATTAATCCTACTTGGTCACGGTGAATAATTTTCTTAACGTACTGTTGGATCCTATTGGCTATATCTTGTTGAGAATTTTTGCGTCCATGTTCATCAGGGATATTGGTTTATAATTCTCCTTTTTGTTGGGGTCTTTGTCTGGTTTTGGAATTAAGGTTATACTGGCCTCATAGAACGTATTTGGAAGTACTCCATCTCTTTCTATCTTTCCAAACAGCTTTAGTGGAATAGGTATGGTTTCTTCTTTAAACGTTTGATACAATTCCCCTGGGAAGCCATCTGGCCCTGGACTTTTGTGTCTTGGGAGTTTTTTGATGACTGCTTCAATTTCCTCCCTGATTATGGCCTGTTCAGGTTTTCTATATCTTCCTGTTCCAGTTGTGGTAGTTTGTGGCTTTCCAGGAATGCGTCCATTTCTTCTAGATTGCCTAAATTATTGGCGTATAGCTGTTCATAATATGTTTGTAAAATCATTTGTATTTCCTTGGTGTTGGTAGTGATCTCTCCTTTCTCTTTTATGATTTTATTAATTTGAGTCTTCTCTCTCTTCTTTTTAATAAGGCTGGCTAATGGTTTATCTATCTTATTAATTCTTTCAAAGAACCAACTCCTGGCTTTGTTGGTCTGTTCCACCATTCTTCTGGTCTCGATTTCGTTGAGTTCTGCTCGAATTTCAATTAACTCTCTTCTTCTGCTGGGTGTAGGATCTGTCTGCTGTTTTTTCTCTAGCTCCTTTAGGTGTAAGGTTTGCTTTTGTATTTGATCTTCCCAGTTTTTGAATGTATGCTTGTATTGCGATGTATTTCCCCCTCAGGACTGCTTTTGCGGCATCCCAAAGATTTTGAATGGGTGTATCTTCTTTCTCATTAGTTTCCATGAATCTTTTTAATTCTTCCTTAATTTCCTGGTTGACCCTTTCATCTTTTAGCAGGATGGTCCTTAACCTCCACGTGCTTGAAGTCCTTCCAAACTTCTTGTTGTATTTTGTTCTAATTTCAAGGCATTATTGTCTGAGAATATGCAGGGGACGATCCCAATCTTTTGGTTTTGTTTCGGACCCTATTTGTGTCCCAGTATGTGGTCTATTCCGGAGAAAGTTCCATGTGCACTTGAGAAGAATGTGTATTCGGTTGAGTTTGGATACAAAGTTCTGTAGATATCTGTGAAATCCATCTGGTCCAGTGTATCATTTAAAGCTCTCGTTTCTTTGGGGATGTTGTGTTTAGAAGATCTATCGAGTATAGAAAGCACTAGATTGAAGTCACCAAGTATAAGTGTATTATTATCTAAGTATGTCTTAACTTTGGTTATTAATTGATTGATATATTTGGCAGCTCCCACATGCGGGGCATATATATTGAGGATTGTTAAGTCCTCTTGTTTGATAGATCCTTTAAGTATGATATAGTGTCCCTCTTCATCTCTCACTACAGTCTTCGGGGTAAATTTTAGTTTATCTGATATAAGGATGGCTACCCCTGCTTTCTTTTGAGGACCATTTGAATGGTAAATGGTTCTCCAACTTTTTATTTTCAGGCTGTAGGTATCCTTATGTCTGAAATGAGTCTCTTGTAGACAGCAAATAGATGGGTCCTGCTTTTTTATGCAGTCTGACACCCTGTGCCTTTTGATGGGGTCATTAAGCCCGTTCACTTTCAGAGTTAGTATTGAAAGATATGGGTTTAGTGTCATCATGATATCGATTAAGTCCTTGTTTTTGTGGATTGTTCCACTGAACTTCTTCTTAAAGGGGAATTTTAAGAGTCCCCCTTAAAATTTCTTGCAGAGCTGGTTTGGAGGTCATATATTCTTTCAGTTTTTGCCTGTCTGTCTTTTTTCATCAGTTTCCCTCTTTGCCATCAACTTGTGTTCTATGTCACTCACTCGTTCTTCCACCTCGTTAACCCTCGTCGTTAGCACTTCTAGTTTGGATTGCATCTCATTCAATTGATTTTTATTTTCTGCCTGATTAGATCTAAATTCTGCAGTCATGAAGTCTCTCGAGTCCTTTATGCTTTTTTCTAGAGCCACCAGTAGCTGTATAATAGTGCTTCTGAATTGGCTTTCTGACATTGAATTGTAATCCAGATTTTGTAGCTTTGTGGGAGAGAGGACTGTTTCTGATTCTTTCTTTTGAGGTGAGGTTTTCCTTCTAGTCATTTTGCTCAGTGCAGAGTGGCCAAAAATAAGTTGTATTGGGAAAAGTCGAAAAAGAGAGGAGAGAAAGGAGAGTAAAGAGAAAAAGAAACAAGAAGAAAGGAAGAACAGAAGAAAAAATGCGAAGAAAAGACAAAGAAAAAGAAAGAAAGGGGAACAAAGGGGGGTGGGGGGAGCAAACAGATATCAAAACGCAAAAAAACAAAACAACAAACAAACAAACAAACAAAACCCCATGGGGGCGTATCGTATCTTCTGTTTCTGTATACTTTAAGTCCCTTGACTTCCCCTGGAACTTCTTTGTCTGTTGGTCTTCTGGGGGAGGGGCCTGTTGTGCTGATTTTTCAGGTGTTAGGACTTGGTGGAGCTGCTCTGCCCCCTGCCTGGTGCAGGGCTCAGTGGGGGTTGTTTACCCCGTGAGGCCCCAGGAGGAACAACCACAGTGGCGGCGGCCAGCTCTGGAGCCCTGGATTCAGCTCCCGCAGTATCTACAGAGCTCTCCGTCTGCAGGGCCTGGAGACTCCAGGGTGGGGCCGCTGATCTGCTCAGCTCGGGGCAGGAGCGTCCTTGCTGTCCTGGGCCCTCCTGGCCTCTGCCTGTCCTGAGGGGAGGCCAGATCCTGGGCTGTGTCCCCGGCACCCTGTGCTCCCGGGCCTTTACTGTTGGATTGGCGCTCCCGCCGGGCAGCCCCCTCTGCGGAGTCGCCACCGGAGCCCCACCGAACTGCTCCTGGAGCCGCGCAGCCCCCTCTGTGCAGAGCCTCCCCCCGAGCCCCTCTGTGCTGCTCTGGGTCCAGCTGTGCGCTCTGTAGCCCTTAGGGAGCTCGGCGCACTCTCTTGGGCGAGCAGGTGTCTGTTAGTGTCCCAGGGAGCCTCAGGGCATCCCCGCCCTCCTGGGGTCCTGCTCTAACTCCCTGTGACCCCCTTTCTGTCCGGGAAGATTGGTGAAGCTCTTGCTTCTCAGGACCGTGCTCTCCTGTCCTGGGGACACTCGCCCCGGCCTTAGCCCGGCTCCTCGCGGGACTCCTCCCCCCTGGATGCCTTTTGTTTCTTTAATTATTTTTCTTCTGTCTTCCTACCTTGATAGAAGCATGAACTCTTCTCACTGTAGCATTCCAGCTGTTCTGTCTTTAAATATCAGGCCGAATTCGTAGATTTTCAGGATGATTTGAAGGTTATCTAGGTAATTTGGTGGGGACAGGTGATTTGGGACCCTACTCTTCTGCCATCTTGCCCCTCCTCCTTCGGTTTTTTATTCTTGGCCATATTTTATTTGTCAAGTTATGTGGTTAAAAGACAATAAACTATTATCAACTAATACCCCAAATTAGGAAGAACATGGAGACTATAAGACATGTCTTTAAGTTAAATTATTTTAACCTTATATAACATTTGTCACATTTTCCTGGTTTTCTCACTTTGCTTTGGATTGATAAAATCTTTTTCATGAGCAGTCACTGGCCAACTACTTTGGGAGGAAGAGTACACAACCCCCACTGAGCCCTGCACCAGGCAGGGGGCAGCTATCAGGGATAGCTTGTTTCATGTTTGAAGACTTACCATGTATTTCATTGGTAGAATGATGAATAAGGCTCTTTAATTTCTAATGTCATCCTGAACTTAGGTAGAAATAATGTTCATATATATCCCAATTCATTCACCTTGATTCGATCAAAAATGATCACTCTTATTTTTAGGTGAAAAGCATATTTTAGGTGAAGCAAACTTAATACACAAAACAAGCCAGACAACTAAAAAAGAAATTGCTACTAGATCAAGCATAAAGTACTCTTCCTCCCACTGCCTAAGGGACTCAAAATTATTGAGAATGTCCAAGACACATGTATATTTTGTATGCTATACCTAAAACATGATTACTTCCCTATCAACTGCATTTTGGGCCATTTTAGATTTTGGCTTCATTTACAATATATCAATATGTATGTAAGAAATGAAAACTCCTTAGTTCATCATTCAGATTACTTGATGTCATGATACTCAACATCTGGATGACTGCAAATATCTGGGTGATTAAAACTATTACAATAAATAAAGGGTTCCTGGAGTTAACAACATTGATGGATGAACTAATGCTGTGTTGTTCATTTAATGTTGAATTCAGTAGAGTTCAGTTGTTAGATAACTGTCAGCTGACTGGTGGGCTAAATGGATGGATGGATAATGATTTGACTGATGAATGGAAGGATAGGTAGATAACTGGATGGATAAATACATGTTTTTTCAATACATGTTGAGTAAATTCAATTTAATGTTGAAAACATTAATTATAAAATTTTGTTCAGGTTCTATAATGCATGTTATTTTATTTTGTTTGACTTTTATCCACAGATACCTCACTTACTCAATTTTTAATAATTTCCATGTAAATAAATTTGCCAAATAGTGATATTTGGCTCTTTAAGCCCTGTATTAATTTTATATGCTTGGAGTAACAAACTACCATAATCTTTGTAGTTTAAAACAGCAAAAATTTATTCTATCATAGTTCTGAAGCTCACCATCCCAAAATTAGTGTTGGCAAGGCTACCATATTTTCTCCCAAGGCTCTGAAGGAGAGTCCATTCTATGTCTCTCTCTTAGCTTTAGTGGGCTGCTAACAATTCTTGGCATTCTTTGCCTTCCTCAGTATTACTCCCATATCCAATTCTTGGCATTCTTTGCATTCCTCGATGTTACTCCATCTTTGTAATGCCTTCTCTATGTATTTGTATCTTACTTTCTTCTATTTTATAAGGATATTTGTCATTGGATTTAGGACCCATCCAGATAATTCAGGATGTCGTCTTCATCTCTACATTCTTAATTATATGCACAATGACTTGTTTTCTAGATAAGAAAACATTCACAATTTCTAAGAATTACAACATGAACACATCTTTTCTTGAGGGGGCATCATTCAACCCACTAGAAATACAAAAAGACTTTTAAACAGGTCTGTTTCTTTTTTAAGACTTTATTTTAACAGAGGAGAGAGAGAGAGAGAGAGAGAGAAAGAGAACATGCAAGCAGGGGGAGTGGCAGGGAGAGGGAGAAGTAGATCTCACAGAGTGGGGAGGCCAATGGAGAGCTTGATCCCAGGACCCTGGGACCATGACCTGAGCTGAATGCAGACATTTAACCAACTGCGCTACATAGGGGCCCCTAAACAAGGGTGTTTCTAAAGATTGTTATGTGCCTGCCTCAGTGAGTATAGTTAACAGAAGAGTGTTCTAATGGCTTGGTTCTTTTACTATGTAGTATAGCAGATATAGTAAAATTCTCATGAGTTGTTTAGGTCTGTTTACCCCTATACTGAGTGCTTCTGGACTAACATTACTTTTTTAGTTCTTGTGTTCATTTTGTAGAGTATTTCTGTATTATTTTCATCAGTTGTAATGTCTGTATCCTGTACTAGTATTTACTCTCCTTTTCCTATTCTAATATAATGCTTTTAATATTCTGTAATAACAGTGCTCAGTAGAAGTATTTGTAAAATAGGAGTCAAATGGTTTAGAATCATTTAAATATTATGAAACACAGGGCAAAACAAATATATATATATATACACATATATAAAACAAATATATATGTATATATACTTATATATACATATATATTTGTGTATACATATACATATAAATATATGTTTATATATAAATTTATATTTATATATAAATTTATTTTTATATATTTGTGTTTAGGTTCAATAACATAATTATACAAGTCAGATATAAAGAGACCTGACATGATAACAATTTATGTTTAAGACATAGCTTTGCAAACATTAACTCCATAGTGTAGTGTATCTATCTATAAGCTAGAAAAACACTTCAATACATTAAGAAAGATATATTTTCCACAATTAAGAAGGTGTCATTCTTGTTCTAAACCATATTAGTCAGATGAGTTTTGGAAATCACATTTTGGGACAGACTTAAAGTATCCAGAGGAAGATGACTAAATCAGTGAGAGGCTGCAAAGTATGGCTAATGAAGAATACATAGTGAAACTAATGATGGATGTCCTGGGAAGTGAAAACTGATGCTGGAGACGGGAAGGAAAAAGTATGTTTGCTGTCTTCAGAATGAAAAAATGGCTGTCACGTGTAAGAGTGAAAGAAGCTAATTCTTTAGTGTAAGAAAAGTAAGAAATAGGGCCAACAACTGGAAATTAGGTGGAGATGGATATCCAGTTATAATAGAGAACTTACAAGCAATTCTTTAATAATGGGGCAGCCTGCATATGAAAGAATAAGTTTCCCCAAATTAAAGGGGATTGAAATGAAATATAACTTTAGAAAACATGCTAAAGAAGGTTTTCTGCTATGGAAATATTACATCTATAAGGAATGCTAGAAGAAATAGAAATAGAAAACATGCTAAAGAAGGTTTTCTGCTATGGAAATATTACATCTATAAGGAATGTTAGGTCTATGAAGATTCATTAATAGGTTAGCCTTCAATCACGGTGAAATATGCATCTAAATGACAGAAAGAGCTCTGCGGCCATGGTCATTGGCTTTTCAACCTTCCAAAGTATGTGCCACTTTCTTTCTGTGTTTTCTTTTCCTATTTGTTTGCCCCCCCTCCCTTCGTCTATGCCTTAAATCACTAAAGGTTTTCACTTGTAAACTTCAGGGGTAAAGAAAACATTGAGACTTGATATAGAGATTATCCCCACCCTAACTTACCTAGTTCTATTTCTCTAACTATTAATTGTATGATCTTACGCAATTTTCCAAACTTGTTTGGATTTTATTCCTTTCTGTGTAAAATAATCTAAATAATACTTACCCTCCTTTTTGTTGAAACAGTATGCACGTGTGTAACACATCTAGGTATTCAGGAAAGACATACAAATTAGCATCCAAAGGAAGGCATTATTAGTTTCTCTCTCAGATGTGAGTAAAATTTTGGCAGTTTTAACAAATTGTTTTCATAGGAAGCTCTCCCCATGTAGGTGTATGTGTGTAGTAGGGTGAGGGAGTAGACTTAACTCAGTCATTTATATTCCTACCATTCCTGAATATGTCTCCATTGGTAATTAAATTCATTTTATTTTCCTTGGGGCAAGAAGTACTCTCCAGAGGCAGATGAAATATTATGTTAGAAAACACTCTGCATCACTTGCCATCAGGGAAATACAAATCAAAACCACAATGAGATACCACCTCACACCAGTGAGAATGGGGCAAATTAACAAGGCAGGAAACAACAAATGTTGGAGAGGATGCAGAGAAAGGGGAACCCTCTTACACTGTTGGTGGGAATGTGAACTGGTGCAGCCACTCTGGAAAACTGTGTGGAGGTTCCTCAAAGAGTTAAAAATAGACCTGCCCTACGACCCAGCAATTGCCCTGTTGGGGATTTACCCCAAAGATACAGATGCAATGAAATGCTGGGACACCTGCACCCCGATGTTTATAGCAGCAATGGCCACAATAGCCAAACTGTGGAAGGAGCCTCGGTGTCCATCGAAAGATGAGTGGATAAAGAAGATGTGGTTTATGTATACAATGGAATATTACTCAGCTATTAGAAATGACAAATACCCACCATTTGCTTCAACGTGGATGGAACTGGAGGGTATTATGCTGAGTGAAGTAAGTCAATCGGAGAAGGACAAACATTATATGTTCTCATTCATTTGGGGAATATAAATAACAGTGAAAGGGAATATAAGGGAAGGGAGAAGAAATGGGTGGGAAATATCAGAAAGGGAGACAGAACATAAAGACTACTAGCTCTGGGAAACGAACTAGGGGTGGTAGAAGGGGAGGAGAGTGGGGGTGGGAGTGAATGGGTGACAGGCACTGGGGGTTATTCTGTATGTTGGTAAATTGAACACCAATAAAAAATAAATTTAAAAAAAAGAAATATACATACAAAAAAAAAGAAATATTATGTTGGGAATGAGAAAACAATCCCATCTTCAGAGCATTGCTAACATGGCTTTGTAGCTATTCAGGAACATGTGGATAGGTTTCCAGGAAAGTAACTTCTGAATGAAATAGTTACAATGACCTCTGGGAAGCACTCCTCACAGACAGGACAAAATGACACATTTCTTAAACAAAAACAAAAACAAAAACAAAAAAACATGGACTCTGGGCTTTCTCATGAACCACACAATACAGCTACTGGCCTCCTATACTGGTGAGGTGCAAAAGTTTGTATAAAAAACAGTGGCTTGGGGCCCCTGGGTGGCTAAGTGGTTGAGCATCTGCCTTTGGCTCTGGTCTTGATCCCGGAGTCCTGGGATTGAGTCTTGCATCAGGCTCCCTGCGCAGAACCTGCTTCATCCTCTGCCTATGTCTCTGCCTCTCTCTGTGTGTCTCTCATGAATAAATAAATACATTCTTAAAAAAAAAACACAGTGGATTGACCTCACAGCAGTTCACGGTTTATGGCAACGTGAAATACAAACTCAGCACCTAGACTCACTGTTTTCAGCTGGCTTCCCCACCTGATGCCTGGGAACTATGTCACACTCAGGCACCCCTGTTCTTCTTGTGACCCTGGGGATCCTGAGACCACGCTGTCCCAACTAGGATTTCACTCCACCTCACCACCTGAGCATCTTTAAGCCAGGGAAATTCTCTACTGTAGGAGACTTCTAAAAGTTCTGATTTTGCACTCCAGTCAAGAAATGGGGAGAACACATGAACAGGCATTTCTCCAAAGAAGACATACAAATGGCCAACAGATACATGAAAAAATGCTCAGCATCACTTGGCATCAGGGAAATACAAATCATAACCATAATGAGATTCCACTTCACACCAGTCAGAATGGCTAAAATAAACAATTCAGGAAACAACGAATGTTGACAAGGATGTGGAGAAAGGGGAACCCTCTTACGCTGTTGGTGGGAATGCAAACTGGTGCAGCCACTCTGGAAAACAATATGGAGGTTCCTCAAAAAGTTGAAAATAGAACAGCCCTATGACCCAGCAATTGCACCACTAGCTATTTACCCAAAGGATGCAAACATGGTGATTTGAAGGGGCACATGAACCTCAATGTTTATAGCAGCAACATCCACAATAGCCAATATATGGAAAGAGCATAGATGTTCATAAATTGATGAATGGTTGTGGAATCATGAGTGTTCCATATATATGGAATTTTAAGAAACAGAAGATATGAACATGGGGAAGGAAAGTAAAAATAAAATAAGATGAAACAGAGAGGGAGGCAAACCATAACAGACTCAACTATATGAGACAATTTTATATTTTGAGTTGAGGAAACTCAACTATAGGAAGCAATGAGGGTTGCTGGAGGTGATGTGGGTGGGGGGAGAAGGGGTAACTGAGTGATGAAAATTAAGGAGGGCACTTGAAGTAATGAGCACTGGGTGTTGTATGCAACTGATGAACCACTGAATTCTACCTCTGAAACTAATAATACAGTATATGTTAATTAAATTGAATTTAAATAAATAATTTTTAAAAACAGTGCCAAGTAATGACTTGCTAGAGAGTTGGCTATGTGAGTAACCATAAGGATGATAGTTGGCATTTTTCAGGACACTTAAACAACTAAATATCCACTTAAACAATGAACCATAACTTCTCACACATCTAGCTAATTACGACTTAGGAAAGGTATATTGGAAACACACAAGAATTCCACATATGAGTGAAATAATATGGTAGATCTTTTTCTGATTGACTTATTTTGCTTAGCATAGTACACTATAGCTCCATCTACATCATTGTAAATGGCAAGATTTCATTCTTTTTGATGGCTGAATAATATTCCATTGTATTTATAGACCATATCCTTTTTATCCATTCATCAGTTGATAGGCATTTGGGCTCTTTTCATAATCTGGCTATTGTTGCTAATGCTGCTATAAACATCTGGATGCATGTATCCCTTTGAACTAGTATTTTTGTATCCTTTGGGTAAATAACCAATAGTGCAATTGCTGGATCATAGGGTAATGTAGAATTTAAGAAACAAAACAGATGAATATAAGGGAAGGGGGAAAAAGAGAAGGAAATAAACCATAAAAGATTCATAAGTATGGAGAACAGTTGATGGAGGGAGGTAGGCAGGGGATAGACTAAATGGGTGATGGGTATTAAAGAGGGCACTTGTGATGAGCACTGGGTGTTATATGTAAGTGATGAACCAATAGATTCTACTCCTAAAACCAGTATTATCCAATATGGTAACTAACTAGAATCTAAATAAAAACTTGAAACAAGCAAAATGTGACACAAGGAAAATAAGAAAGCTGATAGTCTTCAAAACTTACCTCACAGACAATAGAAAACCATGATGCTAGAATTTAATTTCATGGTCTTTGAAACTGTCACCTAACCATGCTGGGATAAAAATGCTACAGAGAAAAGCTAAAATTATTTTTAAAAGGTAACCAAGGGGTGCCTGTGTGGCACAGTCTGTTAAGCGTCTGTCTTTGGCTCAGGTCATGATCTTAGGGTCCTGGGATCAAGTTCCACATCAGGGTCCCTGCTCAGTGGGGAGTCTGCTTCTCCCTCTGCCCCTCCCCCTGCTCATGCTCTTTCCCACCCTCCCTCCCTCCCTCCCTCTCTCTCTCTTTCTTTCTCTCAAATAAACAAATAAAATCTTTAAGTAAAAGGCAACCGAGAGGAGCACCACAAATTTTCTAATTCCTTTGAGATCCCACAGAAAATTCAGGGCTTAGCTAATCAAAATACACAAAGAACAATCCATCCCAGATTTCTCTCTGATAACATATCATGCCAAAATAAAAAAGGCCTGCTATTCAAGTCTTGTTTGCTCTAGGACAACCAGGCTGATACTCTGAAGGTATCTAGGAAGAATATATAAATCTTTGAAGAAATGCCAATGAAAGAGAGAAGTAGGATTAATTTACTCAGAAACAGCTGGAAAGTAAGTACTTGTCTTCTCACTTTTAAAGTAATTACACCATAGAAAAGTGGCCTCAAATGGGCATGTAGTACTTGCTAGCTTCTGTATCTGATATTTATCACTATATAATTATTATCACCCTACAAGTTATATGACACTCCAGAAACTACCATATTTGATTAGAATTAGTAAATTTGGGGGTTGTTCTCAATACCCCTAAGTCATGATCATCATTTTATAAGTAGTCAACTAGGAGGAAGAAAAAATAATTTCATTTTGCCTGGAGAGTAATATAGATTTGATGATGATAGTGGTGGTTGTGGTGGTGATGGTGGTCTATAATATTTATTGAAATTGTATTATCTTTCCTTAGACAAGTTTTAGGTATTATTTCATTAAATCCTCATATAACTCTCTGAGATATAGGACCTATTACTGTAGCTATTTCATAGATGAGAAGATTGAAGTAAAAAATATTAAGTAGTTTTCCCCAGGTTACACAACTACTAACATGTGGAGTTGGAATTAAGATCCTATGCAGTCTGACTCCCACAACTGTAAAGCCTCCTTACGTACTGCTAATAATTGGATGAACCAGGACTCAAGAACAAGTTCCTAACTGAAATGCTAATGTTTTTTTTTTCATTCTTTCTTATTTCCCACTACAAAGGGCTTCTTGCACCATCAAAAAGTTGGGCAGCCACACTTGTAAAAAATTATGGGGAAACGGGATCCCTGGGTGGTGCAGCGGTTTAGCGCCTGCCTTTGGCCCAGGGCGCGATCCCACATCGGGCTCCCGGTGCATGGAGCCTGCTTCTCCCTCTGCCTATGTCTCTGCCTCTCTCTCTCTCTCTCTCTCTCTCTGTGACTATCATAAATAAATAAAAATTAAAAAAAAAAACAAAAAAACAAAACAAAACAAAACAAAAAAAATTATGGGGAAATGGATTGTGTCTTTGTGGAAATAGGTAGGCAGCTGGAGCCTTAAGATAACATAATTTGATTATGGCCTTGAGCACTCAGACCCACCCTTTTAAGCCAAGGGTAAGTTTATAGCCGAGCAGCTGAATCTGTTTGAAGGAAAATTTGAAGGTGGCCCTCCTAGCCCTAATTACAATTTTACAAATGCAAAGGGTTATCACTTGCCACTTCTGGAGGAGGCTGGAGTTAGCATTCTCTTTACAAGTTGGTTTCTCTATGTCTCATTTCATAATCACTTGAGTGGCTGTTTCCATAGACACCCACACTTCAGTTTCCCAGCTTAACCACATTCAAACAAGAATACAGGCCTTGGTTGCAGCAGCTGTGAACTGTTTTACCATGTGTCTAACAGGCATGGCTTATCTACTTTCCTCTATGTGTGCAACAGAACAAGGGAGTTCAAAAACAGCGATAAAACATTACCTGAAAGACCCTTAGGAGTTTCAAAGCTAATGAAACATATTTGATCTATATGAAATGAAGCAAAATCAGAAAAAAAGGAGGCATCAACTTTGTTTTGTTTTTGTTAGTTTCTTTTGGCCCTTGGCTTTTGGGGGAAGGGTGTGGCAATAGTGTCTGGTGCTAGTCTGTTTCACAAGTATAAAATGAAAGCACATACCTTTATTCTTTATCTGAAACAGAGTGTAGGTCCCTGTAGACCCATAGGGTAGGGTAGTGGAATGTGGAAGTCTGTGTGGGCACTGAAGGAAACCTAAAACATAAGCTAATAACATTTGAAGGCCACTAGGCTGTGTTTAAATTTGAAGTTGTACTAACAATGAAAGAAAATAATTGAATTATGTTTAAATGCATTGCCTCCTGAGAATCTGGGAAAATAATATTGTAGTAAAAGTTTCCATATAGAGAGAAAAAGGATAAGAATCATCTTAAAAATTTACTTTTGTGCAAAAGATAAATAGTAAATTTGTCAGTTGGCTTAGGAACACCCAGTACACAAACCTTTCTGGTTTATGCACATGCCACTTGACACAACATATATACAAACATACCTCACATTGAAGAGTACTTTGAAGTTCAATGTAACCATCCAGACAAATATTCTGAGCTTAGATGAAACCTGGTAACAAAAAGGGTAGGATGAGAAATTCTATGTCCTAAAATAGTGATAGCAACCACTATTTCAACTCATATAATCATCACAACTACCCAGTGATATAGATTCTGGTTATTACATTATACAGATAAGGAAAATGAAGACAAAAGTATTAAATGATTTGCTGAAAGTCACACTGCTAATAAGAGGCCGAGCCAAGATTTGGCCTTAGGCAATTTGGTACCAAAGTCTGTGGTCAAAGTCAATAACATTGTAGTTATCATGTGGAAAGAAGTGCTCTGAGCTCAGATGGAAAAAAGTGGGTGCTGATCCACCCTCACTTTTCTTTCTTCAAAGCATCTAGGTCTTTTTGTGAGTTTCTGTTCTATGTCACTGGGTAGGTGGGTGGGAATTTAGTGGTAGAGATATTTTTGGTGGGGAGGGATGTGTGGTTTAAAAAGTAATCACTATTTGATGAGAAAATGAACTCTTTGTAATGAGCTCAGCAGAGACTCTTCCTTTCCTTTAGCCTCTGTTAAAATAGTGCATGATCTTGACTTTGCCCTAGGTTACATTTCCTTAAAAAAAGAAACTATGTTCCGTGTGATTTTTGGACAATATTCTAACCAAAAATTCAAAGTTTTCCCCCTTATTATTTCCTGGTTCATAAAGAGAACATGGTCATATAACGCCTTCTGTTATAATTTGCTGGAACTGAGTTTTTACCGTAATATTTATATCTGTGGTTGAGATAGTTAATGCATTACCATTTTATGTAGACAGATTAAATCACTCTTTATGTAGCCAGTGTGTTTCATGTTCTTCTGTGATCAAGGAATCTTTCCCTAGCTAGTTGAATCTCTACAAATGGAGATATTTTTCCACTCGTAAGACATTTGACAAGCAAAAGTTTGTTACCTTTCTTCCAACTCCCCTTCCAGATAGATTTAATCTCACTGAATAGACTCTGGGCCACTGGAAATGTGTGAACTAAACCCACCAATGCTTTCCTTTGAATACTCACTTACAGAATTACAGTAGAACCATAGATTAGTCAAAGAAACTACAACACTCTAAACATAGGCCATTATGGTAGTCCTCTTACTCATATTAATTACAAACACTATGTACAAAGTATTTAGAACAAGTTGGCTTTGTCTAAGGGCCAAATATATTATTACTATTAATTTTTATCTATGTTGTTTTATTTAATTGCAAGAAATAGGGATAACTGAGAAACTATTGAGGTATTATCTATTTTTTATGTATTTATGAGGTTTTAATTGGGACCTAAAAGAGGAGTAAGGAGGAAGAATTTTAAAGGTAGCATCATATAGCATTAGTTAAGCATAAAAGGTCGATAATAAGCCCATATAAATCAGTAGAGTTTATTTATGGCTTTGGTACAGGGGGCAAAGAAACACCTCTGGCACTAAGGCAAATTCCTTTCATCTTTTTTTTTCTAGGCACAGTCCTGGGCTTGATTATTGGTGCTGAGGACTAGTAGGTGAGCTATTAACCTAAATGAGCAGATTTACAAGCCTCACAGTTAACAAGGAGATTTGCCTTTAGGATTTATAGTATATGAAAGTGGATACAAGAGTAGTAAATGGATCAAATTAAATTTCCCGGATAAAGTATTTAGAATATTTCCTGCAAAAGACAATGGCCACAGGAGAACCTTGAATGGTAATGTATTAAAGTCGGAGCTATCAAAGCAACAATATGAAAGTTGTTTTAAGTCTGATAGCACCATTTAAAACATATCACCAACTATCTATCCATAAGGGAAAAGTGTTGCAAATATTAATATTCAAAACCACTGGTTTATAGATGGTTGGAGGTTTGGATATTAAGTGAAATTACTGAGATGCTTGAGTAGCAAACGAGTTTCAACAAACAGGAAAAAGTAAGTTGCATTTGAGGATTCCTAGTGATGTGAAATGCATATATTTTTCCAACTAAAGAAGAAAAGCCATGAAATCCCTGAAGAATCTATTATAAACCTTAAGCTAAACTGAAGTTAGCCTCTTTATGTATGTTTTATATTCTCAGACATTACCCACTGCTGCTAGTAAAATATGATCTGATCAAATGTTCAGGCCACGGAGATTTTTCACCACAGGTTGGCAGATTCCTTTATTTATTTTTAGATTTTATTTATTTATTCATGAGAGACACAGAGAGAGGCATACACATAGGCAGAGGGAGAAGCAGGCTCCTCACAGGGAGCCTGATGTGGGTCAATCCCCCAACTGGGATCATGCTCTGAACCAAAGGCAGACGTTCAACCACTGAGCCACCGAGGGGTCCCAGGTTGGGGGGATTCCATGTGTTAATATTTAAGTCACACTTAGGGAAGGAACGGGAACTGGCAGACATTGAAAGACTGTGATTCAACTTGGGATTAAGCCTGAAAAATAAGTCAGGGAAATACAGGAAGGAGAAAGAGGGAAGGTGTGAAATCGGAGGGGAACTTGAGACCTTGCCAACAGTGTTAGTCAGACTTTCCCTGAGTCCTCATATGAACAGGTTGCTATTTTGACATCCCCACTATTGAGCACTGCAGAGAAAAGCTGCTATGAAAATACTGTAAAAAAACAAATTAAAGACATATATTATATATATATATAAAGTATATATATAAAGTATATATATATTTTTTCAAAACTCATTGATTTATAAAGAAGCTTAAAATATTAGGGACCAGTTGGAATGACTATTTGTATCCTTGGAGTATTCATTAGTCACATTAGCACTTATTTATTTCTTTCCCTGGGCCACCTGTTTTCACTGAAATGTGTGAATAGAAGTTAATAGAACTTCTTTGAAAGATGACAGAAATAACTAAAACATCCACAAAATTTTAAAAAATGGTACCAGCAGAAAAATGAAAATAGTTTTCCCAGAGTCAGGGAACAGTTTGGGTGGCACTACTTCATCTCACTGGAAAATGAGGAGACATATACTGGGATATATCGTACCATGACACACTGGAGTAACAGTGACTCATTTTTCTTTTCTGCTTTGTTAAACCCAAATCCAAAATGCACACACATAGGAGTTTTTGTTTATAACTTAAAGATAGACAGATATAAGCTACATTAACCCCTTTGCCTCACCTGCCATTCTGCTTTGATTTTTAAGGTAAGAAGTTTTTATGTTACCATTAAACATAGCATAATTATTTTTCACTAAAGTTACTATTGTGTTTTTATAATCTTTCACACTCAAGTTTTTCCTACAAATGGCTTTTACCAACTGCTTTTATTTCCCAATCTCTCTCAAATCCTGGTAATCCCATTTTCTAATAAAAATATTCTATTAAACGTTACTACTGACTTCCCAAAGAATACATGAAGTGGTATTTTATCAAGTCCTCATTTCATTGTCTTTGGCTTTTTAAAAATGTTTGACACTGTTCACCACCACTTTTGAAAATTTGTTCCCTTAAGTTTTCTTAACCTAATAGCTACCCTTATTTTCTTCCTACTTCCATGTCTGTTACCTTTTGTTTTCCATTGGGTACAGCTCTCCCCCTGTCCAACCCTTATTCTCCTTTCCTAGGTTATATCCAAGGTCCATTGTTCTTCTAGTGCTGCCCATTCACATTGGGCAAGCACACCTACTTTTATGATTTCAATTACTACCTCATTACTCATGATTCCTAAAGCTTAATTTATGGCTTTGTCTTCTCTCCCCTTTCACTTTTTAAATTTAAATTCAATTGGCCAACATATAGTACATCATTAGTTTCAGATGTAGAGTTCAGTAATTTATCAATTGCATAAATCACCCAGAGTTCATCACATCACGTGCCGTCTTTAATGCCTGTCACCCACTTACCCCATCCCCCATCCACATCCCCTCCAGCAACGCTTAGTCTCTCATAGTTTGTCTCCTTCTCTGATTTATTCCCATTCAGTTTTTCTCCCCTTCCCTATGATCCACTGCACTATTTCTTATATTACACATATGAGTGAAATCATATGATAATTGTTTTTCTCTGATTGACTCATTTCACTCAGCAAAATACCCTCCAGTTCCATCAATGCAAATGGTAAGATTTTATCATTATACACACACACACACACACACACACACACACACACATATTGGAGTGCAAGTGAACCTTTGGATCACTACATTTGTATTTTCACGGTGAATACCCAGTAAGTGCAATTTCTGGGTCATACAGTAGCTCTAATTTTAGTTTCTTGAGTAACCTCCATGCTGTTTTCCAGAATGGCTGTACCAGCTTTCATTCCCACCAATGGTGTAAGAGGGTTTCCCTTTCTGCTCATCCTTACCAACATTTGCCATTTCCCGACTTGTTAATTTTAGCCATTCTGACAGGTGTGAAGTGGTATCTCCCTGTATTTTTTATTTGTATTTCTCTGATGCCAAGTGATGTTCAACATAGTACTAGAGTTCCTAGTCTCAGCAATCAGACTTCAAAAAGAAATAAAAGGCATTCAAATTGGCAAAGAAGTCAAACTCTCACTATTCACAGATGACATGATACTTTCTGTGGAAAACCCAAAAGACTCCACCTCAAAATTCCTAGGACTCATACAAGAATTCAGTAATATGGCAGTATATAAAACCAATGCACAGAAATCAGTTGCATTTCTATACACTAACAATATAACAGAAGAAAGAGAAATTAAGGAATTGATTCCATTTACAATTGTTCTTCTTTGGTTTTTACTAATATTATGAAATCTGTCTTAATCAAAGACATAAAGATAGCTAAAAAATATTGTTCTTAGCTCTTTTGTCCTTAGCAATGTTTAAAGAGAATTTATGGGTCACCTAGGTGGCTCAGTGTTTGAGTATCTGCCTTCAGCTCAGGGCATGATCCTGGGATCTGGGGTCGAGTCCCGCATGGAGCTCCCTGCGGGCAGCCTGCATATCCCTCTGCCTGTGTCTCTTTTCTCTCTCTCTCTCTCTCTCTCTCTTTCTCTCTCTCTCTTTCTCTCATAAATAAATAAATCTTAAAAAAAATAAAGGGAATTTATTGCCACATTAAATGTTATTTGAAAGTGAAGATAAGAGGCTTACTCTCACTTGAAGGCAAAAGAAAAATTATGTGTAATGACTTATTCAGTTGTATTCTAGACTATACAGCTCAAAGTACATGTTTATGTAAATAAACCTCATATGACTTCATTTTACCAGTTTACACCATGGAAGCAGAATAGCTTCCTCCAGTGATGCTCAGCTCTCAGGATAGCTTAGAGATATGGGACTGTGCATGCCTTTCAAAAGATATCTGAATATTAAAGGAAGGGCTCAAGACATCCATCTCTACCTTCTCCTCCTTATCCAGAACTCTTTATCCTTGCTACTTCGAGTGACAACCTACTCTTGGTAGAACATAGAATTTCCTAAGAGGTCAAAATGCCTTTGTTCTATAATTATGCTGCCTACCCTGCCATTAAGGTACAATGTGGATCACATGTGCTTCTCACGCTAGCTCTCAGTTTTCTTTCCTCTAATGTGCAGATGATAATGCCTATTTTATCTACCTTCCTAGGTTGTCTAATAGTTAAGACATTAATAGAAATGTAGGTGCTATTCACATAAGATAACTTCATTGATCTCTCATGTTCAAAGAACTATAGCAAAAACACAAGCCTTAATAGATGCTGATATGGGTCAAAAATCACAGCTTCCTAGGCAAAGGAAGATAATTCCATTCACCTTAACAAAGCAAAACAAAGCAAAAGTTTGAATAAACTCCAAAGGGTACATGCATGCACACACACGCACTCACGCGCATGCACACACACAAGACTCCTAATCCTGGAATGTTGCTTTCTCTGAAGGTCATTTGAAATTCGTTTTACATAAAGACCATAACAGATCTTTGGTTTTGGAATTTAGATTGTTCTTTTGGTTTTCTTCTGAGTTGTAAATGTTCAAATAGCACTGTGCTGTTTATGAAAAACATGCTCCACAATAGTAGAAAATCTATACCTCAACTTGTGAAACAACCATGCAGCCTAAAAGTCTAGGTGGTTATTTGAGACCTATTATGACCATCAACTGCAGATAACATTTTTCATGAACATTTATGGTAAAATGAGAATCCATGGCTTATCTCTCTCGCTCTTCTAACACCTTTTGAAAAAGTGTATCTGTTTATATAACTGTTATAGTAATTTCCAAGAAGAGCAATGTCAGCTTGTGGTAAGGCAGCCTTTTATCTACTAGGTGAATTGCTATTGCTGAAGATATGATCTAGGAAGTGCTGATACTTTTGGAATAAATGAGAACTCCACAGGCACTAAGGACTGAACATGGCACTGAGTGGAGGGAGGAGAATAAAGAGCTAGATAGAAAATAATTTCATAATTCTCTTTTTAGTGACCATTGGTGAAATTACAGAATCTAAGGTCTGACAGCAACCTTGAGGTTACATGGTCCTGTGTTTCCCAAATTTCAATCATTCTTATACATCCTTCATCATTTTTCCATGCCTGTTAATCACCACTTAATATGCACAATAGGATTTGTCTCTCTCTAATCTATTTAAATTTAATTGTATTTATTTTAACTTTAACTTCCTTTAAAAGGAAATATTTTATCACTATATGTTTGGAAAGCAAGTAACATATGGCATAATGGGACAATTGCAAAAATAATTGTATTATAAATAATACTTTATTCATTAATTATAAAAATAAAAATTATCTATAATCTCCCAAAATTATTTTGTATGCCACTTGACTGAATATCCTCTCTTTTAAAACTGAATTTCTAGTGCTCCATTAATAAGTCATTTTAGAAGTTAAGGTGACTTTTAATTCAAAATAAATCTTAAATCTTCCTAAGTATATCTGCTTCATATCCATAGAGTATGTCAGAAAAGGACTTCTCTTATCCTGAAAGATTGACTCCTGTCTGAGATCACATTGCAAGGTCATGGCAAAAAATGAAACTGATCTGAGTACAGGAATATTTCACTATGTTAGAAGGTAACTTTTTTGGGTATGCTCCATGGAGACAAGTCCCACATTAAATGGCCCTTTGAAAGAAGGGCAATTACTTAAGGCTTAATAAGTTGTCACTTATAATTTCCTTCCCAAATTTACTGGCATATTTAGACCTACAGCCCCAGTTATAAGAGATGGCTAATGTAAAGTTAAAGAGTTAAAGAAGGAAATTGAACTTTGGAAAAGGACATCATCAGAGTTGGACCAGGAAAACAACTTGATATAGATGGATTCATATGTGCAAAGCCTCAACCTCTACAGACAGAAGGGAAAGTTATACTCTGATCATATATCTTAGCTGCATAAATCTTGGGGTCCCAGGAAAAGAGAGATCAAAGCAGCCAACTAGGACTGGAACACCATGTTTAACTATAAATCCTAGTGACTGGAGAGGAGTTTGGAGTATAAAAGTAAAAAGAAGCTACTGTCAAAGATTTTGCCAAATCAGCCACTTCCAGGGTATGTTTTCCTGGGTTTAGGAAATAGCTCAAATCTCTATGCTTTTCTCCATTTTTATCTCCAGACACAGGCAGTGAAGTTTGGTGCTCATTATGTTTCAAAATCAAGTATAATCCACATTTAGCATCAACATGATTCGGATGGTAGCAAAAGTCCCCAACTAAAATTAATATTAATTTATCAGCTTAATTAACTTTATTAGCTATAAACGAACTTTAGTCTAAATCTAGCAAATTTGCAGTAAATGATTCCAAATGACTTAAACTAGAAACACAGAATTATAAAAGACCTGGAAGACTACTCAATATAACCATCATCTCAAGTAATTGGATGAGGAAACAAAGCCCAAAGAGGGATAAATCTTCCTGCTAATGACATAGCAAGTTAACATTAGAATTATAGTTACAATCCAGGTGTCCTGACTACCAGTACAATTTTATTTTTAAGTACCATATTCTGATCAGACTTCAGGTTTTCTCTCTGTCTCTCACTTCCCAGTCCCACACTTGCTTTAGAACACTTCTGCTCTTACAAGTACAGGGTATTTTTTGACTGAATATCCTCTCTTTTAAAACTAAAATTCTAGGGATCCCTGGGTGGCGCAGCGGTTTGGCGCCTGCCTTTGGCCCAGGGCGCGATTCTGGAGACCCGGGATCGAATCCCACATCGGGCTCCCGGTGCATGGAGCCTGCTTCTCCCTCTGCCTGTGTCTCTGCCTCTCTCTCTCTCTGTAACTATCATAAATAAATAAAACTTAAAAAAAAATAAAAAAAATAAAATTCTATTGCCCACTTTAGAAGCTAAGGTGACATTTTATTCAAAATAAATCCCAATTCATAAGTACATCAAACTCATCTAGCTTTTGCCTAGGCGCGACTTCAAATTTGGGCCCTATTCCATCATACCAACATGCATCTAAACCAGGCTCCCAAGTGGGCAATTTGACTCTAACTTAGATTTGACATCTGTCTCTCTTTCATGCACCTGCCTTCATTTATCTTGGTACTTTTCAGTGTGTTTACACTGCCGCACAAGCTAGGTTTTCTAAAGCCCCCTGCTCCTCAAGACCTTAACTTCCCCATATCTATACTTTTTTTCTAAAATGTTTTCAAAATGTCAATCATTTGCCCAGAAACTTCCTTCAGAGACAGAAAGTAAGACTCTATAGGAAGAACTATTTTTTGAAAATGCTCAGTATACTACTAAGCTAGTGCCTTTCTTGACATATTGCCCCCTATGTCCAATAAACACAAAATTTACAAAATATGAAAGCTGAACAAAATCAGGGTAAAGTAAAATTCCATTTCCTTTTGGAGAAAAAACAGTGGCAGTCTGTTTGAACATTAGTAGATTTAGGCCAAATTACCTATTTTCCTTAGTAAAGAAGTACATTTCATTTCATGAAGTGGAAATCATTCTTGGTCACTCTCCTATCCAGTTGTGTTCTGGAGCAGAAGAATCACAGAAAAAATTGTTTCAAAAATGATTTGGACTGTAGATCCTCTTCTACCTCTCAATTTCAGTATTTAACATTTTGCTAGCTTTTTAAACTTGACTAAATATTGAAGAGTTTTGTTTACTTATTCGTCAAGTAATGTTTTTTGGAGGGGATTCTATATAATGTTAGCTTTTTGCTACATAAGCTCTTAGTTCGTATATATGCTATGCAACCAGAAGTCACATATGGTCTCTGCAGATATTTAAAAGGTATTTTTCTCTTTCAGGAAAATAAAAAAATATTTATATGTAGCCAGGGTCTCAGCTTCTTTCCCCTTGATCCATTTCACTGATGCTCCCCTGCTGATGATCCATCAGCATTGTATGTCTGTGTGGTTTTAAACTGAGTGGATGATGGCAGAGGAATTGCTTTTTTAATTGGTCTGTTATCCTTGAAAATTAAAGTTTTATTTTATTTATTTTTTTAAATTTTTTATTTATTTATGATAGTCACACACACAGAGAGAGAGAGAGGCAGAGACACAGGCAGAGGGAGAAGCAGGCTCCATGCACCGGGAGCCCGACGTGGGATTCGATCCCGGGTCTCCAGGATCACGCCCTGGGCCAAAGGCAGGCGCCAAACCGCTGCACCACCCAGGGATCCCGAAAATTAAAGTTTTAATATGCAATATCAAATTGTTCTGGGAATACTCATTCAAATCAATTGTGGTAAAATCAAATTATGTTAAGAAGTATCCCGCTTCCTTCTCCTCATACTTATAAATATACACACCTCATCTTAGATTTGTTGGTTTTGCTGGATAAAATTAAAGGAATCAATGGACATAATATACTTCAAATAACAAGATTATAGTCTTCATATTTGTGACCTAAATTATATCTCTTAAAAGCAAATTCTCCCACTTTAGTACATGATAGTGTACACTATTATAAGCAGACACACTCTCTTTTGCAGGCACCTATTTATAAAACTTTTGTTGGTATGAAAATATTTTATAAGAAATTTTTGATCATGGTTATTATAACGGATTATTAAAATCTATACATTATACATAATTTTATGTTATATAGACTTTCCCCAACATTTTACTTTTAAAAATAATATTTATTATAGATATATTAAAACAAAAATAAAATGGCATGATGAGTCCTAATGCACCCATAACCTAGCTTTAATGATTAAGAATATGTTGCCAATCTTTTTGTATTTATGTGTTTTTCCTCACAATTTTTACTAAAGAATTTTAAAGCAAATCCCAGATATAATTTCATTTCATCTTTCAATGCTTTAGTAAGCATCTATAACCGATGAGGGCAATTCATTTTTACATTACTACCATATACATAAATTTTTAGTGGACTTGCTAGCTTGCTATATTAGAGAGAACCCATCAGAAAAATGGAAACCCTGAAATCTCATCCTAACTCTATCAACATGCAGTTGTGTGACTCCTTTAGGATCTCTGAGTCTCTTTCTGTCAAATGAGAGAGTTAGATATGATCTCAAAGACCTTAATAATTTCTGAGATTCTGGAAATAAATAGCAAAAATGATTAAGTTTGAAAACCTGTTTTATTATTCCTCTAGTAGGTAGGCATGGAGAAAAGAAGATTAGAGCCTGGTATTTTAAAACACTAACTGCTTCAAGAATTTGAATTTGAGGTAGACACTTAAAAATTAGTGAAATAAGTTTCAAGTATAATTATTTCTATCTTCTGAGGAAACATTTCCTGTGACTGCCTACACAGAAACTCTATAATTATTTGAAAACAATAATAACATCCTTTCATCATTCTACCTTCTTTCTTAAAGAGATAGCAATGGCTTGACAGAAGTGTTCCTAAAAGCCTGTGGTGCCCTCTTCTGACACCTCACCCAACATAGTAAGTATGTCATAGCTTTTGCTTCTAAATGGCTCTTGGTCTTTAGGCTTTCTCCTTACCTTATCTGTTACATTTTAGTCTTGAAATACAATGCAAAAATTCACACGGAACTGGTGAAAGACACAGGTCCTGTGAAAGAAATCTAGCTACAACTCAATGGTAAATATTTGCATATTCTTATAGGTTTCCATTTTGAAATTTGAGAATATTCTAGAGGAGAAAAAAGCAGAGAAGCAAGATGGGCGGCTCTGCACAACTTATACTCTGCACTTTAAAATCACTCTCTGGTTCTCTGGTTCTCATTCCAAAGATAGATGTTCTCTTTCAAAACTTGTAATGTGGGCAGCCTGGGTGGCTCAGCAGTTTAGCACTGCCTTCAGCCCAGGGCCTGATCCTGGGGACCAGGGATCAAGTCCCATGTCAGGCTCCCTGAATGGAGCCTGCTTCTGTGTCTCTGCCTCTCTCTTTTTCTCTCTGTGTCTCTCATTAATAAATAAATAAAATCTTTAAAAAAAAACTTGTAATGTGTTATCTTACTCCACTTTACTTTTCACTCATGCTAGTTTCTTCTCCTATCTCCCACACCTGTTGCTCAAGGAGGCTTTCTAACAAAGTATTCTTCTTTATCTTTGACATTCATCCAAGCAACTGTCATCTTCATTATTTTCAGGACCATCATAAATTTTATCTGATCAAAGAAATCTTTCTTGAATGTTCACTTCACATGACCCTTTTTCTCCCCTCAATTTCTATATCTAGAATCCACTGTTAAGCACTCCATTATACTATGAGACTGATTCCACAAACTATGGTCTGACAAAAATTAAAATATCTCAGTATAATAGTCACTTTTACATTCTCTGTTTTCTGATCGTTAGCATGCTTGATTTTTTTATTTTTTAAGGATTATATTTATTTATTCATGATGGACAGAGAGAGAGAAAGAGAGAGAGAGAGAGGCAGAGACATAGGTAGAGGGAGAAGCAGGCTCTCTACAGGGATCTGGATGTGGGACTCGATCCTGGGACTCTGAGATCATGCCCTGAGCCAAAGGCAGACGCTCAACCACTGAGCCACCCAGGCATCCCTGCATGCTTGAATTCTGCTTTGGCCTCCAGTTTTGAATTTAAACTTTAAAAATATGGAAGCATACTTATTTGTTTGAAAGTTCCTGACAGGATTGGGCTTATCCAGAATTATCATGAAAGTCCCAAGTTCTCTCCTAGTGATAAAATCTAGATCATATTAAGAACTGAAATTTATGAGTTAAACAGAACACTCAACTAACCAGAGTAAATGATTTCCTGAACATCTATATTAGATCTGTACCATTTATTTACATGCCTCAGCAGTCTTTTGCTGGCTGGTTTTAAAATTCACAACAAAATAGGGACACCTGGGGGCTCAGCAGTTGAGCATCTGCCTTTGGCTCAGGACATGATCCTGGAGTCCCAAGGTATAGTCCCACATAGGGCTCCCTGCAGGGACCCTGCTTCTCCCTCCGCCTATGTCTTTGCCTCTGTCTCTCATGAATAAATAAAATCTTTTAAAAAATTCACAATAAAATCATCATTAATTTTGGCTACATGTTTGCTTTATATTGAAAGTCTCCATAAAAGCAAGCATTAAAATCATTCTAGGAGTGTCCCATTTCTTGGAAGCTGTTTCTATTTGTGCAAAGAGCCACCTACCTGGTGGATGGTTGGATTTTCCTCCAAAGCCAACATAATCTTTCACCAATTTGTTTGACAAGAACGAATGGGATTGGCAGGATAGCTTCAAATAGAGAGTGCAAAGCAGAAAATTTTTCTAAAAATATTCTAAGATATTAATTTATAATGACATCTATGCATATGCAGCATTTGTGGCTAATTTACCTTTGGTATTCTGGCCATGATATTTCTCCTTGCCATTAAAATAGTACAGGAAGCCTCCAGAGACACTGCACTTCTATGCAAATTAGAAAATATGACAGCAGATGAAATATTTTTGCTATTTGAGGAGGGATAAACACGTGCAAACTTTATTTTGAATTGATCACTGATGCCTATAAAAAAGCAAATGTTTGTATATTTTGCATCTCTATCTTACAGGATGATGCTTGGGGATCTATTTTGAAAGTATCCTTTCCCTTCTCTAGAATGACTTTTATTTAGTCTACCACTGGGACAGAACTGCCTCAGTTCCCTGCACTTACCTCCTTCCTGCTCTGTGACATGCGTTTTGATAAATCTTGCCTTCTACCCATCTATGTTGATGTTTCATTTTCTTAGATGATTTGCATCATTTCCTTTATGTTCTATTTAGCACTCTCTTTCATACTTCAGGCAAATTGTTTTTACAAAGTCCAGTGCTCAAGCCTCACTCATAGCTCAACCTCCAGCTTCTTTTCCAGGATATCTCAGCTATAACAGAAAAAAAAGTTGGTAAAGAATGCAACAAACTAAAAACAAAACAAAAAAAGCAAAAAATCTAAAAACTAAAGTATCAACTTACTAATTGTAAGACTGACATTTCCTTGTATGTAAAAAAACCTAGATGATATTTAATATGTTTAGTAGATTAAGTTAACATCTATAAACCATTGGTGATGAAAAAAGAATGACCATTTAATTCATTTGGTCATGCTTATATTTATTATTAAACATATATTTTTGGGCATTTAAGATAAGCCAGCTAGTGATCTGAGAGGTGATAATATAGTAGTGAACAAACTATGAGTCCTACTGTTATGGATTTACAGTCTATTGGGGGGAGGTATATATTTTTTAATCAGAAAATTAATTTTTAATTTTTTTAAAGTTTATTTACTCATGAGAGACAGAAAGAGAGAGGAGAGAGAGAGAGAGAGAGAGAGAGAGAGAGAGAGAGAGGCAGAGACACAGGCAGGGGGAGAAGCAGGCTCCATTCAGGGAGCCCGATGTTGGACTCGATCCCGGGACTCCAGGATCACGCCCTGGGCCAAAGGCATGCACTAAACTGCTGAGCCACCCAGGGATCCCAAAAACATAATATTTAAATGAGAACTGTAGTAAGTAATTTTTAAAAGTTATAAAGTTATTGTGGAAAAAAAAACTATTTTAGTAGGTGAAGGTACTGTGGACTGGGTGATCAGAGAAGCACTCTTAAAGAAATGGCCTAAATCATGTCTGAGGAATGATAAAGATTAGGCACATGATAGAGGTAGGGGTAGAGATCAAGCACATTACAGAAGGAAATAGAGTATTCCAGGGCTGTGAGGTAGGAAGAAGCTTGGTTATGGTGAGATAGGGAGAAAATGGCACAATAAGAGCAGAGGAAGTTTTGTGAAAGAAAGGGGGATTAACCCTTTTTCTCTGTCTCATTGTTGAGTTGGAACACCTTATCTCATTATCTTCTGTCCTTGGTCTGGTACTGACACCATCAGCTTCTCTGTTTTTCAGGAGTTTGGGCTTAGACTGAAGGACACTACTGATAGGATTAGGAATCAGAGAGTATGCATAGGAAATGTCTTGTGACATCAATTTTAACCTGTGAGACAGACAGACTTCATATCCTATAAGATGAATGCAAATGTGTGTGAATGAAGTCAGGGCTGTGGTGCAGGTTACAGTTAGTGTTGAAATGTGGGTGTGGATAAGGTCACTTTTCCATTACCAAAATAGAGATGAAGTTTAAGGAAAATAACCTTTGACACTTGGAATTAAGTTAACTATTTAGGAATTATTTGAGCCTATTGTTAATTATCTTTCTGCTAATTATTAGTATTCAAAATAACTCACTTTTAGCTGGTGGCAAGCAATGAGAAGAAAAAAAATGAAGCTGTCCACATGACATTAAAGTTTCAATTCATGAATAAAAAAATAATCCAACAAATAAAAAAATATTTCCAAATATCCAGATATTATCTAAACAAACACTAAATTATATATCATCTAAGCAAAAATGAAAAATTTTATTTTTTCTATCAAGTTGCTTTTTTTTGTTCCATGGACAGCCTAATGTGCATTTAATAGTGAACTTTTTTACTTATTAACAATTTCAATAAACTGTTTGATGTGTTATTTAATTATCTCAGAATTACTATTTTTCAAAGCTTTTACATTTTCCCATTACAGTTAATCAAATATTTGTCTTTAAGTGACATGAGAATTTGGGTGATGAATTCCAAAACTAAGAAAGAGTAATATACATATTTTTAGATGAAAATTAATAGAAATCCACTAGAAAAAGTAAGGGATTGGAAATGATAAGTTTATTAACTTTAGTTCATTCCCTGGAAAGTCATTAGGTCATGAAAAGGCAACAGAGGGGTGCCTGGGTGGTTCTGTGGTTGAGCATCTGCCTTTGGCTCATGTCAGGATCCCATGGTTCTGGGATTGAATCCTGCATCAGGCTCCCCACAGGGAGCCTGCTTCTCCCTCTGCCTATGTCTCTGCCTCTCTCTCTGTGTCTCTCATGAATAAATAAATAATTTTGAAAAATACTTTGTTCTAAAAAACTAAAAGGCAACAGATATTCACTCAAAGACTTAAAAAATTATAGTCAAGTCACGCTAATTTCATTTCTTTATGATTAAGTAAGAGATCTAGAGATAAAAATGCAGACATACAGTCAATAAATATTGGTTTCAGTAAACCTTTGGACCAGTTCAATTTATCTATGAACATGTTGATAAAGCACAATTCTAGATATTTTTATTCAATGGCACATTTGTAAATTTGTAAATTTCAGATGTGGGACATTTGAGAGAAAGGGGAAGGAGAAAAACATGAACTGTATAAAGAATAAATGTGTTTATGTCAGTACTCTTAAAACACACAGGCACACACACACGCAGACTGCACACAACCACACATTTAGAACACATCAAAAGGAGGGGGCGCCTGGGTGGCTCAGTCCCTTAAGCATCTGCCCCTTGGCTCAGGTCCTGATCTCAGGGTCCTGGGATCCAGCTCCTGGGATCCAGCCTTGCATCTGCCATCTTACTACCTGCTCAGTGGGTAGTCTGCTTCTCCTTCTCCCTCTGCATCTCCTGATTATCCCCACCCCATTCACTCTCTCTCTAATTAATAAATAAAATCCTTTAAAAATAAGACTACATCAAAAAGAAAAAGAAAATTATTCCTTTTAAGAAATTTGTAAATAGGGATCCCTGGGTGGCGCAGCGGTTTAGCGCCTACCTTTGGCCCAGGGCGCGATCCTGGAGACCCGGGATCGAATCCCACGTCGGGCTCCCTGCTTGGAGCCTGCTTCTCCCTCTGCCTTTGTCTCTGCTTCTCTCTCTCTCTCTGTGTGACTATCATAAATAAAAAAAAATTAAAAAAAAAGAAATTTGTAAATATGTAGAATCTAGATAACTGGAGATTTTCAGCATGTTCCTTAGAGCTATTTGTCAGTAGGGAAGATTTTGAGAAGTGATTAAGAAAACATAATAAGATCAGTCTTTTCCCATGTTAGCTAACTTAGCATTCTAAGAATTACATATTATTTTTATTTCTATTACAATATTTTTATTTTATTTCTATTTTGAGTTTATTATTTAATTTGTTATTTTAAATTGTATTTTTTATACAAATATTACCTGAGATTTTGGTGTAAAATTAGATAATGTAGATAGGCCAAAAAGTAAAAGAAAAGAAAGTATCCATAATACATTCTATAGGAAAAAGCTACTTTTACTATTTTGCCATTTTATTGTGTAGACTTTGTGAATAATTGCATATGTAAAACAGAAATTTGATTATATGCTTCATAATTTTATAATCTTGTTTCTCGATTCAGCAATTTATTAACATATTACCAAATCAATAAAAATATTGACTTAGTTAATGTTAACAATCCAAATAGCATCTATCATACTTTTTAGAAAAGATTTTATTTATTCATGAGAGACACAGAGAGAGAGGCAGATACATAGGCAGAGGGAGAAGCAGACTGCCTATAGGGAGTTTGATGCAGGGTTCAATCCCAGGACCCTGGGATCATGACCTGAGCCAAAGGCAGATGCTCAACCACTGAACAACCTAGGTGTTCTGCATCTAACACACTTTATAGAAATTAAATCTTGATAATGAATGTGTAAATCTAACCCTACTTCAGTACAAAAAGTGATATTCATTGATGAAAACAGGCTCAATTAAATGGACAAAAATTTTTATAAAGTCATAGCCAAGATATTAAAAACAGTGGCAAGAGGATCATATGTGCACACAAAATTAATTAACATTTTGGGGGGGGGGCAGAAAATTAAATAGAACATAAAATATCATTTGTGCTGGGGAAAACTTTTCTTCATTTCCAAATTCACAGAGCAGTGGGA
Source organism: Canis aureus (assembly GCF_053574225.1). NCBI lineage: Eukaryota > Metazoa > Chordata > Mammalia > Carnivora > Canidae > Canis > Canis aureus. The sequence goes on along the minus strand of NC_135649.1, from coordinate 62,751,703 downwards.
GACAGGAAATAATGGGTGAACATGCAAAGAGTATGAATTTCCCTGATGCCAAATAGTGTGGAAAAAAATAAGACAAAACAAAACAAAAAAAATCTAAAACAAACATACAAACAAATAAACATAAAAAACTAGAGGTAGAGCTAATGGGAAATCCACTAGTGCTGAGTAGGAAGTCCTAATCTAAACTAGTTGGATTTGCATACTACAGAAGCTACTAGTGAAGAAATTAGCTGTTGTTCAAAAATGGTATGGATGTACTTCACAGCATTCTCTCTAAGTTCTTGCATATTCTATTTTAAAGGACACTGATAGTCCATTTGGAAACATACACTAACCTTAAATATTGTGGTGGGTTTAAAGGTAAATAATGACTACCTATATCTTTATCTTTTCTTCTCCTTCCAGTCTGCACCTCAATCAAATGGCAACTCCTGCTGACTTTCTATTTTTAATGCTAATGTCTTGGTTAAGGAACTTACCATTTCTTACTTGAATAATTGTGTAGTTTTCTACATGTAAATCTGTTTCCAATGTTGGCCTTCATATGACTGTTTTCATAAGCATTTGAAAGAACTAATTACTTAATAGTGTATTAACCATTCGTGTGTAGAATATATTGCACATACTTCACCAGCAGATTGCTTTCAAGTTTTTATAGGGTATTTCAATATATGTAATTTTATTCTTTTTTATTACGTTTTTTATTTTAATTGTATAGTTAAATATAGTGTTATGTTAGTTTCAGGTGTACAATATAGTGATTCAACAATTCCAAACATTATTCAGTGCTCATCATGATAAGTGTACTCTTTAATCTCCATACCTATTTTATGCACCCCACCACCCACCACCCACCTCCCCTCTGATAACTATCAGTTTGTTCTTTGTAGTTAAAAGTCTGTTTCTTGATTTGTCTCTTTCTTTCTATTTTTTCCTTCTGCTTATTTGTTTCTTATATTTCATATATAAGTGAAATCATATGGTATTTTCTTTCTCTAACTTATATCACTTTAGCATTATACTCTCTAACTCCATCTGCAAGATTTCATTCTTCAATAGCTGAATAATAATCCTCTGTGTGTGTGCATCTGTGTGAATGTGTGTGTGTGTGTGTGTGTGTATACACATCTTCATTATCCATTCATTTTTTGATGGACATTTGGGCAGCTTCCACAATTTGGCTACAGTAGATAATGCTGCTATAAACATTGGGGGTGCATGTATCCCTTTAAATGTGTGTTTTGTATTTTTCTAAATATCCAATAGTGTGATTACTGGGTCATAGGGTAGTTCTATTTTTAACTTTTTAGTACTTTTTTTTTTTTAACTCCATACTCTTTCCCTCAGTGGCTGCACCAACATATGGTAATTTTAAAATAGTATATACAACTGACCCATTTTTAGCATTGTGTGACTACTTGCCTCCCTCCGTTGCCCAGTGCTTTCATGCTAGAAAATACATCTCAATCCCAAGGTCAAGGAACTATCAGACTATCATTTCTTCTCCTATACAAGAGTTTCACATTTAAACATTTAATGCTTTGATTTATCTAGAGTTTTAAGTCCTTTTGTTCCTTCCTCAAAATTAATAGTGACATTGAACCACATTTATAGCAATATTTTTTATTTTAATTTTTTATAATAAATTTATTTTTTATTGGTGTTCAATTTGCCAACATACAGAATAACACCCAGTGCTCATCCCGTCAAGTGCCCCACTAAGTGAAAATCACCCATTCACCCCCAGCCCCCGCCCTCCTCCCCATCCACCACCCCTAGTTTGTTTCCCAGAGTTAGGAGTCTTTATGTTCTGTCTCCCTTTCTGATATTTCCCACACACTTCTTCTCCCTTCCCTTATATTACCTTTCACTATTATTTATATTCCCCAAATGAATGAGAACATATAATGTTTGTCCTTCTCTGATTGACTTACTTCACTCAGCATAACAGCCTCCAGTTCCATCCACGTTGAAGCAAATGGTGGGTATTTGTCATTTCTAATAGCTGAGTAATATTCCATTGTATACATAAACCACATCTTCTTTATCCATTCATCTTTCGATGGACACCGAGGCTCCTTCCACAGTTTGGCTATTGTGGACATTGCTGCTAGAAACATCGGGTGCAGGTGTCCCGGCGTTCCATTTCATCTGTATCTTTGGGGTTAATCCCCAACAGTGCAATTGCTGGGTCGTAGGGCAGGTCTATTTTTAACTCTTTGAGGAACCTCCAGACACTTTTCCAGAGTGGCTGCACCATTTCATATTCCCACCAACAGTGTAAGAGGGTTCCCTTTTCTCCACATCCTCTCCAACATTTGTGGTTTCCTGCCTTGTTAATGTTCCCCATTCTCACTGGTGTGAGGTGGTATCTCACTGTGGTTTTGATTTGTATTTCCCTGATGGCACGTGATGCAGAGCATTTTCTCATGTGCTTGTTGGCCATGTCTATGTCTTCCTCTGTGAGATTTCTGTTCATGTCTTTTGCCCATTTCATGATTGGATTGTTTGTTTCTTTGGTGTTGAATTTAATAAGTTCTTTATAGATCTTGGAAACTAGCCCTTTATCTGATACATCATTTGCAAATATCTTCTCCAATTCTGTAGGCTGTCTTTTAGTTTTGTTGACTGTATCCTTTCCTGTGCAAAAGCTTCTTAGCTTGATGAAGTCCCAATAGTAAACTTTTGCTTTTGTTTCTTTTGCCTTCGTGGATGTATCTTGCAAGAAGTTACTGTGGCTGAGTTCAAAAAGGGTGTTGCCTGTGTTCTCCTCTAGGAGAATGGAATCTTGTCTCACATTTAGATCTTTCATCCATTTTGGTTTATCTTTGTGTACGGTGCAAGAAAGTGGTCTAGTTTGACTCTTCTGCATGTGGATATGCAATTTTCCCAGCAGCATTTATTGAAAAGACTGCCTTTCTTCCAATGGATAGTCTTTCCTCCTTTATTGAATATTAGTTGACCATAAAGTTCAGGGTCCACTTCTGGGTTCTCTATTCTGTTCCATTGATCTCTGTGTCTGTTTCTGTGCCAGTACCACACTGTCTTGATGACCACAGCTTTGTAGTGCAACCTGAAATCTGGCATGGTGATGCCCCCAGCTATGGTTTTCTTTTTTTTTTTAATTTTTTTTAAAGATTTTATTTATTTATTCATGATAGTCACACACAGAGAGAGAGAGAGAGAGAGAGGCAGAGACATAGGCAGAGGGAGAAGCAGGCTCCATGCAGGGAGCCCGATGTGGGATTCGATCCCGGGTCTCCAGGATCGCGCCCTGGGCCAAAGGCAGGCGCCAAACCGCTGCGCCACCCAGGGATCCCTATGGTTTTCTTTTTTAAAATTCCCCTGAGTATTCGGGTCTTCTCTGATTCCACACAAATCTTAAAATAATTTGTTCCAACTCTCTGAAGAAAGTCCATGGTATTTTGATAGTGATTGCATTAAACGTGTAAATTGCCCTGGGTAACACTGACATTTTCACAATATTAATTCTTCCAATCCATGAGCATGGAATATTCTTCCATCTCTTTATGTCTTCCTCAATTTCTTTCAGAAGTGTTCTATAGTTTTTAGGGTATAGATCCTTTACCTCTTTAGTTAGGTTTATTCCTAGGTATCTTACGCTTTTGGGTGCAATTGTAAACGGGATTGACTCCTTAATTTCTCTTTCTTCAGTCTCAATGTTACTGTATAGAAATGTCACTGATTTCTGGGCATTGACTTTGTATCCTGCCACTCTACCAAATTGCTGTATGAGTTCTAGCAATCTTGGGGTGGAGGCTTTTGGGTTCTCTATGGACAGTATCATGTCATCGGCGAAGAGGGAGAGTTTGACTTCTTTGCCCATTTGAATGCTTTAATGTCTTTTTGTTGTCTGCTTGCTGAGGCTAGGATTTCCAGTACTATGTTGAATAGCAGTGGTGAGAGTGGACATCCCTGTCTTGTTCCTGATCTTAGGGGAAAGGCTCCCAGTGCTTCCCCACTGAGGATTCGATTTGCTGTGGGCTTTTCCTAGATGATTTTAAGATGTTGAGGAATGTTCCCTCTGTCCCTATACTCTGAAGAGTTTTAATCAGGAATGGATGCTGTATTTTGTCAAATGCTTTCTCTGCATCTAATCAGATGATCATATGGTTCTTGGTTTTTCTCTTGCTGATATGATGAATCACATTGATTGTTTTACGAGTGTTGAACCAGCCTTGTGGCCCAGGGATAAATCCTACTTGGTCATGGTGAATAATTTTCTTAATGTACTGTTGGATCCTATTGGCTAGTATCCTGTTGAGAATTTTTGCATCCATGTTCATCAGGGATATTGTTCTGTAATTCTCCTTTTTGGTGGGGCCTTTGTCTGGTTTTGGAGTTAAGGTGATGCTGGCCTCATAGAACGAATTTGGAAGTATTCCATCTCTTTCTATCTTTCCAAACAGCTTTAGTAGAATAGGTATGGTTTCTTCTTTAAACGTTTGATAGAATTCTCCTGGGAGGCCATCTGGCCCTGGACTTTTGTGTCTTGGGAGGTTTTTGATGACTGCTTCAATTTTCTCCCTGGTTATTGGCCTGTTCAGGTTTGCTATTTCTTCCTGTTCCAGTTTTGGTAGTTTTTGGCTTTCCAGAAATGTGTCCATTTCTTCTAGATTGCCTAATTTATTGGCATATAGCTGCTCATAATATGTTTTTTAAATCATTTGTATTTCCTTGGTGTTGGTAGTGATCTCTTCTTTATAGTTCATGATTTTATTAATTTGAGTCTTCTCTCTCTTCTTTTTAATAAGGCTGGCTAATGGTTTATCTATCTTATTAATTCTTTCAAAGAACCAACTCCTGGTGTTGTTGATCTGTTTCACCGTTCTTCTGGTCTCAATTTCGTTGAGTTCTGCTCGAATCTTTATTAACTTCTTCTGCCGGGTGTAGGATCTATTTGCTGTTTATTTCTCTAGCTCCTTTAGGGGTAAGGTTAGCTTTTGTATTTGAGTTCTTTCCAGTTTTTGAATGGATGCTTGTATTGCGATGTATTTCCCCCTTAGGACTGCTTTTGCTGCATCCCAAAGATTTTGAATGGTTGCATCTTCATTCTCATTAGTTTCCATGGATCTTTTTAATTCTTTCTTAATTTCCTGGTTGACCCTTTCATCTTTTAGCAGGATGGTCCTTTACCTCCACGTATTTGAAGTCCTTCCAAACTTCTTGTTGTATTTAGTTCTAAATTCAAGGCATTATGGTCTGAGAATATGCAGGGGACGATCCCAATCTTTTGGTATCGGTTTAGACCCGATTTGTGACCCAGTATGTGGCCTATTCTGGAGAAAGTTCCATGTGCACTTGAGAAGAACATGTATTCAGTTGCGTTGGTTGTAAAGTTCTGTAGATATCTGTCAAATCCTTCTGGTCCAGTGTATCATTTAAAGCTCTCGTTTCTTTGGAGATGTTGTGTTTAGAAGACCTGTCAGGTATAGAAAGTGCTAGATTGAAGTCGCCAAGTATAAGTGTATTATTATCTAAGTATTTCCTCACTTTGGTTATGAATTGAGTGACATATTTGCAGCTCCCATATTCGGGGCATATATATTGAGGATTGTTAAGTCCTCTTGTTGAATAGATCCTTTAAGTATGATATTGTGTCCCTCTTCAGCTCTCACTACAGTCTTCGGGATAAATTTTAATTTATCTGATATAAGGATGGCTACCCCTGCTTTGTTTTGAGGTCCATTTGAATGGTAAATGGTTCTCCAACCTTTTATTTTCAGGCTGTAGGTGTCCTTCTGTCTAAAATGAGTCTCTTGTAGACAGCAAATAGATGAGTCCTGCTTTTTTTTTTTTTTTTTGAATTCTTAATAATTATATTTTATTTTTTAAAATAGATTTTAACTCTCAAATATTAATAAATTAAGTCAAAATTGACAATAATTTCTTTTTTTTTTTTATTTTTTATTTTTTATTTTTTTTTTTATTTTATTTTTTATTTTTTTTTTTTTATTGGTGTTCAATTTACTAACATACAGAATAACACCCAGTGCCCGTCACCCATTCACTCCCACCTCCCGCCCTCCTCCCCTTCTACCACCCCTAGTTCGTTTCCCAGAGTTAGCAGTCTTTATGTTCTGTCTCCCTTTCTGATATTTCCCACACATTTCTTCTCCCTTCCCTTATTTTCCCTTTCACTATTATTTATATTCCCCAAATGAATGAGAACATATAATGTTTGTCCTTCTCCGACTGACTTACTTCACTCAGCATAATACCCTCCAGTTCCATCCACGTTGAAGCAAATGGTGGGTATTTGTCATTTCTAATAGCTGAGTAATATTCCATTGTATACATAAACCACATCTTCTTTATCCATTCATCTTTCGTTGGACACCGAGGCTCCTTCCACAGTTTGGCTATCGTGGCCATTGCTGCTAGAAACATCGGGGTGCAGGTGTCCCAGCGTTTCATTGCATTTGTATCTTTGGGGTAAATCCCCAACAGTGCAATTGCTGGGTCGTAGGGCAGGTATATTTTTAACTGTTTGAGGAACCTCCACACAGTTTTCCAGAGTGGCTGCACCAGTTCACATTCCCACCAACAGTGTAAGAGGGTTCCCTTTTCTCCACATCCTCTCCAACATTTGTTGTTTCCTGCCTTGTTAATTTTTCCCATTCTCACTGGTGTGAGGTGGTATCTCATTGTGGTTTTGATTTGTATTTCCCTGATGGCAAGTGATGCAGAGCATTTTCTCATGTGCATGTTGGCCATGTCTATGTCTTCTTCTGTGAGATTTCTGTTCATGTCTTTTGCCCATTTCATGATTGGATTGTTTGTTTCTTTGGTGTTGAGTTTAATAAGTTCTTTATAGATCTTGGAAACTAGCCCTTTATCTGATATGTCATTTGCAAATATCTTCTCCCATTCTGTAGGTTGTCTTTGAGTTTTGTTGACTGTATCCTTTGCTGTGCAAAAGCTTCTTATCTTGATGAAGTCCCAATAGTTCATTTTTGCTTTTGTTTCTTTTGCCTTCGTGGATGTATCTTGCAAGAAGTTACTATGGCCGAGTTCAAAAAGGGTGTTGCCTGTGTTCTTCTCTAGGATTTTGATGGAATCTTGTCTCACATTTAGATCTTTCATCCATTTTGAGTTTATCTTTGTGTATGGTGAAAGAGAGTGGTCTAGTTTCATTCTTCTGCATGTGGATGTCCAATTTTCCCAGCACCATTTATTGAAGAGACTGTCTTTCTTCCAATGGATAGTCTTTCCTCCTTTATCGAATATTCTTGGTTACATGTTTTTCTCATTTAGGACCCTGAATATATCCTGCCAGCCCTTTCTGGCCTGCCAGGTCTCTGTGGAGAGTTGTGCTGTTACCCTAATACTCCTCCCCATAAAAGTCAGGGATTTCTTGTCTCTTGCTGCTTTAAGGATCTTCTTTTTATCTTTGGAATTTGCAAGCTTCACTATTAAATGTCGAGGTGTTGAACCGTTTTTATTGATTTTAGGGGGGGATCTATTTCCTGGATCTGAATGCCTGTTTCCCTTCTCAGATTAGGAAAGTTTTCAGCTATGATTTGTTCAAATACATATTCTTGCTCTCTGGCCCTTTCGGCCCCCTCGGGAACCCCAATAAACGTAGGTTTTTCTTCCTCAGGCTGTCGTTTATTTCCCTTAACCTGTCTTCATGGTCTTTTAATTGTTTGTCTCTTTTTTCCTCAGTTTCCCTCTTTGCCATCAATTTGTGTTCTATGTCACTCACTCGTTCTTCCACCTCGTTAACCCTGGTCGTTAGGACTTCTAGTTTGGATTGCATCTCATTCAATTGATTTTTAATTTCTGCCTGATTAGATCTAAATTCTGCAGTCATGAAGAGCCTTGAGTCCTTTATGCTTTTTTCTAGAGCCACCAGTAGCTTTATAATAGTGCTTCTGAATTGGCTTTCTGACATTGAATTGTAATGCAGATTTTGTAACTCTGTGGGAGAGAGGACTCTTTCTGATTCTTTCTTTTGAGGTGAGCTTTTCCTTCTAGTAGTTTTGCTCAGTGCAGAGTGGCCAAAAACAAGTTGTATTGGGAAAAGGTGAAAAGGAGAGGAGAGAAAGAAGGAAAGAAAAGAGAAAAATTAAAAGAAAAAAGGAAGAAAAAAAGAAAAAGAGAAAGAAAAAGAAATAAAGGAAAAAAGGGTGGGGGAAGCAAACAGAAATCAAAAAGAAAAGAAAAAAAACACGGGGGAGTATCTTCTGATTCTGTGTACTTTAAGTCCCTTGACTTCCCCTGGAACTTGTCTGTCTAGTTGGTCTTCTGGGGGAGGCGCTTGTTATGCTGATTTTCAGGTGTTAGCACTTGGGGGAGCTGCTCTTCCCCCTGCCTGGTGCAGGGCTCAGTGGGGGTTGTTTATCCCGTGAGGCCCCAGGAGGAACAACCGCAGTGGCAGCGGCCAGCTGTAGAGCCCTGGATTCAGCTCCTGCAGTAACTACAGAGCTCTCAGTCTGCAGGGGCCTGGATGCTCTGGGGGCGGGCCACTGATCTGCTCAGCTCAGGGCGGCAGCGTCCTTGCTGTCCTGGGCCCTCCTGGCCTCTGCCTGTCCCGGGGTGTGGTCGGATCCTGGGCTGTCTCCCTGGCGCGCAGTGCTCCCGGGCCTGAGCTGTTGGATTCGCGCTCCCGGCCGCGCAGCCCCCTCTCTGTGGAGCCGCAGCCGGAGCCCCTCTGAGCTCCTCCCGGAGCCTCACAGCCCCCTCCGCATGGAGCCTCTTCCTCTGCCGGAGCCACCCCCGAGCTGCTCCAGGAGCTGGGCAGCCTTCTCCGCGCTAGCTGCCCCCGAGCCCCTTGGAGCTGCTCCCGGGTCAAGTCGTGTGCGCGCTGCAGCCCTTTAGGGAGCTCGGCGCACTCTCCCTGGTGCGCAGTTGCTCTGTTAGTGTCCCAGGGAGCCTGAGGGCATCCCTGCCCTTCCTGGGGTCCGGCTCTAACTCCTTGTGAGTGCCTTTCAGCCCGGGAAGATTGGTGAAGCTCCTGCTTCTCCGGGACAGAGCTTTCCTGTCCTGGAGGCACTCGCCCAGCCTTAGCCCGGCTCCTCACGGGGCCCCTCCCCCTGGATGCCTTTTGTTTCTTTATTTCTTTTTTCCCCGTCTTCTTACCTTGATAGAAGCGCAAACTCTTCTCACTGTAGCATTCCAGCTGTTCTCTCTTTAAATCTCAGGCCGAATTCGTAGATTTTCAGGATGATTTGAAGGTTATCTAGGTAATTTGGTGGGGACAGGTGATTTGGGGACCCTACACTTCCGCCATCTTGCCCCTCTGAGCCTATAGCAATATTTTGACCAAGGAGAGATTTTGTGATAGGAAGTTCAACAACTAAACTATATTTGTCAGGTTATTAAACTTTTGCTCTTAATTCCTTTCAGTGGAGCAAATCACATCGAGAAACACACAAGAGATTTTGTGCACTTTTACCATATAATTTTCTCATAGTTTTTCAGTAATTTAATAAATGAAGAATGACATACTGTATTTTCTATGTAGAGGTTGACACTGACAGATACATTAGATTGAAAAACAACGGTATAAAATAGTGATGTATAATTGGTTTTGATAATAATATACAAAATTTACAGTAAAAATAAACACATTCTTAAAAATATATATTTTTTATTTTTTAAAAATATAATTTTAAATATTTCAATTAAACAAGAAAATTAATTCCTAGTAATCACTAATCATGTTTGATTTAATTATGTAACCCTACCCACATGACATACAACAGGCATTCAGTAATTTTTAACTTAATAAGATTCTTGGATAATTTAACAAGAAAAAAGTTCACAACACAAGTTGATAAACACACATGGAGAGATCTATTTTTTAAATTTATTAATATTGTGAATATTTTTGTTTCTGTAGCTTCAACTTTTTATTTAAATTCTAGTTAGTTAACATATAGTGTAATATTAGTTTTGGGTATAAAATTAGTGATTCATCATTTCCATACAATACCCACTGCTCATCACCATAAGTTCCCTCCTTAATTCCAGTCACCCATTTAACCCATCCACTCACCCACTTCCCCTCCAGCAAACCTCAGTTTTTTCTCTATAGTTAAGAGACTGTTTTATCATTTGCTTCTCTCTTTTTTCTCCCTATGCTCCTTTATTTTGTGTCTTAAATTCCATATATGAGTAAAATTATGTGGTGTCTGTCTTTCTCTGTCTTCTAATATATATATTACAACTTCTTTCTCCATTCATCAATGAATATTTTGCGCTCTTCATAATTTGACTATTTTTTATAATGCCACTATAAACATCTGGGTGCATATATCCCTTCCAATCACTATGTTTATATCATTTGTCTAAATACGTAGTAGTGCAACTGCTGGATCATGGGGTAGTTCTTTTTTTCACTTTTTAGGAACCTCCATACTGTATTCCAGAGTGGTTATGGTTTGTATTCCCACTAGCAGTGTAAGATTCCCCTTTATCTGCATCCTCGCCAACATCTGTTCTTTCCTGTGTTGTTAATTTTAGCCAGTCTGACAGTTGGAAGTGATATCTCCTTGTGGTTTGGATTTGCATTTCCCTGATGATCAGTGATGTTGATACTCTTCAAAATTTATTATTGTGATTGAGTTTTAGTTTCAAAGCATTGTGGTCGAAAATATGCAGGGGACAATCCCAATCTTTTGGTATTGGTTGAGACCTGATTTGTGACCCAGTATGTGGTCTGTTCTAGAGAAAGTTCCATGTTCACTTGAGAAGTATATGTATTCAGTTGCATTCGGATGGAAAGTTTATATATATATATATATATATATATATATATATATATATATATATATATATGAAATCTATTTGGTCCAGTTTATCATTTAAGCCCTTGTTTCTTTGGTGATGTTCTGCTTAGAAGATATGTCATTTGCTGAAAGTCCATGTTGAAATCTCTTACTATTAGTGTATTATTATCTAAGTATCTCTTTACTTTGGATACTAATTGATATACTTCCAGCTCCCACATTAGAAGCATAAATAATCATGATTGTTAGGTCTTCTTGTTGGATAGACCCTTTAAGTGTGATGTAGTGTCCTTCTTCATCTTTTACTACAGTCTTCGGTATAAACTTTAATTTATGTGATATGAATATTGCTACCCCAGCTTTCTTTTGAGGACCATTTGAATGGTAAATGGTTATCCACTCCCTTCATTTACAGGCTGGAGGTGTCCATAGTTCTAAAATGAGTCTCTTGTAGACAGCAAATAGATGAGTCTTGCTTTTTTATCCAGTGTGATATCCTGCATCTTTTGATGGGATCATTTAGCCCATTCACGTTCAGAGTAACTATTGAAAGATATGAATTTAGTGTCACCTTATTACCTATTCAGTCCCTGTTTTTGTAAATTGTTTTTTTGGGCTCCCTCTTTCTTTTATAAGAACCCCCTTAACATTTCTTGCAGATCTGGTTTGGCATTGACATATTCTTTCAGTTTTGTTCTATCCTGGAATTTCTTAATCCCTCCATCTATTCTGAACAAGAGCCTGACTAGATAAAGTATTCCTGGCTGCATGTTCTTCTCATGTAGTACCCTGTATATTTCATGCCAGTCCTTTCTGACCTGCCAAGTCTCTGTGGAGAGGTCTGCTGTTAATCTGATATTTCTACTCATATAAGTTAAGAATCTCCTGTCTTGAGCAGCTTTAAGAATTTTCTCTTTATCTTTGAAGTTTGAAAGTTTCACTATTAAATGTCAAGGTGTTGAACAGTTTTAATTGATTTTTTTGGGGGGTCCTCTCTATCTCTTGGATCTGAATGCCTGTTTTCTTCCCCAGATTTGGGAAGTTCTCAGCTATGATTTGTTCAAATATATTTTATGGTCCTCTCTCCCTCTTATGGAATCCCAATTAGACATATATTCTTCCTTCTCAAGCTATCATTTATTTCCCTAAGCCTTTCCTCATGGGCTCTTAATTGTTTTTCTCTTTTTATTTCTCACCTTTCTTCCTTACAATCAACCTGTTTTCTATGTTAGTAACTTTCTCTTCCACCTCATTAACCCTAGCAGTTAGAATATCCAGTTTGAATTGCATCTCATTTAATCTATACTTAATTTCAACACGGTTAGATCTCAATTCTGCAATAACAAAGTCTCTAGAGTCCTTTATGCTTTTTTCCTGAGCCACCAGTAGCTTTATAATTGTACTTCTGAATTGAATTTCTGACATCATATTGAAATCCAAATTCTGTAACTCTCTGGCATAAAGTACTGTTTCTGTTTCTTTCTTTTGTGGTGAATTCTGCCTTCTAGTCATTTTGCCCAGTGCAGAGTGGCTGTATGAGCAGGCTGAGTCAAAAATACCAACCATAACAGAAGTAAAATACACCCTAGATGATTCCAAAAAGGTCAGAGACCAGAAAATAAAAGACAAAGAAGAACAGAACAAAATAAACCAAAAGGACCACTAATGTGAAAAACAAATTTTAATAGTAAAAATAAAAAGCAAAAAACAAAGGAGAATAAAAAAGAAAGAAAAGAAAAGAGGAAAAAAATGGGGCGGGGGAAGGTGGTGGGTAGGAAGTGGTAATGAAGAGAGAATGTAGTCCACCTGAGAGGTCCTAGAGGGTGATCCTCCCCGTTCTGAGTGTATTTTGTTCCGTATGTTAGGAGATGCTCAATCCCAAATTTATATAAACCAGCAATACTTATATAAAGCCCCAACATTGACCACAAAAATGTAAACAAGATAAAAGGGGGGGCAGAATGTGAAGGAAGAGAGAATATAATCTCACAGCATGAACCAACAGGATGTTCCACTTAGTTCATATTTTAGTCATGTTTTAGAAGGTACTAAATTCCACCATTTGAAAACAAAACGAGGCAGAAAACAAACAAACAAAAACAAAACTTCATATCTTGTATATCTACCAAAATTAAATTGAATATATGGGAGGGAATCCAGAAGTGAAAAATATATCCAAGACATGTAATTGTAGAAATATGAACATCAAAAAGGAAAGAATAACTTAAAAATGAAGACCTGGTAAAATATTGTAGTTAAGGTGGGAAAAGAGAAAATATATTGGAAATTTTTAGTCTGATACAAAAATGAGTTGTAATGGAAAAAGAAAGAAAATGAAAAGAAAAAAATGACCCTCTAGTTCTATATAATATTTTCCCTCAGTTCTGGAGCATTCCAGTGCTATTTGTTCAGAAAACTTGCTCTTCTCTTGTTCTTCCAGCAATTCTTCTGGGGAGGTGTTTGCTGTGTTGATTCTCAGGTGTCTGTGCATAGGCAGAGATACTCCACCCCTTGCCAGGTGCTGGGCTCACTGTGAGCTGTTTATCCTGTGAGGCCTTTGTTCCCTAGAGGTCCTTCCTTTCCCAGGCACAAGGTGAAACAAAGAGGAAAAACAAAAATGGCAGCAGCCAGATTTCCAGCTCTGGAGTCGAGCTCCCTACCGGTAACTAACTGGAGTCTCCCAGTCTGCACTGACCTAGTTGCTCCTGGGGACAGGCATTGGGTGCACTGATCAGCACAGCTTGCAGGGTTGCACTGTATATCATGAGGCCTTTTTCCCTGGTGGCCCTGCCCCTCCTAGGCACAAGGTGAAAAACGGAGGAACAATGACAATGGCGGCAGCCGGATTACTACCTCTGAAGTCAGCTCCCCACTAGTAATTAATGCAGTCTCTTAGTCTGCACTGGCCTAGATACTCCCAGGGCCAGCGGGGGTGAGCTGCCCTGCACAGCTTGGGGGCACCCAGTGGCAGGAGAGTTCTCATTTTCCTGTGCCCTCCCTGCTTCTGCCTGTCCCAGGGGGAATGAAGGATTCCTGGCTTTGTCTGCCTGGGCACCCTGGGATCCAGGGCCCTGTGCCACTTGACCTGCACTCCTGGGGACTGCCTCTCCTGAAGGGAATGGGGTCAGAGCCAGCCCATCTAACTGACTGGCTTCTCCCAAATGCTCTGGAGGGCTATAGCACTCCAGCCCTTTACCAATAGTGGACCACGATTTGCGATGAGCTTTCCCCTGGGTGCCTCTCCTCTTATAGTGACTCCGAGAATCTTGAGACTTCACTGCCCTTCCTGGGATTCTGCCCAATTTCCCTACTAAGTACTTTTCCATCAGGGAAAACTCTGGTGAGGATTTTTAAGAAGATTTTATTTATTTATTCACGAGGGACAGAGAGAGAGAGAGAAAGGCAGAGACATAGGCAGAGGGAGAAGCAGGCTCCCTGCAAGGAGCTGGATGTGGGACTCCATCCCAGACCCTGGGATCACACCCTGAGCCAAAGGTAGACACTCAACTGCCGGACCACCCAGGCACCCCTGGCGTGTTTTTTTTAATGATATTTATTAATTCATGAGAGATAACACACACAGAGAGAGAGAGAGAAAGAGAGGCAGAGACACAGGCAGAGGGAGAAGCAGGCTCCATGCAGGGAGCCAGATGTGGGACTCAATCTCGGGACTCCAGGATCACACCCTGGGTGGAAGGGAGGCGCTAAACCACTGAGCCAACCAGGGATCCCCTTGAACAACTTTTCATGTGTCTATTGGCCATTTGATTGTCTTCTTTGGAGAAATGTTTGTTCATGTCATATGCCCATTTTTTAATTGAAGTCTTTGAGTTTTGGAGTTGGGTTTTATTAGTTCTTTATATATTTTTGTAAACTAAGTTTTTATCAGATATGTCATTTGCAAATGTCTTCTTCCATTCAATACGTTGTCCTTTAGTTTTGTTCATTGTTTCCTTCAATGTACAGATAATTTATATTTTGATGTAGTCTTAATAGTTGATTTTTGCTATTGTTTCCCCTGCCTCAAGAGACATATTTAGTTAAATGTTGCTATGGCTGATGTCACAGATATTACTGCCTGTACTGTCCTCTAGGATTTTAATGGTTTCAAGTCCCACATCTAGATCACATTAATATAATTTGAATCATTTTCAGTTTGTTTTTGTGTATGGTGTAAGAAAGTGATCCAGTTTCAACTTTTCTATGTAGCTGTCTAGAACTCCTGACATCATTTATTGAACTGTCTTCTTTGCATTGCATATTCTTTTGTCCTTTGTCAATAATTAATTGACCATGTAATTGTGGGTTTATTTGTGTGATTTGTATTCTGTTCCATTGATCTATATGTCTATTTTTGGTCCATTAGTATAATCATTTGATTACCACAGCTTTGTGATATAACTTGAAGTCTGGAATTGTGATACGTCCAGTTATGTTTTTCATTTTCACGATTACAATGGCTATTCAGTCTTTTGTAATTCCATGCATATGTTAGGATTGTTTGTTGTAGTTCTGTGAAAAATGATGCTGGTATTTTGATAAGGATTGCATTAAATGGGTAGATTGCTTTGGGTAATGTGGACATTTTAAAAATATTTTTCTTCTAATCAATAACCATGGGATGTCTTTCCATTTCTTTGAGTCATCTTCAATTTCATTCATTACTGTTTTATACTTTTCAGACGATAGGTCTTTCACCACTTTCGTATAGTTCATTCTTAGGTATTTTATTATTTATTATACAATTGTAAATGGAACTGTTTTCTTAATTTCTCTTTATGTTCTTTCTTTATATATATAAAGGTAACACATTTCTGTATATTGATTTTCAATTTTGCAGCTATTGAATTCAATTATCAGTTCTAGTAGTTTTTTGGTGAAGTCTTTATTTTTATTTTTTTAAGATTTTATTTATTTATTCATTAGAGACACAGAATGAGAGAAAGAGAGAGGCAGAGACACAGGAAGAAGGATAATCAGGCTCCATGCAGGGAGCATGATGTGGGACTCGAGCCCAGGACTCCAGGATCTCACTCGAGCCCAGGACTCCAGGATCTCACTCCAGGGCAAAGGCAGGGGATAAACCACTGAGCCACCCAGGGATCACCTTGGTGGAATCTTTAGGGTTTCTCTTAATAGTATCTTTTCTCTTTATAGTATTCCTTCTGCAAATAGAGAAAGTTGTATTTATTTCTCACCAATTTAGATGATTTTTATTGCTTTTTCTTGTTTCTTTTAAAATTTTGTATTGGAGTTCATATTGCCAACATTTCCATGAAACCCAGTGCTCATCCCGACAAGTGCCCCCCTCAGTGCCGATCACCTAGTGACTCCAACGCCCCCGCCCACCTCCTCTTCCACTACTGCTTGTTCATGTCCCGAGTTAGGTGTCTCTCATGTTTTGTCACCCTCACTGACATTTACACTCATCCTCTCTCCTTTCCCCTTTATTCACTTTCACTAACTTTTATATTACCCAAATGAATGAGACCATATAATGTTTGTCCTTTTCTGATTGACTTATTTCACTCAGCATAATACCCTCCAGTTCCATCCACATTGAAGCAAATGGTGGGTGCTTGTCGTTTCTAACGGCTGAGTAATATTCCATTGTATATATATATACCACATCTTCTTTATCCATTCATCTTTTGATGGACACTGAGGCTTCTTCCACACTTCAGCTATTGTGGACATTGCTGATATAAATATAGGGGGCAGGTGTTCCGGCGTTTCATGGCATCTGTATCTTTGAGGTAAATACCCAACAGTGCAATTCCTGGGTCATAGGGCAGATCTATTTTTAACTCTTTGAGGAACCTCCACAGAGTTTTCCACAGTGGCTGTACCAGTCCACATTCCCACCAAGAGTGCAGGACGGTTCCCCTTTCTCCACATCCTCTCCAACATTTGTTCTTCTTGTCTTGTTAATTTTCGCCATTCTCACTGGAGTGAGGTAGTATCTCAGGGTGGTTTTGATTTGTATTTCCCTGTAGCGAGTGATGCAGAGCATTTTCTCATGTGCTTGACGGCCATGTCTATGTCTTCCTCTGTGAGATTTCTGTTCATGTCTTTTGCCCATTTCATGATTGGATTGTTTGTTTCTTTGCTGTTGAGTTTAATAAGTTCTTTATTGATCTTGCATACTAGCCCTTTATCTAATAGGTCATTTGCAAATAACTTCTCTCATTCTGTAGGTGGTATTTTAGTTTTCTTGACAGTTTCTTTTGCAGTGCATAAGCTTTTTACCTTCAGTAAGTCCCAATAATTCATTTTTGCTTTTGTTTTTCTTCCCTTCATGGATGTATCTTGCAATAAGTTGCAGTGCCCAAGTACAAAAAGGGTGTTGCCTGTGTTCTCCTCTAGGATTCTGATGGGTTCTTGTCTCCCATTTAGATCTTTCATCCATTTTGAGTTTATCTTTGTGTATGGTGAAAGAGAGTGGTCTAGTTTCATTCTTCTGCATGTGGATGTCCAATTTTCCCAGCACCATTTATTGAAGAGAGTGTCCTTTTCCCAGTGGATAGTTTTTCCTTTTTGTCGAATATTAGTTGACCATAGTTGAGGATCCATTTCTGGGTTCTCTATTCTGTTCCATAGATCTATCTGTCTGTTTTTGTGCCAGGACCACACTGTCTTGATGACCACAGCTTTGTAGTACAACCTGAAATCTGGCATTGTGAAGCCCCCAGCTATGGTTTTCTTTTTTAATATCCCCTGGCTATTTGGGGTCTTTTCTGATTCCACACAAATCGTAAGATGATTTGTTCCAACTCTCTGAAGAAAGTCCATGGTATTTTGATAGGGATTGCATTAAACGTGTAAATTGCCCTGGGTAACATTGACATTATCACAATATTAATTCTTCCAATCCATGAGCATGGAATATTTTTCCGTCTCTTTGTGTCTTTCTCAATTTCTTTCATAAGTGTTCTATAGTTTTTAGGGTATAGATCATTTCCCTCATTGGATAGGTTTATTACTAGGTATCTTATGCTTTTGGGGGCAATTGTAAATGAGATTGACACCTTAATTTCTCCTTCTTCAGTCTTGTTGACAGTGTATAGAAATGCCACTGATTTTTGAGCATTGATTTTGTATCCTGCAACACTGCGGAATCGCTGAATGAGTGGAGTCTTTTGAGTTTTCTACGTACAGTATTATGTCATCTGCAAAGAGGGAGAGTTTGACTTCTTCTTTGCCAATTTGAATGCCTTTTATTTCTTTTTGTTGCCTGATTGCTGAGGCGAGGACTTCTAGTACTATGTTGAATAGCAATGGTGAGAGTGGACATCCCTATTGTGTTCTGATCTGAGGGGAAAGGCTCCCAGTCTTTCCCCTTTGACAATGATATTTGCTGTGGCCTTTCATAGTTGGCTTTTAGGATGCTGAGTAATGTTCCCTATATCCCTACATTCTGAAGAGTTTTGATCAGGGATGGAATCTGCATGTTGTCAAATGCTTTCAATGCATCAATTGAGAGGATCATATGGTTCTTGTTTTTTCTCTTGTTGATATGATCTATCACGTTTATTGCTTTATGAGTTTTGAACCAGCCTTGCCTCCCAGGAATAAATCCCACTTGGTCATGGTGAATAAGCTTCTTAATGTATTGTTGGATCCTACTGGCTAGTATCTTGTTGAGAATTTCTGCATCTGTGTTCATCAGGGATATTGGTCTATAATTCTCCTTTTTGGTGGGGTCTGTGTCTGGTTTTGGAATTAAGGTGATGCTGGCCTCATAGAACGACTATGGAAGTATTCCATCCCTTTCTGTCTTTCAGAACAGCTTTAGAAGAATAGGTATTGTTTCTTCTTTAAACATTTAATAGAATTCCTCTGGGAAGCCATCTGCCCCTGGACTTTTGTGTTTTGGGAGGTTTTCGATGACTGCTTCAATTTTCTCCTTGATTTATGGCCTGTTCAGGTTTTCCATTTTTTCCTGTTCCAGTTTTGATAATTTATGGTTTTCCAGAAATGTGTCCATTTCTTCTAGATTGCCTAATTCATTGGCATATAGTGCTCATAACATGTTTTTAAAATCTTTTTATTTCCTTGGTATTGGTGGTGATCTCTCCTTTTTCATTTGTGATTTCATTAATTTGAATCTTTTTTCTTTTTAATAAGGCTGGCTAATGGTTTATTTATCTTACTAATTCTTTCAAAGAATCAATCATGGTTTTGTTGATCTGGGCAGTGGACCCCCCAGGTTCTCGGGGTCACTAACAGAGGAAGTGCACCCTGGGGGAAAGCACACCACACACTGCGGCCTGAGCACCAAAGTTGGCTGGAGTGCACACCCTACAGGGCCCTGGGCACAGCCCTGTTAGCGGTTCTGCACAGATCCGGCTGCATGGCCCCGGGAAAAGCTAAGGCGGCAGATCCACAGGGAGGAGGCTGCGTTGCTCTGGGAGCTCTATTACAGTGGCGCAAGCCCCACAGCCCAAGACTATGGGGGACACACCCCAGTATCTGGAGCTCCCCTTGGGACAGGTGAAGTCAGGAGGACATAGGACAGCAAGGACACTCCTGCTCCTGGGCAGACCTGAGCTGTGCAGATCAGCACCCCCGCCCCCAGAGCATCCAGGCCCCTGCTGACTGGGGGACTGCAGTAGTTACTGCAGGCGCTGACTGCAGGGCTGGAGAGCTGGCCGACACCAAGTTGTTGTTCCTCTTGGTGTCACCTTGTTCCTGGGACTGAGTGGGGCACCCAGGGAGCCAGCGCCTCACAGGATAAAGAGCTCCACTGAACCTTGTACCTGGCAGGGGCAGAGCAGATTCCCCAGGTGCACACACCTGAGAATCAGCACAGAAGTCCCCTCTCCCCTGAAGACCATCTGGAAGGACAGGGAAGAGCAAGTTCTTAACCAAGCAGCACAGGAAAGCTCCAGGGGAAGTAGAGGGACTTACAGTATATAGAATCAGAGTATACCCCTCCTTGTTTTTTTGATTTGTGTTTGTTTGTTTCCCCCTTTTTCCCCATTTTTCCTTCCTCTTTCCCGTACAACTTGTTTTAGGCCACTCTGCACTGAGCAAAATGACTAGAAAGAACTCATCACAAAAGAAAGAATCAAAAACAGTACTCTCTCCCAGATTTACAGAATTTGGATTAAAATTTGATGTCAGATAGCCAATTCAGAAGCACAATTATAAAGCTACTGGTGGCTCTGGAAAAAAAAGCATAAAATATTCAAGAGACTTCATGACTGCAGAATTTAGATCTAATCAGGCTGAAATTAAAAATCAATTAAATAAGATGCACTCCAAACTGGAGGCCCTAACGACAAGGGTTAATGAGGTAGAAGATCAAGCGAGTGACATAGAAGACAGATTGATGGCAAGGAAGGAAGCTGAGGAAAAAAAAGAAAAACAAATAAAAGATCATGAGGAAAGATTAAGGGAAATGAATGACAGCCTCAGAAGGAACAATCTACGTTTAATTGGGGTGCCAGAGGACACCAAAAGGGACAGAGGACCAGAGTGTGTATTTGAACAAATCATAGCTGAGAAATTCCCTAGCTTGGGTCGGAAATCCGGCATTCAGCTCCAGGAGATAGAGAAAAAAAAACCCTAAAATCAATAAAAACCGTTCAACACTCAGACATTTCTTTATTTTTTAAGATTTATTTATTTATTCAGAGAGAGAGAGAGAGAGAGAGAGAGAGAGAAAGGCAGAGACACAGGCAGAGGGAGAAGCAGGCTCCATGCAGGAAGCCCAACAGAGGACTCGATCCCGGGTTTCCAGGATCATACCCCAGGCTGCAGGAGGCACCCAATCGCTGCGCCACCGGGTCTGCCCAACACCCGGACATTTCATAATGAAACTTGCAAATTCCAGAGATAAAGAGAAAATCCTTACAGCAGCAAGAGACAGGAGATCGCTAACTGATATGGGGAGAACTACTAGATTAACAGAAGACCTCTCCACAGAGACCTGCAGGCCAGAAAGGTTGGCAGGATATATTCAAGATCCTAAATGAGAGGAATATGCAGTGAATAAAACTCTGTCCAGCAAGGCTTATGCAGAATAGAAGGAGCAATAAAAGAGCTTCCAAGATAGGCAGAAACTGAAAGAATATGGGACACCAAGCCAGCTCTGCAAGAAATATTAATGGGGACTTTGTAAAAGAAAGAGGAAGCCCAAAGAAATAAGCCATAAAAACAGTGACTGAATAGGTATTATAATGACACTAAATTTGTATCTTTCAATAGGAACTCTGAATATGAATGAGCTTAATGATCACATCAAAGGACATAGGGTTTCAGACTGGATGAAAAAGAAACACCCATCTCTTTGCTGTCTAAAAGAGACACGTTTAAGACCTAAGACCACCTACAGCCTGAAAATGAAAGGTTGGAGAACAATTTACCTTTCAAATGGTCCTCAAAAGGAAGCAGGGGTTAGCCATCCTCATATCAGATAAATTAAAGTTTATCCCAAAGACTGTCATAAGAGATGAAGAGGGACACTATATCATACTTAAAGAATCTTTTCAAAAAAGGACCTAAATATCATGAATATTTATGCCCCTAATGGGGGAGCTGCCAAGTATATCAAACAATTAATAACCAAAGGAAAGACATACTTAGATAATAATACACTTATACTGGGAGATGTGAACACGGTGCTTCCTGTAATTGACAGATTTTCTAGGCACAATATCTCCAAGGAAACGAGTGTTAAATGATACACTGGACCAGATGGATTTCACTGATATTTATAGGACTTTACATCCAAACACAACTGAATACACATTCTTCTCAAGTGCACATGGAACTTTCTCCAGAATAGACCACATTCTGGGTCACAAATCAGGTCTTAACAGATGCCAAAAGATTGGGATAGTCCCTTGCATATTTTCAGATCATAATGCTTTGAAACTAGAACCAAATAACAAGAAGAAGTTTGGAAGAAATTCAAACACGTGGAGGTTAAGGACCATCCTTCTAAAAGATGAAAGAGTCAACCAGGAAATTTGAGAAGAATTAAAAAGATTCATGGAAACTAATGAAAATGAAGATACAAAGGTTCAAAGTCTTTGGGATACAGCTAAAGCAGTGCTGAGGGGGAAACACATCGCAATACAGCATCCATCCAAAAACTGGAAAGCACTCAAATAGAAAAGCTAACCTTGCGCCTAAAGGAGCTGGAGAAAGAAGAGAAAATAGATCTTACCCCCAGGAGAAGAAGAGAGTTAATAAAGATTCAAGCAGAACTCAATGAAATAGAGAGCAGAAAAACTGTGGAACAGGTCAACAAAACCAGGAGTTGGTTCTTTGAATGAATTCATAAGATAGATAAACCATTAGCCAGCCTTATTAAAAAGAAGAGAGAAAAGACTCAAATTAATAAAATCATGAATGAGAAAGGAGAGATCACCACCAATACCATGGAAATACAAACGGTTTTAAAAACTTATTATGAACAGCCATAGGCCAATAAATTAGGCAATGTGGAAGAAATGGATGCATTTCTAGAAAACCACAAACTACCAAAACTGCATAGGAAGAAATAGCAAAATTGAACAGGCCGATACTCTGATTGGAAATTGAAGCAGTCATCAAAATCCTCCCAAGACACAAAAGTCTAGGGCCAGATGGCTTCCCAGGGGATTCTATCAAATGTTTAAGAAGAAACAATACATATTCTACTGACGCTTTTCTGAAAGATAGAAAGAGATGGAATACTTCCAACCTCATTCTATGAGGCCAGCATCACCTTAATTCCAAAACCAAAGACCCCACCAAAAAGGAGAATTATAGACAAATATCCCTGATGAACATGGATGCAAAAAATTCTCAACAAGATTCTAACCAATAGGATCCAACAATACATTAAGAAGATTATTCACCATGACCAAGAGGGATTTATCCCCAGGTTGCAAGGCTGGTTCAACACTCGTAAAGCAAACAATGTGATAGATCATATCAACAAGAGAAAAAACGAGAACCATATGATCCTCTCAATGGATGCAGAGAAAGCCTTTAACCAAATACAGCATCCATTCCTGATTAAAACTCTTCAGAGTGTAGGGAAAGAGGGAACATTCCTCAGTATCTTAAAAGCCATCTACGAAAAGTCCATAGCAAATATCATTCTCAATGGGGAAACACTGGGAGCTTTTCCTCTAGAATCAGGAAAACGACAGGGATGTTCACTCTCACCACTGCTATTCAACATAGTACCAGAAGTCCTAGCGTCCGTAATCAGGCAAAAAAAAAAAGGCATTCAAATTGGCAAAGAAGAAGTCAAATTCTCCCTCTTCGCAGATGACTTGATACTGTACCTAGAAAACACAAAAGACTCCACCCCAAGATGGCTAGAACTCATTCAGCAATTCTGCTGTGTGGCAGGATACAATGTCAGTCCCCAGAAATAAGTGGAATTTCTATACACTATCAATGAGAATGAAGAAAGAGAAATTAAGGAGTTAATCCCATTTATAATTGCACCCAATAGCATAAGATACGTAGGAATAAAACTAATCAAATACGTAAATATTCTATGCGCTAAAAACTACAGGACACTTCTGAAAGAAATTGAGGAAGGGATGGAAAAATATCCCATGCTCATGGATTGGAAGTTAATATTGTGAAAATGTCAATGTTACCCAGGGCAATGTACACATTTAATGCAATCCCTATCAAAATACCATGGACTTTCTTCAGAGAGTTGGAACAAATCATCTTAAGATTTGTGTGCAATCAGAAAAGACCCGAATATCCAGGGGAATATTAAAAAAGAAAACCAGAGCCGGGGGTATCACAATGCCAGATTTCAGGTTGTACTACAAAGCTGTGGTCATCAAGACAGTGTGGCACTGGCACAAAAACAGACACATATATCAGTGGAGCAGAATAGAAATCCAGAAGTGGACCCTCAACTATGGTCAACTAATATTCGACAAAGCAGGAAAAACTATCCACTGGAAAAAGGACAGTCTCTTCACTAAATGGTGCTGGAAAAATTGGCCATTCACATGCAGAAGCATGAAAGTAGACCATTCTCTTACACCAGACACAAAGATTAACTCAAAATGGATGAAAGATCTAAATAGGAGATAATAATCCATAAGAATCCTAGAGGAGAACACAGGCAACACCCTTTTTCAACATGGCCATTGCCACTTCTTGCAAGATACAACTATGAAGGCAAGGGAAACCAAAGCAAAAATGAATTATTCGGACTTAATCAAGATAAAAAGCTTTTGCACAGCAAAGGAAACAGTCAACAGAGTTAAAAGACAACTTACAGAATGGGGAAGATATTTGCAAATGACCTATCAGATAAAGGGCTAGTATCCGAGATCTATAAAGAACTTATTCAACTCAACAGCAAAGAAACAAGCAATCTAATCATGAAATGGACAAAAGACATGAACAGAAATTTCTCAGGGGAAGACATATCATGGCTACCAAGCACATGAGAAAATGCTCCGCATTACTAGCCATCAGGGAAATACAAATCCAAACCACACTGAGATACCACCTAACACCAGTGAGAATGGTGAAAATTAACAAGACAGGAAACAACAAATTTTGGAGAGGCTGTGGAGAAAGGGGAACCCTCTTGCACTATTGGTGGGAATGTGAACTGGTACAGCCACTGTGGAAAACTTTGTGGAGATTCCTCAAAAAGTTAAAAATAGAAATGCCCTATATCCTAGCAATTGCACTGCTGGGGTTTACCCCAAAGATACAGATATAGTGAGTACTGGAGCACCTGCACCCCAATGTTTATAGCAGCAATGTCCACAATAGCCAAAGTGTGAAAGGAACCTCCATGTCCATCAAAAGATGAATGGATAAAGAAAATGTGGTCTATGTATACAATGGCATATTACTCAGCCATTAGAAATTACAAATACCCACTTTTTGCCTCAATGTGGATGGAACTGGAAGGAATTATCCTTAGTGTAATAAGTCAATCGGAGAAGAACAAATATTATATGGTCTCATTCTTTTGGGGAATATAAAAAATAGTGGAAGGGAATAAAGGGGAAATGAGTGAAAATATAAGTGATGGTGTCAAAACATGAGAGGTTCCTAACTCTCAGAAATGAAAAAGGGGTAGTGGAAAGGGAGGTGGGCAGGGTTATGGGGTGACTGGGTGATGGGCACTGAGGGGGGTACTTGGCAGGATGAGCACTGGGTATTACGCTATATGTTGGCAAATTGAACTCCAATAAAAAGAGGTGCTATTTTTTTAAAAAAAATTATTTATTTTTCACACACACATGCAGAGAGGGAGAGGCAGAGACACAGGCAGAGGGAGGAGTAGGCTCCATGTAGGAAGCCTGATGTGGGACTTGATCCTGGGTCTCCAGGATCACGCCCTGGGCTGAAGGTGGCGCTAAACCGCTGAGCCACCCGGGCTGCCCAAGAGGTGCTATATTTTGTCAAATGCTTTTTCTGTATCTATTGAATTGATCATGTTCTTGGTTCTTGTCCCCTTTTTAATAATGTGGTGTATCACATTGACTGATATGTGGTTGTTGAACCACCCTTGCATTCCAGGAATTAATCCCACTTGGTTATGGTGAATAATCCTTTGAATGTGCTGTCAGTTCCTATTCGCTTGTATATAGGTTAAGGCAAGAGAAACCAACAAAAATGAACTATTGGAACTTCGTCAAGAACAAAAGCTTTTGCACAGTGAAGGAAGGAAGCAGGCAATAAATCTAAAACACGACTCATGAAATGGGAGAAGATATTTGAAAATGGCATATCAGAAAGAGGGCCAGTATCCAAAATCTATAAACAACTTATCATACTCAACCCTCATAAAGCAAAAAGTCCAGTCAAGTAATGGGCAGAAGACATGAACAGATATTTCTCCAAAGAAGGAGTACAAGTGGTCAACAAGCACATGAAAAAATGCTCCACATCACTTGGTATCAGAGAAATCTAAATAAAAACCATCATAAGATAAAGCCTCACACCAGTTAGAATGGCTAAAATTAAAAACCCAGGAAACAACAGATGTTGGCAAGGATGTAGAGAAAAAGCAACCCTTTAAACTATTAGTGGCAATGCTAATTGGGGCAGCCACTCTGAAAAACAGTATGGAGGTTCTTCACAATGTTAAAAACAGAGCTAACAGCAATTGCGTTACTAGTTAGTTATCCTAGGGATAACAACACAGTGACTCAAAGGGGACTTGCACTCAAATGTTTGTAGCAGCAATAACTATAAACCATCTTGCCATTAGCCATGATAGCCAAAATATGGTAAAGACCCAGATGTCCTTTGACAGAGGAATGGATAAAGATGGTATGATATGGTATGATATATGGATAGAGATCTAATATCATCTAGATATCATTATAATAGATGATCATGTATATAATGGAATATTACTCAGCCATCGAAAAAATGAAATCTTGCCATTTGCAATGATGTGGATTGAACTAGAGGGTATTATGCTTAGCGAAATAAATCAGTCAGAGAAAGACAAATACTATATTATTTCACTCATATGTGGAACCTAAGAAACAAAACCGATGAACATAAGGGAAGGAAAGAAAAAATCAAATTAGATGAAAATAGAGGGAGGCAAACCATAAGAGACACTGAACTTTAGGAAATAAACTGAAGGTTGCTGGAGGGAAGATGGGTGATGGAAAGTGGTAATTGAATGACCGGTATTAAAAAGGGCATTTGATGTAATTAGTGTTGGATATTATATGTGACTGATTAATCACTAAATTATACCCTGGTAATTAATTAAGAACAAAAAGAAGAAAAGAAAAAGAAAGGAAGGAAGGAAGGAAAGGAGGAAAGAATAAAGGTGGGAAGAAAGAAAACCTATGTATAAAATCCCTCCAACCCCAGGAGGGGTGGGGAT
Organism: Canis aureus; assembly: GCF_053574225.1. NCBI lineage: Eukaryota > Metazoa > Chordata > Mammalia > Carnivora > Canidae > Canis > Canis aureus. The sequence goes on along the minus strand of NC_135649.1, from coordinate 62,725,099 downwards.
GCCCTCAGGCTCCCTGGTACACTAACAGGCACCTGCGCCCCGGGGAGAGTGCACCGTGCTCCCTAAAGGGCTGCAGCGCATGCACGGCTGGACCCGGGAGCAGCTCGGAGGCGGCTCCGGCAGAGGAAGAGGCTCCGCGCAGAGGTGGCTGCGCGGCTCGGGAGCAGCTCTGAGGGGCTCAAGCGGCGGCTCCGTGTGGAGGGGGCTGCCCGGCTGGGAGCGAATCCAACAGCACAGGCCTGGGTGCACAGGGCGCCGGGGACACAGCCCAGGATCCGACCTCCCTCCGGGACAGGCAGAGGCCAGGAGGCCACAGGACAGCAAGGACGCTCTTGCCCCAAGCTGAGCAGATCAGCGGCCCCGCCCCGGGAGCATCCAGGCCCCTACAGACTGAGAGCTCTGTAGTTACTGCAGGAGCTGAATCCAGGGCTCCATAGCTGGCCACGCCACTGTGATTGTTCCTCCTGGGGCCTCACAGGGTAAACAACCCCCACTGAGCCTCACAGTGGCCTCACCAGATGAACAGGATAAACATTACTCACTGAGCCCTGCACCAGGCAGGGGGCAGAGCAGCTCCCCCAAGTGCTAACACCTGAAAATCAGCACAACAGGTCCCTCCCCCAGAAGACCAGCTAGACGGACAGGGGAAAAACAAATTTTCCCAAGCAGAAATATGATTTTGAAATAAAATGAGTAGAGATAGTTTGGATATTGATCCAAATATACAAATGGGAGGGGGCGGGGCAACAAGGCTGAAGAGTAGGATCCCCAAGTCACCTGTCTCCACGAACTTACCTAGATAACTTTCAAATCATCCTGAAATCCTACCAGTTCGGCCTGAGATTTAAAGAGAGAACAGCTGCAATGCTACAGTGAGTACAGTTCGCACTTCTATCAAGGACAACTTGTTTTTAGCCACTCTGCACTAAGCAAAATGACTAGAAAGAAGAACTCACCACAAAAGAAAGAATCAGAAACAGGACTCTCTGCCACACACTTAAAGAATTTGGATTACAATTTGATGTCAGAATGCCAATTCAGAAGGACTATTATAAAGCTACTGGTGGCTCTGGAAAAAAGCATAGAGGATTCAAGAGACTTCATGGCTGTAGAATTCAGATCTAATCAGGCCGAAATTAAAAATAAATTAAATAAGATGCAATCCAAACTGGAGGTCCTAACTACAAGGGTAAATAAGGTAGAAGAAAGAGTGAGCGACAAGACAAGTTGATGGCAAGGAAGGAAGGTGAAGAAAAAAGAGAAAAACAATTAAAAGACCATAAGGAAAGGTTAAGAGAAATAAATGACAACCTCAGAAGGAAAAATCTATGTATAATTGGGGTTACAGAGAGCACTAAGAGGAACAGAAGGCCAGAAATCATATTAGAACAAATCATAGGTGAGAACTACCCTAATCTGGGGAGGGAAACAGGCATTCAGATCTAAGAGATAGAGAGGTCTCCCCCTAAAATCAATAAAAACCATTCAACACTTTGAAATTTAATTGTGAAACTTGTAAATTCCAAAGATAAAGAGAAAATCCTTAAAGCATCAAAAGACAAGAGATCGCTAACTCATATGGGGAGAAATAATAGTTTAACAGTAGACCTCTCCACGGAGACCTCGCAGGCAAGAAAGGGTGTGATAAAGATAAGAAAGATAAAAAGCAAACCCATAATTTGCTGTCTACAAGAGATGCATTTTAGATCTAAGGACACTTCCAACCTGAAAATGACAGGGTGGAGAATCATTTACCATTCAAAATGTCCTCAAAAGAAAACTGGAGTAGCAATTCTCATATCAGATGAATTAAAGTTTATCCCAAAGACTGTAGTAAGAGATGAAGAGGGACACTATATCATACTTAAAGGATCTATCCAACATGATGACCTAATGTTCATGAATATTTATACGCCTAATGTGGGAGCTGCCAAGTACATGAATCAATTAATAACCAAAGTAAAGACATACTTAGATAATAATGCGTTAATATTGGGAGACGTCAACACAGCACTTTCTGCAAGTCACAGATGTTCTAAGCACAGCATCTATAAATAGATAAGTGCTTTAAATGACACACTGGACAACATTGATTTCACAAATATTTACAGAACTTTACATCCAAATGCAACTGAATACACATTCTTCTCAAGTGCACATGGAACTTTCTCCAGAATTGACCACATACTGGGCCACAAATCAGGTCTTAACCGATACCAGAAGATTGGGATTGTCCGCTGCATATTTTCAGACCATTATGCTTTGAAACTTGAACTAAATCACAAGAAAAAAATTGGAAGAAAGTCAAACACGTGGAGGTAAATGAGCATCCTGCATGGGTCAACCAGGAAATTAGAGAATAATTAAAGGTTTATGGAAACTAATAGAAATGAAGCAATAACCATTCAAAATCTTTGGGATTCAGCAAAAGCAGTCCCAAGAGGGAAATACATCGCAATACAAGTATTCCTCAAAAAATTGGAAAAGAACTCAAATACACAAGCTAACAGTGGACCTAAAGGAACTGGAGAAAAAACAGCAAATAAAACATACACCAAGGAGAAGGAGATAGTTAATAAAGATTCGAGCAGAACTGAATGACATAGAGACCATAAGGATTGTAAAACAGGTCAAAAAAACCAGGAGCTGGTTCCATGAAAGAATTAATAATATAGATAAACCATTAGCCAGCCTTATAAAAACAATAGAGAACAGATGGAAATTAATAAAATCGCGAATGAAAATGAGAGATCACAACCAATACCAAGGAAATACAAACAATTTTAAAAACGTATTACGAGCAGCTATATGTCAACAAATCAGGCAATCTAGAAGAAATGGACGCATTTCTGCTGAACCATAAAATAGAAAAAATGGAACAGGAAGAAATAAAAAGCCTGAAAAGGCAATAACCAGGGAGAAAAATTGAAGCAGTCATCAAAAACCTCCCAAGAAAGAAAAGTCCAGGGCCAGATAGCTTCTCAGGGGAATTCTATCAAACGTTTAAAGAAGAAACCATACCTATTATACTAAAGCTGTTCTGAAAGATAGAAAGTGATAGAATACTTCCAAACTCCTTTTATAATGCCAGCATCACCTTCATTCCAAAACCAGACAAAGACCCCACAAAAAAAAAGGAGAATCATAGACCAATATCCCTGATGAACACAGAGGCAAAAATTCTCAACAAGTTACTAAACAATACCATCCAGCCTGTACATTAAAAAGATTATTCACCATGACCAAGTGGGATTTATCCCCTGGATGCAAGGCTTGTTCAACACTTGCAAAGCAATCAACATGATAGATCATATCAACAAGAGAAAAAAACAAGAACCATATGATCCTCTCAATAGATGCAGAGAAAGCCTTTGACCAAATACAGCATCCATTCTGGATCAACATACTTCAGAGTATAGGGAAAGAGGGAACATTCCTCAACATCTTAAAAGCCATCTATGAAAAGCCCACAGCAAATATAATTCTCAATGGGGAAACAATGAGAGACTTTCCCCTAAAATCAGGAACATGACAGGGATGTCCACTCTCACCACTGCTATTCAACACAGTACTAGAAGTCCTAGGCTCATAAATCAGGCAACAAAAATAAATAAAAGGCATTCACATTGGCAAAGAAGAAGTCAAACTCTCCCTCTTCACAGATGACATGATACTGTACGTAAAAAACCCAAAAGACTCCACCCCAAGATTGCTAGAACTCATACAGCAATTCAGCAGTGTAGCAAGATACAAAATCAATGCCCAGAAGTCAGTGGCATTTCTATACACTAACAATGAGAATCAAGAAAGAGAAATTAAGGAGTCAGTCCCATTTGCAATTGCACTCAAAAGCATAAGATGCCTAGGAATAATCCCAACCAAATCGGTAAAGGATCTATACCTTAAAAACTATAGAACACTTCTGAAAGTTACTGAGGAAGAGACAAAGAGTTGGAAAAATATTCCATGCTCATGGACTGTAAGAATTAATATTGTGAAAATGTCAATGTTACCCAGGACAATGTACACATTCAATGCAATCCCTATCAAGATACCTTTTACATTCTTCAGAAAGTTGGAACAAGTCATCTTAAGATTTGTGTGGAATAAAAAAAAAAAGATTTGTGTGGAATCATAAAAGACCCTGATTAGCCAGGGGAATATAAAAGAAAACCAGAGCCGGGGGCATCATAATGCCGGGTTTCAAGTTGTACCACAAAGCTGTGATCATCAAGACAGTGTGGTCCTGGCACAAAAACAGACACATAGACCAATGGAACAAAACAGAGAATCCAGAAATGGGCCCTCAACTCTAAGGTCAACTACTCTTCGACAAAGTAGGAAAGACTATCCACTGAACAATGGACAGTCTCTTTAATAAATGGTGCTAGGCAAATTGGACTGCAACGTGCAGTAGAATGAAAATAGAGCATTCTGTTATGCCATGCACAAAGATAAACTCAAAATGTATGTAAGATCTAAATGTGAGACAAGTATCCATCAAAATCCTAGAGGAGATCGCAGACAACACCCTTTTTAAACTTAGCCATAGTAACTGGTTGTAAGATACATCTAGGAAGGCAAGGGAAACAAAAGCAAAAGAATGATTTGGACTTAATAAAGATTAAAAGCTTCTGCACAGCAAAAGAAACAGTCAACAAAACTAAAAGACAACCTACAGAATGGGAGAAGATATTTTCATATGACCTATCAGATAAAGTGCTAGTATCCAAGATCTATAAGAAACTTTTAAAACTCAACTGCAAAGAAATGAACAATTCAATCATGAAATGGGCAAAAGACATGAGCAGAAATTTCACCGAAGAAGACATAGACAAGGCCAACAAGAACATGAGAAAATGCTCTACATCACTTGCCATCAGGGAAATACAATAGAATGTAGGGATACAGGGAAAGTTCCTTAGCATCTTAAAAGCCACCTAGGAAACCACAATGAGATACCACCTCACACCAGTGAGAATGGTGAAGATTAACAAGACAGGAAATAACAAGTTTTGGAGAAGATGTGGAGAAAGGGGAACCCTCTTTCACTGTTGGTGGGAATGTGAACTGGTGCAGCCACTCTGGAAAACTGTGTGGAGGTTCCTCAAAGAGTTAAAAAATGAACTGCCCTATGACCCAGCAATTGGAATGCTGGGGATTTAACCCAAAGATACAGATGCAGTGAAACAACAGTACACCTGCTCCCCGATGTTTATAACAGCAATGTCCACAATAGCCAAACTGTGGAAAGAACTTTGTTGTCCATCAAAAGATTAAGGGATCAAGAAGATGTGGTCTATATATACAATGGAATATTACTCAGCCAATAGAAATGACAAATACCCACCATTTGCTTCATTGTAGATAGAACTGGAGGGTATTATGCTGAGTGAAGTAAGTCAATCGGAGAAGGACAAACATTATATGATCTGATTCATTCGGGGAATATAAAAAATAGTGAGAGGGATTATAGGAATAGAGGAAAAATGAATGGGAAATATCAGAGACGGTGACAGAACATGGGAGCCTTGGGAGACTCCTAACTCTGGGAAAGGAACAAGGGGTAGTGGAAGGGGAGGTGGATGTTGGTTGGGTGACTGGGTGATAGGCACTGAGGGGGGGGTACTTGACAGGATGAGCACTGGGTGTTATGTTATATGGTGTCAAATTGAACTCCAATAAAAAATATACAAAAACTGAATTACTCTCAGCATTTAGGTCAAATATTTCTAATATGATTAATGGAGTAAATACTCACCATGCTTTGATTTATGAAAATAATTGGAAGTTATTCAGGGTTATGGTCAGTGAATAAGATGGATGGGCAAGTTTCCTTATTTAGATCTTAGCAAAAGCCAAATGTTACTATAAATAAACAATTCTTGTTATCTTGTGTGGGCTTTAAATTGAGTCAGACTGTTAGAAAAATGTGTGGCCTCACTGATTTAAATATGAAGTGAAGGGGCAAAGGATTAAGAGTGAGAACAAATACATTTCCACATTGTTATTGATTCCAATTCTAAAGTCTCATATCCTCTTATCTGAATATCTTTCTACCAGTGTGGACAAGAGGCTGAGGAAAACAATGCAGAACTATAGTGGTTCCCACTCTCAGTGTAGGAAAGGATGGTCCTGTGATTTCCTCCTTCAGTTCTGCCTTGCAAGTTGCATGACATTGCATAATTTGATCCTGCCCACTGTCTCTGTTCATAAGAAGTCACTGTATTATTCCTTAAAACATATTTTTTACATATAAATATACATACAAACAAAAAATCACATTTTTAATGGTATAATTCAGTGGTTTTTAGTATATTTGCAGGTTACGCAGCTACCATTATTCCAATTCCAGAACATTTTCGTCACCCAAAAATAAACTCCATACCAACCAACAATCATCTCCTCCTTATTCTCTTCCCCCACACTCCTGGAAACCACTAATATACTTCCTATTTCTATGAGGTTGCCTTTTCTGAACATTTAGCATAAGTGGTATCACAAAATATGCAATATTTTGTAACTGACTCCTTTCACTTAACAAAATTATTTTAGGCTTTATCATGTATCAGTACTTCATTTCTTTTAGTGGTTGAATAATAGCCCTTTGTATGGATATACCACCTTTGTTTTTGCACTCATCAGTTGACAGACATTTGGGTTGGTTCCACTCCTGGGCTATTATGACTAATACTGCTATGAATATTTATGTATAAGCTTTAGTTTGGATATATTATTTTAATTCCTTTAAGTATATAGATAAAAGTGGAATTTATGGGTCACATGGTAATTCTATCTAACTTTTTGAAGAACTTCAAGACTTTTTTACCAAGTGCCTGTACCATTTACATTCTCAAGAGTAGTGAAATAAGGTTCTGATGTCTCTCCAACATCATCAACATTTGATACTGTTTGTCTGTTTGATTAGAGACATTCTAGTGTGTAAAGTTGTATTTCAGTGTGGCATATATTTGTATTTCCCATATGACTAATGATGTTGGTTTCTTTTCATGCGTGTACTGGTCATGTGTATATCTTTCTTAGAGAAATCTTATGGAAAATTCTTCCATGTTTATAAAGTTATTTATTTTGTGTTGTAGGAGTTATTTATATTCTGGATACAAGTTCTATGTCAGCCAATATGCTTTGCTAAAATTTTCTCCCAATCTATAGATTGCCTTTGACTTTCTTAATGATATCCTTCAAATGTTTTCAATTTTTATTATTTATTTATTTATATTTATTTATTTATTTATTTATTTATTTATTTATTTATTGGAGTTCAATTTGCCAACATATAGCATAACACCCAGTGCTCATCATGCCAAGTGTCCCCCTCAGTGCCCATCACTCAACCACTCCAACCGCCCGCCCCCTTCCCTTTCCACTACCTCTTGTTCATTTCCCAGAATTAGGTGTTCGTCATGTTTTGTCACCCTCACTGATATTTTCACTCATTCTCTCTCCTTTCCCTTTATCCCCTTTCACTAATTTTTATATTCCTCAAATGAATGAGAACATATAATGTTTGTCCTCTCTGATTAACTTACTTCACTCAGCATAATACTCTACAGTTCTATGCATGTTGAAGCAAATGGTGGGTATTTGTTGTTTGTAATGGATGAGTCATATTCCATTGTATACATAGACCACATCTTCTTTATCCATTAATCTTTCAATGAATACCGAGGGTCTTTCCACAGTTTGGCTATTGTGGACATTCCTGCTATAAACACTGGGGTGCAGGTGTCCCGGCATTTCACTGCATCAGTATGTTTGGGGTAAATCCCCAGAAGTGCAATTGCTGGGTCGTAGGGCAGTTCTATTTTTAACTCTTTGAGGAACCTCCACACACTTTTCCAGAGTGGCTGTACCAGTTCACATTCCCACCACAGTGCAAGAGGGTTCCCCTTTCTCCACATCCTCTCCAACATTTGTGGTTTCCTGCCTTGTTAATTTTCCCCATTCTCACTGGTGTGAGGTGGTATCTCAGCATGATTTTGACTTGTAGTTTCCTGATGGCCAGTGATGCGGAACATTTTCTCATGTGCTTGTTGGCCATGTCTATGTCTTCCTCTGTGAAATTTCTGTTCATGTCTTTTGCCCATTTCATGATTGGATTGTTTGTTTCTTTGCTGTTGAGTTGAATAAGTTCTTTATACATCTTGGAAACTAGCCCTCTATCTGATAACATCATTTGCAAATATCTTCTCCCATTCCGTAGGTTGACTTTTAGTTTTGTGGACTGTTCCTTTTGCTGTGCAGAAGCTTCTTATCTAGATGAAGTCCCAATAAATTATTTTTGCTTTTGTTTCTCTTGCCTTCATGGATGTATCTTGCAAGAAGTTGCTGTGGCCAGGTACAAAAAAGGGTGTTGCCTGTGTTGTCTTCTAGGATTCTGATGCAATCTTGTCTCACATTTAGATCTTTCATTCATTTTGAGTTTATCTTTGTGTAGGGTGTAGGAGAATGGTCTAGTTTCATTCTTCTGCATGTGGATGTCCAGTTTTCCAGCACGATTTATTGAAGAGACTGTCTTTTTTTCCAGGGGATAGTCTCTCCAGCTTAGTCGAACATTAGTTGACCATAAAGTTGAGGGTCCACTTCTGGATTATCTATTCTGTCCCATTGATCAATGTGTCTATTTTTGTGCCAGAACCACACTGTCTTGATGACGACAGCTTTGTAGTACAACCTAGCATTGTGATGCCCTCAGCAATGGTTTTCATTTTAATATTTTCCTGGCTATTCGGGGTCTTTTCTGATTCCACACAAATCTTAGGATGATTTGTTCCAACTATCTGAAGAAAGTACATGGCATTTTAATAGGTATTGCATTAAGTGTGTAAATTGCCCTGGGTAACATTGACATTTTATAATATTAATGCTTCCAATCCATGAGCATGGAATATTTTTCCAACTCTTTGTGACTTCCTCAATTTCTTTCAGAAATGTTCTGTAGTTTTTAAGGTATAGATTCTTTCCCTCTTTGGTAAAGTTCCGTAGATTTTATGGTATAGATCCTTTCCCTCTTTGGTTAGGTTTATTCCAAGGTATCTTATGGTTTTGGGTGCAATTGTAAATGGGATTGACTCCTTAATTTCTCTTTTTCCAGTCTCATTGATACTGTATAGAAATGCCATTTATTTATGGGCATTGATTTTGTATCCTGCCACACTGCCGAATTGCTGTATGAGTTTAAGCAATCTTGGGGTGGAGTCTTTTGGGTTTTCTATGTACAGTATCATGTCATCTGTGAAGAGGAAGAGTTTGACTTCTTCTTTGCCCATTTGAATGCCTTTTATTTCTTTTTGTTGTCTGATTGCTGAGCCTAGGACTTTAAGTACTATGTTGAATAGCAATGGCGAGAGTAGACATCCCTGTCTTGTTCCTAATATTAAGGGAAAGGCTCCCAGTGTTTCCCATTGAGAATATTATTTGCTGAAGGCTTTTCATGGATGGCTTTTAAGATGCTGAGGAATGTTCCCTGTATCCCTACACTCTGAAGAGTTTTGATCAGGAATGGATGCTGTATTTGGTCAAATGCTTTCCCTGTATCTATTGAGAGGATCATATGGTTCTTGTTTTGTCTCTTGTTTATATGATTAATCACATTGACTGCTTTATGAATCTTGAACCATCCTTGAATCCCGGGCATAAATCCCACTTGGTCATGGTGAATAATCTTCTTAATATATTGTTGAATCCTATTGGCTAGTATCTTGTTTAGAATTTTTGCATCCGGGATCCCTGGGTGGCGCAGCGGTTTGGCGCCTGCCTTTGGCCCAGGGCGTGATCCTGGAGACCCGGGATCGAATCCCACATCAGGCTCCCGGTGCATGGAGCCTGCTTCTCCCTCTGCCTGTGTCTCTGCCTCTCTCTCTCTCTGTAACTATCATAAATAAATAAAAATTAAAAAAAAAAAAAAGAATTTTTGCATCCATGTTCATCAGGTATATTGGTCTATAATTCTCCTTTTTGGTGGGGTCTTTGTGTGGTTTTGGAATTAAGGTGATGCTGGCCTCATAGAACGAGTTTGGAGGTATTCCATCTCTTTATATATTTCCAAATAGCTTTAGTAGAATAGGTATGGTTTCTTCTTTAAAAGTTTGATAGAATTCCCCAGGGAAGCCATATTGTCCTGTACTTTTGTGTCTTGGGAGGATTTTGATGACTGCTCAATTTCCTCCCTGGTTATTGGCTTGTTCAGGTTTTCTATTTCTTCCTGTTCCAGTTTTGGTAGTTTGTGGTTCCAGAAATGCGTCCATTTCACCCTGATTTCCAATTTTATTGGTGAAAAGCTGCACATAATAAGTTAAGATTGTTTGTATTTCCCTGGTAATGGTGGTGATCTCTCCTTTATCATTCATGATTTTATTAATTTGAGTCTTTTCTTTTTATAAAGCTGGCTAATTGTTAATCTATCTTATTGATTCTTTCAAAGAACCAACTCCTGGTTTTGTTAATCTGTTCCACAGTTCTTTTGGTCTCTATTTCATTGAGTTCTTGAATCTTTGTTAACTCTCTTCTTCTGCTGGGTGTAGGATCTATTTGCTATTTTTTCTCTAGCTCCTTTAGGTGCAAGGTGAGCTTTTGTATTTGAGTTTTTTCCAGTATTTGGATGGATGCTTGCATTGCGATGTATTTCCTCTGAGGACTGCTTTTGCTGTATCCCATAGAATTTGAACAGTTGTATCTTCATTCTCATTAGTTTCCATGAATCCTTTTAATTCTTCCCTAATTTCCTGGTTGACCCTTTCATCTTTTAGCAGGATGGTCCTTAACCTCCACGTGTTTGAAATCCTTCCATACGACATCTTGTGATTTCGTTCTAGTTTCAAAGCATTATGGTCTGAAAATATGCAGGGGATTATCCCAATCTTTTGGTATCAGTTAAGACCTGATTTGTGACCCAGGATGTGGTTTATTCTGGAGAAAGTTCCATGTGCACTTGAGAAGAATGTGTATTCAGTTGCATTTGGATGTCAAGTTCTGTAAATATCTGTGAAATCCATCTGATCCAGTGTATCCTTTAAAGCTCTTGTTTCTTTGGGGATGTTGTGCTCAGAAGATCTGTCGATTGTAGAAAGCACTATCTTCAAGTCACCAAGTATAAGTGTATTATTATCTAAGTATGTCTTAACTGTGGTTATTTATTGATTGATATACTTGGCAGTTTCCAGATTCGGGGTATAAATATTCATGATTGTTTGGGCCTCTTGTTGGATAGATCCTTTCAGTATGGTATAGTGTCCCTCTTCATCTCTTACTGCAGTCTTTGGGATAAACTTTAATTTATCTCATATAAGGATGGTTACCCCTGCTTTCTTTTAAGGACCATAGGAATGGTAAATGGTCTTTCATTTTCAGGCTGTAGGTGTCCTTATGTCTACAATGAGTCTCTTGTAGACAGCAAATAGATGGGTCTTGCTTTTTTTTATCCAGTCTGAAACCCTGCGCCTTTTGATTGAGGTCATTAAGCCAATTCACATTCAGAGTTATGTTGAAAGATATGAATTTAGTGTCATCATAATACCTATTCAATCCCTGTTTTTTTTTTTTTTGAATGTTTCCTTGGACTTCCTCTTTCTTTTACAGAGTCCCCCATAATATTTCTTGCAGAGCTGGTTTGGTGGTCACATATTCTTTCAGTTCCTGCCTATCTTGGAAGTTTTTTTTCTCTCATTCTATTCTGGCTGAGAAACTTGCTGGATAGAGTATTCTTGGCTGCATGTTCTTCTCATTTAGGACCCTGAATATATCTTGTCATCCCTTTCCGGCCTGCCAGGTCTCTGTGGAGAGGTCTGCTATTATCCCAATACTTCTCCCCATAAAGTTTAGGGATTTCTTGTCTCTTGCTGCTTTAAGGATCTTCTCTTTATCTTTGGAATTTGCAAGTTTCCCTATTAAATGTCGAGGTGTTGAGCATTTTTTATTGATTTTAGGTTGGTGTTCTCTCTATCTCCTGAATCCGAATGCCTGTTTCCCTTCCCAAGTTAGGGAAGTTCTCAGCTATTATTTGTTCAAATACACTTTCTGGACCTCTGGAATCCTTTTGGCGCTCTCTGGAATCCCAATTAAACCTAGATTTTTCGTTCTGAGGCTGTCATTTATTTCTTTTAACCTATCCTCATGATCTTTTGTTTTTCTCTTTTTTCCTCAGTTTCCTTCCTTGCCATAAACTTGTCTTCCGTGTCACTCACTCGTTTTTCTACCTCGTTAACCCTTGTTGTTAGGACCTCCAGTTTTGTTTGCATCTTATTTAACTGATTTTTAATTTCAGCCTGATTAGATCTAAATTCTGCAGTCATGAAGTCTCTTGAATCCTTTATGCTTTTTTCCAGAATAACCAGTTGCTTTATAATTGTGCTTCTGAATTGGCTTTATGACATTGAATTGTAATCCAAATTTTGTAATTCTGTGGGAGAGAGTACTGTTTTTTTTTTTGTGCTGAGTTTTTCCTTCTAGTCCTTTTGCTCAGTTCAGAGTGGCCAAGAACAAGTTGTACTTGATAAATGTGCAAAGTCTTCTCACTGTAGCATTCCAGCTATTCTCTCTTTAAATCTCAGACTGAATTCGTAGGTTTTCATAAAGATTTGAAAGTTATCCAGGTAAGTTGGTGGGGACAGGTGACTTGGGGACCCTACTCCTCCCCACCTTGCCCTGCACAGTAATTATTGATATATATGAATACATTGCAATTTTATTGCTTGTTTTATCATTGTTTCTAGAGATTTTCTCTGTTCCTTTCTAGCTTTTGTCCCCAAGGAGTCCCCTTTAATATTTTTTGCAGTTCTAGTTTAGTGGTCATGAATACCTTTAGTTTTTGCTTGTCTTGCAAATTCTTTACCTCTTCTATTCTGTATGATAGGTTTGCTGTATAGAGTATTCTTAGCTGTAGATATTTCCATTCCACACACAGAATATATCATGTCCCTCACTCTCTTTGACCTGCCAGGTTTCTTTGGAAATATCTCCTGCTTACCTTATTTGTCCTCCCTGGTAAGTTGGGGACTTCTTTCGTCTTGCTTCTTTATAGGATTTTTTTCTTTATCTCTATATTTTGCAAAAGTAACTACAATATGTCTTGGCATTGGCCTCCTTTTGTTGATTTTGATGGGAGTTCTCTGCTTCCTGGATTTCGAAGCCTTATCATATTTGTTGAGTTTTCAAAGAACCCCAGAACTTCCCCAGAGTGGGAAGTCTTCAGCTATAATTTCCTCAAATAACCCTTATGCCCTCTCTTTTCTCTTCTTTTCTTGGGACTCCTATGATATTAATGTTATTGTTTCACAAAAGCACTCAGTTCCCTATGTCTCTTTCATGATATAATATTTTTCTTTCTTTTTTATTAGCTTCATTATTTTCCATAATTCTATCTTCTATATCATTTATTCATTCTTCTACTTCTTCCATTCTTTTGTTCTTCCATCCAGTCTTTTTAAAATCTCAGTTATTGCATTTTTTCATTTCAGCCTAATTAGTTTTAAGTTCTTTTATCTCTGTGGTAAGGGACTCCTTGTTGTCTTCTATACTTTTCTCACAACCATCTAGTACTCTTTTGATTCTTGCTTTAAATTCTGGATCAGGCATATTACTTATATGTGTTTTGATTCAATTCCTGGCCATGAGCTTTCCTTGTTCTTTCTTTTACAATGAATCCTTCTGTCTTTTCATTTTGTGTAGGACACTTCTCTGTGTCAGGAAAGCCTGCTATGTTTCCTGCTCCTGAGAGTAATGGTTTTATGAAGAAGAAGGAATATGAATTATATTTCCAAGGCCTCTTGCTGTTTCTGGTGTATGCTGCATGCACTCTGTGGCTGTGTTATGTTATCCCTCAAGTCAGTCCTCTGCAGGGTTTCTCCTTTCCTGTAGTGGGGAGTGTTCGGACCTTGGCCAGAGTGTGGTGAGTTTTAACTACGTATGCTCTGATCTTCTTATTAAAAGAGACCTGAAACTATTATCTCTAGAGCTGAAGCTTTGCAGAACTCTATGGTCAATAGACAGATGTGATGTGTCCAAGGGTTTGTGCTGGTCTTCAGAGGATGAGACCTCCTGCACTGATTCTCAGGCCCACTTTCTTGGGAAGAACAATACCAGCAGAGCACAGGGCATTGGGATTTGTTGTGAACAACTGAAGCAGCCAGTGTTGGCACTACACTGTTTATTGAAGTTATTTTATGCTGAAAGGAGGAGGGGAATGCACTAACCAGCTCCTTTGTCCCTGGATAGGGGAGTTCGTTCTCTCTGCTGTCAGAGAAGCCCTCCCAGAACAGCAAATAATTTCCCTTCATTCATCATATGTGTTTACTGATCACTTTTTTTCATGTGTCTGTGTCCAGGTTGCTTGCCTGCCTGAACCCGCATAGTGCACTTTGAACTCTATCCCAGACAGACTGGCTGAGTTTAAAACTGCAATCTTTAGTTTGATGTGGTGTGGTGAGGACCTCAACTGGTCTTCTGGGGATGTGTCTTGCTGCACTGGGATTGATGTAGGTTTAATTCAGAAGGGCATTCACACCAGAGTGCAGGAGTGTGGGGCTTGGAGCAAAGTACACTAAAGAACCAGTCTCCGGGTTAGCCACCTTCAGCAGGTGTCTCTGCACCTATGCTGAGGGTGGACTGGAAATAGCACCTACTGGCTCCTTTGTCCCTGGAGTTGCAATGCTGCCTCTCTCAGATGCATTCCAAGAAGGGGAAACATGTCTACTGATATGTCTCAGGTGATCCACAGATCATGTCCTCTGCCCCCAGTTACCTTCTTGGTTTCTCTATGGGAGCACTGTAGTGCCTTAGGGCTTTATACCAGCCATGGAACAGACCTCTAGACTCTAGGTTTTGGGCAGACCTGGTGGTCCAGTGGTTTAGCGCCGCCTTCAACCCAGGGCGTGATCCTGGAGACCCGGGATCGAGTCCCACATCAGGCTCCCTGCATGGAGCCTGCTTCTCCCTCTGCCTGTGTCTCTGCCTCTCTCTCTCTCTCTCTCTCTCTCTCTGTGTGTGTGCCTCTCTTGAATAAATAAATAAAATCTTTAAAAAAATAAAAAATAAACTCTAGGTTTTGAGCACCACTGGTTCCAATACTCATGAAAGTCAACCACTCTTGTTTTTCCAGTCAATGGCTTTGGGGAAGTGTTTTCCTTCTGCGTTCCCCTGTGCTCTCCTCTCTTTCTCTCACCTCTCTCTGAGACCAGGGTTCCCTCCCCTCTATAGACCAGCCATCCCTACCCCTCCCAAACCACATCTCTGTATCTCCTATCTTCCACAATGTGGCCTCTGCTCTCCCTCTAGTTGTGCAGTTTGGTCCATCAGTCCTCAGATTGATTTCATGGGTATTCAGAATGATTTGATATTTACCTAGCTGTGTTCCAAGGAACTAAGCAAGTCTGGAGTCCTCCTCTTACTCTGCCATCTTAGCTCCTTTGCTGCTTTTTTAATCTTATAAAATCAAAACTTATTTAAAATTATTCTTTTTGAGTTTTATAGATTTTTCTTTCTAATTGTTTGTTTCATTTT
Organism: Canis aureus; assembly: GCF_053574225.1. NCBI lineage: Eukaryota > Metazoa > Chordata > Mammalia > Carnivora > Canidae > Canis > Canis aureus. The sequence continues at coordinate 62,709,583 of NC_135649.1, read as the reverse complement.
AAATTACCACCATACCCAGTAAAATAGTATTTTGTATTTACTATATATTTTCCATTCATCTTTGTCCTGCCTTGTAATGTGGGTTTGCTATATCCAAGTGGCAGTAGAGAATTTTATGGTTCTCAAGTGTAGATAAGTTTTGGAATTGAAAATACCTACTGGATTGTAGTTCCCCCTTTTCTCATAAGATCAACCACAAAAAGCTTTTAATTAAATAAAAGTATTTACAATTTCATTAAGAATACATATGGTAACCTAAAATGAGTTTTGGGTTCAAATAAAAATGAATGAGAAACTCATGCTTTTAAGTATAGTCCTTTGTAGTGATTCTCAAATTGTAGTCCAAGGATCCAAGGAATCCCTGAGACACTTGTATGAGTCCATGAGATCAAAACTGTTTTCATAGTGCTAAAACATTATTTTCACTATACACTATGTTGACATTTGCACAGTGGTGCAAAAGCAATGATGAGGGAAAGTACTACTGCCTTAGCATGAATCAAAGCACTGGTACTATACTAGAGAGCCACCATTTGTATTCTTTACCACAATGCACTTGGGGGGAAGCCATTTTCATTTAATGTCCCTGAGGAAGCACTAAAATTATTAATTTTATTAGATTAGACCTTTGAGTATACATCTATTTAATAATCTATACAGCAGAGTAGAAAACGAGCAGAAAGCACTTCCTCATACCAAGTTACCAAGTATGATGGTTGTCATAGCATATAAGCAGCCTTATTATTATTATTATTATCATTATTATTATTATTAATAATTTCTTATTTCATAAGAAAAAGCACTTATAAGATCGTTTGAACTATGGGACTTTCCTAGTCACTTTTTTTTCATGGAATATCATTTTTATTTGAAAGAACTACCAACAAACTTTGGTTATTCTGACTTGTACTTTTGGCAGACATATTTTCAAAAGTGAATGGAGTCTCTCTCACTTCAAGCAAGGCAACTGACAGTATTCATTGCCAAAGGAAGAAACGTCAGCTTGCAAGTGCAAATTGGAATTTTGGGTTTTTAAAATTGATTTCTCTATTTTCATTTCTGATGGGTAAATATGTATAAATATAATCCACGTAAGCAAAAGCTCTTGGGTTCCTCAGTTCTTAAGAGTGTAACGATGTCCTGAGGCCAAAATGTTTGAGTATTGGTGGTCTACTATATTCACTACTTCATAGACTACCTTGTTAAGAATAAATCAATTTTTTCATAATTGTTTGTATTTATGTTCTACCTACCTTCTTTCTTTGATACTAATCCTAAACTAGTCATTATATACAACTCAGCCAGCTTAGCTGGATTTTTGCTGACTTATAGGTCTTAGTTTATGCTAATTATTATATTTATTTAGGCCCTTTGGTGTGAATAGTCATGTTTCCCATAAAAAATATTAAAAGTATTTATTAGTAGGTGCTACTCCAGATCCCAGTGGAGATGTTATATAATATATGCTATGTACTCCCATATTGCCTTTCTAATATCTGAAAACTTTTGATATTTAAAAGATGCCCTGCCAACACCAAACCGATTCAGAGAAGGGGCTATAGTAGCATTTATATAGTCCCATCTTTATCTTCACTCCCAGTGCTTATTTAGTTGTTTTAAAAATCAGTAGAGAGTAGTTGGTATACAAAGATAAATTAGAGGCTAAGAGCAGAGCCTGATACTGCATCACAATAACTTCCTGTTGTTTAAAATGTTCTAATTTCTTATCCAAGATATTTTGATACCTTCAGTTTGCTCTTACTCATTTCCCTTGCCCAAATGATATTAGATGGATATTGGCATCTGATTTTGTATATTAAAGTTGTTGACCAAGTGTAAACTCAGATCTTTGAGTTTACTCCAGGGAGTGTCTGCTTTTAAAGACCAGTCAATCAGGGGCTGGGCAAGATGGTGGAGAAGTAGGGTCCCCAAGTCAGCTATCCTCACTAACTTACCAAGATAACTTTAAAATCATCCTGAAAACCTATGAATTAGACCTGAGATTTAAAGAGAGAACAGCTGGAACGCTACAGAGAGAAGAGTTTGTGCTTCTAACAAGGTAGAAAGGTGGAAAAAAAAAGAATCAAGTGGGGGGCCCCTGCGAGTAGCCACCCTAGGGCTAGGCGGCACAAGCCTCCAGGACAGGAAAGTCCAGTCCCAGAGAAGCAGGAATTTAAAAATCCACACTGGATTAATCTCGGACGGAATGGCACTTAGCAGGGAACTCAGGAAGAACTGCAGGAGGGGCAGTGGAGCCCCCAGTCTCCCAGAGTCCCTAACAGAGGAAGTGCACCCAAGGGGAGAGCACCAGACACCACAGCCCTGCTCAGTAAAGGGCTAGGGCGAGCGTGCCGTGGGGCCACAGGAGATCAGGAGGCGGGTCTTGGCAGAGGGGGCTGTGCCCTGCTCCTTTCAGGAGCCATGGCCTGGCAGTGCGATTCCAGCAGCACAGGTCCCAGATCCGAGGGCACCGGGGGAAACAACCCACGATCCAGTGCTCCCCACGGGACTGGCAGAAGTGGGGAGGGCACAGAACAGCAAGGTCTCTCCTGCAACTGGGTCCCCTCAAGCTGTGCAGATCAGCATCCCCCGCCCCTGGAGCATCTAGGCCAGTGCAGACTGGGAGGTTGCAGTAGTTACTGCTGGAGCTGATTCCAGGGCTGGAGAGCTGGCCACCGCCAGTGTGGTTGTTCCTCTTGGTGTCACCCTGTGCCTGGGACAGAGCTGGGCCGCCAGGAAACAGGGACCACACAGGATAAAGAGTTCCCACTGAGCTGTGCAACTGGCGGAGGGGGGGGGAGATGGCGGCGGGCAGTTCCCCCAGGTGCACAGACCTGAGAATCAGCAAAGCAGGCCCCTCCCCCAGAATACAGCTGGAAGGAGAGGGGAAGAGCAAGTTCCTCACGAAGCAGCACTGGAAAACACCAATTTACACTATATAGAGCAAGAGGATACCCCTCCTTTTTTTTCCCTTCCTTTTTCCAGTACAACTCATTTTTACCCACTCTGCACTGAGCAAAATGACTAGAAAGAAGAGTTCACCACAAAAGAAAGAATCAGAAACATTATTCTCTGCCACAGAGTTACAGAATTTGGATTACAAATCGGTGTCAGAAACCCAATTCAGAAGCAAAATTATAAAGCTACTGGTGGCTCTGGAAAAAGGCATAATGGATTCAAGAGACTTCACGACTGCAGAATTTAGATCTAATTAGGCCAAAATTAAAAATCAATTAAATGAGAAGCAATCCAAACTGAAGGTCCAAAAGATGAGGATTAATGAGGTAGAAGAAAGAGAGTGAGAAGGAAGACAAGTTGATGGCAAGGAAGGAAGCTGAAGACAAAAGAGAAAAACAATTAAAAGATCATGAGGAAAGGTTAAAGGAAATAAATGACAGCCTCAGAAGGAAAAATCTACGTTTAATTGGAGTTCCAGGGGGTGCTGAAAGGGACAGAGGACCAGAAAGCATATTTGAACAAATCATAGCTGAGAACTTCCCTAACGTTGGGAGGGAAACAGGCAATCAGAATAAGGAGATAGAGAGATCCCCCTGTAAAACCAAGAAAAACCATTCAACACCTCGACATTTCATAGTAAAACTTGCAAATTCCAAAGGTAAACAGAAAATCCTTAAAGCAGCAAGAAAAAAAGAGATACCTAAATTATATGGGGAGAAATATTAGAATAACAGAAGATGTCTTCACAGAGACCTGGCAGGCCAGCAAAGGCTGGCAGGATATATTCAGGGTCCTAAATGAGAAGAACATGTAGCCAAGAATACTTTATCCAGCAAGGCTCTCATTCAGAATAGAAGGAGAGATAAAGAGCTTCCAAGATAGGCAGAAACTAAAAGAATATGTGAACACCAAACTAGCTCTGCCATAAATACTAAGGGGAACTCTGTAAAAGAAAGATGATGCCCAAAGAAATACTCCAGAAAAACAGGGACTGAATAGGTATTATGATGACACTAAATACACGTCTTTCCAGAGTATCTCTGAACACGAATGGGCTTAATGATCCCATCAAAAGATGCAGGGTTTCAGGCTGGAAAAAAAAGCAAGACCCTTCTCTTTGCTGTCTACAAGAGACACATTTTAGACCTAAGGACAACTACACCCTGAAAACGAAAGGTTGGAGAACCATGTACCATTCAAATGATCCTCAAAAGAAAGCAGGGGTAGCCATCCTCATATCAGATTGATTAAAGTTTATCCGAAAGACTGTAGTAAAACATCAAGAGGGAAATATATCATAATTAAAGGATCTATCCAACAAGAGGATCTAACAATCATGAATATTGATCCCCTGAATGTGGGAGTTGCCATGAATATCAATCAATTAATAACCAAAGTAAGGACATACTTAGATAATAGTACACTAATACTGGGCTTCAACACGGCGCTTTCTGCAAATCACAGATATTTTAAGCACGACATCGCCAAGGAAACAAGGGCTTTAAAGGATACATTGGACCAGATGGATTTCACAGATATTTACAGAACTTTACATCCAAACACAACTGAATACACATTCTTTTCAAGTGCACGGAACTTTTTTCAGAATAGACCACATATTGGGTCACAAATCAGGTCTCAACCGATGCCAAAAGATTGGGATTGTCCCCTGCATATTTTCAGGCCATAATGCTTTGAAACTTGAACTCAATCACAAGAAGAAATTAGGAAGAAACCCAAACACGTGTAGGTTAAATAGAATCCTACTAAAAGATGAAAGGGTCAACCAGGAAATTAGAGAAGAATTAAAAGTTTCATGGAAACGAATAAGGATGACGATACAACCAATCAAAATCTTTACATATAGCAAAAGCCGGCCTGAGAGGGAAATACATCGCAATACAAGCATCCCTCAAACAATTGGAAAAAAATTCAAATACACAAGCTAACCTCACACCTAAAAGTACTGAGGAAAAAACAGCAAATCAAACCTACACCAAGCAGAAGAGAGATAAGATTCAAGCAGAACTCAATGAAATAGAGACCAGAAGAACTGTGGAACAGATCACCAAAACCAGGAGTTGGTTCTTTGAAAAAATGAATAAGATAGATAAACCATTAGCCAACCTTATTAAAAGGAAAAGAGAAAAGACTCTAATTAATATAATCATGAATGGAAAAGGAGATAAAAAATAAAAAAAATAAAAAAATAAAAATAAAAAAGGAAAAGGATAGATCACAAAAAATACCAAGGAAAATCAAACAATTTTAAAAAGGTATTCTGAGCAGGTATATGCCAATAAAATAGGCAATCTAAAAGAAATGGACGGATTTCTGGAAAACCACAAAGTGCCAAAACTGGAATCAGATAAAAGGAAACCTAAACATGCCACTAACAGTGGAAGAAATTAAAGCAGTCATAAAAAACATCCCAAGACGCAAAATTACAGGGCCAGATGGATTCTCAGGGAAATTCTATCAAACGTTTAAAGAAGAATCAATACCTATTCTACTAAAGAAGTTCAAAAAGATAGAAAGGAATGGAATTCTTCCAAACTCGTTCTATGAGGCCAGCATCACCTTAATTCCAAAACCAGACAAAGACCCCACCAAAAAGGAGAATTATAGATCAATATCCCTGATGAACACAGATGCAAAAATTCTCAAGAAGATATTAGCCAATAGGATCCAACAATACATTAAGAAGATTATTCACCGTGACCAAGTGGGATTTTTCCCAGGGAAGCAAGGCTGGTTCAACACTCATAAAGCAATCAATGTGATAGATCATATCAACAAGAGAAAAAACAAGAACCATGTGATCCTCTCAACAGTTGCAGAGAAAGCATTTGACAAAATACAGCATTCATTCCTATTCAAAACTCTTCAGAGTGTAGAGATAGAGGGAACATTCCTCAGCATCTTAAAAGTCATCTACAAAAAGCCCACAGCAAATATCATTCTCAACGGGAAAGCACTGGGAGCCTTTCTCTTAAGATCATGAACACCAGAGGGATGTCCACTCTCACCACTGCTATTAACCATAGTACTAGAATCTTTGCCTCAGCAATCATGCAATGAAAAGAAATAAAAGACATTCAAATTGGACAAGTAGAAGTCACAATCTCCCTCCTCGCAGATGACATGATACTGTCCATACAAAAACCCAAAAGTCTCGACTCCAGGATTGTTAGAACTCCTACAGCAATTCGGCTGTGTGGCAGTATACAAAATCAATGCCCAGAAATCAGTGGCATTTCTATACACAAACAATGAGACTGAAGAAAGAAAAATTAAGGAGTCAATCCCATTGACAATTGCACCCAAAAGCATAAGATACCTAGGAATAAACCTAACCAAAGCGGTAAAGGATCTATACCCTAAAAAATACAAAACACTTCTGAAATAAATGGATGAAGACACAAAGAGATGGAAAAATATTCCATGCTCATGGATTGGAAAAATTAATGTTGTGAAAAAGTCAATGTTACCCAGAGAAATTTACACGTTTAATGCAATCCCTATCACAATAGCATGGACTTTCTTCAGAGAGTTGGAACAAGTCATCTTAAGATTTGTGTGGAATCAGAAAAGACCCCTAATAGCCAGGGGAATATTGAAAAAGAGAACCAGAGCCAGGGGCATCACAATGTCACATTTCAAGTGGTACTAGAAAACTGTGATCATGAAGACAGTGTGGTACTGGCACCAAAATAGACACATAGATCAGTGGAACAGAATAGAGAATCCAGAAATGGGTTCTCAACTCTATGATCAACTAATATTCGTTAAAGCAGGAAAGACTATCCCCTAGATAAAAGACAGTCGATTCAATAAACGGTGCTGGGAAAATTGGACAGCCACGTGCAGTAGAAGGAAACTAGACCATTCTCTTCCACCATACACAAAGATAAACTCAAAATGGATGAAATATCATAATGTGAGACAGAATCCATCAAAATCTTAGAGGAGAACACCGGCAACACCATTTTTTCCTTTTTTAAAAAAACTTATTCATGAGAGACGGAGAGAGAGAGAGAGAGAGAGAGACCAAGACACAGGCAGAGGGAGAAGCAGGTTCCATGCAGAGAGACCAACATGGGACTCGATCTGGGTCTCCATGATCATGCCCTGGGCTGAAGGCAGCACTAAACCGCTGAGTCACCCAGGCTTCCTGGCAACACCGTTTTTTATCTCAGCCACAGCAACTTCTTGCAAGAATCATCCTGATGGCAAGGGAAATAAAAGCAAAAATGAATTATTGGGACTTCATCAAGATAAAAAGCTGCACAGCAAAAGAATTAATCAACAAAACTCAAAGACAACCTACCTAATGGGAGAAGATATTGTAAATGACATATCAGATATAGGGCTAGTATCCAAGATCTATATAGATCTTATGAAACTCAACAGCAAAGAAGCAAACAATCCAATCTGAAAAGGGCAAAAGACATGAACAGAAATTTCACAGTGGAACACATAGACATCGCCAACAAGCACATGAGAAAATACTCTGCATCACTGACCATCAGGGAAATACAAATCAAAACCACAATGAGATACCACCTCACACCAGTGAGAATGGGAAAAATTAACAAGACAGGAAACAACAAATGTTGGAGAGGATGTGGAGAAAGGGGAACTCTCTTGCACTGTTGGCGGAATTGTGAACTGGTACAGCCGCTCTGGAAAACTGTGTGCAGTTCCTTCCAAGAGTCAAAAATAGATCTGCCCTACAACCCAGCAATTGCACTGCTGAGGATTTACCCCAACGATACAGATGCAGTGAAACGGCAGGACACCTGCACCCCAATGTTTACAGCAGCAATGTCCAAAATCGCCAAACCGTGGAAGGAGCCTCGGTGTCCATCGAAAGATGAATGGATAAAGAAGATGTGGTATATGTGTACAATGGAATATGACCCATCCATTAGAAAAGACAAATACCCACCATTTGTTTCAATGTGCATAGAACTGGAGAGTATTATGCTGAGTGAAGTAAGTCAATCAGAGAGGACAAACATTATATGGTCTCATTCATTTAGGGAATATAAAAATTAGTAAAAAGGTATAAAGGGAAAGGAGAGAAAATGAATGAAAATATAAATGAGGGTGACAAAATGTGACAGACACCCAACTCTGGGAAATGAACAAGAGGTAGTGGAAGATGAGGTGGGTGGGGTTTTGGGGTGACTGGCTGATGGGCACTGAGGGGGGATTTGGCAGGATGAGCATTCGGTGTTATGCTATATGTTGTCAAATTGAACTCCAATAAAAATATTTTTAAAAGGCCAGTCAATCTGTGTGAAACAAAAAGGCAAAAATAAATATTAAAATCACGCTGAACTCTCCACTCTAAAACATAGTAGAGCTTTTTTAAAAGATTTTATTTTTTATATATTTGTTTGTTTATTTATTTATTTTTGAGACACAGACATATGCAGAGGGAGATGCAGGCTTCTCACAGGGAGCTGGATGCAGGACTCAATCCCGGAGCCCTGGGATCATGCCCTGAGCCAAAGACAGATGCTCAAGCACTGAGCTACCCCGGTGTCCCTATTATAAAGCTTTTAAAAAACAAAATATAGCAACATTTTACTGGTAAAAGAAGGTGAAATGAAAAATATTAAGCAAACTGTTCATCCTGATACGCCCGCCAGGGAAATGTTACTGCTTTTTATTCAACTAGCTCTTAGCTGACAATAGATAGTTTTCATTCAGGATAGATATAACTGGTCAAAGATGTACTTCAGATATTGAGGGGTTTTTTGTTCCCTAGCAGCTCATTTTCCAAAACCCATATAAGAATGCTTTTTCCCTTTCTCTACCACATCCAATGTCCATTATCTTGATATCTACCTTTCTGGCTCTCCAGAGCATGATTCCTCTATCACTTTTCTTAGGAGCTCAGGGAAGGAATTGAATTGCCCGAAAATGTGACAATTCACTCAATAAGTTTTAAAATCTCTTCTGTTTGAGAAAAGGATCTTTAATGATTTTTTAATGTATCGAACTGAGTCAAAAGAGATATGGCTTGGGGAATATAAAAATTAGTGAAAGGGAATAAAGGGAAAGGAGAGAAATGAGTGAAAATATCAGTGAGGGTGACAAAACATGAGAGACACCTAACTCTGGGAAATGAACAAGGGGTAGTGGAAGGGGAGGTGGGCAGGGTGTTGGGGTGACTGAGTGATGGGCACTGAGGGGGGCACTTGGCTGGATGAGCACTGGGTGTTATGCTATATGTTGGCAAATTAAACTCCAATAAAAATTTTTAATAAGGAGATATGGCACAATTAGTTGAATTGGGAATTTTAAGCTTGGAACCAATGGGACTTAAATCAGACATTTGGATCACTAAACAGCTACCTAGTGATAGTTGTCTTTTGACTTCTCTTTTGTATTTTTATTTTCCTAAGACTCTTTTCATCTTATTCACTCTTACATGTATTGTCTTCTTTTATTACTACATTGTTTTAACTTTTTAATTCTACTTAAAATCCCTCCCCCAACTTGTGCCTATTGGTCTCTTAGTTAATCCTGGGCTATTTTATCTATTATTCTATTCATTAATTTATTTGTAGAACTCATTCTGTTTCTTTTACGTGAATCCCAAGCCTTCTGATTATCTTTATATTTTTTCTCAGTGAGAATTGAGTTAATTAAAGCGCTTAGTACCTGACATATTATGAGCATTGTATAATTTTTGTTATTTTTACCATTTAATTACATGTTTAAAAATTCTGCACTCAAAAAGTTAAAATTTTAAGATCTATATCATTATTACATATCAGGAATATATAATTCCTATGTTTTCCTTTAGAAATTTTACAGATATATTTTCCTATTTAAATTAAGTTCTGATTTACCATTATCTCTTCATATACATGATTTATACTCTTAGATAGTGTTAATTTTTTTTTCTTCCTTTGATATATGTTGTAGTGCCAAGAGAAAATTGAGAAACTATCTTATTTCACCTTTGGCCCTTCCAAAGAGTATACTAATTACATTTTACATTTCACAGCAAAATGACTACATTGGTTATCCAAAACATGTCCTTTGGATCATTGGCTTTGAAAAATAATTTCCTGCCTATAATCTATTTGCTTGCCTAATTTCTCAATTTTGATATTTTTATTAAAAAAACAATTATGTGATGATTTCTATTAACTGATCATGCTAAAACATGACTTTATGTTGGAAAGCACTCTCCCTTAAAATGGTTTTATATTAATTTTTGGCATTCGGAACAAATATCAAATGCTAAACTACTATAATACTTTGTAACTGTTCAAGGATTTTCAATACAATGTTCATTTGGGCGATGAAAATTAAATAGTATATCCTCAAAGTTTGCATTCCAGAAAATTACAACTTAATTTTGATTTTGCATATAGACAATTACAAAAAAATATTTGGTTCTGTGTGTACATTTTTTTATTTGATAGCTGTCAGGTTAATTTTTGTGGTAACCAGGTAGACATAGTTAGAGGTTGAAGTACAGAAGTCAAGGTTCACAGAGAAAAATTGTCTCAAATGTGATAAATGATGTAATATCTCACCGCCTCACATTTCTGGAAACATAGTTAAGCATTTTTGATAGCCTTTTAAAAATTTCTAGAAAAGTATGCATTATATAAAACTTACCATCTTAATTATTTTTAGGTGTACAGTTCAGTAATGTTAAGTGTATTTGTTGTGCAATCAATCTCCAGAACCTTTGCATCTTGTAAAACTGAGACCCTATTTCTTATTAAGCAACAAAATATCATTTCCTCCTCTCCCCAGTCCCTGGCAACCATCATTCCCCTTTCTGTCTCTATAAATGGACCACTCTAGGTATTTCATATAAGTGGGAATCACACCGTATTTGTCTTTTTGTCACTCGCTTATTCACTAGGCATAATGTCCTCAAGGTTCATCCATGTGTCAGAATTTCATTTCTTTTTAATAACTGAATAATATTTCATTGTATGCATGTGCTATATTTTGTTTATCCATTCATACACTGATAGATCCTGGGTTGCCTCCACCTCTTGGCTATTGTGAAGAATGCTATTATGAACACAGGTGTACAATTCTCTTTCGAGGACCTTGCTTTCAATTTTTTGAGTATATATTCGGATGTGGAATAGCTGGATCATATGGGAATTATATGTTTGAGGAACTGCCATCATATTTGCCATAATAATTACCCAAGTTTACATTCCCGCCAACAGTGTACAAGGGTTCTAATTATTTTTAAGATTTTATTTATTTATTAATGAGAGACAGAGAGAGAGAGAGAGAGAGAGAGAGAGGCAGAGACACAGGCAGAGAGAGAAGCAGGCTCCATGCAGGGAGCCTGACATAGGACTCTATCCGGGGTCTCCAGGATCATGCCCTGGGGAGGGTTCCGATTTCTTCACATCCTCACCAACACTTGTTATTTCCTGTTGGCTTTTTGTTTTGTTTTGGTTTTGGTTTTGGCTTTTTGGGGGGTTTCTTGTATATGTTTTTATTGGAGTTCGATTTGCCAACATATAATATAACACCCAGTGCTCATCCCATCCAGTGCCTCCTCAGTGTCTGTCACCCAGTCACCCCATGCCCCCACCCACCTCCTCTTCCACTACCCTTTGTTCATTTCCCAGAGTTAGGAGTCTCTCATGTTCTGTCACCCTCTCTGATTTTTCCCCCTCATTTTCTCTTCTTTTGTATGAGTATCTATTTATTGTTACTATTTTTTATTAAATTAAAAGTAACATAATGAATACATTCTTAATCTTTAATACATCCTGTGTAGCATTGGATTTTTTTGAGATTTCATACTTAGAATTGCCTTAGATAAATTTCTCATTTGAAAATATTTTTTAACTGTTAGAGCATTAGTGATGCAACAGTAATATTCTTCGTCTCCTGGCAACAGAATCCATGGTGTTGTGGCAAGTGAGGTGCAGAGAATGTGGGGATATCAGTTGATGGGAAACTCTGGAGAAGGGGATCCCTGGGTGGCGCAGCGGTTTGGCACCTGCCTTTGGCCCAGGGCGCGATCCTGGAGACCTGGGATCGAATCCCACATCGGGCTTCCGGTGCATGGAGCCTGCTTCTCCCTCTGCCTATGTCTCTGCCTCTCTCTCTTTGTCTCTCTGTGACTATCATAAATAAATAAAAATTAAAAAAAAAAACTCTGGAGAAGAAAGTTAATTTTCAGAATAGTAGTGTTCTTAAATTAAAAAAAGTGTGCAACCAAAAGACACAGTGAGAAATCTCATAGAAAGGGAGTTTCATTACTTTTCCTTTTAGCTTCAACTATGAGTAGACATTGAAGTTGACAATGGAATTAAATTTCCTTCAAAAGTTATTTAACTAAAATATACACTGAATTTCGTAGAAAATTAGCTCTTTTGTTAATAATTGTATCTATAATTATGACTAAAATTGAACTCAGTGTGATGAAAAGGGCATTAGTAATTTTTTGTATTTTACTTTCTGTACTTAAGTCAACAGTTATACATGAGAAACAAAATATAACTGATACGTTGATGTGGTATCAAGAATTATGTTAATTCACGGCTGTAGGGTAAGGGAATTATAACTCCTCCAGAGTAATTGACTAACACGTTTACATGTCAATAAATAGCCAGATAGTGAATGATTTTGAAAAACTTAATCTCACACATTTCTAAAGTGAAGTATTAAAATCTGTACCTCACTTTTTTTAGATATCAAGTGTGTTTACTATGTATTAGTGAAAGAATGTTATAGCCATCTAACCAGGAATATTTACATATATATTTTTTCTGTAATCCTAAACTTCCTTTCAAGATTTATTTTTCCTTCTATAAAGCGCTCATTAGTTATCTCTCTTGCATAGTCTTTAGGTACCTTAAAAATGAACTTTATGCTAGTTAGAAAATTTTAATGGGAGTAAAGTTTAAAAACAATAACCCAATTGATACATTTAATATTACTAATTATAAACTTAGTGAATTTCATTAGGGCAAGGTCTACTTTAAGCTATTAAAGACAGCATTTTGAAACTTTCTTTTTAAAATGCCATCCAGCTGTTTTCTTTTGCTAGAAGGGGCTATACATATGGAAGGAAACATAAGGACCTAAATATTTCTAGCCCAAATGAAGAGCAGAAGGTATTAAGTAAGAGAGGGAAGTCCTCATGACACAAATTGTTAAGGGGAAAAAAGACACCAGTGAACAAAAGCCCCCTGTTTCAGAAAAACTGCCTTCTGAGCATGAATTTAAGTTAGTGTTTATGCTGGCAATGATTGAAGAGGTATAGGCAGGAGGAGAGTGTATGTTGGGGAAAGACATTTGTCAGAGCATTTTGGGAAAGGAGAGGAGATTGTTTTTCTGTGTGGGGAGAGAGAAAAGGTAGTATTATTCTACTGGACAAAGTCCAACACTAAGGAAGAAAGGAAATTAATGGAGAGGTCACTGGCCTGGAGTATGTGGAACTCATATGACTCAATACTATGGACCACCTTAATTTGTGTGCCCATAGGTCACCATGGAAATAGTTTTACCCTACAAGGGACATGAGCCTGGGAGGAAGGGAAGTCTGTAAAGTGGTTGAGTGGGACTGGAGGAGTCTGTTGGGGGGAAGTACTGTCAGTACCCACTTGTCCTTGGACAGCAGTGGCTTAAGGGCCCTGGCAGCTGTTACAAGTGCTTGCTGTCTGTGATCTCTTTCCTACTTCCTTAATTTCTTTTTTAAAAGATTTTATTTATTCATTCATGAGAGACAGAGAGACAGAGACATAGGCAGAGGGAGAAGCAGGCCCCTCGCAGAGAACCCTGGGATCATGCCCTGAGCCAAAGGCAGATGCTCAACCGCTGAGCCACCTAGGCATCCCTCCTTCTTTAATTTCTTTCTTTCCTTCCTTCTCCCCTTATTCCTTCTTTTAATTTTTTTTGCATTTGTCTTTGTTTTTTCTTTGGCCACCCTTCCCCCTCTCCTCTGTGCTTAACAGCAGGCCCCCCTCCAGAGCCTCATTCTAGCACCACATCCCTGCCCCACTCCAGTTGTCTGAATGGACTTGAAGAGAGCAACAGTTGGTGAACTGAGTTATTACGGTCCAGAAGGGGAAATAAGCTAATAGATTTTTTTAATGCTAAGGCTTTTTCCTGGAGCATTCTGATAGGTTCCTACTTTACTGCCTCTTCAGGTAGTGTTCCTGAATCATATGGAAGGTAGATATATTGTTGGCTATCATTCTGGAGTCCCATTCAGCCTCCAGAGAACCCTTGATCCATGTGTGTTGATAGGGTTATCCACAAAGAGGTAACAGATCTGAAATGACTTGAAGAATGATTACCTGCTTACTGAGTATATTGTGAGAGTCATAGTGAGCTGAACAGAGTCTAGTGCAGAGGGGGTGGAGCTTTAATCTCATTAGGTATCTTTAGCTTACAACTTGCCTGTGAGCCTATTGTACTTCAGTCTTAGTGATTTCCCTACCTCGTCATTCCCTCCAAAGGGAACTAGAGTTCTCTCTGTCCAGATCCCCTCCTTGAGGTTAATGGCAGTTTGAAGAGGCAGCAACTCTTCGCATCAAGGTATCTTAAAGCAAAAGAAATCTGACTGTCAAGTTTGCATTGCTATCAGCCTCTACCAGCCATTGTAAGGAGCAGTGGGAAAGAAAGAAAGTTGTGCTACTGAGCTCTCTCACACTTCCCACTATAAGGGATTGACACTAAACCTGGGGACTTGGGAGATGATTTCCATAGAAAACCCCTCTTTTTGCATGGGTCCATCCATATATAAGAATTTCAAGCACAAGTTATTTCCCTATTCATCAATGACAGGAAACCAGGAATTCATGTTAATTCTTAGTAATAACACTGTTAGAACAGAAATTGGAGCTAAGCATAGTGTTCGAAAAGAGATGATCGTAAAGTAAAGAATGGCAGATCAGGATATGAGTAACGCTAAAGTAGAATCTATCTGCCTGCTTTTTTGTGGGTATGAATAGAAACTAGAAATAATGAACACTTCTACTGCCATCTTTTGGTACAGGAGAAATTCATGTTTCTTTATCCCTCCCTCCATGGGCCAAGCCTAATTATAATAAGTACAATAACATCTCTGAGAGCACTTTGCCACTACTAGTAGTTAAAAATGAAATTATCACGTTTTTAACTTAACTAAAAACATTAAAATTAAGAAAATTTAAAAATAAATACTTTTTTTCTCATTTCATAATTATCTGAGGTTCATTGGTAAGAGACTATAAATTTGGAAACGGAACCCATTTATTTCATTAGTAAAATCGCAGACTAATGAAATAATTTTTAATTAAATAGGAACTGTTTTTTTAATAATAAATTTATTTTTTATTGGTGTTCAATTTGCCAATATACAGAATAACACCCAGTGCTCATCCCCTCAAGTGCCCCCCTCAGTGCCCACCACCCAGTCACCCCCACCCCCCGCCCTCCCCCCCTTCCACCACCCCTAGTTCGTTTCCCAGAGTTAGGAGTCTTCCATGTTCTGTCTCCCTTTCTGATATTTCCTACCTATTTCTTCTCTCTTCCCCTCTATTCCCTTTATTATTTGTATTCCCCAAATGAATGAGACCATATAATGTTTGTCCTTCTCTGATTAACTTATTTCACTAAGCATAATACCCTCCAGTTCCATCCACGTCAAAGCAAATGGTGGGTATTTGTCATTTCTAATGGCTGAGTAAATAGGAACTGTTTTAACATCAGTATGATGAGATTTATTCTTCAGAACCAAATTTTAAAATGATTAATGCTAAAGTGAACTGGTATTGAGAAGTCCCTTTCAAAACTTTAAATGCTATAAACTTGCTGTAGGGCATTGTGGATAATTAATACAGTGTTTGTGATGTAAGTATTGTTCTAGGACTTAAGTACAGTGGTCAATCATATAAAGATTGCATACACACAATAACAGAAACTTCATATAAACATTTTAAATTAAATTATAAACAAATATTATGGCAACATTCCATTCTATTTATCTTTTTTATTTTTTTATTTTTTATTGGAGTTCAATTTGCCAACATATAGCATAACACCCAGTGCTCATCCCGCCAAGTGCCCCCCTCAGTGCCCATCACCCAGTCACCCCAATCCCCTACCCACTTCCCTTTCCATTACCCCTTGTTCATTTCCCAGAGTTAGGTATCTGTCATGTTTTGTCACACTCACTGATATTTTCACTCATTTTTTCTCCTTTCCCTTTATTCCCTTTCACTAATTTTTATATTCCCCAAATGAATGAGACCATATAATGTTTGTCCTTTTCCGATTGACTTATTTCACTCAGCACAATACCCTCCAGGTCCCTCCACGTCAAAGCAAATAGCGGGTATTTGTCTTTTCTAATGGCTGAGTAATATTCCATTGTATACATAGACCACATCTTCTTTATCCATTCATCTTTCAAGGACACCGAGGCTCCTTCCAGAGTTTGGCCATTCTATTTATCTATATTAAACACTTAGGAAGTGTGCAGTTTTCTTTTTAAATGTTTACATTTTTTCTTTTAAAACATTTCACCCTTTGCCACATTTTAAACTGAAATATGTTTTAACATCTCTTTGTAATTAAATTAAATCCCTTTTTCTCTTTTTTATCCTTTATGCTTTTTTTTAATTGAAGTTTGATTTGCTAACATATAGTATAGTACCCAGTGCTCATCTCATCAAAATCTTTTTTTTTTCAAATTTTCATTTAAATTCTAGTTAGTTAACATATAGTGTAATATTGGTTTCAGGATTTGAATTTAGTGATTCAGTGCTTAACACAAGTGCCCTCCTTCATACTCATCACCCACTTAGTCCATCCCCGGCTCAAAGCCCCTCCATCAACGCTCAGTTTGTCCTTTACAGTTGAATCTCTTATAGTTTATTTGCCTCTCTTTTTCTCCCCCTTTTCCCTATGTTCATCTGTTTTGTTTCTTAAATTCCATTTGTTGACTAATAGAGTAATCCACAAGGGTGAACTGACTTTTAGTCAGAATGTTTATTTTTAACAGATTATAAAATAGCCACCTATTTAGATGGATAAATGTATTGTGATTATGGTGTTGTTTATAAAAAGAATTTTCAGGATTGTCCACAAAACTTAATGTTAGTATTAGTTATTAAGAGTACAATGGAATATCATTCAGCCATACAACAGAATGAAATCTTGCTATTTGCAATGACATAGATGGAGCTAGAGAGTATAATGCTAAGTGAAATGGGTCAGTCATAGAAAGATAAATACCATATGATTTCACTTATATTTAGAATGTATGAAGCAAAACAAATTAACAAAGGGGAAAAATAGAAATAAGCCAAGAAATAGAATCTAAACTATTGAGAATTGATGGTTACCAGAGGGGAGGTGGTTAGGGTGTTGGGTGAAATAGCTGCTGGGGTTTGAGTGCACTTGTTAAGATAAACACTGGGTGATGTATGGAATTGTTGAATCACTATATTTTATATCTGAAACTAATATAACACTTTATGTTAATTATACTGGAATAAAAATAAAAATAAATAAAAAGAAAATTTTACCTTAAAATATTTTGCATCTACAATTAGATTCTAAACACAGACTTACTTTTATGTTTCCTTTTAGGTAAGGCCTATTCTGATTTTAGTGGAACAAGGAATTAATTCAATTGAAAAGAAAAACTAGTTTTTTAGAGTTTTTTTAACTTCCATTTTCCGATATATATTGTATATATATGCATTTTTATGATTATAATATTAAAATTTTTAATAATATATAATATAATTATATATATAATTACTTTAAATGTAAATGGAGTAAATACTCCAATCTAAAGACATACAGTTTCAGTTTGGATAAAACAAAACAACACAAAAAATATATATATCTGTATATATATATTTAAAATTTCATCTATCCCATTTTAAAATCTTCAGCCATCAAACTTGTGGTGACCATAGCATAAGATACAGAGAAGTTGAATCACTGTTTGTACACCTAATACTAATGTTGAATAACTATTGTACACATAAAACTAATGTAATATTGTGTGTCATTTATACTGAAATTTAAAAAAATCACCTCAGCTGACATCAGCATAAATTAGTATGACAGCCATAGAGGAGGAGTCTGCTTCAAGGTATAACTAAGAATCTTAATTTAAAGATAGACCAGACTACATGAGGTCAACTTTAAGTACATGTACTTATATTTTATTACATCTAGCTATTAGTTTCAGCTGTCATATAATCTGGACTATTCTTTGGAGTCATCTCTGTCTTTTTGAAGGGATATATATTCTGATTTGGTGGCCATTTTAAGCATTACTTTAGGATTATATTGAAAAGTAGGTTATAAGTGCATTAATTTTCTTTTTTTAAGTGCATTAATTTTCAATTTCATTCTTATCAATATAATGACTACTAGAAAGATACTTCCACTTTTAATTTGCATTCTCTATAATCAGGCAACTAAGGCACTAGAGCTCTCTATTGATACAGAGGTGATTTTTATCCCGTTTACAGAAGCTCACTTACTTTGCCTTTCACTGTTTTGTTATCTCTGATGGTATCCCTGTGCTTTGGGATAGCACAATAAAGAAGCAAGAAAAATGTTTTCTGCATTATTGAGAATAAAGGAAAAAATAAACTTGTTAATATAATTTGGTTAAAAGGTTTATTTTATTTATCACTACTTGGCTATTGCAATACTTTTATTCCTTTTACAGGTACCCTTCTACTCCCCAGCAACTAATAAATTTTAAAAGTATAGTTTGAGGGCAGCTTGGGTCGCTCAGTGGTTTAGTGCCACCTTCAGCCCAGGGTGTGATCCTGGAGACCTGGGATGGAGTCCCACTTCAGGCTCCCTGCATGGAGCCTGCTTCTCCCTCTGCCTGTGTCTCTGCCTGTCTCTCTCTCTCTCTCTCTCTGTGTGTCTCTCATGAATAAATAAATAAAATATTTAAAAATAAATAAATAAAAGTATAGTTTGATTAACCAACTATTTGATTGACATTACAACTTTACTTTTGAAATGCAAAATCACAAAACAGTAGATGTTTTACATTTTTCATCACTGAACCAGACACAAAGCAGTGACCATGATGGGGTGAGGGTTTTTTTTTCCCGATCCTGGCCTGACTATGGGTATATAGGTATCCCAATCAATATTTTATTAACTATTCTTTCAGATTTAAGTGAGCCAAATATCAGTAGGAGTTTTTCTCTTAGGATAATGTAATATTTCACTCTTTATTTTTGGCAGGGTGAAAACTGTGCAAGAATTTTCTGAGAGATGACTAACACTTTTCTTTCATAGATACTGTTTTTTTTATTTTCTATTTAGTGCATTATACTATTAATGTCATCCAAGATATTCCACTGTGTTACTGAATATAACATGGAAACATCAAAATAATATTAATTGGAAACCATAATATTTTCTTCTTGATATACCAAAATACTATTTTTTTCTGAAATGGATATCTGTATTTTTTTAAAAAGATAATTGTTTGTTGTGAATAAAGCATAGCTTAAGTAAATTACTGGATTGCCATTTCTTACCATTTCTCACAGATGGTAGTATTTCCTCTTAAAAAGAAAAGCAGTATACCAGATAAAATATCCAATACTTCTTTCCAATAGAGAAATAATATATAACAGTTAGTTTAACTAGTAAAATACATTATAATCAAAATCTGTTTATCTATATGTAGATATATATGTATATATGTAGTGACAGTGTCTAAAGCAGAGGAATCCAATTCTGTATGCAATCATTTATGATAGTGGTACTATTAGACTTGTATTTTAGAATCCTTTTTTAAAATATTTTATTTATTTTTCATGAGAGACACAGAGAGAGAGGCAGAGACATAGGCAGAGGGAGAAGCAGGCTCCATGCTGAAAGATGGATGTGGGACTCAATCCTGGGACTCCAGGATCACACCCTGAGCCAAAGGCAGAAGCTCAATCACTGAGCCACCCAGCTGTCCCTATATTTTAGAATCCTGATACAAATTTTATAAACACTTTCTATTAAATATTTAGTTGAGAAAATAATACTTAACTGTTAAAATGTAAAAAAGCCTATATTCTAAAAAAACATTTACTTTTATTAGAATTAGCTAGATTATTCAAAGTAATGCTTGAAATGAAATAGAACTAGCCAAATTGAGGGACTATGTACTGCTATTGGGACTATTCTTTTCTCAGTTTTCTATAAATTAGTGATTTTTAAAGTGTGGTTCCCTGATGAGCAGCATCAATATCACCTGTGAAGTTGGTAAAAATGCAAATATATAGGCCTTACCTCTGATCTGGATGAGAAACTCTGAAAGCATGACTCAGGAATATGTGTGTTTACAGGCCCTCAATGTAATTCTTATGTATGCTAAAATAATTTCTTTTGTCAGACTTTCTGTCTCTTTATCTCTCTGTGTATCTATGTCTCTGTGTATGTAACTTGTAGGACTACTGAAAAAGGATCACCAGATTGCTTGCATATAACATTTATCGAAGAACTCCATCGTTGCATTTTTTTTTCTTCCCGTAGTTTTCCTGGTTGTTTCATTATTTTATTCAGTGATAAAATGAAAAATACTATCCTTATTAAAGGATCCACTGAATCATCATATTAATTCAACTGTGTTGCATTCTTGAAGTAATCCTTCCAATGTAAGTCTTAAGCCTTTTTTAATTCTTTGAAAATATTATTCTAGTATTAATATAAATATGAAAATAGTGGCTAAGCTTTCCTTTTCTTTCTATAGTCAGAAGGACCATAGAATGGTGATAGGGAGAACAATTATACTTTATTATGTAGGTATCTAGATGAGGACCATTTGAATCGTAAATGGTTCTCCAACCTTTTATTTTCAGGCTGTAGCTGTCCTTATGTCTAAAATGAGACTCTTGTAGACAGCAAATAGATGGGTCGTGCTTTTTTAACCAGTCTGAAATCCGGCGCCTTTTGATGGGGTCATTAAGCCCATTCACGTTCAGAGTTAGTAATGAAAGATATGAATTTAGTGTCATTATGATATCTATTCAGCCCCTGTCTTTTTGGATTGTTTCCTTGGGCTTCCTCTTTCTTTTACAGAGTCCCCCTGAATATTTCTTGCAGAGCCGGTTTGGTGGTCACGTATTCTTTCAGCTCCTGCCTGTCTTGGAAGCTCTTTATCTCTCCTTCCATTTTGAATGAGAGCCTTGCTGGATAAAGTATTCTTGGCTGCATGCTCTTCTCATTTAGGACCCTGAATATATCCTGCCAGCCCTTTCTGCCCTGCCAGGTCTCTCTGGAGAGGTGTGCTATTATTCTAATGCTTCTCCCCATAAAAGTTAGGGATTTCTTGTCCCTTGCTGCTTTAAGGATCTTATTTTTATCTTTGGAATTTGCAAGTTTCATTATTAAATGTCGAGGTGTTGACCGGTTTTTATTGATTTTAGAGGGGGTTCTATCTCTTGGATCTGAATGTTTGTTTCCCTTCCCAAGTTAGGGAAGTTCTCCGCTGTGATTTGTTCAAATACACATTCTAGACCTCTGTCCCTTTCGGCGCCCTCGGGAACCCTAATTAAACGTAGATTTTTTTCTTCTGAGGCTGTCATTTATTTCCCTTAACCTATCCTCATGATCTTTTAATTGTTTTTCTCTTTTTTCCTCAGCTTCCTTCCTGGTCTGGGAGAACTCTCAATGCCTCAAAGTTGATCATCTGAAATGTGGAAGGGTAGCAATCTACTTTAAAGACTTTAAGATTCCTAAATTAACCCAGGGCTTGTTGCCTCTATAGTTTGTGCGTGAGGACTCCAGGTGTTTTAGAAGCTGGAACTGCATTGACTGGAATGAAACTTGAGCTGAGCCGTGAGAAGCAAAGAACCCAAAGGACAAGTAGAGAGAGGGTTAGCATGGAGGGCAAGAGTCTGTTCAAGTGCCGAGGACACTGGAGATAGGTTCAGGGGTGCCTAGGTGTCTCTGTTGCTTCAGTGTCTGCGTCTTGGTTCTGGCTCAGGTCATGATCTCAGGGTTGTGGTATCAAGCCCTGAGTCGGGCTCCCTGTTCAGTGTTGATTCTTTCCTCTATGCTCCTGTGTCTACCTGCACTCTCTCCCTAGAATAAATCTTTAAAAAAAAACTTGTTTTCTATGTCACTCACTCGTTCTTCTACCTCATTAAGCCTCGTCATTAGGACCTCCAGGTTGGAGTGCATCTCATTTAATTGATTTTTAATTTTGGCCTGATTAGATCTAAATTCTGCAGTCATTAAGTCTCCTGAATCCTTTATGCTTTTTTCTAGAGCCACCAGTAGCTTTATAATTGTGCTTCTGAGTTGGCTTTCTGACATTGAATTGTAATCCAAATTTTGTAACTCTGTAGGAGAGGGGATTGTTTCTGATTCTTTCTTTTGAGGTGAGTTTTTCCTTCTATCATTTTGCTCAGTGCAGAGTGGCCAAAAACTATTTGTATTGGAAAAAGGAGAAAAAGAGAGGGGGAAAAAAAGAAAAAAGAAGGGGGGGAAACAAACAGGAAACAAAAAACAAGGAGGAGTATCCTTTGAGTCTATATACTGTAAATCCCTCAACTTCCCCTGAAACTTTCCAGCGCTGCTTGTTCAATAACTTGTTTTCCCCCTATCCTTCTAACTGGTCTTCTGGGGGAGGGGCCCGCTGTGCTGATTCTCAGGTATTTGCACCTGGGGGAGCTGCCCAGCACCCTGCCAGATGCACAGCTCATTGGGAGTTGTTTA
This sequence comes from Canis aureus, assembly GCF_053574225.1. NCBI lineage: Eukaryota > Metazoa > Chordata > Mammalia > Carnivora > Canidae > Canis > Canis aureus. Next base: position 62,686,912 of record NC_135649.1, on the reverse strand, counting down.
TCCTGTGAGGCCCCTGCTCAGTCCCAGGTACAAGGTGACACCAGGAGGAATAACAACAGTGATGGTGGCCAGTTCTCTAGCTCTAGAGTCAGCTCCTGCAGTAACTACCACAGCTCTCAGTCTGCAGGGGCCTGGATGCTCCAGGAGCGGGTGGCGCCGATCTGCACAGCTCAGGGCCACCAGGCAGCAGGAGTGTCCTTTCTGTCCTCTGTCCTCCCGGCCTCTGCCTGTCCCAGTGGGAGCCCTGGATCTTGGGCTGTGTCCTCCGGCGCCCTGGGCTCCGGGGCATGCACCACTGGAATCGCGCTCCCTGGACTGTGCAGCCCTCTCCGTGCAGAACTGCCACTGGAGTCGCTCCGGAGCTTCTCCCGGGGACACGCAGCTCCCTCTGCCCGGAGCCGCCGTCTGAGCTGCTCCCTGGCCCTCCCAGGTGTGCACTGCAGCCCTTTAGGGAGCTCCGCCTGGGGTTTGTGGCGCGCTCTCCCCCGGGGGGGGCAGTTCCTCTGTTAGTGCCCCTGGGAGACTGAGGACATCCCTGTCCTTCCTGAGATCCTGCCCGAGCTCCCTGTGAGCACCTTTCCGTCCGGGAAGATTGGTGAAGCTCATGTTTCTCCAGGACGGGGCTTTCCTGTTCTGGGCGCACTCACCCCGGCCTTACCCAGCTCCTCGCGGGGCCCCTCCCCCTTGGATGCCTTTTTATTTCTTTATTTTTTTTTCCGTCCTCCTACCTTGATAGAAGCGCAAACTCTTCTCACTGTAGCATTCCAGCTGTTCTCTCTTTAAATTTCGGGCCAAATTCATAGGTTTTCAGGCTGATTTGAAACTTATCTAGATAAGTTGGTGGGGACAGGTGACTTGGGGACCCTACTCGTCCTCCATCTTGCCCAACCTCCAATGTTTTCAATTTTGAAGAAGTACAATTTATCTATTTTTTCTTTACCCACTTGTACTTTTTCGTCTTACCTAAGAAATCATTACATACATCAAGGTTAAGAAGATTTATTGTTATGCTTTCCTCTAATAATTTTATACTTTTTTCATTTATATTCAAGCCTTTTATCCGTTTTGAGTTAATTGGTCTGAATGAAGAAAGGTTCTAACTTCATTCTTTTGTATATGGATATAGTTATCCCAGCACCATTTGTTGGAAAGTCTATTCTTTAGTGGCTTTACACTTTTGTCTGAATCAACTGGCCAAAAACTTAAGGGTCTCTTTCTAGACTCTCAATCCTGTATCACTGATATATATGTCTATCCTTATGGCACTACCACACAGTCTTTATTATTATGCCTTTGTAATAGATTTCAAAACTGAAAAAAAATTGAATTCCCCAACTTTGTTATTTTTCAAGATTGTTTCAGAAATTCTGATTATATTGCATGTCCACATTAATCTTGGAATAATGTCATCAATTATTCCACAAAAGACAGTTGGTATTTTGATAAGAATTATGTTGAATCAGTAGATTAATTCGAGATGTGTTTGAATCATAGTAATATTAACTTTTTCAGGGATGCCTGAATGGCTCAGTCAGTTAAACATCCAACTATTGATTTCTGCTCAGGTCTTGAGCTCAGGGTCATAACTTCAAGCCGCACATTGGGATCCACACTGGGGATGGAGACTATTTACAAAAATACTGTTTTCCAAACCATAAACATGGAATATCTTTTTGTTTTGCCTTTAACTTCTTTCAGTAATATTTTTTGTATATTTTTTATTGGAGTTCGATTTGCCAACATATAGTATAACACCCAGTGCTCATCCCATCAAGTGCCCTCCTCAGTGCCTGTCACCCAGTCACCTAACCAACACCCACCTCCCCTTCGACTACCCCTTGTTCACGTCCCAGAGTTAGGAGTCTCTCATGTTCTGTCACCCTCTCTGATTTTTCCCACCAATTTTATATTATTAATACTATAACCATTAAAGTTGATAGTATATTGCAGTTCACAAAGATTTTTTACACACAGTATTTCATTTAATACTGATAGTAGCTAGTTAGTGTAAAAGAAAAGGGAGTAACTTGGGTACCTAGATTCCTTCCATATCTTTGCTATTATAATGCTGTGATCCAGAGGAAGACATAGACGTGGCCAACAAGCACATGAGAAAATGTTCTGCATCACTTGCCATCAGGGAAATACAAATCAAAACCACAATGAAATACCACTTCACACCAGTGAGAATGGGGAAAATTAACAAGGCAGGAAACAACAAATGTTGGAGAGGATGTGGAAAAACGAGAACCCTCTTGCACTGTTGGTGGGAATGTGAACTGGTGCAGCCACTCTGGAAAACTGTGTGGAGGTTCCTCAAAGAGTTAAAAATAGATCTGCCCTAAGACCCAGCAATTGCACTGTTGGGGATTTATCCCAGAGATACAGAAGCAGTGAAACGCCGGGACACCTGCACCCCGATGTTTATAGCAGCAATGTCCACAATAGCCAACCTGTGGAAAGAGCCTCGGTGTCCATCGAAAGATGAATGGATAAAGAAGATGTGGTCTATGTATACAATGGAATATTACTCAGCCATTAGAAATGACAAATACCCACCATTTGCTTCGACATGGATGGAACTGGAGGGTACTATGCTGAGTGAAATAAGTCAATCGGAGAAGGACGAACATTATATGGTCTCATTCATTTGGAGAATATAAAAAATAGTGAAAAGGAATAAAGGGGAAAGGAGAAAAAATGAGTGGGAAATATCAGAAAGGGAGACTGAACATGAAAGACTCCTAACTCTGGGAAACAAACTAAGGGTGATAGAAAGGGAGGTGGGTGGGGAGTGGGGGTGACTGAGTGATGGGCACTGAGGGGGGCACTCGAGGGGATGAGCACTGGGTGTTATTCTGTATGTTGGCAAATTGAACACCAATAAAAAATAAATTTATAAAAAAATAAAATGACCCAGAAATGTTCTTAAAAAATATATATTTATTAGGGCACCAGGGTGGTTCAGTGGTTGAGTGTCTGCCTTTGGTTCAGGTCATGATCCCAGAGTCCTGGGATCGAGTCCTTCATCAGGCTCCCCACAAGGAGCCTGCTCCTTCCTTTGCTTGTGTCTCTGCCTCTGTCTGTCTCTCACGAATAAAAAACAAACATCTTTTTAAAAATAAATAAATAAATATATATATATAATGTTGTGATAAACATAGGAGTACATATATCTTTATAAATTAGCATCTTCACTTTCTTTGGGTAAATACCCAGTAATGGAATGTAGAATTACTATGGTAACTCTTTTTTAAATTAATTTATTTTATTTTTAGGAACCTCCATACTCTTCAACACTGGCTGCCCCAGTTTACATCCTTTTTAATAGGGAAGGAAGGTTCGTTTTTCTCCACAGCCTTGCCAACTCTTGTTATTTCTTTTGTTTCTGGTTTTAGCTATTCTGACAGGTGATATCTTATTATGGTTTTCATTTGCATTGACCTGATGATTAGTTATAATGACCACTTTTTACAGTAATTTTATTTTATTAATAATAAATTTATTTCTTATTGGTGTTCAATTTGCCAATATACAGAAGAACACCCAGTGCTCATCCCGTCAAGTGCCCCCCTCAGTGCCCGTCACCCATTCACCTCCACCCCCCGCCCCCCTCCCCTTCCACCACCCCTAGTTTGTTTCCCAGAGTTAGGAGTCTTCATGTTCTGTCTCCCTTTTTGACATTTCCCACCCATTTCTTCTCCCTTCCCTTCTATTCCCTTTCACTATTATTTATATTCCCCAAATGAATGAGACCATTTGTCCTTCTCTGATTGACTTATTTCACTCAGCATAATGCCCTCCAGTTCCATCCACGTCGAAGCAAATGGTGGGCATTTGTTATTTCTAATGGCTGAGTAATATTCCATTGTATACATAAACCACATCTTCTTTATCCATTCATCTTTCAATGGACACCGAGGCTCCTTCCACAGTTTTTACTTGAATTCTCTTTAGTTATTGTACAGTGTAATATTAGTTTCAGATATACAATATAATGATTCAACACTTCCATACAGCACCTGGTGCTCATCACAGCAAGTGCACTCCTTAATCTCCGTTATCTATTTTAACCATCAACCCCCATCCATTTCCCCTCTGGAAACCACCAGTTTGTTCTCTATACTTAAGAATTTGTTTCTTGGTTTGCTTCTTTTTTTCTCCTTTGTTCATTTGTTTTGTTTCTTAAATTCTACATGTGAGTGAAATCATGTGGTATTTGTCTTTCTCTGATTGACTTTTTTTGCTTAGCGTAATATTCTCCAGCTTCATCTATGCCATTGCAAATGGCAAAATTTCATTCTTTTTAAAAAAGATTTTATTTATTTATTCATGAGACACACACACAGGGAAAGAGAGAGAGAGAGAAGCAGAGACACAGGCAGAGGGAGAAGCAGGCTTCTTGCAGGGAGCCTGACACAGGACTCGATCCTGGGGCTCCAGGATCATGCCCTGGGCTGAAGGGAGCGCTAAACCACTGAGCCGTCTGGGCTGCCCTCATTCTTTTTATATGGCTGAGTATGTCTGTTGGCCATATGTATTATTTGGAATATACAAATTCTTTATTTTTTATTTTTTTCTTTAAAAAACAAGGTGAAAAAATTATTCATTTTTAATGATGGCAGGGGTAGAACTTATTTATGAATTATATGCACATATTGTGATTACTGACCAAACCTTGATTATTTTTTTCAACCTCAGTAGATAATTTGGAAGGGAGGATAATTGGTTGAAGTGTAAGGGTGGCAGTGCTAGCAGGTGATGCCTAAGGAGGTCAAGACCAGTCCAGTTAGGTGTGGATGGCTCATTGGATTAAATATCAAACATTGTGCGTTACAGACCAGATGCTACCAATTACTAACTACAAATTGGGTAAATCAATCAATCAACAAAAAAAATGTAAATAGTTGCATGCTCATGCATCATGCATCTATGTCAGATTTTGAATGATTAATTCCCTAATAATGGGTATGTCAGTTGATTTCAGTTTGGAACATTTTTTAAAAATGTGAACATTGTTGTATATAAATAAGGCCCCAAAGTGCATTCCTGATCACCTATTCCTGAGAGACCATTAATTTCTGCTGTTCTTCCTGTTTGTTCAGCCCTTTGATTTAGGTGCAAATATGGAATGGTAGTGATTTTCGGTGGAAAGAAAAATGGCAAGGAAATGAGATAAAGGTTGAAAGTCTTGGTCTTCTTTCTAGGTATTTCAATATCAGGGATTTATTTAGTTTTTCTTAAAATAATGATGCAAGCATTCAATGAGACTACAACAGGTTCTTCACTTCTCCTCCCATTCGTGGTTCCAGGACATAGATACTCGACCCCTTGAGGACACAACGTGTTAAGAGCTGCTGGGGGGTGTGGGATCTGGTAAGACCACCACATTCAATGGTCATGTGCCTCCTTCTGCAACTCTTTGCTATAAAGTGGTTTGTCATGCTGGGCCAGTCAGAAGACTGAATGCTTAACCTTTTAATACTGATGCAGAAAAGGCAAACATACACCTTGACTATGTGTTCTTTTTTTTCAAAACGAACTATCGGCTTTTTCAGGGAGGAGGGAGTCATATGTAATCAACGTGGCACCAAGTGGATGATGTTTCCTTTCAGTATAATATGCCGTTTCAGGATGTAGATGTTGGTCTTTGTGGCTGGAAGGCTGGATGTTTAACAAAAGCAGTAGATAAATCAGCTTCGTTGACTTGGAAATGGGGTAGTTAGTCCCATGCCTATCTTCCATCCTTCCTACCACCAAGTCTTTTGCAAATCTGTTACCCATGCCATGCGGTAGACAAGGACAAAATCCAACTGGTCCAGCTCAGAACCACTGGCTAAGTAATGCGGTCTTGTTTGTTGTTCAGCGCATCTTCTATAGTGAATGCTTGTCAGTGAGGGTTAATAAGAGGTGTAAAGCCCCTCACCTTTAGTGTCCATTTCAACAATGCTGTCAGCATGCCTTTCCCTGGTATTTTCTTTTTTTAAATATATAAATTTATTTTTTATTGGTGTTCAATTTGCCAACATATAGAATAACACCCAGTGCTCATCCCATCAAGTGCCCCCTCAGTGCCCATCACCCAGTCACCCCCACCCCCCCTGCCCACCTCCCCTTCCACCTCCCGTAGTTCTTTTCCAAGAGTTAGGAATCTTCCATGTTCTGTCTCCCTTTCTGATATTTCCCACTCATTTTTTCTCCTTTCCCCTTTATTCCCTTTCACTATTTTTTTATATTCCCCAAATGAATGAGACCATAAAATGTTTGTCCTTCTCCAATTGACTTATATCACTCAGCATAATACCCTCCAGTTCCATCCATGTCGAAGCAAATGGTGGGTATTTGTCTTTTCTAATGGCTGAGAAATATTCCATTGTATACATAAGCCACATCTTCTATATCCATTCATCTTTTGATGGACACCGAGGCTCCTTCCACAGGTTAGCTATTGTGGACATTGCTGCTATAAACATCGGGGTGCAGGTGTCCCGGCGTTTCACTGCTTCTGTATCTCTGGGATAAATCCCCAACAGTGCAATTGCTGGGTCATAGGGCAGATCTATTTTTAACTCTTTGGGGAACTTCCACACAGTTTTTCAGAGTGGCTGCACCAGTTCACATTCCCACCAACAGTGCAAGAGGGTTCTCATTTTTCCACATCCTCTCTAACATTTGTTGTTTCCTGCCTTGTTAATTTTCCCCATTCTCACTGGTGTGAAGTGGTATTTCATTGTGGTTTTGATTTGTATTTCCCTGATGGCAAGTGATGTGGAGCATTTTCTCATATGCTTCTTGGCCATGTCTATGCCTTGCTCTGTGAGATTTCTGTCCATGTCTTTTGCCCATTTCATGATTGGATTGTTTGTTTCTTTGCTGTTGAGTTTAATAAGTTCTTTATAGATCTTGGAAACTAGCCCTTTATCTGATACTTTGTTTTCAAAATTTTCTCCCATTCTGTAGGTTGTCTTTTAGTTTTGTTCACTGTTTCTTTTGTTGTGATAAAGCTTCTTATCTAGATGAAGTCCCAACAGGTCATGTTTGCTTTTGTTTCTCTTGCCTTCATGGATGTATCTTGCAAGAAGTTACTGAGGCCGAGTTCAAAAAGGGTGTTGCCTGTGTTCTCCTCTTGGATTTTGATGGAACTTTGTCTCAAGTTTAGATATTTCATCCATTTTGAGTTTATCTTTGTGTATGGTGCAAGAGAGTGGTCTAGTTTCATTCTTCTGCATGTGGATGTCCAATTTTCCCAGCGCCATTTTTTGAAGAGACTGTCTTTATTCCACTGGATAGTCTTTCCTCCTTTGTCGAATATTAGTTGACCATAAAGTTGAGGGTCCACTTCTGGATTCTGTATTCTGTTCCATTGATCTACTTGTATGTTTTTGTGCCAGTACCATGCTGTCTTACTGACCACAGCTTTGTAGTACAACCTGAAATCTGGCATTGTGATGCCCCCAGCTGTGGTTTTCTTTTTTAATATTCCCCTGGCTATTTGAGGTCTTTTCTGATTCCACACAAATCTTAAGATGACTTGTTCCAACTTTCTGAAGAAAGTCCATGGTATTTGGATAGGGATTGCATTAAATGTGTAACTTGCCCTGGGTAACATTGACATTTTCACAATATTAATTCTTACAATCCATGAGCATGGAATATTTTTCCATCTCTTTGTGTCTTTCTCAATTTCTTTCAGACGTGTTCTATAGTTTTTAGGGTATAGATCCTTTACCTGTTTGTTAGGTTTATTCCTAGGTATCTTATGCTTTTGGGTGCAATTGTAAATGGGATTGACTCCTTAACTTCTCTTTCTTCAGTCTCATTGTTAGTGTATAGAAATGCCACTGACTACTGGGCATTGATTTTGTATCCTGCCATGCTGCCAAATTGCTGTATGAGTTCTAGCAATCTTGGGGTGGAGGCTTTTGGGTTTTTTATGTAGAGTGTCATGTCATCAGTGAAGAGGGAGAGTTTGACTTCTTCTTTGCCAATTTGAATGCCTTTAATGTCTTTTTTTGTCTGATTGCTGAGGCTAGGACTTCTAGTACTATGTTGAATAGCAGTGGTGAGAGGGAATATCCCTGTCTTGTTCCTGATCTTAGGGAAAAGGCTCCCAAGTGCTTCCACAGTGAGAATGATATTTGCTCTGGGCTTTTCGTAGATGGATTTTAACATGTTGAGGAATGTTCCCTCTATCCCGACACTCTGAAGAGTTTTGATCAGGAATGGATGCTGTATTTTGTCAAATGCTTTCTCTGCATCTATTGAAAGGATCATATGGTTCTTGTTTTCTCTCTTGCTGATTTGATAAATCACATTAATTGTTTTACAAGTGTTGAACCAGCCTTGCTTCCCAGGAATAAATCCTACTTGATCATCGTGGATAATCTTCTTAATGTATTCTTGTATCCTATTGGCTAATATCTTTTTGAGGATTTTTGCATCCATGTTCATCAGGGATATTGGTCTATAATTCTCCTTTTTGGTGGGGTCTTTGTCTCGTTTGGGAATTAGGTGATGCTGGCCTCATAGAGCGAGTTTGGAAGTATTCCATCTCTTTCTATCTTTCTGAACATCTTTAGTAGAATAGGTATGGTTTTTCCTTTAAAAGTTTGATAGAATTCCCCAGGGAAGCCATCTGGCCCTGGACTTTGGTGCCTTGGGAGGATTTTGATGACTGATTCAATTTCTTCCCTGGTTATTGGCCTGTTCAGGTTTTCTATTTCTTCCAGTTCCAGTTTTGGTAGTTTGTGGTTTTCCAGAAAAGCGTCCGTTTCTTCTAGATTGCCTAATTTATTGGCATATAGCTGTTAATTATATGTATTTAAAATTGTTTGTATTTCCTTGGTGTTGGTAGTGATCTCTCCTTTCTCATTAATAATTTTATTAATTTGAGTCTTCTCTCTCTTCTTTTTAATAAGGCTGGCTAATGGTTTATCTATCTTATTAATTCTTTCAAAGAACCAACTCCTGATTTTGTTGATCTGCTCCACAGTTCTCCTCTGTCTCTTGAGTCCTTTATGCTTTTTTCTAGAGCTTTATAATAGTGCTTCTGAATTGGCTTTCTGACATTGAATTGTAATCCAAATTTTGTAATTCTGTGGGAGAGAGGACTGTTTCTGATTCTTTCTTTCGAGGTGAGGTTTTCCTTCTAGTCATTTTGCTCAGTGCAGAGTGGCCAAAAACAAGTTGTATTGCGAAAAGGAGAAAAAGAGAGAAGAGAAAGAATGGGTGACGGGCACTGGGGGTTATTCTGTATGTTAGTAAATTGAACACCAATAAAAAATAAATTAAAAAAAAGTTTTCCACAAGGAATATACCAAAAAATAAATAAATAAATAAAAATTATTCCTCAATTAAAAAAAAAGAAGAGGATAAAAAGAAAAGAAAAAAAAGAAAAAAGAAGGAGAAAACGAAAGAAAAGAAAAAAGGAAAAGAAAAAAAAGAAAAGAAAAGAAAAGAAAAGAAAAGAAAAGAAAAGAAAAGAAAAGAAAAGAAAAGAAAAGAAAGGGGGGCAAACAGAAATAAAAAAAAAAACAAGTGGGAGTATCCTCTGATTCCATATACTTTAAATCCATCGACTTCCCCTGGAACTTTCCAGTGCTGCTTGGTCAATAATTTGTTTTTCCCCTGTTGGTCTAGCTGGTCTTCTGGGGGAGGGGCCTGCTGTTGTTATTTTCAGGTGTTAGCACTTGGGGGAACTGCTCTGTCCCTTCCCTGGTGCAGGGCTCAGTGAAAGTTGTTTAACTGTTTATCCTATGAGGCCACTGTGAAGCTCAGTGAGGGTTGTTTGTCCTGTGAGGCCCCAGGAGGAACAAGAACAGTAGCAGCAGCCACCACTCCAGCCCTAGAGTTCACTCCAGCAGTAACTACAGAGCTCTCAGTCTGCAGTGGCCTGGCTGCTCCGGGGGCAAGGGCCACTGATGTGCTCAGCTCAGCGCCGCCTGGAGGCTGTAGCGTCCTTGCTGTCCTGTGCCCTTCTAGCTTCTGCCTTTTCCAGGGAGAGCGCCAGATCTTGGGCTTTGTCCCCAGCGCCCTGTGCTCCCGGGCTTGCGCTGTTGGAATTGCGCTCTTGGCCGCACAGCTCCCTCTGTGCAGAACCTCTCTTCGAGCCGCCCCGAGCTGCTCCAGGGCCGCGCAGCCCACTCCGTGCAGAGGCTCTGCGGAGCCGCCTCTGAGCTGCTCCTGGGTCCAGCTGGGCGTGCTGCATCCCTTTAGGGAGCTTGGCCGCGGGGTGTGGCACCCTCTCCCGGGTGCGCAGGTTCTCTGTTAGTGTCTCTGGGAGCCTGAGGGCATCCCCGCCCCTCCTGGGATACTGCTCCAACTCCCTGTGATGGCCTTTCTGTCCGGGAAGATTAGTGAAGCCACTGCTTCTCCTGGACAGGGCTTTCCTGTCCTGGGGTCACTCGCCCCGGCCTTAGCCGGGCTCCTCGTTGAGCCCCTCCCCCTTGGATGCCTTTTGTTTCTTTATTTCTCCCCCCTTTCCTACCTTGATAGAAGCATGAACTCTTCTAACTGTAGCATTCCAGCTGTTCTCTCTTTAAATCTCAGGCCGAATTCGTAGGTTTTCAGGGTGATTTGAAGGTTATCTAGGTAATTTGGTGGGACAGGTGACTTGCGGATCCTACTCTTCTGCCTTCTTGCCCCGCTCCCCTCCTACAAATTCTTTAGAAAAAATGTCTGTTCATGTCTTCTGCCCATTTTTAATTTTTTTTTGTTTTGAATCGTATATGTTCTTTATGTATTTTGGATATGAACCACTTATCAGATATATCATTTACAAATATCTTCTTCTATTTGGTGGTGATTTCCTTCACCGTGCAAGAGCTTTTTATTTTGCTATAGTCCCAATAGGCTAAATTTGCTTTTGTTTCCCTTGCAAAAGGAGACATCTAGAAAAATGTTGGTAAAGCTGGTTTCAAAAACACTGTTACGTAAGTTTTCTTCTAGGAATTTTATGGTTTCAGGTATCATATTTAGGTCTTTAATCTATTTTGTATTTTTTTGTATAGAGTAAGAAAATGGACCAATTCAATTATTTTCCTTGTAGCTGTTCAGTTTTACCAAAACCATTTGTTGAAGTGACTTTTTCTCTCATTGAATATTCTTTCGTCCTTTGTCACAGATTAATTGACCATAAAATGGTGGGTTTATCTGGGGGGCTCTCTATCCCATTGATCCATGTATGTGTCTCTTTTTGTGCCAATACCATACTGTTTTGATTACTACAGATTTATAGTGTATATTGAAATCTAGAACTGTGTATCTCCAGTTTTATTCTTTTTCAAGAAACCTTTGGCTCTTTGGGATCTTTTGTGGTTCCATATAAATTTTAGGAATATTTGTTCTAGTTCTGTGAAAAATGCTGGTGTTATTTTGATTGGGATTGCATTAAATGTATAGATTTTGGGAGACAGTATGGACATTTTATTAACATTTTTTCTTCCAACTCATGAACAGGAAAGACCTTTCCATTATTTCTGTCATGTTTAATTTCTTTCATCAATGTTTATATTTTCCAGAGTACAGGTCTTTCACCTTTTTAGTTCAGTTTATTCCTAGGTATTTTATTATATTTGATACAATTGTAAATAGTTATTTCTTAACAATGAAAGAATACCATATAATTTCACTCATGGAGAATTTAAGGAACAGAACAAAGAATAAAAGAAACAAACCAAAAACAGATAATTAAATATAGAGAACAAATTGGTGGTTGCCAAAGGGGAGGTGAGTGAGAAGATGGGTGAAATAGGTGAAGAGGGTTAAGGGTACACTTATGATGAGCATTGAGTAGTATAGAACTAGTGAATACACTATATAGTGCACTTGTAACTAATATAGCACTGTATGTTAAGTATACTGGAATTTTAAAAAATAATAATTATAAAACAATTTTAAAAGTCACCACTGGGGAAAAGAGTGGATATTAAAGAATTTAGTGTAAGTTCAAGTACTAGGAAGAGTCAAGTGAAAGAAATTTCTTCATTTAGGATAAACAGGATGGCAGAAGGTGAATTTCATTGAGTGTAGCATTGAAGAAATTTGATCTGAGTGCAGCTAAATCAGATGAGACAAAAATGTGCAGTTTGATTTGCCATGGCTCATCAATATAGTCTCACAACACAGGATATTCAGGCCCTACCACACATGCTGTACAGAAAATATTAAGTGGTTCAGCTAGGTCAGGTCTATATACAACAGGTAGTAGATGCTTTCCATTGAGCGACAATGGAAATGGTCCTCTTCTATTCTTGGGGTCACCTTAATGGGGTTCAGAGGAGTAGGAGTCAGCATAATAAAAGCGGGCTTTAGGTGAAGGTGAAGTGGTGGATGATAAAAGGAGAAATCATTAAAGGAGTGTTAAAATCAAGGTTGTATTTACCTAACTAGTTTGTCTGTGGCAATTCAGTTCATTTCTTCTTCAATTAATTCATTCTGTAACATTTATTCAATAAGTATCGCCTGAGTACTTCCTGTTTGCTGGTAATTGAGAAAGGTATAAGAAAATACAAATCACAAATCTTACACTAAAGGACTGTAAATTTAATGGAGAGTGGATGTGTTCAAAATTAGCTGGAACCAAATGTAGTGATAATTAAATATGTGAGGGCTACATCAGATAATATGATTTCTAAGTTCCTATTTAACTTAAATAATGGCTTTATGATTTTAAATATCAAAAGAGGAGAATAGCATGTTATGAAGGCAGAGGGCAATATTATTAATTATAATAAACATTTGGGAAAAAAAGAAAAAAGAAAGATTTGAAGATCTCATAGCAAAGGTACAATTTGATCTAGACTCTTAGAGCTAAGCATTTGCTATGAAGAGAATCTAAAAGATGCCTTTCCAAAGGGGAAATAAAAACCTCACAGGCAAATGCTTTGAGGCAGGAAAGTATTTCACTTTCTTTGGAAATAAAACAAAATTTATCTAATTATTAGTCACAAGTTAGTAATAAAATCTGAGGTTTATGATGCATTTTATTTTGGTTTAACAGATGGTACTCCTTAGATGTGTGAAATTAATTTCCATCTTTTCAACTCTGTTATTTTTATTTTTAATATTATCATTCTGTTTATTGTTTCCATAACACTGTTGCACAGTTGGGGTATTAACATATTTTACTCTATTTGGATTCCAGATTAGCCATATAGTTTTAAGTTCAAATGCGGAGTTAAAATGTATTATTCAAATAACTTTGCCAATTGAAAAAAGAATATGAAAATCCTAAAGCATGCCAAAGATATATCTTGAAGATATAGAAGCACTAACAAAGTATTTCAGTATTTGAAGAAAATTGAGAATGCAATCTGATTGATATCCTTATCTATATCTCTGAGTGACTATTTTGCATGTACACATTCTTGTACTAGGACCTGAAAAGGACTCTGGTTTTAGAGTCTAGTAAAGGAACTAAGATACAAAAGCCCAGATAAACTTATGGCAAGACAATACCATAACTGACACTGGGATATAAAAAATAATTTTTAAATGATGCGGAGAACATTTTTGTGATATCTCACAACTTAAAAATTAAGACCTCTTATGATTATCACAGCCTATTTGTGGAAAAAATGCCACAAGTTTTGGCCATTTTATAGGACAAAAAATCATTTCATTTGGATTTTGGTGCTTAGAGCTTTTCTTTCTCTATTATTCTTTTTTCTTATTTCCTTCCTTCTTCCTTCCCTCCATCATTTCCTTCTTTCATCTTTCCCTCTTTCTCTTTTCTTTTTTTTCACTTTTTTTCTCTTCTTTTGTTTACTTTACAGAAATTGCACTCACTCATCTATACATCATCCCTTGAGTTCTTCACATTTCTATTAATACTACTCATTTCCTTCCTTCCATTCTCATCATCATTTTGAGGCCAATGCAAGGCTTTGCTAATCAAATAACATTTTCCCATTATATCTCTCTTTTAACTCGCTTTCCAAGTTCCACAATACTCCACTAATTTCAAAAATTTAACTTAAGTTTATCTAGCATAGTGCCTGCTGTATATTGGGTTTGGCCTTTTTTTCATTTAATTGACATTTATAAACATGATCAGGAAAGGCAATTTCTGTGAGAAGAATTTATCTTTATAGGAATTGCATTTTATTTAAATAATTCTTTCCCCAATCTCCCCACAGAATCAAAAATTAAACATTATAAAAGACTATAAAAAGATTATAAAAGACTTGGGTCAGAACTTCAGACACATTAGAAATATAAATATATTTATTTTGCATCCCCACCTTCAAGTTTGGACATGTAATACATATGTATTTGTTAAATTAAAAAAAGAAGTAACAAGAATTATTGGGGTTTGTGGGTGTTTACATGTTCTTTTTTTCCCAGAATGTCATAAAGAGCTGATACAGTTTCATCTTGATTTGTGAATAAGTCATGTCTGTTATGGCTTCATACTTCATGACATTGAGTTTCTTCATACATGAAGGTAGGTGCCTTATCTGAGATTATGCATTCTCTCACAGCTTTTGTGTTTCTTCATTTGTTGCCACAAATCTCACATAACTGAAAACATTTCCAAAGTGTTGCCACTGCCAGTTCATTGCAGTAGTATTTCTATGATCCACAGGGTAGGCTTAAAGCAAAGGAACTAAGATGGCCTCTTGTTTTCTAAAATACTATATCAAACCTTCATTTTCCAGATTAATTTTTATTTGGAAGGTCACATGCTTGTAAGCATGCTTTGTAATTTTCACTTTGCAACAGAGATAGTTTTCAAAAGTTCCTTAAAACTCTGCACATGTTTCATGGTTAAAGATTAAACAACAGCTAGCTTCATTTTATAATTCTAGCTAAAAAGACACTAATAAGAAGTCATAGTAAAGAATACCATATTTCCCAAATCAAAAAAAGGGACATCTTACTACAAAGTCAAACATTTGCAGTTCATTTTGTACTAAAAAAATTAGAGTGAATAGACAGTAATCCTGGCTAATGTGAGCATTTAGTACAGTGATTTCTTTCTCTTTTCTTTTTCTTAATATATGATTTCCCCCACAAAATCCTAATTAAACAATTTTACAAGGAATCTTTTCTCAAGGCAGCAATGTGCTAGGTACTGTTGGTCACACAAATAATTATGACTGATTCTTTTAATGATGGATTGTCATTAGTAAAACTTTCATATGTATATATCTACATTTGCCACTAGTATTAACTTGTGAAAAAAAGCAGAGGGGAAATCAGTTTTATAGAAGCCAAAAGAAATATACTGATGTATTTGACGTTACATAGCAATTATGTGGATTCAAGTACAGGGTTTTAAAAAATATTTTATTTATTTATTCATGAGATACAGATAGAGAGAGAGGCAGAGACATAGGCAGAGAGAGAAGCAAGCTCCCTGGAGAGAGCCAGATGCGGGACTTGATCCGAAGGACCCCAGGATCACAACCTGAGCCACCTCAACTGCTGAGCCACCCAGACATCCCTCAAGTACAGGTTTTTGAACTCACAAATCACTCTTCTTCCCACTCTTCCTGAACATAAAATAGAATCCCTGAGTTTAGAGAGCTTATAATCTAGATTGAGAATAGTCAAACAACAATAGACCAAAACAATATTATAATATAGCAATATAAGAGCTCTCAAAGAAAGTAGATTGGAGAGTAACTTTGAAGGATGAGAATGAATAAAAGCTGACATACTGACACATCGAACTCTACACAGATGTGGAATGTCTATACATTAAAAAATAACTTTAAAAAGTAAATAATGGGCCAAGAAAATATGGCAGCAAATATAACATACAAAATTCTACTCTTTATAGTCTATATAAAGAACCTATAGCAATTGAAACATAAATGTTAAAGTCCAAATAGACAATGGCAAAGAGTACTAGCAGACAATTTGTAAGAGAGGATATAATAGCAAATCTAAATGTGAAAAATGTTCAACATCGCTATGACAGTGTTTAGAGAAGTAGGAAAAACACAAATAAATATTATTTTGAATATTACATAAATTTAAAATTAGGGTATAATACATAAAATTGATGTATGTATAAAACTAGGGCTATCCTATAAATTGCTGGTGGCATAAGAGCCATAACAATGTGCATAATCTTTTCCTCAAAAACCTCATTTCTAAAAATTTATTCTAAAGAAATCATCCAAATAAAGGGAATTTTTATACCTAAAATATTAATCAAAATATTATTTATAACAACGAAAGAATAAGAGAGGCAACTCAAGTAAATAACAATAAGGGAAATCATGAGTAAAATGTGATGTATGCATCCTACAGATTTTTATAAGACTGTTAAAAATAATCTGTTTAAAGATGGTACCAAAATGGAAAAGAAATACTTATTAAGCCTTAATTTAAAAAATGCTATCTGTTATGAAAATATACATACAACACAACTGAAATGTTCAAGGTCACAAAACTCATAAATGATGATACGGGAAGGGGCAAAAAACCTACATTCTCAAAAACAGCATATTTTCCATTTAAAGACCAAGGATTTGGGGTCAGTTTCTCCACCCTAAATCTATGCTCATCTCTCAAGTATTTCTTTCATATTGTACTGTTTCTATAATGAAAAATTACAAATAAATAATTTAATAAGAAATTAGTAGAAAGAAAGAAAAAAAGAAAGAAAGAAAGAAAGAAAGAAAGAAAGAAAGAAAGCAGACAATTGAAGATTCAAGACCAAGTGGATAATTGCTAATGAAATCCAGAGACAGATCACTTTAAGTCTAGTGGCTTGGAAAGGCTTAAGAAAAAGATGAGCTTTGACTGAGAATTGGAGGCAATTGCTAGAAGTTGGTGAATAAAGGGAATAAAGTTGGATATTCCCAAGATGATACAAAGACTGAAAAAATCTGGTGGTAGCAGTATTGAACAAGCTATGTTTAGGGAAGAGTCAGTAAAGCTGTTTGGGAGGAGGATATGTGTGAGGAAACTAAAGCTACTGAAGGGAAGTTGGGGCCAAACTGTGAGGTGATTTTAACTTTGGGACAAAGGGGTTTTGCCCTTTTTCCTGGAAGAGATGGGGCACCACTGAAGATGTTTTCATTTTTTTCTCTTTTTCTTTTAAATAAGCTGAATGTTAGTAAGACTGATGTTATGACAGAGCCAAATATGGACAGGAACAAGCAGAGAACACTCAAGAGGCTTTCAAAATAAAGTGAGAGTGAATTAGTAAAAGGCTGCAGTGAGGATGGCAGTGGAATAAATAAAAGAGACAGATGTGAGAGAGATTTTCTGAGAGGGCCTGGCAGAATACAGTGGATGATTGGATATGGAAGTGAGGAAGAGGGAAAATGTTTAATTTCCTAACGCTCCTTCTTACAACCCTAGAAAAGAGCCCAATGCTGTTGGCTCCTACTTACAGTTCAAAAATTTTTGAATCAATTTGTACTTTTTTTTTCCTCCTAAGCATTTTACACTGCTGTCTGAGATAATCGGACTAGGCAAGTCCTACTAGTCACCATTATAATCAAAAGATTATTGCTTCTAGCTCCCTATTTAATCTTTATCAACTTTAAGCTGAATTCCAGGAAATAGAGAAGCTACAGAGACTTTTGCATTGAGAAAAAATGTAAATCATACCAAAAAATTGTGGATTTATAGGGTCATTTCCTCAATTTGTAAAGGATAAAACTGAGGGCCACAAGAGAGGTCCAGGCTGGAGGGTTTGGGTTCTGAGTTTGTCCCCAGTATTCTTGGTTCAGCAAAACTCATTTTTTCACAGCAGCATTTTCTTCTCAAATATTTAGATTGCCCACCTCTAATTAGTAGTGACAATATACAGTGTGACTAGAGGGTGATGGTTTCCTTAAAAGTCTATACAAGAGAAAGTTCTTGAAGAGGAAAACTGGATATGGAAAGAGGAAATTATATAGCACTGGCAATGGCTTTTTATTTTTATTTATTTTTAAGATTATTTATTCATGAGAGATGCACACAGAGAGAGGCAGAGACAAAGGCAGAGGGGGAAGCAGGCTCCTCACAGGAAGCCCGATGTGGGACTCGATCCCGGACCCTGGAATCAGGCCTTGAACTGAAGACAGACGCCCAACCACTGAGGCGTCCCTGGCAATGTTTTTTCTTTTAAGTTGTTTTTGTTTGATTTTCTCTGAAAGGTATTTTTATGGAAGAGGGAAATAAGTTTAATTATCAATAATATCTTGGGTCAGAGGATACACTAAACCCAAAAGGTGGCAGACTATTGTAGAAAGAACTGAGGGAACAAAGGCTTCCAGTCTCCTTTTCCTGCTAAGTGACTGTGAACTTTGGACAAAACACTGTTCACTAGGCAGCTACAGAGTTAGTTGAGCCAAACATTTAAGGTCCTATCCAAATCTGACATTTTATGATTCTATGAGGTCTATTTTTTTCTGTTTTTGAAAGAACAAATCCTTCAAACATAGCTATTTTAGTAGTGCCTTTACTGAGGAACCCAATGAGAAGGCACAAATATATTTAAAACAATAACCTCGTCTTTGTGTATATGTTAGTTATGTCATGACCCTCAATTTTGAGTTTGAGTTCTTCTTTTGTGCAATTGGAAGCCTACAGAGCTTCTGACTTGGACTTTTCAATCCAGATATCTTTCTTCTATCCTCCAAATATACCTCTTTAAAGAATACATTGATGAATATCAGGCAGCCAGCAAGGAGCAGAAGTATGTTAAAGAAGCAGAAGCATCCGCATCCTGATTTTCTAAAATAAATTACATACTGGAAAACTGAAAACTTCTCATTACTAAGCAGACACACTCCTTACAGGTTTGGGGCCATAAAATTGTGAGCAGGTTTAGCTCTGCTGACTCTTGCCATATGGAGAGAGTGGAATATAAAGCCTAGGCCTGTCATTCAACATTTCAGTCTATGTTCAGAAAGAAAAAATACCAAACATAAGTCACACAAGCAAATACCTATAGTTCTTATGGAGAGCTCCTCATCACAACTGCTAAAGCCGGGGATCCTTGGGTGGCGCAGCGGTTTGGCGCCTGCCTTTGGCCCAGGGCGTGATCCTGGAGACCCGGGATCGAATCCCACATCAGGCTCCCGGTGCATGGAGCCTGCTTCTCCCTCTGCCTGTGTCTCTGCGCCTCTCTCTCTCTCTCTGTGACTATCATAAATAAAAAAAAAAAAAAAAAAAAAACAACTGCTAAAGCCGCTTAAAATGCAAACAGAGACAGGGAATAAGGCCTGGAGTCTTGTTAGGGCCCTCAGTGATTTAAATAGAGCTTGTGTATACAATAAAGAAAGCCTACTCTATGCAGGCAGTGTGTGGAGAGGGGAAAAAAGTCAAGTAGAAGCAAGCCTGAAAAGGAAAGGGGGCAAGTGATGGTTCTTTCTTATACCTGGAAAGGAGAGGAAAAGGTGGGAAACTTGGATTTCATTATACCTTGAGGCCTACTTATACATGACTCTAATTTTCTTATGAATGTCAGAATAATCAAGATTTGCTACATTGAGTGTAGGTGAAGGGTAGGAGGGTCTGTCTAATGGTAAATATATATAAAGAAAAATACCACTAACTCTCTGTTAAAAGTATTATTTCCTAAATGAGTCACAGATCAAAGAAGTTTTATTATTTGTGCATTTGGCTTAGAGGATTCAGGTCAAGAGGAAAATAGAGGTGTTACAGTTTAATAGGACAAAACTTAGGGAAGTGAAAAATTCCTTAGCTCCTCTGTCTTTCTATGAAACAATAGTCTACCAGGAGGTTCTAGTCAATTCTCTGAAGTTTTTTTGTTTGTATGTTTTGTTTTTGTTTTTGTTTTTAAGATCAGTTTAGTAGCTGGGATCTAGTCAAATAGCATCAAGGCAGGCGGATTGTTATTCCTGATCAGATCTTGGTCATCAATTCTTATATCCTTGCATTCCAGAATTGGGCACCTGTCTCTGTCAATACTCTCATTCTTATTTATATTTGGGGGTATTAACTGGTGACATAATGGAAAGTGTAGTCTATACAGACCAATGCCGAAGTCTGCTATTTAATATTCCAGTTGATGTACAGATTGAACAAACATAAGTTACACAAATACCTAGTCCTCATGAACTACTCCCAGGCCTCTCTGATGCTGATCTCTAATTTCTACTGCTTTAGTCCTCTGAAATTATATTTACATGTTCTGACTTCCACTGTCTACTTTAGAATCTTCTTAAATCTACTGTCCTACTTCAGCAAGTTATTCCATCTAAGAAAAAGATTCTGAAAATACCACAAGATGCTTTGTCTCCAATTAATAGGTAAGAGATCACCAGAGCAATATGTCACACATCTCATAATCTTATTACCATCTGAATATTGGTCTGTGCAAAGTCATAGAATTCATACTATAATAATAATATCTGCTTAAATCTGGGCTCTCTGTAGCATCTGGGCTGTTGCTAGCAGGCCTCAGCTATTTTATTCCAAATTAAAGCTTACAACTTGTGCAAAGATCTTATTTTAATATTAATGTAGTTGAATCTCTACTAAAAAATACTTTCTCAGCATTGACACCAACCATTTTGGGTAGAAATGTTCTTATGCCAAACTAAATGATCTGTCTCAGACAAAGCAATCTGAGTCCTTAGGAGCTTTGATTCCCAATATATTCCTTGTTACTCAGCCTATTTTCCCACTTTACTTCTAGGGTCAAGGAAGGAGATTCCACATTAGGATAATTTATTTGAGCAACTAGTAAGAGAGGACTTATTTTTTCTGGGTTACAAAATTAAAGCATAAGCTGTTATCAACAGTATCTGTAGATAGCTGAAATGTTTCCACTTTAAAAAAAATGTAATGGCTTTTGAATTTGAAACCAAATTGAGAATTTTGCTATTTTAATTTTAGTTTTTTTAGTAAAACACTAATTCTTCTTTCAAGGAACTGACAAAAGAAAACAAAGAAAAACCTGATCAAAACTTCATACTGTTAAAAGCTTTTATAAGATAGTTTAAGAAAATAGAACTTTAATTTTTTGAGTGTTTATTTAAATTCTAGTTAACATACAATGTTAGCTTCAGGTGTACATTTTAGTGACTCATCACTTACATACAACACTAGGTGCTCACCAAAAGTGTACTCCTTAGTACCCATTACTGACTTAACCCATCCCCGTCATGTACCTCCCATCTGGTAACCATCAGTCTATTCCCTACAGTTAAGAGTTTGTTTCTCAGTTCGCCTCTCCTTTTCTGCCCCTATGATCATTTGTTCTACTTATTAAATTCCACATGTGAGTGAAATCATACAGTATTTGTCTTTCTCTGACTGACTGATCTTGCTTAACATAATACTCTTTAGCTCCATCCGCATCATTGAAAATGGCAAGATTTCATTTTTATGGATGAGTAATGTTTATATATATATATATATATATATATATATATATATATATATATCTTCTTTATGTATCAGTCGATGGACAATTGCACTCTTTCCATAATTTGACTATCATAGATAATGCTGCTATCATCATCAGGGTGTATCACTTTGAATTAGTATTTTTGTGTTATCTGGATAAATAGTAGTGCAATTGCTGAATCATACAATAGTTCTAATTTTAATTTTTTGAGGAACCCCTATAGTGTTTTCCACAGTGGCTGCACCATTTTGCTATTCAACCAACAGTACAAGAGGGTTTCCCACTCTCCACATCCTCACCAACAACATCTGTTGTTTCTTGTTGTTGATTTTTGTCCTTCTGACTGGTATGAAGTGATATCTTATTGTCATTCTGATTTGTATATCCATGATGAGAAGTGATGTTGAGCATCTTTCCATATGTCTGTTGGCCATCTGTATGTCTTCTGTGGAAAAATATTTAGTCATGTCTTCTTCCCAATTTTTAATTGGATTTTAAACATTTTAACTGGATTATGCATTTTTTGCGTATTGAGTTTTATTGGTTCTTTATTGATTTTGTATATTAGCCCTTTATAAGATAGATCCCTTGTAAATATCTTCCCCCATTCCATTTTAGTTTATTTTTCTTTTAATTGTTTCCTACACTGTGCAGAGCTTTTTATTTTGATGAAGTCCCAAAACTTTATTTTTGTTTCCTTTGTCTCAGTAGTCATATCTAGTAAAAAGGTCTTATGGCTGATGTCAAAGAGGTTACTGCCTGTGTTCTCCTCTGTAATTTTAATGGTTTCCTGTCTCACGTTGTGGTCTTTCATCCATTTGAATTAATTTGTGTGTATGGTATAAGAAAGTGGTCCAGTTTCATTATTTTGCATGTTACTCTCCAGTTTTACCAACACAATGTGTTTAACAGACTGTCTTTCTCATTGGATAATTTTCCTTCTTAGTTGAATTAATTGACCATGTAGTTCTGAGTTCATTTCTGTTTTTTTTTTTTTTCATTCTATTCTACTGATCTCTGTGTCTATTTTTGTGTCAGTACCGAAGTTTATAGTTTTCAGAATACAAGTCCTTTACCTCTTTGGTTAGGTTTATTCCTAGGTATCTTATGGCTTTTTGTGCAAATATAAAACCAAGGAGTTGGTTTCTCTTTCTGATTCTTCATTATTGGAGTAGAGAAATGTAACAGATTTCTGATGTTGATTTTCTATCCTTCACTTTACTGAATTTGTGTATCAGTTCTAGCAATTTTTTGGAGGAGTCTTTGAGTTTTCTACGCGTAGTATGTTGCCACATGCAAATAGTGAAAGTTTTACTTCTTCCTTACCAATTTGGATGCCTTTTATTAATATATTTTGTTGTCGTCTGATTGCTGAGGCTAGGTCTTCTAGTACTATGCTAAATAACTGGTGAGAGTGGACATCCCTCTCTTCCTGATCATCGGGGAAAAGCTCTCAGATTTTCCCCACTGAGGATGATAATAGCTCTGGATTTTTCATATTTGACCTTTATTATGTGGAGGTATGTTCCATCTATACCTACTTTGTTGAGAGTTTCTTGTTAATGAATGTTGTACTTTGTCAATGCTTCTCCTGCAACTATTGAAAGGATTAATATGGTTCTTATACTTTCTTTGATTAATGTGGTGTATCACATTGAGTGATTTGGGAATATTGAAAAACCTCCTGCCCCAACCCACTTAGTCATGGTGAATGATTCTTTTAATGTAGTTTGGTTTGATTTGCTAGTATTTTATTGAGAATTTTTGTATCCATGTTCATCAGGAATAGTGGCCTGTGGTTTTCTTTTTAGTGGAGTCTTTTATCATGTTTTGGTATCATGGTAATGCTGGCCCTATAAAATGCATTTGGAATTTTCCTTCCTTTTCTATTTTTCTTTTGGAATAGCTGGGAGAAGAATAGGTATACGTCTTCTATAAATTTTTGATAGAGGGGGTCCCTGGGTGGCTCAGCATTTAGGCGCCTGCCGTAGGAACCAGGGCATAATCCTGGAGCCCTGGATTTGAGTCCCACATTAGGCTGTCTGCATGCAGTCTGCTTCTCCCTCTGCCTCTCTCTACACACACACACACACACACACACACACACACACACATATATATATATATCATGAATAAAAATATCTAAAAAAATTTTCATAGAATTCAGCTGTGAAGACATTTGGACCTGGAATTTCTGTTGGGAGCTTTAAAATTATTTTTTTTATTTTTTTTTAAATTGGAGTTCAATTCGCCAACATTTAGCATAACACCCAATGCTCATCCTGCCAAGTGCCCCACGCAGTGCCCATCAACCAGTCACCCCAACCAGCCGCCCACCTCCCCTTTACACTACTTGTTCCTTTCCCAGAGTTAGGTGTCTCTCATGTTTTCTCACCCTCACTGATATTTTAATTCATTTTCTCTCCTTTTCCTTTATTCTCTTTCATGAATTTTTATATTACCCAAATGAATGAGACCATATAATGTTTTCTGATTGACTTATTTCACTCAGCATAACACCCCCCAGTTCCATCCACATCAAAGCAAATGGTGAGTATTTGTCGTTTTAATGGCTGAGGAATATTCCATTGCATACATATACCACATGTTCTTTAGTCATTCATCTTTTGATGGACACTGAGGCTCCTTCCACAGTTTGGCTATTGTGGATATTGCTGCTATAAACACTGGGGTGCAGGTGGCCCGGCATTTCACTTCATCTGTATCTTTGGGGTAAATCCCCAACAGTGCAATTGCTGGGTCGTAAGGCAGATATATTTTTAACTCTTTGAGGAACACAGTTTTCCAGAGTGGCTGTACCAGTTCACATTCCCACCAACAGTGTAAGAGGGTTCCCCTTTCTCCACATCCTCTCCAACATTTGTTCTTTCCTGTCTTGTTAATTTTCCCCATTCTCACTGGTGTGAGGTGGTATCTCATTGTGGTTTTGATTTTTATTTTCCTGTATCCAGAGAAGTGGAGAATTTTCTCATGTGCTTATAGGCTATGTCTATGTCTTCCTCTGTGAAATTTCTGTTCATGTCTTTTGCCAATTTCATGATTGGATTGCTTGTTTGTTTGCTGTTGAGTTTAACAAGTTTTTTATAGATCTTGGATTCTAGTCCTTTATCTGATAGGTCATTTGCAAATATTTTCTCCAATTCTGTAGGTTGTCTTTTAGTTTTGTTGACTGTTTCTTTTGCTGTGCATAAGTTTCTTATCTTGATGAAGTCCCAATAATTCATTTCTGCTTTTGTTTCTCTTGCCTTCATGGATGTATCTTGCAAGAAGTTGCTGTGGCCAGGTTCAAACAGGGTGTTGCCTGTGTTCTCCTCTAGTATTTTGATGGATTCTTGTCTCACATTTAGATCTTTCATCCATTAATGAGTTTATCGTTGTGTATGGTGTAAGAGAATGGTCTAGTTTAATTCTACTTCACGTGGTTGTCCAATTTACCCAGCACCATTTATTGAAGAGACTGTAATTTTTGCAGTGGATAGTCTTTCCTGCTTTGTCGAATATTAGTTAACCATAAAGTTGAGGGCCCATTTCTGGGTTCTCTATTCTGTTCCATAGATCTATCTGTCTGTTTTTGTGCGAGTACCACACTGTCTTGATGACCCCAGCTTTGTGGTACAGCACAAAATCTGGCATTGTGATGCCCCCAGCTATGGTTTTCCATTTCAATATTTCCCTGGCTATTTGGGGTCTTTTCTGATTCCACACAAATCTTAAGATGACTTGTTCCAAATCTCTGAAGAAAGTCTATGATATTTTTTTTTATTGGAGTTCAATTTACTAACATACAGAATAACACCCAGTGCCCGTCACCCATTCACTCCCACCCCCCGCCCTCCTCCCCTTCTACCACCCCTAGTTCGTTTCCCAGAGTTAGCAGTCTTTACGTTCTGTCTCCCTTTCTGATATTTCCCACACATTTCTTCTCCCTTCCCTTATTTTCCCTTTCACTATTATTTATATTCCCCAGAAGTGGACCCTGAACTTTATGGGCAACTAATATTCGATAAAGGAGGAAAGACTATCCATTGGAAGAAAGTCTATGATATTTTGATAGGGATTGCCTTAAACGTGTAAATTGCCCTGGGGATCATTGACGTTTACATAATATTACTTCTTCCACTCCATGAGCATGGAATATTTTTCCATCTCTTTGTGTCTTCCTAAATTTCTTTCAGAAGTGTTCTGTATAGAGCCTTTACCTCTTTGGTTAGGTTTATTCTTAGGTATCTTATGGTTTGGGGTGCAATTGTCAATGGGATTGATTCCTTAATTTCTCTTTCTTCAGTCTCATTGTTAGTGTATAGAAATTCCACTGACTTCTGTGCATTGATTTTGTATCCTGCCACACTGCTGAATTGCTATATGAGTTCTAGCAATCTTGGGGTAGAGTCTTTTGGGTTTTCTATGTAGAGTATCATGTCATCTGTGAAGAGGGAGAGTTTGACTTCTTCTTTGCCAATTGGAATGGCTTTTATTTCTTTTTGTTGCCTGATTGCTGAGGCTAGGACTTCTAGTATTATGTGGAATAGCAGTGGTGAGAATGGACATCCCTGTATTGTTCCTGATCTTAGGGGAAATGCTCTCAGTGTTTCCCCAGTGAGAATGATACTTGTGGGCTTTTTATAGATGGCTTTTAAGAGGTTGAGGAATGTTCCCTCTATCCCTATAATCTGAAGAGTTTTGAGTAGGAATGGATGCTGTGTTTTGGCATATGTATTCTCTGCATCTCTTGAGAGGATCATATGGTTCTTGTTTTTCTCTTGTTGATAAGATCTGTCACGTTGATTGCTTTATGAGTGTTGAAACTTCTTTGCATCCTGGGGATAAATCCTGCTGGGTCATGGTGAATAATCTTCTTAATGTACTGTTGGATACTATTGGCTATTGTTGAGAACTTTTGCATCAGTGTTCATCAGTGATAATGGTATATAATTCTACTTTTTTTGGGATAAATTTGTCTTTTTGTGGAATTAAGGTGATGCTGGAATCATAGAACGAGTTTGGAAGTACTCCATCTCTTTCTATCTTTCTGAACATCTTTAGTAGAATAAGTATTGTTTCTTCTTTAAATGTTGGATAGAATTCCCCTGGGAAGCCATCTCACCCTGGACTTTTATGTCTTGGGGGGTTTAAGATGACTGCTTCAATTTCCTCCCTGGTTATTTGCCTGGTGAGGTTCAGCATATTTTCCTGTTCAACTTTTGGTAGGTTGTGGCTTTCCAGTAATGCATCCATTTCTTCTAGATTGACTAATTTATTGGAGTATTGCTCTTCATAATACTTTTTAAAAATCATTTTTATTTCCTTGGTATTAGTTGTGATCTCTGCTTTTTCATTCATGATTTTATTAATTTGAGTCCTTTCTCGTTTGTTTTTCATAAGCCTGGCTAATGATTTATTTATCATATTAATTCTATCAAAGAACCAACTCCTGGTTTTGTTGATCTGTTCTACAGCTCTTTTGTTATGTATTACATTGAGTTTTGCTCAAATCTTTATTAACTCTCTTCTGTTTGGTGTAGGTTTTATTTGCTGTTTTTTCTCCAGTTCCTTTAGGTGCAGGGTTAGGTTGTATATTTGAGTTTTTTCCAATTTTTGAGAGATGCTTGTATTGCGACATATTTCCCTCTTAGGACTGCTTTTGCTGTATCCCAAGATTTTGAATGGTTGTGCTTCATTTTCTTTAGTTTCCATGAATCTTTTTAATTCTTCTCTAATTTCCTGATTTACCCTTTCATCTTTTAACAGGATGGTCTGTAACCTCCACGTGTTTGAGTTTCTTCCAAATTTCTTCTGGTTATTGAGTTCAAGTTTCAAAGCATTATGGTCTGAAAATATGCGAGGGAGAGTCCCAATTTTTTCCTATCTGTTGAGACCTGATGTGTGACCCAGTATGTGGTCTATTTTGGAGAAAGTTCCATGTGCAATTGAGAAGAATGTGTATTCAGTTGTGTTTGGATGCAAAGTTCTGTATATATCTGTGAAATCCATCTGGTGTAGAGTATCATTTAAAGCTCTTGTTTCTTTGCAGTTGTTGTGCTTACAACATCTCTCATTTGCAGAAAGTGCTGTCTGAAGTCCCCTACTGTGAGTGTATTATTATCTAAGTATGTCTTTACTTTGGTTATTAACTGATTGATATTCTTGGCAGCTGCCACATTAGAGGCATACATATTCATGGTTTTTAGGTCCTCTTGTTGGACAGACACTTTAAGTATGATATAGTGTCCCTCTTAATCTCTTACTACAGTCTTTGGAATAAACTTTAATTTATCTGATATGAGAATTGCTACCCCAGCTTTCTCGAGGACCATTTGAATTGTAACTGGTTCTCCATCCTTTCATTTTCAGGCTGTAGGTGTTCTTAGGTCTAAACTCTTGTAGGCAGCAAAGAGATGGGTCTTGCATTTTTATCCAGTCTGAAACCTTGAGTGTTTTGTTTGGATCATTAAACACATTCACATTCAGAGTTGTATTCAAAGATATGTATTTAGTGTCAGTGTATTACGTATTCAGTGTCTCTTTTGTGGATTATTTTTTTGGGCTTCCTCTTCCTTTTACAGGGTTCCACATAATATTTCTTGCAGAGCTGCTTTGGTGGTCACATATTCTTTTAGTTTCTGCCTCTCTCAGAAGGTCTTTATCTCTTATTCTATTCTGAATGAGAGCCTTACTCGATAAAGTATTCTTGGTTGCAAGTTCTTCGTATTTAGGACCCTGAATGTATGCTGCCAGCCATTTCTGGCCTGTGAGGTCTTTGTGGAGAGGTCTGCTGTTAAACTAACACTTATCCCCATATAAGTTAGGGATCTCTTGTCTCTTGCTGATAAGGATTTTCTCTTTACCTTTGGAATCTGCATGTTTCACTATTAATTGTCAAGGTGTTTAATGTTTTTTTATTGATTTTTGTAGGGGAATTCTCTGTCTCCTGGACCTGAATCCCTGTTTCCCTCTCAAAATTAGGGATGTTCTCAGTTATAATTTGTACAAATATTCTTTCTGGTCTTCTGTCCCTCTCAGCGGTCTCTGGAACCACAATTATATGCAGATTTTTCCTTCTAAGGCTGTCATTTATTTTCCTTAACCTTTCCTCATGGTCTTTTAATTGTTTTTTCCTCTTTTTTCCTCAGCCTCCTTCCTTGCCATCAACTTCTCTTCTGTGTCACTCACTCTTTCTTCTACCTTATTAACCCATGTCGTTTGGACCTCCAGTTTGTATTGCATCTCATTTAATTTATTTTTAATTTCAGCCTGATTAGATCTAAAGTCAGCAGTTAATAAGTGTCTTTTTTCCTTTATGCTTTTCTCCAGAGCCAACAGTAGCTTATAATTGTGCTTCTGAATTGGCTTTTTGACTTTGAATTGTAGTCCAAATTTGTAACTCTCTTGCAGAGAGTACTGTTTCTGATTCTTTTTTGTGTGGTGAGTTCTTCTTTCTAGTCATTTTTCTCAGTGCAGACTAGCTGTATGAGTGGTTTGAGTCAAGAATATCAAACACAACCTAAGTAAATTTCACCCTAGATAATTCTGCTGAGGTCAGAGGCCAGAAATTGAAAATGAAGATCAGAAGGAAATAAAACAAAAGGACCACTAAAGTGAAAAACACATTTTAAAACAAAGTAGTAAAAAATAAAAGGCCAAGAATCCCAAAGAAGTAGGGAAAAAAAGAGAAAAAGTGGGCAAGGACTGGGAGATGGTGGTCATGAGGAAGTTGTAGTGGAGGGAGAATGTAGCCTGTGGAGTTCTAGAGGGTGATCCTCTTGGTTCTCAGTGTATTAAGTTCTGTATTTTAGAAGATGCTCTGTCCCAAATTTATATAAACCAGAAATACTTGTAAAAGCCCCCAACATTGACCACGAAAACATAAATGAGATAAAAGGGGTTCAGAATGGGAATGAGGAATCTCACAGAATGAACCAGCATGGTATAACTCTTGGTTCTGGGTGCATGCTGTTCACGTTTTAGAAGGTATTAACTTCAGCCATTCTAGAACAAAATGAGTCAGAAATAACAAAAAACACAAAACAACCCCCCCCTAAAAAACATATCTTGTATATCTCCCAAAATTAAGTTGAGTATGTTGAAGGGAATCTAGAAGTGGAAAATATATCTAGGACCTGTAATTGTAGAAATGTGAAAGTCAAAAAGTGAGAATATTAAAACTGAAGAGGTGGTAAAATATTGTAGTTAAGGTGGGAAAAGAGAAAAAAAAAGGACATATATTGTCTGATATAAAAACGTGTTGTACTGGAAAGAGGAAGAAAAAAATAGGAGGGGTACCCTCTGGTTCTATATACTGTAAATCCCTCAACTTCCCCTGGAGTTTTCCAGTGCTTCTTGGTTAAGAACTTGCTCTTTCCCTGTCCTTCTAGCTTGTCTTCCAGGGGAGGGGCCTGATGTGCTGACTCTCAGGTGTGTGTATCTGGGGGAGATGCCCTGCACCCCGCTGGGTTCTGGGCTCAGTGAGAGCTGTTTATCCTGTGAAGCCTCTGTTCCCTGGGGGCCACCCTCTCCCAGGCAGGTGGTGAGACTAGGAGGAACAACAACACTGGTGGCGGCCAGGTCTCAAGCCATGGAGTCAGCTCCCCGCAGTAACTAATGCAGTCTCTCAGTCCACTCTGGCCTAGATTTTCCCAGGCCAGCATTTGGGGGTGCACTGATATGCACAGCTTGGGGGCGCCTGGCATCAGGAGAGTCCTCACTGTCCTGTGCCCTCCCCGCCTCCGCCTGTCCCGGGGGAGTGTAGGATCATGGGCTCTGTCTGCTGGCTACCCTAGGTTCCAGGGCCTGTGTTGCTGTCATCTCACTCCTGAGGCCACTCCCAAAGGCAGCAGGGCACAGACCCCTCCATCCAGAGCCTCTGCCTGACCGACCAGCTTCTCCCAGGTGCCCTACCGGGTGCACGCTCCAGCCCTTTATGGAGATCGGACCACATTCTGTGGTGTGCTTTCCCCTTCCTCTATTAGTGACTCTGGGAAACTGAAGGCTCTACTGCCCCTTCTGCGATTCTTCTCAATTTCCCTGTTATGTGCCTTTCTGTTCTGGAAGAATGCAGTGAAGATTTTTTAAAGTCCCTGCTTCTCCTGGGTTGGGCTTTCCTGTCCTAGAGGCTCTTGCCACAGGCCTTAGCCAGGTTCCTTGTGGGCCCCCTCCCTCACTTGATTCTTTTTTATTTTATTTTCCACCTTCTTATCTTGTTGGAAGTGAAAACCCTTCTCTCTTTATCATTCCAGCTGTTCTCTGTTTAAATCTCATGTCAAATTCATAGGTTTTCAAGATGGTTTGAAAGTATTCTAGATAATTTGGTGGTGCCAGGTGAGTTGAGGACCCCTACTCCTCTGCCTACCTTTGCCCTACCCCCGTAAAATTATTTTAAAAAATGTTATTTATTTATTCATGGAAGTTTTAGAGAGAGAGAGACAGAGACAGAGACAGAGAGAGGCAGAGACATAGGCGGACGGAGAAGCAGGCTTCCCACAAGGAGGCCGATGCAGGACTGGATCCCAGATCCTGGGATCAGAACCTGAGCTGAAGGCAGATGCTCAACCGCTGAGTCATCCTGGTGACTTGCACCCCAATATTGATGGTTGTAATGTCTGTAATAGCTAAACTATGCAAAGAACCCAGATGTCCATCAACATATGAATGGATAGGGCAGCCCGGGTGGCTCAGCAGTTTAGTGTTGCCTTTGGCTCAGGTCATGATCCTGAAGACCCGGGATCGAGTCTCATGTCAGGCTCCCTGCATGGAGCCTGCTTATCCCTCTGCCTGTGTCTCTGCCTCTCTCTTTCTCTCTCTATGTGTCTCTCATGAATAAATAAGTGAAATTTAAAAAAAAAGAAAAAAACATGTGAATGGATAAAGATTGTGGTATGAATAAAAAATATATAGTGGAATTTTACTAAGAAATGAAAACAAATGAAATCTTGCCATTTGCAGCACTGTGGATGGAGCTAGAGGGTATTATGCTAAGCAAAATAAGTCAGTCAGAGAAATACAAATGCCATATATTTTCACTCATATGTGTAATTTAAGAAACAAAACAGATGCACATAAGAGACAGGAAAATTAAAATAAGAAAAACAGAGATGGAGGGAAACTATTGGACTGGTAACTGTCAGAAACAAATTGAAAGTTGCTAGAGGGGAGGTTGGTGGGGTAAGGTGTAATTGGCTGATTGACATTATGGAGGGCACTTGATGTAATGAGCACTGGATATTGTATGCAACCAATAAATCACTTATTCTACTCATGAAACTAATAATATGCTATATGTTAATTAAATTGAATTTAAATAAAAAAGTTACACATAAGGGAAAACTCATAAGGCTATCAGCAGTTTTTTCAACATAAATGTTGCAGTCCAGAGGGGAGTGGAATGCTCTATTCAAAATGCTGGAAAGAAAAAGAAATACTTTACCCATCAAGGTTATCATTCAGAATAGAAGGAGAGATAAAGAGTTTTTCAAGCAAAACTTAAAGAAGTTCATTACCACTAATCCAGTCTTATGAGAAATGATAAGGGGAATTTTTGGAGTGAAAAGTCCAAAATCATAAGGAAGTTATGAAAGAAAAAAATCACAGTTAATTAAGACATACTAAAAATAGTAGAATAAACACTTAGAAAACTAGAGTTAAAATACAAAAGCAGTAAAAATAAATTATATGACTTATATTTATTTTACAAATGAATCATAAGATTTACACAACCAAAGGTTGTAAAGTATGTCATATAAAGAAAACATGGGTGTAGGAAAGTAAACCTAAGTTTCTTTTACACTGGGCTCAAACTTAGACAACTTTCACATTAATATGGACTGTTATTGACATAAAATCTTTTATGTGAGCCTAATGTTTACAAATCAAAAACCTGTAATATGTACACAAAAAATAAAAATGAAAACAGTTGAAATATATCACTAAGGAAAGGAATTAAATCACAAGGAAAGAGGAGAGAAGAAAGTAACAGAGAACCACAATATAAGTAATAAAATGAGAATAAGTGCATACTTATCAATAATCACTTTGAATAGAAACAGACTGTATGTTCCAATCAAAAGATAAAGGGTGAGTGAATGGATAAAACAATAGGACCCACTGATACATTGTCTACAAGAGATTTACCTCAGACTTAAAGGCACATGATACTTGAATGTTAAAGAAAAAAAATTTACCATGCAAATGGAAACAAACAAAAAGCAAAGGTAGCAATACTTATATCAGACAATAAAAACTATAAAACAAAAACTGTATTAAGAAACAACGGAGGAAAAAAATAAAAAAAAAGAAACAACGGAGGACACCATGTAATGATAAAGAGAACAATTAAACAAGAAGCTATAACCAATGCAAATATTTGTGCACCAAGTAAGGGAGCAACTAAGTACATAAAGCAACTATTAACAAACACAAAGACATACGTTAATAGTAATACAATATGAGTATAGGATTTTAACACAAAATTTACATGAATGGATGGATTATCCAAACAAAATCAACAAGAAAACAGTGCCTTTGAGTGGCACATTGGAACAGATGGACATAACAGTTATACGTAAAGCATCCCATCCCATACCAGGAGAATACACATTATTTTTAAGGGCACATGGAACATTCTCCAGAACATGCTAGGTCACAAAACAAGTTTCAATAAATTAAAAAAGATTGAGATTATAGTGTGCATATTTTTGATGAAAATTATGTGAAACTAAAAATCAATCAGAAGACAAAATCTGGAAAGAACACAAATACATGGAAGCTATGGGATGCCTGGGTGGCTCAGTGGTTGAGAATCTGCCCTTGGATCAGGTCTTGATCCTTGGATCCTGGGATCAAGTCCCACATCAGGCTCACTGCAGGGACTCTGCTTCTCCCTCTGCTTATGTCTCTGCCTCTCTCTGTGTGTCTCTCATGAATAAATAAATAAAATCTTAAAAAAATCCCAAATACATGGAAACTAAAACTATGCTACTAAAAAACAAATGGGTCAACCAAGAATCAAAAGGGAAATCAAAAAATACATCAAGACAAAGGAAAATAAAACCACAATGGTCCAAGGTCTTTGGGACACAGCATAAGTTGTTCTGATTGAAAAAAATTATAGTAATACAAGGCTTACTCAAAAAGCAAGAGATATCTCAAACAACCTAACTTTACATCTAAAGGAGCTGGGGAAAAAAAGGAACAACAAAGCCCAAATCCAGTAAAAGGAGGAAATATATAATACATATGAGAACAGAAATAAATATTAAATGAAATAGAACAGACCAATGAAACCAGGAGCTGTTTTGTTGAAAAGGTCAAGAAAACCAGTAAAACTTAGCCAGAGTCTCATAAAAACAATAGAGGACTCAAATAAAATGAGAAATGAATGAAGAGAAATAACCACAAATATCACAGAAACACAAAAGATTTATAAAGGATACTATGAAAAAAATGATATACCATCAAACTGACAACATAGAAAAAATGGGTAAATTAATAGAAACAGAAAAATATTTCAGTAACTGGATCACAAAGCAATAGAAAATTTGCAGAGACTGATTGCTAGCAAGGAAGTTTATTTAGTAATCAAAGGAACTACCAACAAACAAAAGTCCAGAACCAGATGGCTTCACAGGTAAATTTTGCTAAACATTTAAAGAAAAGGAAATACCTATTCCTAAAAGAGATGAACATGAGGGAAAAGAAGGAAAAACAAAATAATGTAAAAACAAAGAAGGAGGCAAATCACAGGAAACTCTTAATTATAGGGAACAAACTGAGGGCTGTTGGAGGGTATGTGGGTGTGGGGGTGGTTTAAATGTATGATGGTCATTAACAAAGGCACTTGTTGTAATGAGCACTGGATGTCATATGCACATGACGAATCACAAATTCTATCCCTGAAACTGATAATACAATATATGTTACTTAACTTGAATTTAAATAAAATCTTAAATAAATACAACAGTAAAGAAAGCTTCTAAATTCATTATATGAAGCCAGCATTAACTTGATAGCAAAACCAAATAAAGGCACTACAAAGAAAAAAAAAACTATGAGCCAATATCTTTGACGAATATAGATACAAGAATCACCCTCCAAATATTAGCAAATAAAATCTAAAAATAAATTTTAAATCATTCATTAAAATCAAGTGGGATTTACTCCAGGCACACAAATTTGGTTCAATGTTTGCAAATCAATCAGCATGACACATCAATAGATTCTTAGAACACATTGACTAAGTACAATATCCACTCATAATAAAACCATGATAACAAAGTAGGATTGGAGGGAACACACCTCAACATAATAAAGGCCATATATGAAATACACACAGCTAACACCATACTCAATGGTGTAAAAAGACTTTTCCCTCTAAGATCAGGAACAAAACAAGGATGTCCACTCTCACCACTTCTATTCATCAGATTGCTGGAAGTCCTAGCCACAGCAGTCAAGAAGTGAAAAACAAACAAAAAACAAGCTTACATATTTGTAAGAAAAATAGTAAAACTTTCACCATTAGCAGATGACCTGACACTATATATAGAAAATCCTTAAACATACACCACAAAGGACTCTAGAGACTTTGTTACTGTAGAATTGTGACTTAATCAGTACAAAATTAAAAATAGATTAAATGAGATGCAATCCAAACTGGATGTTCTAACTGCGAGGGTCAAGGAGGTGGAAGAGAAAGTAAGTGACATAGAAGACAAGTTTATGGTAAGGAAGAAAGCTGATGAAAAAAAGAAAAAAAACAATTAAGAACTCATGAGGAAAGGCTTAGGGAAATAAATGATAGCTTTAGAAGGAAGAATAAATGTCTAATTAGTATACCAGAAGAGGCTGAGAGAGAGAGAGAGAACCACAAAGTATATTTGAACAAATCATAGCTGAGAACTTCCCAATTCTTGGGAAGGAAACAGGCATTCAACTCCAAGATATAGGCAGGACCCCCCAAATCAATAAAAACCATTCGACACCTTGACACTTAATAGTGAAACTTGCAAATTTCAAAGAAAAAGAGAAAATTCTTAAAGCAGTGTGAATTATGAGATTCTTAAGGTATGTGGGAAGAAATATCAGATCAAAAGCAAACGTCTCTACAGAGACCTGGCAGGTCAGAAGGGCTGGCAAGATATATACAGGGTACTAAATGAGAAGAAAATGTGACCAAGAATACTTTATCCAGCCACAAGGTCATTCAGAATAGAAGGAGAGGTAAAGGGATGCCTGGGTGGCTCAGCAGTTAAGCATCTGCCTTTGGCTCAGGTCAGGATCCTGGATTCTGAGATAGAGTCCCATATTGGGCTCCTTGAGGGAAGCCTGCTACTCCCTCTGCCTTGGTGTCTCAGCCTCTCTCTTCTCTGTGCCTCTCATGAATAAATAAATTAAATCTTTTTAAAAAAAGAAAAGAATGGGATGCCTGGGTGGCTCAGCAGTTAAGTGTCTGCCTTCAGCTCAGGGCATGATCCTGGAGTCCCAGGATCGAGTCCCACATCAGGCTTCCTTTGAGGAGCCTGCTTCTCTCTCTGCCAATGTCTCTGCCTCTCTCTCTCTCTCTCTCTCTCTCTCTCTCTCTCTCTCTCTCCCCTCTCTGTGTCTCTCATGAATAAATAAATAAAATCTAAAGAAAAAGTTATTCAAAAAAAAGAAGAAGAAGGAGAGATAAAGAGCTTCCGGGATAGGCAGAAACTGACAGAATATGTGACTACAAAAATGAATCTGAAACACATATTAAAGAGGACCCTGTAAAAGAAATAGGGGGCACAACGAAACAATCCACAAAAACAGGGACTGAATAGGTAATATGATGACACTAAATTTATACCTTTCAATTGTTACTCTTAATGTGAATGGGCTAAATGGTCCTGTCAAAAGACGCAGGGTTTTAGGGTGGATAAAAAAGCAAAGCCCATCTATTTACTGTCTACAGGAGACTCATTTTAGACTAAGAACACCTCTATCCTGAAAATGAAGGAGTGGAGAACCATTTATCACTCAAATAGTCCTCAAAAGTAAGTTGGGTTAGCCATCCTCATATCAGATAAATTAAAGTTTATCCCAAAGACTGTAGTAAGAGATGAAGAGGGACACTTCATCATACTTAAAGGGTATATCCAATTAGAACACCCAACAATCATGAATATTTATGCCCCTAATGCAGGAGCTGCCAAGTATGTCAATCAATTAATAAACAAAGTAGAGAGATACTTAGATAATAATACACCAAAAGCAGGAAACCTCAACATGGCACTTTTAGCAAATAACAGATCTTCTAAGCAGAACATCACCAAAGAAAGGAGGGCTTTAAATGATACACTAGACCAAATAGACTTCACAGATACATACAGAATTTTCCATCAGAATACAACTGAATACATATTATTCTCAAGTGCACATGGAATTTTCTCCAGAATAGACCACATAGTGGGTCACAAATCAGGTCTCAACCAATAAGAAAATATTGAGATTGCCCTCTGCATATTTTCAGACAGCAATACTTTGAAAAAAGAACTCAATCACAGAAGAAATTTGGAAGAAATTCAAACACATGGAGGTTAAAGATCATCCTACTAAAAGATGAATGTTTCAACCAGGAAATTAGAGAAGAATTAAAAAGATTCATGGAAACTAATGAAGATGAAGATACAACCGTTCAAGATCTTTGGGATACAGCAAAAGCAGACCTGAGAGGGAAATACATTGATACATCACAATACTTTGGAAAAACCTCAAATGCAGAAGCTAAATTTTTACCTAAAGGAATTGGATAAAAAAACAGTAATAAAAGACTACACCAAGCAGAAGAAGAGAGATAATGAAGATTCAAGCAGAACTCAATGAAATAGAGACCAGAAGAACTGTAGAACAGATCACCAAAACCAGGAGTTGGTTCTTTGAAAAAATTGATAAGTTAGATAAACCCCTAGACTCAAATTAATAAAATCATGAATGAAAGAACAGAGATCACAACCAATACCAAGGAAACACAAACAATTTTAAAAATGTATTATGAGCAGCTATATGCCAACAAATTAGGCCATATAGAAAATGGATGCATTTCTAGAAAACCACAAATTATCAAAACTGGAGCGGGAAGAAATAGAAAACCTGAACTGGCCAGTAACAAGTAAGGAAATTGAAACTATCATGAAAAACTTCCCAAGGCAAAAAAGGCCAAAGTAGATGGCTTCCCAGGGGACATCTAGCAAATGTTTAAAGAAAAAATAAGACCTTTCTACCAACTCTGTGCCACAGGATAGAAAGTGACAGAATACTTCTAAACTCATTTTATAAGGCTGAAATTACCTTGGTTTCAAAACCAAACAAAAACCACACCAAAAAGGAGAATTATAGACATATCCCTGATGAACAAGGATACAAAAATTCTCACCAAGGTTCTAGCCAATAGGATCCAGCAGTACATTAATAAGGTTATTTACCATGACCAAGTGGGATTTATCTCTTAAAGGTGGTTCCACACTCGTAAAACAATCAACGTGATAGATCATATCAACAAGAGAAAAAACAAGAACCATATGATTGAATTTATATGATTGATCCTCTCAATAGATGCAGAGAATGCATTTCACCAAATACAGCATCCATTCCTGAATATATATTCTCAGTGTAGGTAGAGAGAGAACATTCCTCAATATCTTAAAAGACATTTATGATAAACCCAGAGCAATATCATTCACAATGGAGAATAACTGAGAACCTTTCCCCTAAGATGAGGGACACGACAAGAATGGCCACGCTCACCACTGTTATTCAACATAGTACTAGATGTCCTAGCCTCAACAATGAAATAACAAAAAGAAAAACGATGCATTCAAATTGGCAAAGAAGAAGTCAAACTCTCCCTCTTCGTAGATGACATGAAGGCAGCCTGCAGGGGTCAGGTAAAAGGAAGCACAGAAGAAGGCCAGGGCACAAAACCAAAGACTTCACCACAAGATTGCTAGAACTCATACAGCAATTCAGCAATGAAGCAGGATACAAAATCAATGCACAAAATTAGTGGCATTTCTAAACACTAACAATGAGACTGAGGAAATTAAGGAGTAAATCCCATTTAAAATTGTTCCCAAAAACATAAAATACCTAGGAATAAACCTAACCAAAGTGGCAAACTATCTATACCCTAAAAACTACAGAACACGTCTGAAAGAAAATGAGGATGACAGAAAAATAGAAAAACATTCCATGTTCATGGATTGGAAGAATAAATTTTGTGAAAATGTCAATGCTATCAGAGCAATTTACACGTTCAATGCAATCCCTATTGAAATACCATGTACTTTCTTCACATAGTTGGAACAAATCACCTTAAGGTTTGTATGGAATCATAAAAGTCCCTGAATAGCCAGAGGAATTTTGAAAAAGAAAACAAGTGCCGGGGGCATCACAATGCCAGATTTCAAGCTGTGATCATGAAGACAGCGTGGTACTGGCACAAAAACAGACACATAGATCAATGGAACAGAATAGAGAACCCAGAAATTGGCCCTCATCTCTATGGTCAACTAATATTCGACAGAGCAGGAAAGAATATTCACTGGAAAAAAAGGACAGTATCTTTAATAAATGGTGCTGAGAAAAT
Organism: Canis aureus; assembly: GCF_053574225.1. NCBI lineage: Eukaryota > Metazoa > Chordata > Mammalia > Carnivora > Canidae > Canis > Canis aureus. The sequence goes on along the minus strand of NC_135649.1, from coordinate 62,647,961 downwards.
TGGGCGGCCACATACAGAAGAATGAAACTAGACCATTCTCTTAGACCATACACAAAGATAAACTCAAAATGGATGAAAGTTCTCAATGTGAGACAAGGATCCATCAAAATCCAGAAGAGAGCACAGGCAACACCCTTTTTGAACTTGACCACTGCAATTTCTTTCAAGATACATCTATCGAGGCTAAGGAAACAAAAGCAAAAATGAACTATTGGGACTTCATCAGGATAAAAGCTTCTGCACAGCAAAAGAAACGGTCAAGAAAACTAAAAGACAACCTACAGAATGGGAGAAGATATTTGCAAATGACGTATCAGATAAAGGGCTAGTTTCCAAGATCTATAAAGAACTTATGAAACTCAACACCCAAGAAACAAACAATCCAATTATGAAATGGGCAGAAAAAATGAACAGAAATTTCTCAAAAGAACACATACACGTGGCCTACAAGCACTGAGAAAATGCTCTGCATCACTTGCCATTAGGGAAATACAAATCAAAACTACAAGATACCACCTCATACCAGCAAGAATGGCAAAAATTAACAAGACAGGAAACATCAAATTGTGGAGAGGATGTGGAGAAAGGGAACACTCTTACACTGTTGGTGGGGATGCAAATTGGTACAGCCAGTCTGGAAAACAGTG